>NC_141697.1:716422800-717157306 GCF_964263255.1 Lissotriton vulgaris | reverse complement strand
GAGAAAGAGAGAGTTGACACTGCCAAGAACTGTGGGATCTATAAAGTATTGCCATGTTTTAGTTGTCACAAAATCCACTATGATTTTAGAATGAATGTAGCATCTTGCTACTGTGTGTGTCCCCACGACCCCAACCCCATGTATGTCTTTTACTTGTTTTTCTTATTACAGGTACATTGAGACCTTTTTTCCAAAAGAAACAGGTTGATAATTTCCCTATTTCTCACACAGACAACATAAACTGTAAGTTGTCACCTGGTTCACTTATTCACTCGTGGTCCTGAAGAAAGCCTATAAGTCCTAACCAGGCATGTTGGGCTGAAACATGTCGGCCATTTTTATCCACTAACTTTAAGTGCGCTAGTACTCATTATCAGTCCATAAACGCACTTTACAAAGTTTTTCCAGTCACCCGAATCCAGAACGAATAAATTTTACTATCTGGCTGTCCGGGGACTTTTATTCTTACCACCACCCACAACACTAGATCACTACTGTTTTAACCATGGGTAAAAACCTCCTGGTGGAGGCTGCATAATCATACTGACCCGATGATTATGCACTCACGTGAATGAAGAGCGGAGAACCAACATATACGCTGTTACCAACATTCCCATCACGTGCATGAGGGTCTTTTACTCGGGACACCCCACGTTCCTCCTGCATACCCTGGTTATGCAGGACAAGTGATCCTTCTCCCATTGATCAGCGCTTTGAAGGTGAAACAGCAGATCTTAAAGAAAGGCCTCTTCTTCATTTAGAGCCAGAGGAGGTCTTTTAATAAGGGGAGTGATGGTGAACCAGAGGGATGGTTCAGAACTATCCTAGCTGCTGTGTTTTGGATGACTTGAAGTTTTGCTATCAGGGTCTCACCAACTTCGGCCAGTAGAGAATTTCTGTAGTCCTGACGGCTCACCACCATCGCCTGGACTACCGTCCTGCGATGTTTCACTGGTAGGTATGGAATAATTCTACGAAGTAGTCGGAGACTATAATATCAAGAGCCCATAATGGTTCTGACATTATCTTTTATAGACAGTTTGTCATCCAATTGTATTCCCAGGCTCCTTACCGATGTTGAGGGGGTGGGAGCCATCCCTAACTGGACAGGCCACCAGTCGGCCAACTTCAGATCCTGCGCTTTTCCAAGGAACATCAGCTCAGTTTTTTTCTGGGTTAAGCTGGAGGCATGATTCTGCCATCCAGTTTGAAATTGCCAACATTCTAGCCGAGAAGCGCACTCTCTCCTCCTCCTAGTTTGCTCTGATGGGGAAGACCAGTTGAGTGTCGTCCGCATATGAAACGACCTCGAACCCATAATGTCGAACAATCTTGGCCAACGGGACCATGTACACATTAAAGAGAGTGGGGCTCAAACAGGAGCCTTGCAGAACTCCCTTATCAGGCTGGAATTTTTTTGACCTAAATGTGCCCATCATGACCAGTTGCTTACTGTCGGCCAGAAAGCTTGTGAGCCATTTCAGCGCGAGATCCCCAACACCACATTCCCGTAACCTCTCCACTAACAGCCGATGGGAGACAGTATCGAATGCTGCGGAGAGGTCCAAGAGAATGAGCATTGCGGATCCTCCCTTGTCAAGGGTCAATCTTATTGAGTCTGTGACTGCCAATAAAGCAGTCTCAGTGCTAAAGCCAGGCCTAAACCCTGACTGCGAAGGGTCCAGGATGTTGTTGGACTCCAAATAGTGGCTCAATTGTTTATTTATGTGGGTTTCTAGTATCTTGCCCAATAAAGGTAGCACAGCTATCGGTCTGTAGTTGTTCAGGACCTTTGGGTCTGCTGTCTGTTTTTTAAGAATAGGGCGGACATGGGCTTCCTTCCACTCAGTTGCAATGAAGCCCTTAGAGATGGAGGAGTTAAAAATCTCCAGAATTGGCGGGGCACAGATGGGTGCAAGCAGACCCATAGTGTTTGGAGGACATATATCACTCGGGGACCCTGATTTTGATGTTTGAAGTTGGCGGCTTATGTCCTCTAGTGAGATCAATTCAAAATGGTTCAGATAGCAGCCGTATATTGACCAAGGTACCTCTGAGTACCCAGAAGGATTACTATGGTTGATACTCTTGGTGGCAAAGTTATCGTATATTAATACAATTTTATTCTGAAAATAGGTCGCCAAGGACTCACAAAGCTCCTGTGTTTCTAAGGGTAACTGTTTACATGCTTGAGGAAAGGCAAAATCCTTGACAATATCAAACAGTGCCATAGATGAGTTTCCAGCCTGTTCTATTTGCAACTGTATAAATGCGCATCTGGCACTTTTAATTCTTTGGTGGTAGCAAGCTAAGGCCGCTTTGTAACTCAATTTATCCGCCTCCTCTTTAGTTCTTCTCCAATGTCTCTCTAGGACTTTACATGCAGATTTGTCAGTTTTTAGGTCCCCTGAGTACCATGGGGCTGATTTCCGTTGGGGACCCAACTTCTTATTACACTCAGGGATAACCTCATCCAAAGTTTGGGTCATAGCCATGTTAAATCTAGTCAGCAGAGCCGAGGTATCCTGTGAGCCTTGCCCCTCAGCATCCTTATCATACAGTGGAAACCTCTCCTTAAATGCCTCCAAAGTAAGCTTCTGCCAAGGTCTACCTTTTAGTGATTTTTGAGATTTGGATGGCTTCCAGTGAGAGGAGTTAGTTTTAAGAGGACTAGAGAATAGAATCAAGTGGTGATCCGTCCATGTCAAAGTACGCGAAGAATGAAACTTTAACTGTTCAATGTTTGTGAAAATAAGATCCAGTGTATGACCTGCACTATGAGTGAAGCCACGTACCAGTTGGAGTAGACCCATTTCACATAGGCTTGAGGTCAGCTGGCAGACATCCGGATCATGTAAACCTTCTCCATGGAAGTTAAAGTCACCTAGTAAAATAAAATTACTAGAGGCCAGAACCTGCGTAGCTATGAATTCTGTCAGATAGTTGACAAAGTTTAGTTGTGGACCAGGTGGTCGGTATAATAGGGCTCCGTCCCATGTTTCCGAGGGCGACATGGAGACCCTAAATATACCCAATTCCACTGTGTCGTTACTAACTGTTGATAGCCATTGCACTTTTAAGTTATCTTTAAAGGCTATTCCGATACCTCCTCCTGATTTCCCTCCTCTATCCAGATGAATGAACTTATACTCCTCTGGTATAGCTATGTTGATCACAGGACAATTATGTGGGGTTAACCATGTTTCTGTTAAGAAGCAGATGTCCGGGGAGTAGGTAGACAGCATATCCCACACTTCTATACAGTGTTTTGCCAGGGATCTGATATTGCATAGAATGTAGCTAGGATCGCTGTGGGTTTGTAAGCCATCTTTACTTAGTCCAGCCCTCCCTATACAGCCCCGAAATTTACAAGTGCGACAGGTTACGGTCCCTTTTAGTACTGCTGGTAATTTAATGGGACAGATGCTTACTGTGTTTTGATTGTTAGAAGCCACGGTCCTTAGCCTATGCAACACTTCACTCATGTAGGTCAGCAGACCCGAGCGCTGCGGCTTTTTTAGAGGTTGGGCAGCATATACCGCCTCGGTCTGGCGCGGACGGGCGCAGAAGGGCTTGCCTTTGGCGCGCCTTTGTCGCGCCTGCTGTGCACGTCCGCTGCGCGCACGGGATGATGGAGTCATTTTATGCCCTAAGGTCAGGTGGTGATAAGCACATATGATATCCCAACTGGTATTATTCAAAGGCAATTAGGAAAGATATGAATACAAAATTATCAAAAGGAAGTAAGGAGACTCTGTTTGATTATTGCATGTGCTCATGGCATCATTTATGTAGAAATATTAGGAAAAAAAGGGAAAAACAGGGCAATTGGCAGTTGTGACAGCACTGCAATATACAAATAAAACAAATAATAACAACCCAAATTGTACTTGGTGCTCAAAGTGTGTGAGTGAAAAACACATTATTCATATCCTTCCTAATTGCCTTTGAATAATACCAGTTGGGATATGACATGTGTTTTTCATACTTTCTACCCCAATCCCAACACGGTTGGCGGGTTCTTGCTCCTGTTATTTATACAAAAACTAAGGTCAGGTGGTGCAGGACGTAACTAGCCCGCTGACTCCGGTGGAGCCTAGAGCGGATGAATATTATTTGCTTCACACCAACAACAGAAGCGCCTCCATTTAAAACGATACGTTCTGATAGTACTCTGAGCACGGGCTTGAGATAGAATTTCTCTACAGTCTTGAGAAATCTTGAGATCCTTAAACTCTAAGAAGTCAGGATCCAGGCGTGCAAGTGAAGCGATTGTGGATCCGGGTGTAGAATCTGACCTCTTTCCCTTGTCAACATTGAAAGTGTCGGTTTGAGACGAATTGGAGGCTGCTGAGACAGCAGGAGCAGTTCTTGGAACCAGTACTGCCTCAGCCAGCGAGGCGCAATGAGGAGAAGAGTGCAATGTTCCCTCTTTATCTTTTGCAGAATCCTCGGTATTAACGGCATTGCTGTTCTGTTGCGTCGTAAACAGATCTAGAGTTAGCGTGCCCCGGCATCTTCGAAAGACCCTGTTCACCTGTTCTTGTTCCAGCTCCCATTCGTGGCAACCTGCGAGAGATCTGCTGAGGTTGTCGGCTACAGAGTTTTGAACCCCCTTGACATGCTCCGCTCTGAGGGTTATGCTATGTTGTATAACCCACTCCCACATCTCTTGAGCTTCCTGCGATAGGGAGAGAGACCTCGTCCCCCTTTGCTTGTTGATGTAAAACTTGCTGGTGGTATTGTCCGTACGCACCAGCACTGAGGAATTTGCAATTCTCAGAAGGAATGCTTGCAGAGAAAGGAAAATGGCTCTTAATTCTAGACTGTTAATGTGTTTCTGCCGATATTGATGAGACCATCAGCCTTGAATTTGAAGGTCTTGGAGGTGACCTCCCCGACCTTCCATAGATGCGTCCGTGGTGATTAAAACTCCGGAAGGGTTGAAAGGAACGTGAGACCCAGAGACAGATTGCTTCCTTTTGACCACCATTGGAGAGCATGCCTCATTCTGGATGTTACCTTGATGTAATCGTCGAAAGACGCTCCAATTTGTTGCCATTGTCGGTGCAACTCATCTTGCAGCGGCCTCATCCTGAGTCTTGCAAATGGGACTAAACTGATCGCTGAAGAGCACATCCCCAGAAGAGACGCAAACATTCGGACAGAAAGTGACACTTTTGTTGAGATTAGTCTTGCCAGTCTTTGAAGTCTGTTCTGCCGTTCCTGAGACAAGAACGCCTTGCACTGTTGGGTGTCCAGTGAAGCTCCCAGAAAGGTTAATACTTGGAGTGGTTGCAACTGTGACTTCTGTGCATTGAGAGTGAGCCCTAGATTTGAGAATAGACAAAGGCAACTTTTGACAGCTCGTCTTGTAGTCGGTTTTGATGGTCCTTTGAGCAGCCAGTCGTCGAGACCTCAGTGCTGCAGAAACTGGGGCTAAACTTTTTGTGAATATTCTTGGTGCTGATTTCAGTCCGAATGATAGCACCTTGAATTGAAAGTGGACGCCAGCCACCGTGAACCGTAAGTATTTGCGATGTTTGGGGTGTACAGGGATTTGGAAGTAAGCGTCTACAAGTCCAGAGAAGCCATAATGTCCCCTTCGTTAGGGCAACTGAGCACATCTGCCAACGTCACCATGCAAAAACTCTGCTTCTTCAAGAATTTGTTGAGTCTGCGCAAATCCAGAATCGGGCGCCACTCTCCCGACTTTTACTTTATGACGAAGAAGCGAGAGTAGAATCCTTTTCCTTTTTGCGAGATTGGAACCTTGTCTATCGCATTCTTGCGAAAAATGTTTAAGGCTTCTTTGAACAGTAAGTGAAGACGAGGGGAAGGGGGGCCCTTGGGCGGGGTCGTTGGTGGTTTCTTTAAGAATTCCAGCATGTGTCCTTTTTCCACCAGGTCGAGGACGCACTGATCTGATGTGATGTTCCGCCATTGTTGGGAAAAGGCGGAGATCTTCGAGCCCACTTGGAAGAGAGAATGTTGGACTGGCGTCCGGCAGAGCTCATTGACGTTTGTTGAAATCTCGGCCTTGATTATTTGATCTTCGTCTTCCGCCCTGACGAGAGAAGTTACTGGAAGTAGATTGCCTGTATGAAGATTAGTAATACGGCTGTTTATACTCAGAATGGTATTGCCTGTTTTGCTGATTGTGGTAATTTCCCCTAGAAGAAAAACCACGACCCCGTGCTCCTCTAAAAGAGCCTCTCTTATATCGCAGGGTACCAAGTGATTTCGTGGTTTCGGTATCCGTCTTAATGGTAAGTAGGGCATCATCTATGTGCTTACCGAAGAGCGAGTCCCCATCGTAAGCCATATCAAGGATTTTTGTTTGCACTTCCAGTCTGAAGGAGGTTGCTCTGAGCCAACCCTGGCGTCTGAGGACCACAGAACCCGCTAAATGTCTAAAGTTAGTATTTGCAATGTCCAGGGTGCAGTCTATTAAATTTGATGCAGCCCTCTCTCCTTCAAGCACTATCGTACGTGCTTCCTGTTGACGATCCTCTGGTATCAAAACTATGAACTCCGACAAATCTGACCACATCTGTCGGTCAAAGCGGGCAAGAATTGCAAGAGAATTTGCTGCCTTGATGGAAGATGCAGCATTGGTGGAGAACTTCTTCCCTATTAAATCCAATCTTCTGCCCTCTTTATCTGGTGGCGTAGAGATTGGATTGTATGGATTCTTGGACCACTGTTGTGCAGCTTGCGAGATTACAGTGTCCGGACGCAGGTGGCCCACCAGTCAAGATGGAGTTTCTGGCGGTGCTCTATACATCTTTTCAATACGAGGAAGGACTGCAGCAATAGAAGCCGGCGTCTTCATAATCTTAAGACCTTCCTTCCAAATAAAATCTATGATAGGTTTAGCCCTGGTGATTTTCTTATACCCCTCTTTAAAGTCGTGCAAAAAACAGTCCGACTGCTCAATAGTAACTGGCAGTTCAAATCTTGCGGCAGCCCTTTGCATGATATTGTGAAAGCCGCCAATGTCCTCAGGTGGAGAGTCAGAGGGTTGCGCCAAAGGAGGCGAAGGCATGGGGATTTTGTATTCATCCCACGGATCTCCAGTTGCGTCGTCATGAGGCAGCTCGCCTTCCTCTCTTCCATCTTCATCCAAGAATTAGTATTCTGATCCTCTTGTGGTGTGGGGTCTGTGAGAAGTTGGCCTGATATATGATGCTCGCTAGTTCTAGTGATCACCTTGTATCAGTCCAAACAAACCTTATGGTGATTGGTTGTAAGTCAACCTTATAGACCAGCTATCCTAATGGTAGCATGGACAAAGCAGTCTTAGGCTAAACTCTTTTGGCATGTGAAGCCAGCTGTTTTACAACATATAACCCCTTGAATATCAAATGAAAGGACAACACACAGGTTGTTATAAAAATAAACAAGATATTTATTACTAACAAAACACCTCTGAACTCTTTATGAGACCAAAGGCCTAAGCACATGACAAGACTCTTAAGAAAAATACGATAAGTTGCACAAATTACAATGGTGCCCTAGGGGCACGACAAACCATATACTAAGTAAATGGTATAAGGAAATCGATAGAAGAAATGAAGATGTCCAGAGGCTGTAGGATTGCTGGGACTACACTACCCTAACCTTAGGTAAGGAGCAGGAGGCCCACGGGACGCGTGTGCAGAGTGTGAACTCACACGCGAGATGCGGGACAAAGTCAATGGACACTACAAGTTACGAAAAGGTAAGTAAAAGACAGTTCCGACTAGTTAGGACTAAAACGACAGGATACCTGGACATTAGGAGAGTCAATCTACCCTTGAGCACCGAAATGCTCTTGTTACCTCACCCACGGGCTGCAGGTGCATAGGTGTAAAAGTGTGTCGGGTTTCCGCGTCGAAGTCTATGGAGCCTTGAAGAAAGATGCAGCAGGCGACCAGGAGGAAGATGTTCGGAGCGAACCAAGGGTGGATCAAGGAAGATGGAGACCTGAAAGCAGAGGGGACAATGTTCACAGTCACTAGCCAGTGACCGGAGTGGAACCAGGAAGGAACCAGGTGCTGTCGTCGCGATCAGGTGAAGAGTGGATGCTTGACTCTGCAGCCACGTGGACCAGGAGGTGTCTTCGACGACCAGGATGGAGGCACGAGCTGTCCCACGCAGGCTCTCGCTGTCGGCGGTGTCTGTTCCGGATTCGGCGTCAACAGGCCTTGGCAAAGGCAACCCACGCGGTGAGTGGAAATGGCGTATGGTGCGGTCTAGGAGGGTCCGGGGTGCTTCTCCTTTGCAGGGAAGCAAGGGCCAGTCTGGAGCAACCAGACCAGCGGTGTAGATTTCGTGGATCGTCGTCTAGGAGGTCACTAGCCAGCCGGCAAGTGACCAGACAATGCGTCGAGCAGCAATCAAGCAAAAGGGCCCCACGCAGATATCGTGGATGCTGGAGGGCTGATCTCCTGTGCAGGAGCTGCTCGAGGCTGGGGCTTCTCAATCCCCAAAGCACTTTCTCGAGGATGCCTCTGAAGTCGTGCTGGAAGCGAAGTGCACTTTTTCCAAGATGGCCGGTGCCACGTGTCTCGTTGCACCCACGGATCTCAGCACGGAGAGGTCTGGAAGTCCGGGTCTCGTCGGGCTCTGAAGTCTGTCAGAAAAGACCACACCATCTACTGACCCATCATCAGGGCTCTGAGTAAGCAGGTCTGGGAGAGGGTCACTCTCTTCCTCCTGTCCCTCATCTGTGGCCATGAGCAAGCCCATGTCCGCCCTGTCAACAAATGCCTTGAGCCTGTTCACATGAAGCACCCTGTGGGGGCTCCTAGGAGTTCCAAGGTCCACCAGGTAGGTGACCTCTCCCTTCTGCTCAATGATGGTGTGGGGTCCAGACGATTTGTCTTGGAGAGCTGTTGGGGCCACTGGCTCCAACACCCACACCTTCTGTCCTGGCTGGTAAACAGTTAGGACAGCCTTTTGGTCATGCCAAGCTTTTTGAAGTTCTTGGCTGGCCTCAAGGTTTTTAGATGCCTTCTCCATGTACTCTGCCATCCTGGAGCGGAGACCAAGTACATAGTCCACTATGTCAAGTTTAGGCTTTTTGAGAGATAACTCCCATCCTTCCTTCACAAGACATAGGGGTCCTCTTACAGGATGCCCAAATAGAAGCTCAAAAGGGCTGTAGCCAACCCCCTTCTGTGGGACCTCTCTGTAAGCAAACAGAAGGCAGGGTAAAAGGATGTCCCATCTTCGCCTAAGCTTTTCAGGTAACCCTTTTAGGGTCTTGTTGAATCTCTCCACAAGCCCAATGCACTGTGGGTGATAGGGGGTGGTAAATTTGTAATTTACACCACACTCCTTCCACATTGCAGTCAAGTATCCTGACATGAAGTTTGCACCTCTGTCAGAGACAACCTCCTTTGGAAACCCCACTCTGGAGAAAACTGCAAGTAGGGCCCTGGCCACAACAGGAGCTGTAGTGGTCCTAAGGGGAATAGCTTCTGGATACCTGGTGGCATGATCCACTACCACCAGTATAAATCTGTGCCCAGATGCTGTTGGGGGGACCATTGGTCCAACAATGTCAATCCCCACTCTTTCAAAGGGTACCCCACCACAGGTAGTGGTATAAGGGGGGCCTTTGTTTGCCACTTGATTTCCCACTGGCTTGACAGGTGACACATGAGCGACAAAATTCTTCGGTGTCTTCAGACATATGAGGCCAGTGAAAGTGAGGGACAAGTCTTTCTCAAGTCTTGTTCTGGCCTAAACGACCTGCAAGGGGAATTTCATGGGCTAAGGTAAGAAGGAAACCTCTAAGAGACAAGGGGATGACCAGCCTCCTGGTAGTACCAGGCTTGGGGTCTCTTGCCTCAGAGTATAGGAGTCCATCATCCCAGTACACCTTGTGGGTACCTGTAGCATTCCATGCAGCCTCAGCAGCAGCTTGCTGTCTGAGCGGTTCAAGGGAGGAACAGTTTAACTATGCCTGCCTCAAGTCTGCCCTGGAAGGTCCCCCTGTCCCAAGAAACTCAACCTGTTCAGGTTCAAGCTCTTCTAGGACAGTTCCTTCTGGGGTCTTTGGGTCAGCCTCCTGAGAGGGCTGATCCTTACCTTGAGGCAGGGGGGAAGGCACTGCCTTAACCCTACTGCTCTTCCTCTTGGGTAGTGTCTGGTCCATTGTTCCAGGATCCAGCACTTGTTCAGCTGGGCATTTCTTGGCCTGTGACCTGGTCACAGCAAGGACATGTGCTGACAAAACTAACATTTCCACATGAGTCCTATTCTCCACTTCTGACCATAAGGAGGATTCCAAATCATTGCCCAACAGACAGTCCACTGGGAGGTCTGAACTAACTACAACCCTTTAGAGGCCAGTTACCCCTCCCCAGGATAAGTTAACAACTGTCATACTGTGATTGGTAGTGATGTTGCTAGCATTGGTCACTAGGTAGTCTGAACCTAGTATGATCTGATCAGGGTCCACAAAGTTTTGTGTCATGATAGTGACACTGGCACATGTGTCCCTGTAGGCCTGAGCCATTTTTCCAATTGATTAAAGGCGTTTGCCTGTATTGGCCCAGAGTACTGGGACTTACAGTAGGGGTCTGTCACTGGTCTGCTGCTGGACGTGATATGGACTTTAATATTTCTTTGTTTTCGCCCCGTGGACAGGATGCCTGCAGCCCCTTTAACGTGGCCTGGACTTTCCCGGAGGAGGACTCACCAACCGTGACGTCACCGCCCTGTGCCCAATCCGTGAAGGAGACAGCGGTGAAAACCTGCCTACAGGATGAAGACGCCGCGAACGCCGGGTGGAGATAGAGTGAGGAGACGCCGAGCAGCTTGGAGAAACGCCGCGAAAAGGAAGCAGACGACGGACAGCCCAGCCGAGAAGGAGTGCCAGGAGGCCACCGTTTCCACGAGCCGCTCCGCCGCACTTCTGGAGAAGTGTGGCTAGACAAGGTACGGGGGCGGCTAAAGGGGCTGTTTGCTTCACGGGCGGACACGGGGTAGGGGAGGACTGAGGGAGGTCACGGGGCCTGACTTTCGTACTTTGAATAGGTCTTCATTCCCGAAGCTCACGCAGTCTTTATCACGTATCGCTCTATCTGTTGTATTAGAGGAAGTCACGTGGTGTCGGTCCCTGGTGAATCCCTCACTCCCCGTTCCCCTCTCTCACATTATAGTCCCTCAGAATAGCCAGTAATCAGGGTCCTTTGTTTTTCTTTCTTTCTTTTTATGCCGGGAGCAACTCCTGCTGAGCCCTGTCATCATTACCTGGAGACTTCACAAAACCGTCGGAGTCCTATGTAAAGACTGTCACTAGGAAGGACAACCCTACAAAAAGAGACGGTGTCCGTTATAGTTGTAACCCTCCTGATCCAAAGGAATATTCCTCAATTCTTTGAACCCCTGGTTGTGTGGCTAAACATTAAATCACTTGTTGAACTACGTAAAGGCAGTGTGCTGCGTTTTTCATAAGCCGGACCATACCCGCATAGCCGACAGGGTCATATCCATGTCCCCAATACAAACAGAACAGCCTGAGTAGGTATTCTGACTAAGTCAGAACCCACCTCAGTTCCCAGGGTTAACCCAACTATAGCCTTGGGGGGGGGGTGCACTACCACTACTAACTGTACTAGGGGGTGCAGGTGCCTTAGGGGCAGTAGTGGTAGGAGCTGAGCCTTTCTTGGTGCACTCACTAAACCAGTGACTCTTACTTTTACAGTATTGGCACCATGGTTTTCTTGGAACATCAGTCTTCTTCTTTTGGGAATTCTGGGACCCACCCTCCTTAGATTGTTGGGGCCCTGTTGAAGACTTCTGGTCATTTTGCTGATTCTGATTACTACCCTTTTGTTCTGCTTTCTTCTGGCCACCACCCTGGTTCTGGTTCTGCTGCTTGACCCTTGTCCTGACCCATCTGTCTACCTTCTTTCCCAATTCTTGGGGAGAGGTCAGATTTGAGTCAATCAGGTGCTGATGCAACTACTGGTTCTGACAATTATTTAAGATTTGTTCTCTCATAATTAGATTACACAATCCTGTGTAATCAGTAACTTTACTTCCCAGTAACCAGCCTTCCAAAGCCTTAGTGGCACAATCAACAAAGTCAGTCCAATCCTGAGACTGAGTTTTCTGGGTGTCTCTGAACATCAACCTGTACTGTTCAGTTGTTAAGCCAAACCCATCAATCAGTGCATTTTTCAGGACTTGGTAATCATTAGCATCCTCATCTCTAACAGTGAGGAGCTTATATCTACCTTTACCTTCAAAGGAGAGCCACAAGATAGCTGCCCACTGACTCTGGGGTACCTGCTGTACTTTGCAGGCCCTCTCCAGAGCAGTCATCCATTTGTGGATGTCATCTCCTACCTTATAGGAGGGCACTATTTTACTCAGGTGTCTATTATCAAAACTCCTAACTTTATCTCTAGGGATAATGCTGCCACCAGTGGGTTCTAACCCACTCAATTTCTGCTCTCTTGCAAAGGCAAGTTTCTTCTTGGCAAGGGCAAGTTCTTCCCTTTGGATCCTCAGATTAACTTCCTTCATCTTTGCCTCATGTTCTCTTCTCTGAGGGGAAGTCATTCCTCTCTGAGAAGATGTGTGAGAGACATGGGAATGAATAGATTTGTTAGATTCTCTGGCGTGAGCTCTACCTCTTCTATTCCCAAGGTTAGGCTAGCTTGTGGATAGGTCTGGGCCTCCCCCAGCTCCATCCCCATGTAGGCTTAAGTTGGCCCTTGTAAGTCTGCTGACTAAAACTTGGCCATTGTCTACCTCTTCCTCAGATGAGTTCCCATCTTCCCTACCATCTACATCTTCTGTTTCAGGGAGGTTAGACTCAGGATCACCTTCTAAGGGGGGCATGCTTCCATCTGCTACATCTGAGGGGCCTGGATTAGAAGCCCTTCTAGCATCATATGTCTCTAAGAGACCTAACAGAAAAGGAAGGGTAGGGTTAGAACCCTGTTTCAGTTTACTGGAGGTACACAATTGTCTCATCTCCTGGAAGCTGAGTGCTGCATATCTGGAAAGGACCTGTGGAGGGTCACTAATCACAGGGGGAGCCACTGCGTTCTCTCCTGTGATAGACATGCTTTCTAGTGAGGTGTAAGTGGTGCACTAACCTACACTAAGGGTTTTCCTACTGATCCCTTGCTAAGAGTTGTAGTCAGGGTGTGCTACTCCCTTGCTACTACAACAGCTGGTTCAGTAGAACTCAGAGTATTTCTAAGCTTCGTTATATGTACCTATGGTACCTTATGTGATCTTTCAAACGATATCTCAAGATTATATTTGGTAAAAACAACAGCAAGCTCAAATCCCAACCGCTGCACACCAATGTGAGAAGTTGGCCTGATATATGATGCTCACTAGTTCTAGTGATCCCCTTGTATCAGTCCAAACAACCCTTATGGTGATTGGTTGTAAGGCAACCTCATAGACCAGCTATCCTAATGGTAGCATGGACAAAGCAGTCTTAGGCTAAACTCTTTTGGCATGTGAAGCCAGCTGTTTAACAACATATAATCCCTTGAATATCAAATGAAAGGACACCACACAGGTTGTTATAAAAATAAACAAGATATTTATTACTAACAAAACACCTCTGAACTCTTTATGAGATCAGAGGGCTAAGCACATGACAAGACTCTTAAGAAAAATACGATAAGTTGCACAAATTACAATGGTGCCCTAGGGGCACGACAAACCATATACTAAATAAATGGTATAAGGAAATCGATAGAGGAAATGAAGATATCCAGAGGTTGTTGGATCGCTGGGACTACACTACCCTAACCTCAGGTAAGGAGCAGGAGGCCCACGGGACGCGTGTGCAGAGTGTGAACTCACACGTGAGATGCGGGACAAAGGCAATGGACACTATAAGTTACGCAAAGGTAAGTAAAAGACAGTTCCGACTAGTTAGGCCTAAAACAACAGGATACTTGGACATTAGGAGAGTCAATCTACCCTTGAGCACCGAAATGCTCTTGTTACCTCACCCACGGGCTGCGGGTGCATAGGTGTGAAAGTGTGTCGGGTTTCCGCGTCGAAGTCTATGGAGCCTTGAAGAAAGATGCTGTAGGCGACCAGGAGGAAGATGTTCGGAGCGATCCAAGGGTGGATCGAGGAAGATGGAGACCTGAAAGCAGAGGGGACAATGTTCACAGTCACTAGCTAGTGACCGGAGTGGAACCAGGAAGGAACCAGATGCTGTTGTCGCGATCAGGTGAAGAGTGGATGCTTGACTCTGCAGCCACGTGGACCAGGAGGTGTCTTCGATGACCAGGATGAAGGCACGAGCTGTCCCACGCAGGTTCTCGCTGTCGGCGGTGTCTGTTCCGGATTCAGCATCAACAGGCCTTGGCAAAGGCAACCCACGCGGTGAGTGGAAATGGCGTCTGGTGCGGTCTAGGAGGGTCCGGGGGGCTTCTCCTTTGCAGGGAAGCAAGGGCCAGTCTGGAGCAACCAGACCAGCGGTGTAGATTTCGTGGATCGTCTAGGAGGTCACTAGCCAGCCGGCAAGTGACCAGACAACGCGTCGAGCAGCAATCAAGCAAAAGGGCTCCACGCAGATCTTGTGGATGCTGGAGGGCTGATCTTCTGTGCAGGAGCTGCTCGGGCTGGGGCTTCTCAATCCCCAAAGCACTTTCTCGAGGATGCCTCTGAAGTCGTGCTGGAAGCAAAGTGCAGTTTCTCCAAGATGGCCGGTCCCACGTGTCTCGTCGCACCCACGGATCTCAGCTGTGCTGCAGATGTAGGTAGAGGTCGGAGAGGTCTGGAAGTCAGGGTCTCGTCGGGCTCTGAAGTCTGGTTCCACTGGGAAGGACGACAAAGTGAACCGCTAGGATGCTTGATGGTGCCTGCTTGAGCAGGGTGGTCACTCCTTGGCCACAAGGGAGATTTTCTTCAGTCTTCTGTGGAGCAGAACGTCGAAGTCCAGAGTTTCTTCTTTGTAGAGTTTCAAATCAGGATAATCTAATCTGAAATGGGACCAGCTCCAACCTTTATTCTCCTAAAGGGGGCTGTACTGCGACTAGGTCCCTCCTATGGGTGGGACCAGGAAGGGGGGTGTTTACACCCCCTATCCTTTGTCCGGTTTCGCACCAGAGCTGGGGCTGGAGTGCCCCAGCAACTGGTTTGAACCAGGGTATGCTCAGGGACACCTTGTGTGCCCCAGGCATGTCTCATTCCTTTCAGCCTGTCCTTCCTTAATACACAAAATCCTGTCTGGGGTGGTGCTAGCACCTCCCAAGGCAGGAAACCCTTTGTCCAGGCCTCCCTCGCTGGAAGGACTCCCAGCAGCAGGAGGTCAGACTTGTGTCTATGGTGGCATCATCCATTTTGTGATGCTGAGGCTCGAGTTAACTTTAACCGAGGTTCACAGTTACATACATGTCGTGTCCATCTAAAAGGGTGGAATGCTACCCCCGTCGCCAGAACTGGCGAGGGGGTAGTATTCCAATTCGTATGAAACCTTACTCGACATGTTTTGATAATGCTATGCCAAAGTTAGCAATAACCGCGAGGATTATAATGCACTTAAGAGTATATGGTATAGCGTTATCATGGAAACAGCTAAAGGACTTGGTTCCGAAAGCTGCAGACAGGCTCAGCTCATGCTAGAGCACTATCTCACATAATTCCAAGCACTCTGCCTCCAGGGTTGTTAAGGCCTGCCATAGGAGTGACTTATAGGAGTATATGTGTCCATTTTAGGGTTAGATATAAGTATACTACATCTAAAGCAAAGGGTGATTACACCACCTTGCCCCAGCTGTGTTACCAGCCAGTTGTGTCTGTTTAGATGGCCAGCCAGGGGTGGCACAACACATGCTGCAGCCCCTGGTAGGCCTTGGGTGCACATATGCCCTGGGTACCTATGGTACACTCTACAAGGACTTACAAGAGTGACCCAATACCAATTGGTAAATGCACCTAAAGTACATGGATGTCAATTTAGAGAGAGAACAGCTAGGCTGTGGGTCTGATTAGCAGGCCCACAGCCAGGGAAAGTCGTGAACCAGTGAAGCAAAAAGCAAAAATCTGGGGTGACCATAGGATTGCAGACCCTACTCTCCTACAGGGTCTACAGTGTGTCTTGGCGACACTGGAACCTGCGGTGGTGGAGGCATAGGTACATCCGCCGGTACAGAAGGTACGGTTGGAGTGGACGGTGTAGGCGGGAACCTCTGGCGATAGTCCACCAACATGGCCTGTAAGTCCTGAATCAAAGAAGGAGGGAGATGACTTGTCTCCTCCAAACGTGGAGCTCTATATGGTTGTCTATAAAAAGGTGTAGACAAATCCTCTTGATAGAAATGCTCCTGAATATCCTCTTCTTCATCCTCTTCCTGACATTTTATCCGTAATTCTGATGGATGGCGAGCAATCCCAAAGGGACATTCTTCGTCTCCATCCTCCTCATCAGATTCCTCCTCTTCAACATATGTTTCCAAAATGTGCGACGGCAGTAGCGGAGAAATATTAGCATAGTCCTGCCTATGATAGGTTTTCAACTGAAAATGAGTGTATGCCACAGGTGAAGCATGAGACACTCGAGGTAAAGCAGGCCAGACTCTTGCAGGTGGAGTTTTGGAAATGACGGGACTCTTTGTAGATTTAGGCGTCTTAATCAGATGTGCTGAAGGTGGCTGGATCCTTGATGGTAATGCCGTTGACGGGTTCGTCGTCGACGGAATCGTCATCAACGGTGTTACTGTTCATGGACTTCTCGTCGACGAGACCGCCGTCGACGGAGCTGTCGTCGACGGGGCTGCCGTCGACGAGACCGCCGTCGACGGAGCTGTCGTCAACGGGGCTGCCGTCGTCGACGGATTCTTCGTCGACGAGGCTGTCGTCGACGGGGCTGTCGTCAACGGGACAGTCGTTCACGGGACAGTCGTTCACGGGCTCTTCTTTGATGATCCAGTCGTCGACAGGCTCTTCGTCGACGAGATCTTCGACGTCGACGGGCTCTTCGTCGACGATGACTTCGACATCGACGGGGCTTTCGTCGACGATGACTTCGATGACAATGGAACGGTCGTCGATGGTATGGTCCTTAGCCCCAGAAGATTTCTTTGAAGAAACCTTGGCTGACACAATAGGTTATGTTATAGCAGAAGTAGACACTGTAGCAGAAGAGCTTGAGGTGGTAGAAGTCACAGAGACTGTGTGAGAAGACACCAATGAAACAGTTTTTGCCTGGGCTTTACTCACTGTTTTAGACGCTGAAGATCCTGAAGGCTGCGTGCCTGCCACCGCTGCCTGCCAGCTAGTCTCCTGCCTGACACCTCCGTCTGCCAGCTAGTCTCCTCGCTGCCAGTTCATTTTCGCTTCGGACGACCTAGCCGCCGCTGAGCCGCCCGCCCCAGACTCTTCCCGCCACTGCCTCCCTGCGGCGCCGCCCCACGCCAGCCCGCCAGCCCATTTGCCGCCCCGCTCCCGCCACCCAGCTGCTCTTGCCTCCCGGCTCCTTACTTATGACGCTCTCAGAGCGGCCACGCAGCGGGTGCGCCGATTGTGCGCCGAAGGCGCGCCAAAGGCAAGCCCGTCTGCGCCTGGACCGCGCCCAGCGCCAGAAACCCTGGACCCCGACGATGCCACCGTACCCGACGAACCAACGGCGCCGCCACCCTCCACGCACTCAACACCGGCCAAACCCCCCCTGCTACCTGGCCACCCCGAAACGCACCCACGGACCCTTCACTTACCAGGAGTGCAAATTCACCTGCATCCGCCCAGAACCTGCACCCGCCAAACCTACCACCAGCAAGAATCACCTCAAGTGCACCCTGAAAACACCCGCACAAGTACTTCAGGCGGCTGAGCTTCATCCATTCCACGACGTCCTTCATTCCTTCCTGGAGGCTGGCTCTGGCGGTGGCGGGGTCGTTGGTGAGGGAGAGTATCAGCAGTGTGTCGTCGGCGTAGGATATGATGTTGAGGTTGTGTTTGCGTGCGATGGCTGCGAGGGGGCTCATGTAGACGCACAAGCACGCAGTTGAACTCTGGAACCTCCTAGACACCACAGCACCGGACATCGCTTTTCTCACGGAAACCTAAATGAATGCCTCCTCAGTCCCTGACATCGCCATAGCCATCCCGGAGGGCTACAAGATCACCCGGAGGGACTGCATCAACCAAACCGGATTAGGCATCGCCATCGTCCACAGAAACACCATCCGCATCACCACCAACTCAGACGACACCCTCACCACCGCTGAACACCTGCACTTCCAGATTCACACCGATCCCAAGACTACCCTCAGAGGCACCCTAATCTACAGACCCCCAGGCCCACGCACTCAATTCAGTGAAGCCATCGCAGACTTCGCAAGCCCGCACGCCCTCACCTCCCCAGACTACATCCTCCTAGGCGACCTCTGTAGGAGAGTAGGGTCTGCAATCCTATGATCACCCCAGATTTTTGCTTTTTGCTTTACTGGTTTACGACTTCTCTGGCTGTGGGCCTGCTAATCAAACCCACAGCCTTGCTGTTCTCTCACTAAATTGACACGTGTACCTTAGGTGCATTTACCAATTGGTACTGGGCCACCTTATCAGACCCTGTAACTCAGGGCATAGGTGTACCCAGGGCCTACCAGGGGCTGCAGCATGTATTATGCCACCCATGGCTGGCCATCTAAATCTGACACAACTGGCTGCACGACAGCTGGGGCAAAGTGGTGTGATCACCCTTTGCTGTAGATATAGTATACCTATATCTAACCCTAAAATAGACACATGTATTCCTATCAGTCACTCCTATGGCAGGCCTTAACAATCCTGAAGGCAGAGTGCTTGGAATTATGTGAAATGGTGCTCTGGCATGAGCTGAGCCCGTCTGCAGCTTGCGGAACCAAGTCCTAATAGCTGTTCTATGATAACGCGTACCATATACTCTTAAGTGCATTATAATCCTCGCGGTTATTTGCTATCTTTGGTATCGCTTTATCAAAACATGTCGAGTAAGGTGTCATACAAATTGGAATACTAACCCCTCGCCAATTCTGGCGACGGGGTTAGCATTCCACCCTTCTAGAGGGACACGACATGTATGTAACTGTGAACCCCGGTTAAAGTTAACTCGAGCCTCAGCATCACAAAATGGATGCTGCCACCACAGACACAAGTCTGACCTCCTGCTGCTGGGAGTCCTTCCAGCAAGGAGAGCTTGGACAAAGGGTTTCCTGTCAGGGGCGGTGCTAGCACCGACCAAGACAGGGTTTTGTGTATCCTAGGTAGGCAGGGCTGAATAAGAAGGTGACTGCAAGTGGCACCCCGGTGCTCACTTTGCATCTGCCAGTTTGAACCGGTTCCAGGGGCACACCAGCCCCTGAGCTGGGGAAAGTCCGGCATGGGAGAGGGGTGTAACCACCCCCCTTCCTGGTCCCACCCATGGGTAGGACCTAGTCCCGTACCAGCCCCTTTCTTTAGTATAATGGTGGGAGCGGGGACCCTTCCAAATTAGATCATCTTTGAATCCTGAAACTACTTTCCACGAAAGGAACTCAAGACTTCTTCCTAAGATTTCTCCCTTGTGGCTAAGGAGTAGTCAACCTGCATCTGCGGGCACCAACTAAGAACACTGCGGTTTGCTGCACATCCTTCCTCAGGAATCCGACCGACCAGCACGACGAGACCCGGTTTCCCTGGCACCTCTGACCTCTACCTACATCGTCAGCTCAGCTGAGATCCGTGGGTGTGACGAGACCTCGAGGGACCGGCCATCTTCAGAACTGCACGACGCTTATCCAGCACGACCGCCGAGGGATCCTCGAGTGGGTGCTTTGGGGTTTGATAAGCCCTAACCCTGAGCAGCTCCAGCACCGAAGTTCAGCCTCCCAGCATCCACGAGATCTGCGTGGGGCCCTTCTGCTCTTTGCTGCTCACCGCGTTGTCCGGCCACTTGCCTGCTGGCTTGTAGCCCTCTTGACGACGCACCACAACGACAACACCGCTGGTCTGGTTGCTCCAGACTGGCCCTTGCTCCCCTCCAACAGAGGAGCACCCCGGACCCTCCTGGTCCACTCCAGACGCCATTTTGAGTCCACCGCGTGAGCTTGCATTTGCCAAGACTTGTTGCCCCAATCCTGGGTCCAGCGACGTCGACAGCAGATACCATCGTGGGACAGCTCGCACCTCCATCCTGGTCGCCGACAACGCCTCCTGGTCCGTGAGACTGCAGAGCCCAGCGTCGCCCACTCACCTGGTCGAGGTGACTTCGTCCGGTGCCATCCTGGTGCCCATCTAATCACTGGCTAGTGATTCAGAACTTGGTCCCCTCTGCTTACAGGTGTCTTCCATCTTCGATCCAGGCTTGGATCACTTCTAACTTCATCACTGGTCGCCTGCCAGCAACTTCTTCTTTCAGGCTCCATAGACTGCAACGAGGATTGTCGACGTCTTTTCAGACCTATGCAGCCACAGACCCTGGGCTAGGTAACCTGAGCATTTCGGTGCTCCAGCATAGCTTAACTATCTAAGTGTCCAGATCCTTTTTCGTTTCAGCTCAATCTAGTCGGATTCGTCCGATAACACTAACTTTACGAAATCTAGCATCCATAGACTTTGTCCCGCATCCCGCGTGAGAGTGCACACTCTGCACCCGATCTCCCTAGGCCTCCTGCTAGTAATCTGAAGGTTCAGTAGTCAAGTCCTAGCGATCCTAAAGCCTACTAGAGTAGTACTTACCTGCTAGTAATTTCGCATTCCACTTTTAGAGTATATGGTTTTTCGTGCCCCTAGGGCACTTGTGTAAATTGTGCGACTTTTAGTATTTTCTTAAGAGCTTTGTATTGTGCCTAGCGCCCTGTCCTCATAAAGAGTCCAGGGCTGTTGTGTTCTAAATAAATATACTTTTATTTTCATAACAACTTGTGTGGTGTCCTTTCACTTGGTGTTCAAGGGGTATATGTGATGGTATAACAGCTGGCTTAACACGCCCTCTAGAGTTTAGCCTAAAGACTGCTCTTGTCCATGCTACCAGGATAGCTGGTCTAACGGTTGACTTACAACCAATCATCATAAGGGTCGTTTGGAATGATACACAGTGATCACTAGAATAGTGAGCACTACATATCAGGCCAACTTCTCACAACCACAACTTCCACCTGGAGAACAACAACGACAGCAACACCACCACCCTGCTGAACAACCTAGCAAACCTCGGACTCAAACAACTGGTAAACACCCCCACCCACTACGCCGGCCACACGCTTGACCCCGTCTTCTCCTCCAGCAAGCACATCTCCTTCAGCCACTCCTGTCAGGGTTTGCCCAATGCGCCTACGTAATGCATCCGGACTACATCTCCCAGCATGCTCTTTGGCTAAGGGAGGAGCCTAAATGATAAAGGTCACGCGTGAGCGCACAGGAGGTGCGCGTAATTCTGTTCTTCCCGGAGGTAGCAGCCTGGTTGCATCCCGTTTCGTTGTCTTCAGTGGTTCTCCGCCCTGCAACGCCCGCTGGTGTTGCCTGTTTCCCGAATCTTGTTCTGTTCCTCGGACCTTGCAGCGTATCGCGCTGCGGGAGGTAACAGTTCTGATACTGCGTTTCTCTTCGCTAGGACTTTCTCTAGAGCTGTGTTGTGGCAGCGTTGTATTCTGGACTCTGTGTTCGTTTCCTCTCACGCAGACGTAAGCGTTCGAGAGCCGAACTGAACGTGGGGCTTTTGGTTTTGCTTTGGAATCGGCCATCAGAGTACCTCACGCTGATATTAAGTCCTAAGGGTTGCTGGTGTCTGAGCCGAGTGGTGCTCAGGTAAGCTTTTTCTTCCTTTTCTACTCGCGCTGGACACAAGGCGCTGGATATATACTAATTTGGTTTACTCGCGCTATTGCCTGGCGCTGGGAGTTTTCATCATTGGGGAATTTGAATGACTCTGAGTTTATTATTTTTGTTGAGTACCGCTGGAACCTATTTTGGAACTATTTCCTGTTCTATCTACTAGAAACTGCAACTCATACATATTTGCTTTGGATGCTTTCCCTACTTATCCTCTTGGATTGAACCTTGTCGAGTGTCATTTTGGTATGTATGAGTGCACTCAGTGTTTAGATGAATAGATGTTGTGATTGTTTGAATAACATCTTATGCTTTATTTGTTGTAGATTTGGCATTTCGTGGTCTTGGAGAGAAGTATCTCCGTTGGTGTTTATTAGTTGGTATCTTGAGGAGAGAAGGCTTCGGCAGTTAGACCACAGGTATTAGTTCAGTCTTAGTGAGATCTTGAAGAGAGTAGACTGTATATGCTGTGTATTTACACTGTGTTCTTTTTTGCAGGCATCCCCTTCCCAGCGGTTCCGGCCCTTATCCTCTATTTTTCCCTCACCTGATTGCCTCATTACTCTGAGTACCATCCAGAGTTGGGGACGTCGGGAGGTGGACCCCTTTGTGCATCACACCGAATCCAGGAAGCTAACGTGGATCTGACAACTCCACTGGACTCCACTGGACAGACCACAGCTGCGTCCACTTCACCTTCAAGAAAACCACTACCCACCACCACCCGCAACAAGCCCCCCGCAGAAGCTGGAGCAAGATCACCGCCGACCAGCTCACCACCTCCCTCAGCAAGAACCCTCCCACCATCACGACGGACCCCAACGAAGCAGCTCGCAACCTCGCACAATGGATCCCCGATGGCTTCGACGAACTCGCTCCACTGAAGAAACCACTGAGCGGGCCCCACAGCAAGAAAGCCTCATGGTTCACGGACAACCTCATTAACTCCAAGAAAACTTGCTGCTCCCTGGAGAAATCCTGGCGCCAGAACCAGACAACAGAGAACATGATAGCCCTCAAGGACGCCACCCGCAAGCACCACCAACTGATCCGGGCCGCCAAGAGAACCACCTACAAACAGCGCCTGGACAACAACACCCACAACAGAAAGGAACTCTTCAGCATCTTCAAAGAGCTCTCCAACCCCAGCGCCAGCGAAAACGACATCACACCCTCGCAAGACCTCTGCGACTCACTCGCCTTGTTCTTTCACTGCAAGATCGCCAACATACACGACAGCTTCGGCGCACAGACCAACGACCCAACCACCGAACCAGCGCACCCAACCGCCACCCTCTGCACCTGGAACCCGGTCAGCACCGAAGACACCGCACGCACCATGAACACCATCCACTCCGGCTCCCCCACTGACCCATGCCCACACCACATCTTCAACAAAGCCGACTCCATCATCGCACCCCAACTCCGCAACGTCATTAACAGCTCCTTCGCATCAGCCACCTTCCCAGAGAGCTGGAAGCATGCCGAACTCAGGGCCCTCCTGAAAAAACCCACAGCGGACCCCACGGACCTCAAGAACTTCCGACCCATCTCGCTCCTCCCGTTTCCTGCCAAAGTCATCGAGAAGACGGTCAACAAACAACTCTCCGCCTTCCTCGAGACAAACGGATCCCTCGACCCGTCACAGTCCG
Source organism: Lissotriton vulgaris (assembly GCF_964263255.1). NCBI lineage: Eukaryota > Metazoa > Chordata > Amphibia > Caudata > Salamandridae > Lissotriton > Lissotriton vulgaris. Next base: position 717,133,880 of record NC_141697.1, on the reverse strand, counting down.
GCTTTCGAGCCAACCACAGCACCGAGACCGCCCTCATCGCAGCCACTGACGACATCAGGTCTATGCTCGACAACGGGGAAACCGCCGCACTCATCCTCCTGGACCTCTCAACAGCCTTCGACACGGTATGCCACCGCACCCTGATACAACGCCTCAGCGACACCGGAATCCAAGGCGCGGCCTTAGAATGGATCACCTCGTTCCTCACCGGCAGAACCCAGAGAGTCCGCCACCCCCCGTTCCGGTCAGCAGCTACCGAAGTCATTTGTGGCGTCCCACAAGGATCCTCGCTCAGCTCCACCCTCTTCAACTTCTACATGAGCCCCCTCGCAGCCATCGCACGCAAACACAACCTCAACATCATATCCTACGCTGACGACACACAGCTAATACTCTCCCTCACCAACGACCCCGCCAACGCCAGAGCCAGCCTCCAGGAAGGAATGGATGAAGCTCAGCCGCCTGAAGATGAACTCCGACAAAACAGAAGTCTTCATCCTCGGACCCTCGCCCTTCGCCTGGGACGACTCCTGGTGGCCACCTGCCCTGGGCACCGCACCCAAGCCAACGAACCATGCACGCAACCTGGGCTTCATCCTGGACTCTTCCCTCACGATGACCAAGCAAGTCAATGCCGTCTCGTCGTCCTGTTTGAACACCCTGCGCATGCTCCGAAAAATCTACCGATGGATCCCCACTGCTACCAGGAAGGCGGTCACCCAGGCCCTCGTCACCAGCCGCCTGGACTACGGAAACACCCTCCGCGCCGGGACCACAGCCAAGCTCCAGAAAAGACTACAGCGCATCCAGAACGCCTCGGCAAGACTCATCCTGGACATCCCCCGCCACAGCCACATCTCTGTCCATCTGAAGAACCTGCACTGGCTTCCCGTCAGCAAGAGAATCACATTCCGACTCCTCACCCACACACACAAGGCTCTCCACGACGCGGGCCCCAGATACCTCAACAACCGCCTCGCATTCTACACGCCTACCCACCAGCTCCGCTCCGCCAGCTCGCCCTCGCCACCGTCCCACGTATTCGCAAAACCAACGCCGGAGGAAGATCCTTCTCCTACCTGGCAGCCAAGACATGGAACTCCCTCCCCACCCATCTCCGGTTGACACAGGACCACCTCACCTTCAGGAAGCAACTCAAGACCTGGTTGTTCGCGCAGTAGCGACCCCCCTCAGCGCCTTGAGACCCTAACGGGTGAGTAGCGCGCTCTACAAATTCCTTGATTGATTGATTGATCGCTTCCCTGTCCCTGATGGTTTTGGCAGGAAAGGTGTGACAAATACTGCAATCCTTCACAATGTGATTTGGATGCAGGCAGTAGATGCAGTCTTTATGCTGATCATCTACATGGACCCTCTTTTTATCACAAATCCTGCAGGCCTTGAAAAGGGCTTTCTTCACAGATATCCTGATGTGAAAAGTAGAAAAACTGAGTAGGCACTCAGGGAGACTCCCTTCCACACGACGTGCAGGGAAAATCTGAGGAGAACTGCCTCTGCTGGGAAGGTTCTAGAGGGTGCTGACAGCTGATTGGTTGGAACTACTTTCAGTTCTTTTCATATAATGAGGTTGATAGGCTGCTAAGTTTTGGGCCTTTTGGGGCTCATAGTCTTGCCAGCCTACTACAAATTTCTTCTAAGGCACTGCTTTTGTATGTATTATTACCGTGGGACTCCCGCCTTGGCGACGGGGAATGATTCAGGCATGTGAATCTATGAAAGATACCCCAATACTTGATAAATACAGATTCTTAATTACTGAATCCTACCGATTAGGTAAAATTTACTGAATAATTATCTACATCCCATTTACCTGTTCTTAAATACCAAATCAGTAAAATTCAGTATTTAAGAATAGGTAATCCATTTATACCGATTCTAAAATACCGAATTTTACCCATTCAGTATTTTAGAATCGGTAAATGGGATGTAGATAATAATTCGGTCAATTTTACCAAATCGGTAAAATTCGGTAATTACCGATTCGGTATTTACCGAATCGGTAATTTCCATTCATTCCTGGAGGCCCATAGGAATGAATGGAAATTACCGATTCGGTAAATACCGAATCAGGACTTATAAGGGTGGCAGGGTGTCACATTGACACCCTGTTGCACCCCTGAATAGTGCATGGGTGCACATGTGGCACACATACATGCCCTAGGGGCATGTATGTCTGCCACATGGCACTGTTAAAAATTGCAAAAAATTGCTTTTTTAATGATTTTCGATATTTACCACCAACTTGTAGTTGGTGGTAAATAACGAATCCTGAAATGAGAAAAACACTCATTTGAGTGTCCTCTATATTAAGGATTCAGTAATTTACCGAATCGCTATTTTAAGAATTCGGTAATTTACCGATTCTTTAAATTACCAATTCTGTAAATTACTGAATCCTTCAATTTGGCCTCCTACATCTGAAAAGCCTAATACCGGTCGGTAACGGCCGAAATTCAGTAATTTCGTCCGTTACCGACCGGTATTAGGCTACCTACATCTGGCCCTTAATAGTTATAAAATTAGAAGTAACAGTAATCTCCCAATTTACTGGTGCATTTTCTATGGTGCTATGTGCATTTAAAACAGCTCTAGAGTACAATGTTTTGCAGGGGCTGAACGCCTCAAGCAAGTGCTGTGAGAGAGATCGGAATGGTTTAAAGTCCACTATAAATCTGCATGAACAGTGATAATACCCATTCAACACTATATGGGTGCACCTCTTCAGGGTGGCTCAAGCACACAGTAGTAAGAACCAGCTGATAAAATGCTGATTACCTTGCTCCCCCTCACATCCTATGGTGGTATAAAAGTGGACAGTTTTTTGCTGTTTTGTTTGACTATCCGTATACCTTTGGCACAACACAGCAAATGGTTTGGTTCTTCCCTAGCCTGTGCAATCACTCTCTTAGACAGCAACAAACTTATGGGTGAAAATTCTTGAATTCATCGGATTCACTGGTACTTGCTGATAGGGTACTCCATTCCTTCTGTGCTCTATTATAGAAGGAGGGTCAATCACATGCTAAAAAAACAGCTATGTTACAGCACCAAAAAAGCATTCCAGACCAAACTTCTAGGCAGCTTTCCTTCTGAATTAGAACATAAGAAACTCCCAACACATTTCAGTCTTGTTGGGCTTTGTCAGTGAGATGCCATTTTTGACTATCTGGCACAGCAAGTCTGTGTGGGTGCTCACAATCATCTCTATAAATAGAAAAAAAGGTAAAATCTGCACCCCACCTTACCACTTAATTTCAACCATGTCTTGTCTTTGGATGAATTGAATTTGTCCCTTTAGGGATACCATTCCGTTTGTGCCACAGCTGCATAAAAGGCATACTTCTACATTCCTGTTTCACAACCACAAGGACATTTCTTTCATTTGCATGGGAAGGTCATTATTACTAAATACTGGTACCTTTTGTTAATTATTCTGGACCTAGAGTATCTTCAAACATCATGACGGGGATACTTATTTAACCACCTTCTTAAGGAATTACCCTCTTTTCCTATTCAGAGGACTGCATTGTATGTTTACATCTCTTGAACCAGCCCATAAACATGTCTTAGGTCTGAGACAATGCATTGTACCTAGTACATTGTATTGTCTCAGCTATTGATGTTTTCATCTCAACTATCAGGTAATTCTCCTTCTGAAGGCATTGTAATCACTCAAGAAAACACTGATATGCTTGAAAAACTCAGTGCAACTAATGGTTGATTGCTGCTAAAAGTTCTGGGTCACTTGCTCTCTGTTTTCATGTTGTTCCTCTCAACCGGCATAACATGCTGGGGTTGAACCTTTATTTGCTCAACACCAAAGATAAGGGTCCTTAAGCCAAACCGATTAGGATTGCGTCAATGGTTTGGATCAGTTAACAGTGGAGTTCTTCAGAGACCACAAGTCTCACTTATTGAGAATGAAAATCACACATTTGGAATTTTTGTTGAGCATTCCCTCAGAAAAGGCTAAACATCACACCTTGTAATAAGGGCTAGAAATCCAACTCTAAAAGCAACCATTTTCAAAGGTCTACTGTGTACAGATCAGCTTGTGGGAACTGAAAAAACTTCAAGATGCAATTCCACCCCAGTGGAAACCTTTCCACACACCGCTTCAGTTTTTGTAAGAAACTGCTTTGAGCCCGTAAGAATGTGGCTTCACTACTTCATGCTTTAGTGAATATTTGTGGCTATTTTATTAATTTTATCATAGATCTCAGAGTTTGTGTGACATACCTTTCTTTGATTTCATCAAATGCTATATAATTCACAGTCCCATGGACCATTGACACTTGAGAGCTCTGGAGGTCTGTTGCTTCAATCATAAAACCTTAGGCTGCAGTGACCATATTTAAATCACTGGCCTCTTAATACCTTTTTAAAAACAGCTCCCAAATTCTCTCAGAGTAGAATCAAATGCCATTGAAAATTGCCATGCAGAAAGAGCTCAGTAAAATGTTATAACTATAAAAGCCTCCAATACAGATAGTTTTAAGACAGCTCTGATGGTACCTTGGGTGCTAGACGGGTTAAAAACAGCTCCCTCTTTAGAGCTGACAATACCTCTTCTCGAATACATGTCTGCGGGTTGCCTATAGCCCTCGCTGGAACCATGTGATATTGGAATCAATTTCAGCAGTAAAAAAAGGTGCAAACGTCAGAGTATCTAATGGTGTGCAGAAAGTTTGAAACTAGTCCCTACAACACACAATAATCTACAACTGAAATGGAAGCAGCCACATGCAAAAAATGCAATTTTGTATTGTCAGAACTTCCTTTTGCAGACTAGAATGGTGACGAAATCCTCCTTTTAGAAATACACACACAAAAAAGGCACGTATGACATAGGCTTCTGGCTGCAGATTCCTTACCTTCCAATATTTCCCAGGTGTCAAACTGGATCTGTTAAATCTTGGGGAGTACACCTGCACTCCAGTAGGTAACACGATCAGCTTTGTAGGCATCATCCGCACAGGATGTGATGTGCGCGGTGCCTATATATAGACGCCATTCCAGAGCACTGATCAGTTCCTTTATTTCTACGCCATAAGCATGGATCTGGAAGAGCTACCTCAATCACTCTTTGACTGCTTGTTTAAATTTTTATTCCACCCGTTTTTGTGCTTTTGCTCCCAGAGCGCCCTAGAGACCCTGCAGAGCCTGCCACAGGCAGATGTCTGTGACTCACCCCCACTTGGTTTGTTTATGGTGCCTGGAGCCAGACCACGACTCCAAGGCCTGCCCTGACTGCTGTGCGAAGAATCCCATAGTGGTTCGGGAATCAGCATTATAGCTACCTGTAATGGCAGAGTTTTGGCTTTATTTAGAAGTGATATAGATCATTAATCTTGCTCGCATCTAGTATAGGTATTCTTAGCCTGTGTTGGCCCTTTTAAGCCCTTTTTCCAGACCTAGAAGAGGATAGCTGCTTAATATGCCTTTATTCTTGACTTTAACCTGTCTATTGCCTATTGGCTTTGACATATTAGACATATTGGTATGGTTTATGTAGGTATTCTGACAGAGCTAAGGAGCATTTCACCCCTTTCAGGCGTAAAGGCCTAGAGCTAGAGAGACTCCATCTTGATGGAAGCAGAGAGGCTTTTCAGGGCACAGGCAATGTTTATAGTTAAGGCTGTTGTTCGCTTGGAGAGAACCGGTTCAGGCTGGCCCTTATCGAAAGAATGTATTTTTCTCCACTCCGAAGACACAACTTCAGGCTGGCCAGCTGGGAACGTGTCCTTGGTACGGGGAGGTACAAGAATTTGGTGGGCGGCAGGTTACTGGCCGTAGCTTTCCATGAAAGGACAAGCATCCATATTAGCGAGCTACAGGAGAGGAGGAGTGTTCATTCCAGCTTGTGTGCAGGTCAGTTCAGTTTTGGAAGTCAGTGCAGCGTGGTGTGCAGTTCAGCGTGGTGCTCAGACCAGCTTGGAGCACAGGACTGCAGGGAGCCCAGAACAGCTTGGAGCTCCGAATAGCTTGCAGAGAGAGAGAGGATGTCTGCTGGGAGCTGCAGAATAGAGTGCAGTTCTTGAATGGAGAAAGAAGGCAGACGATTACTGAAGATGAGGAGAGAGAAAGCAGTGAAGGCTGTCAGCTGGAGCAACTGAACCAGAGGCGTGGTGATGTGGTGAAGGAGGGAGAGACAGAGAGAGCCCTAATCCCACCAGAGGCAGAGAGAGAGCCCTAATCCCACCAGAGGCAGAGAGAGAAATCTTCCTTCTAATAGGTGAGGTAGTCTGAATTAGTTACATTTACACTTTCTAATCTTTTCCCTTTCAGTGGAGTGTTCCTGTTATGTTTAATCCTTCTCTTTCAAGCGGTGTGTTCTACCTATAGTCTTTGTCAGTTACATATCTGTATATGTGTATTTTATTAGTGTAATAATAAACATCCCCATAACTACAGTGCTTGAGTTCTTTCATGATAAAGTTATCCTGGCTTCAAGCCAGTTGCTGTTGAGCCACTGATGGATCAAAAAGGGGGGTAGGAGCGCTTAAATCAAGAGACAACTCAGTCAACTGGTGTGTAGCCCCTATTCTTGTTCACTGAAGGTAAATGTCGCTTCTAGGTGCTTGCCAGGCACGTGAATGGATGAGTAATCCCAATCAGGTAAGTGGTGATCACATAAATAGGGAGTGAGTGGACCTTTGATGCCAAGAGCAGGTAATACACAATAATCTGGAACCACATTCAAAGTTATTATTGTAGTTTCATCCCGAGTAGACAGCTGAGATAATATCCCAATATATGTATATATATATGTATAGGTGTTCATAGGAATGTGGTCGTCGTTGATATGCGGCGTTAATGAGAGCACTGGGGGGTCGAACCAGTGTTGATACCCACAGGATTGTGGCTTGAGTAAATGAGAGCACTAGGTGGTTGAACTAGTGTGTAGGTTTCGCAGGATCGCGAACGGTTTGGAAAAGGGAGCATTGGGTTCTGCAGGCCCGTGTGTAGTCGCACCGGATTGTGCGCAATATCTGCCCTAGGGTAGACCGGTCTGGGTCTGAGTGGCCGCGAGACCAACTGATGTGAATAAGTGTGGTGTAGGGTATGGATATCCCTAGTAATCGGTGAGTATTCTTAGTATCCCTATAGATTTAGTGGTGTTCTTAATAATATGAGCTTGTATATTGCGAGTTCCCCATCTTCAGGTAGGTACCAGGTGCCTGGATAGGGAGTCCTGAGGACGGAAGGTGAGTACGTTTTGGCTGGGTCACAGGGCCCCTGGGGGCTGATCCCATCTAAACAGAAAATCCAGCCATTACACTACCTGAGGCTCAACACCGGATTACTCCGTGCCACTCCAGGTCCCAATCATGTAGACGGTCTTGGACCAGGTTTCTGAGTTTACCGCTGATCAAAATCGTTGTCAGTTAATTTGCACAAGAAGAAGAACAAAAAGTCAAAACATGCTTCCACTTTACTGTGCCATCAAAAGTAAGGAAACAATGCCACGACTCTAGGTACCACTCTCACACTTCCCCTGTGGAGCCTGAGCCTGGGTCCACTCCTCGTCTCCCTGAAGCACTAGTTACTTACCTTTGGTAACAATATATCTGTAAGAAACAGTAGTTAGTATTAGATTCCTTACCTTAGAATATCCCCAGGCGATAGACTGGATCTGGAAACTTTTGCGCAGCAGTACCCTTGCGCGTCGGTAGGCGTCGTCTGTGGCTCCGCGTCCGTCGTCGGGATGACGTTGCCTGAGTACTTAGACGCCTCCCTCGCGCGCTGACGTCAGTTCTTATACACAGCTTTTCTGCGCCAGAAACGCAGAGCCATGATAAAAACCAACACTGGTGCCATGAAACTAGGGCCCTGTAAGGGGTGACCTTAACCCTAGATATCGGTTCGCAGAACGGGGAGGATGGGTGGGGCGGTAAGGAATCTAATACTAACTACTGTTTCTTACAGATATATCGTTACCGAAGGTATGTAACTTGTGCATCTAAAAGAAAGAGGTTAGTATTAGATTCTTTACCTTAGAATAGATACCCCAGCAATACCAACCCTGGTTGTGGGTCTAAAGGCAGTAGTGTCTTGCGAACGTGTGCAGCGAGGCCCACATAGCTGCCTGACAGATGTCCTGCAAGGGGACTCCCCGACCCAGGGCAGTAGTAGCCGCCGTGGCCCGAGTGGAATGGGCACGTAGCCCCACAGGAGGCTCCTTTCTAGCCAGAGAGTAACAAGCCTTGATGCACAAGACGACCCATCGAGAAATAGTCAGTTTGTGCACCGCCAGTCCCTTCTTAGCGCCCACGTAACCAACAAAGAGTTGGTCATCCACCCGGAACTGGCATGTGCGATCCAGATAGAATGAGAGCGCACGTTTTGGGTCCAGACGGTGGAGCCTCTCTTCCTCTTTCGAGGGATGCGGGGGCGGAAAGAAGGTGGGAGAGGTGATGGACTGCCCGATGTGGAAGGCTGTGACTACCTTGGGCAGGAAAGAGGGTTGCGTCCGCAACACCACTTTGTCCGGATGGACAGAAAGGATAGGAGATTTAGAAAAAAGGGCCTGGAGCTCACTCACTCTCCTGGCAGAGGTGATGGCAACCAGGAATGCAGTCTTAAGAGTAAGGAGGCGAAGAGGACAGTTATGAAGTGGCTCGAAGGGAGCGCACATCAGAAAAGTCAGAACAAGGTTAAAGTCCCACTGAGGCATCACGAAAGGAACAGGAGGGAACATATGAGGGATGCCCTTCAAAAACGCATTTACAACTGGGGACTTGAACAAAGAGGGCTGATCAGGGAGCCTTAAGAAGGCGGAAATGGCAGAGAGGTAGCCCTTTAGAGTGCCCAGAGCAGAGCCCTGCTGGGCAGGAGAAAGAAGAAAGAGGAGAACCTCTGAAAAAGGGGCAGAAAGGGGGATCCACAGCCTTTGCTGTGCACCATGCCACAAATTTGTTCCACCTGCAGGTGTATACCGATTTTGTGGAGGGACGCCTGGCTGCCAGAATCACATCACAGACTTCAGGAGGCAAGTCAAATGGCCTCAACTGCCGTCGCTCAATCTCCACGCATGTAAGTGGAGACTGGACAGGTTCAGGTGGAGGACCGCCTCCTGCTGCTGCGACAGAAGGTCCTCCTGAAGAGGCAGACGAATCGGGGGATCGACAGACATGCTGAGTAGCTCGAGATACCAGTATCTTCGTACCCAGTCCAGAGCCACAAGGATGACTTGGGCCCGGTCGCGTCTGATCTTCTTCAGCACTCTGGGCAGAAGTGGTATAGGCGGAAAGGCGTACAAAAGACCGCAACTCCACTCGCGACGAAAAGCATCTCAGAGCGAGTGCCGCCTTGGAAATTCCAACGCGCAGAACTGATGACATTGCGCGTTCTCTTCTGTGGCGAATAGATCTAACCAAGGCTTCCCCACTGCTGAAAGAGGCCTTGCGCCACGTCCGAGTTCAGACGCCATTCGTGATCCATCATGCACCGACGGCTGAGTTTGTCCGCCCTGGCGTTCAGGGAACCTGCCAGGTGTTGAACCACCAGGGTCCCGCCCTATGTTCCAGCCACTGCCAGACGCGCAGAGCTTCCTGGCATAGGGTCCACGACCCCACCCGCCCTGTTTGTTGCAGTACCACATGGCGGTGGTGTTGTCCGTAAACACCTGCATTACACTCCCCCGGACAGAGGGGACGAATGCCTTCAGTGCAAGCCGGATCGCCCGTAGCTCCAGAAGGTTGATGTGGAGCCGGGACTCCGCCGGAGACCAGAGGCCTCTGATCTCCGCCTCTCCCATGTGGCCCCCTGAGCCCTGGAGGGACGCGTCCGTCACAACTACGTGCTCCGGTTGGGGTAGGGAGAGGGATCTGCCACTGACCCAATCGCGGTCCGTGAGCCACCACTGCTAATGTCTTGCAGTGCTCTCCGAGATCAAGATATGGTCAGACAAGTTGCCCTGATCTGAAACTTCAGGTCCCACTGCAGAGCCCGCATCCGCCACCTGGCGGGATGCACCAGAAGGATGCAATAGGCCATGAGCCCCAGAAGCCGCTGCGTCAACCAAACCGAGACTCTGGATAACGGCTGAAAGATCGGAATCAGAGCCTGAATATCCTGAACCCGCAGTTCGGGGGGATAAACCCGAACCTGCGCCGAGTCTAGAACCGCTCCGATGAAGAGGAGCTACTGAGAGGGAAACAGGTGTGACTTCGGCACATTGATGGAGAACCCCAGCAGGTGCAGGAGGTCGGCCGTAGTCTGGAGGTGGCTGACGACTGTCTGGGGCGAGCCCGCCTTCAACAACCAGTCGTCGGGGTAGGGGAAGACTGAAACCTCTAACCTGCGCAGATGAGCTGCTACCACCGCCATCACTTTCGTGAACACCTGTGGGGCACTGGTAAGGCAGAAGGGGAGCACGGTAAACTGAAAGTGCTCGCCGCCTACCGTGAACCGCAGATAGCGCCGGTGGGCCGGCAGGACGGGGATGTGAAAATAAGCATCCTGCAAGTCCAACGCTAACATCCAGTCTCCCGGGTCCAGGACAGCTAAGACCTGAGCCAGTGTCAGCATCTTGATCTTCCGGAGGAAGCCTTTGACGTTCCGCAGGTCCAAGATAGGGCGTAGGTCCCCTTTGCCCTTCTTGGGAACCAGAAAGTAGTGTGAGTAACAACCACACCCTACTTCTGGTCCAGGAACGTGCTCGATGGCCCCCTTGGCCAAGAGGGCCGTAACTTCCTCTCGCAGAAGAGTCAAGTGATCCCCCGACACGCGGTGGTACTGCGGTGGCATGGCTGGAGGGGTCGCCTCGAAGGGGAGGGAGTAGCCCCTTCGGACGATTTGCAGCACCCACCTGTCCGATGTGATGTCTCGCCAGTGGAGGAGGTGATGGGGAACCCTGCCCCCCACTGGCGTCATGTGGGCCTGAAAGCTCAGACTAGGAGGGCTTTGAGGCGGATGCTGAGGGGTGGATGTGGACTGGCCTCGCTGCTGTCCCCGGGCACCGCCACAGCGGTTACCACGTCGGCCACCGCGCTGGATGTTAGTCTGCGGCCCGTGGCTGGCAGGACGTGTGGGGGCACCCCTTCCTTGGCCACGAAAGGAGCGAAAGGCAGCAGTTTGCTGGCGTGGGGCCGACAGGCCCAAGGACTTGGCCGTAGCCCTGGAGTCCTTAAAGCGCTCAAACGCACGGTATGCCTTGTCGCCAAAGAGGCAACGGCCATAAGGGTGTTTTGGACATCAGCCAAAAAGTTGGCGGACCTCAGCCAGGCGTGGCAACGAATCGCCGCCGTCGTTCTAGCCTGCCTAGCGAGTCAGTTGTATCCAGCCCACACCAGATGGAATACCGTGCCGCATCTCGACCCTCCGCAAGGGCTTGGGCGAGTTTAGTCCGGGCCTCCTCCGGACATTGTGGCAGCACGTCCGCGACCGTGTCCCACAGAGAGTGGGAATAACGGCCCAAGAATCACGCGGTGTTAACTGACCGCAACCCCAAACTCAGTGAGGAGAACATCTTCTTACCATACTGTTCGTACCTCTTGGATTCCGGATCGGGGGGAGCCGTCGGGAATGCGGTCAGGGAGTTAGAAGCCTGTATGACCAGGCTCTCAGGAGTGGGGAGGGTGGACAGGAAGCAAGGGTCGCCCGGAGCCGGGCGGTGGCGTCTGGCCACGTTCCTATCTACAGGGGAACCTGTAGCGGGCCTGGACCAGGTGCCCAGAAGAACGTCAGACAAGGCCTCATTAAACGGCAACTGAGGCTCCGAAGAGCTTGCTTGCAGTTTAAGGACATCAGTGAGGAGGTTAGTCCTCACGGCCGCGACAGGAAGTTCAAGGGATAAGGCCTTGACCGCCAACGTCAACACCACACTATAGGCAGCCCCCTCCTCCAAAGCCACGGTAGGAGGGGAGACAAAACCAGTGTCTGGTGAAGTGCCAAAACCACTGGCATCCCCTAGCTCACCTGCCCAGTCCTGATAAGACTGGCACTCACGTGCCAGAGGGTCCTCAGACCCCTCCCAATCCGCCTCGCCACCCATCTCCTGCTACTCGGGGTCAAACGATGGGGCCATATCATAGAAGAAAAAGTCTTCTCTCGATGTCGAATGCGGCGTCAAGCTGCGCCGCTCAGGTGTCGGAACCGGGTCGAGGGGGGGGGGGACCGGGGACGACGTCGTTCGAGGACGGCGTCAGGGGCGACACCCTAGGTGCCGGCGATGTTGTAAAGGTCGACCGGTGGCGACCCACATCCGGAACCGGATCCAGCTGGTCCCTGCGGCACCAGAACCGAAGTCGCCGACGGCGCCGGGGCCGAAGCACCCGGCTCGCTTGGGCTCCCAGTCATGACCGCGGGGCCCGAAGGCGCCGCAGAACCCAACGGAGGAGTGAGTGACCTCATGGCCGTGAGGAAGGCATCGATGTCCTCCGGCGTCGCGTTCTGCCCAGGGACTGGCGGGTATGGAGCAGGTCGCGATGCCTGCAGCTCCGGCGGAGCCGCGTGGGCGGTGTCGCCCGAACACCCGGCCGCGTCGCGCGAGTGTCGGGGGGAGTCAGAAGAGCGATGTCGCTTCTTCGACTTCTTGTGCCTCTTACCTGAGGATTTGGAGCCCGAGGAGTGGTGTCGACTCCCGGAGCTGTGATGACTCCGGCCCCGCGACCGCTCCCTCGACCTCCTTCCGGACCGGGACCTCGAACGGCACGGGGCCAACTGCCGGAGCTCGAGGCGCTTGCGGGACTGCTCCCGCCTAGCCTTCGACTTCAAGGCACGGCAGTCGGGGCACGACTTGTCATCATGGTCGGGCCCCAGGCAATGTAGACACCGGCGATGGGGGTCGGTAACCGACATCAGTTGGTTGCAGTTTACGCAGGTATTGAACCCGGGCATCCCTTCAAAGAAAGATCAAAAATGATCGAAAAAGTCAAAAATTTACTAAGGGTACCACTTTTTCCGGATCAGCGCTTGCTGGTGCGGTAAAAAGAATAACTGACGTCAGCGCGCGAGGGCGTTGTCTAAGTACTCCGGGGACGTCATCCCGGCTCCAATGACGCCGACGACGGACGCGGAGCCGCAGACGACGCCTACCGAAGCACAAGGGTACTGCTACGCAAAAGTTTCCGGATCCAGTCTGAAGCCTGGGGATATTCTAAGGTAAGGAATCTAATACTAAGCTGTTTCTTTCAGATATTACCGGAGCCAAGGTGACCCCAACCCAATTGAAGGAACTTTATGAGGCATTGCACCTCATCTTTGGATGGGTCGACTCTTCTGTGGGCACCTTCGAGCCCCATGGGTTCTGAAGGTGCCCCTACTGGGTTTCTGCTGGCAGGCTCACCCTCAGCACCAGTCGAGACCTTTGGATCCCTTCCTGGATCTGGACCAATTCTGGTCATGAATCTACGACGTTCCCAGGGGTTCAGTCCAGTGACCCCATTCCCGCCGCTGCCAACACTCTTTGGTGACTCTTGACTCCATAGTTGTTTCCAACTCCGGTACAGAGCCCGGCTAGCGTTGACACCTACACCGACCTGACTAAGACCTCCTGGCTTGGAGATAATGAATGAATGAATGAATGAAAGAGTATTTCTATAGCGCCTAACTACCCGGAGGCCTCGTAGCGCTTATGGAAAAGACAGCACGGCACATCAGAATTCACCACTTAGAAGGACAGTCCAAACGGGTGCTTTTTTAGGAGCTTGCGGAAGGTCGACAGATTGGGGGTCTCTCGCACAGCTTGAGTAAGAGAGTTCCACAATTTGGCCGCAGTGCATGAGAAGGAGCGTCATCCCAATCTTGCCTGTACGAGAGTAGGGTCTGCAATCCTATGATCACCCCAGATTTTTGCTTTTTGCTTCACTGGTTTACAACTTCTCTGGCTGTGGGCCTGCTAATCAGACCCACAGCCTCGCTGTTCTCTCACTAAATTGACACGTGTACCTTAGGTGCATTTACCAATTGGTACTGGGCCACCTTATCAGACCCTGTAACTCAGGGCATAGGTGTACCCAGGGCCTACCAGGGGCTGCAGCATGTATTATGCCACCCCTGGCTGGCCATCTAAATCTAACACAACTGGCTGCACGACAGCTGGGGCAAAGTGGTGTAATCACCCTTTGCTGTAGATATAGTATACCTATATCTAACCCTAAAATAGACACATGTATTCCTATCAGTCACTCCTATGGCAGGCCTTAACAATCCTGAAGGCAGAGTGCTTGGAATTATGTGAGATGGTGCGCTGGCGTGAGCTGAGCCCGTCTGCAGCTTGCGGAACCAAGTCCTAATAGCTGTTCTATGATAACGCGTACCATATACTCTTAAGTGCATTATAATCCTCGCGGTTATTTGCTATCTTTGGTATCGCTTTATCAAAACATGTCGAGTAAGGTGTCATACGAATTGGAATACTAACCCCATGCCAATTCTGGCGACGGGGTTAGCATTCCACCCTTCTAGAGGGACACGACATGTAGGTAACTGTGAACCCCAGTTAAAGTTAACTCGAGCCTCAGCATCGCAAAATGGATGCTGCCACCACAGACACAAGTCTGACCCCCTGCAGCTGGGAGTCCATCCAGCGAGGGGAGCTTGGACAAAGGGTTTCCTGTCAGGGGCGGTGCTAGCACCATCCCAGACAGGGTTTTGTATATCCTAGGTAGGCAGGGCTGAATAGGAAGGTGACTGCAAGTGGCACCCCGGTACTCACTGTGCATCTGCCAGTTTGAACCGGTTCCAGGGGCACACAGCCCCTGAACTGGGGAAAGTCCGGCATTGGAGAGGGGTGTAACCACCCCCCTTCCTGGTCCCACCCATGGGCAGGACCTAGTCCCGTACCAGCCCCTTTCTTTAGTATAAAGGTGGGAGCGGGGACCCTTCCAAATTAGATCATCTTTGAATCCTGAAACTACTTTCTACGAAAGGAACTCAAGACTTCTTCCTAAGATTTCTCCCTTGTGACTAAGGAGCAGTCACCCTGCATCTGCGGGCACCAACTAAGAACACTGCGGTTTGCTGCACGTCCTTTCTCAGGAATCCGACCGACCAGCACGACGAGACCAGGCTTCCCTGGCACCTCTGACCTCTACCTACATCGTCAGCTCAGCTGAGATCCGTGGGTGTGACGAGACCTCGAGGGACCGGCCATCTTCAGAACTGCACGACTCTTATCCAGCACGACCGCCGAGGGTTCCTCGAGTGAGTGCTTTGGGGTTTGAGAAGCCCTAACCCTGAGCAGCTCCAGCACCGAAGTCCAGCCCCCCAGCATCCACCAAATCTGCGTGGGGCCCTTCTGCTCTTTGCTGCTCACCGCGTTGTCCGGCTACTTGCCTGCTGGCTTGTGGCCCTCTTGACGACGCACCACGACGACAACACCGCTGGTCTGGTTGCTCCAGACTGGCCCTTGCTCCCCTCCAACAGAGGAGCACCCCGGACCCTCCTGGTCCACTCCAGACGCCATTTTGAGTCCACCGTGTGGGCTTGCATTTGCCAAGTTTTGTTGCCCCAATCCTAGGTCCATCGACGTCGACAGCAGATACCATCGTGGGACAGCTCGCACCTCCATCCTGGTCGCCGACAACGCCTCCTGGTCCGTGAGACTGCAGAGCCCAGCGTCGCCCACTCACCTGGTCGAGGTGACTTCGTCCGGTGCCATCCTGGTGCCCATCTAATCACTGGCTAGTGATTCAGAACTTGGTCCCCTCTGCTTACAGGTGTCTTCCATCTTCGATCCAGGCTTGGATCACTTCGAACTTCATCACTGGTCGCCTGCCAGCAACTTCTTCTTTCAGGCGCCATAGACTGCAACGAGGATTCACGACGTCTTTTCAGACCTATGCAGCCGCAGCCCCTGGGCTAGGTAATCTGAGCATTTCGGTGCTCCAGCATAGCTTAACTATCTAAGTGTCCAGATCCTTTTTCGTTTCAGCTCTACCTAGTCGGATTCGTCCGATAACACTAACTTTACGAAATCTAGCATCCATAGAGTTTGTCCCGCATCCCGCGTGAGAGTGCACACTCTGCACCCGATCCCCCTAGGCCTCCTGCTAGTAATCTGAAGGTTCAGTAGTCAAGTCCTAGCGATCCTAAAGTCTATTAGAGTAGTACTTACCTGCTAGTAATTTTGCATTCCACTTTTAGAGTATATGGTTTTTTGTGCCCCTCTGGCATTTGTGTAAATTGTGCGACTTTCAGTATTTCTTTAAGAGCTTTGTATTGTGCTTAGCGCCCTGTCCTCATAAAGAGTCCAGGGCAGTTGTGTTCTAAATAAATATACTTTTATTTTCATAACAACTTGTGTGGTTTCCTTTCACTTGGTGTTCAAGGGGTATATGTGATGGTATAACATCTGGCTTAACACGCCCTCTAGAGTTTAGCCTAAAGACTGCTCTTGTCCATGCTACTAGGATAGCTTGTCTAACGGTTGACTTACAACCAATCATCAATAAGGGTCGTTTGGAATGATACACAGTGATCACTAGAATAGTGAGCACTACATATCAGGCCAACTTCTCACATTGGTGAGCAGCGGTTGGGATTTGAGCTTGCTGTTGTTTTACCACACGTATCCTAAGAATATCATTGTGAAAGATCACATAAGTACCCAGGTACATATAACTTAGCTTAGAATACTCTGAGTTCTACTGAACCAGCTGTTGTAGTTCAACAGGGCCTAGCACACCCGGACTACAACTCTTAGCAAGGGATCAGTAGGCAAACAAATAGTGTAGGTAGGTGCATCACTTACACCACACTAGAAGCATGTCGGACAAAGGAGGGGAAGCCCCCCTTATGTCAGTGGACCCTCCACAGGTCACTTCACGATATGCTGCTCTTAGCTTCCAGGAGATGAGACAAATCTGTACATCCAGGAAGCTAAAACAGGGTTCTAACCCTACCATTCCCTTTCTGATTGGTCTCTTAGAGACTTATGATGCCAGAAGGACTGCCAACACAGATCCTTCTAATCCAGATGGGAATATGCCCCCCTTAGAGGGAACCCTTGGGGATCCTGACCTCCAAAACAATGGAACAGTTAGTGAAGGTGAGGAGGAGGATCAGGAGTTGTCAGAGGTGGAGGCAGACAAAGGTCAGGTAGAAGTCAGTAGACTCACCAGGACCAACTTAAGTAGGCATGAGAATGGATTTGGGGGACGCCCAGGGCCACTTTCAGGCAGACTTAACATTGGGAATGGACGAATTAGGTCTCTATCCAGAGGCTCTAACAGATCCATTCGAACCAATGGCTCTCAGACCTCTTCTCGTAGAGGGATGTCATCCCCTAAGAGGAGAGAGCATGAAGCAAAGATGAGGGAGACCAATCTGAGGATTGAAAGGGAAGAACTTGCCCTGGCCAAAGAGAGGCTTGCCTTTGCTAGAGAGCAGAAATTGAGTGGGGAACTCAGAAGCCCCCCTTATGTCAGTGGACCCTCCACAGGTCACTTCACGATATGCTGCTCTTAGCTTCCAGGAGATGAGACAAATCTGTACATCCAGGAAGCTAAAACAGGGTTCTAACCCTACCATTTCCTTTCTGATTGGTCTCTTAGAGACTTATGATGCCAGAAGGACTGCCAACACAGATCCTTCTAATCCAGATGGGAATATGCCCCCCTTAGAGGGAACCCTTGGGGATCCTGACCTCCAAAACAATGGAACAGTTAGTGAAGGTGAGGAGGAGGATCAGGAGTTGTCAGAGGTGGAGGCAGACAAAGGTCAGGTAGAAGTCAGTAGACTCACCAGGACCAACTTAAGTAGGCATGAGAATGGATTTGGGGGACGCCCAGGGCCACTTTCAGGCAGACTTAACATTGGGAATGGACGAATTAGGTCTCTATTCAGAGGCTCTAACAGATCCATTCGAACCAATGGCTCTCAGACCTCTTCTCGTAGAGGGATGTCATCCCCTAAGAGGAGAGAGCATGAAGCAAAGATGAGGGAGACCAATCTGAGGATTGAAAGGGAAGAACTTGCCCTGGCCAAAGAGAGGCTTGCCTTTGCTAGAGAGCAGAAATTGAGTGGGGTAGACCCCACTGGTGGCAGCATTTTACCTCGAGCGAAGGACAGGGGTTTAGACACTAGACACCTGAGTAAGATAGTGCCCCCCTTTAAACAAGGGGATGATATCCACAAATGGATAACTGCTTTGGAGAGGGCCTGCACTGTCCAGTGCGTCCCCCAGAGTCAGTGGGCAGCTGTCTTGTGGTTCTCCTTTGAAGGCAAAGGTAGAGATAAGCTCCTCACTACTAGAGCTGAGGATGCCAACAATTAACAAGTCCTGAAAAGTACACTGATAGATGGGTTTGGCCTAACCACTGAGCAGTACAGGTTGCTGTTCAGGGATACCCAGAAAACTCAGTCTCAGGATTGGTCTGATTTTGTGGATTGTGCCACTAAGGCTTTGGAGGGCTGGTTGCTGGGCAGTAAGGTTACTGATTATACAGGATTGTACAATCTGATCATGAGGGAACAGATTTTAAACAATTGTCAGAACCAGTTGTTGCATCAGCACCTTGTTGACTCAGATCTGACCTCTCCCCAAGAATTGGGAAAGAAAGCAGACAGATGGGTCAGAACAAGGGTTAAGCAGAACCAGGGCCAGAACCAGGGTGGTCAGAAGAAAGCAGACCAGAAGGGTAATAATAACAAAGGTGAGCAAAATGACCAGGAGTCTTCGACAGGCCCCCAACAAACCAAAAAGAGTGGGGGTCAGGCTTCCCAGCAGAAAACGAAGACTCAAGAAGGCCAGTCTAAAAGGTGGTGCCAATACTGTAAAAGTAAAACTCACTGGTTTAGTGAGTGCACCAAGAAAGGAGGGCAAACTCCTGCCACTGCAGCCCCTAAGGCACCTGCACCCCCTAGTACAGTCAGCAGTGGTAGTGCACCTCCCAAGGGATTAGTTGGGTTAACCTTGGGATCTGAGGGGTATGACAACTTAGTTGGCACACTCACTCAGGCTGTCCTTGTCTGTACAGGGGATGTGGATATATCCCCTAATGCAAGTCTCAATACTTTGGGCAAATACAGGCAGACACCTTTTATAAATGGAAAGATGGCTCAGGCCTATAGGGACACTTGTGCCAGTGTCACAATGGTGACACCTAACTTTGTGGACCCTGGACAGATCATGCTAGGTCCAGAGTACCTAGTGACCAATGCCAGCAATGTCACTACCCACCATAGTATGGCAATTGTTGATTTCACCTGGGGAGGGGTAAGTGGCCAAAAGAAGGTTGTTGTTAGTTCAGACCTCCCAGTTGAATGTTTGTTGGGCAATGATTTGGAGTCATCACTATGGTCAGAAGTGGAGCAGAGGACTCACATGGAGATGTTAGGTGTGCCAGCACATGTCCTTGCTGTGACTAGGTCACAGGCCAGAAGATGCCCCACTGAACAGGTGCTGGATCCTGGAACAATGGACCAGACACCTTCCAAGAAGAAGAGCAGTAGGGTTAAGGCATTGCCTTCCCCCTTGCCCCAGGTTGTGGATCAAGTCTCAGAGGAGGCTGACCTCAAAGAGCTGAGGGAAACTGAGCCTAAAGAACTTGAACCTGATCAGGTTGAGTTTCTGGGTTCAGGGGGACCCTTTAGAGAAGACCTGGGGAAGGCACAGTTAGACTGCCCTTCTCTTGAACCCCTCAGACAGCAGGCTGCTGCTGAGGCTGCAGGGAACGCCACAGGTACCCACAAGGTATACTGGGATGATGGACTCCTATACTCTGAAGCAAGAGACCCCAAGCCTGGTGCAACCAGGAGGCTGGTCGTCCCCGTGTCACAGAGAGGTTTCCTTCTTACCTTGGCCCATGAGATTCCCCTTGCAGGACACTTAGGCCAGAATATGACTTGGGACAGACTTGTCTCACACTTTCACTGACCTCATATGAATGAAGATACCAAGGAGTTTTGTCGCTCCTGTGTCACTTGCCAAGCCAGTGGTAAGTCAGGTGGCACAACAAAGGCCCCCCTTATACCAATGCCTGTGGTGGGGGTGCCCTTTGAAAGAGTGGGGATTGACATTGTTGGTCCAAAGGAACCCCAGACAGCATCAGGGCACAAGTTTATACTGGTGGTGGAGGACCATGCCACCAGGTATCCTGAAGCTATTCCCCTTAGGACCACTACAGCACCTGTTGTGGCAAGAGCCCTAGTTGGAGTGTTCTCCAGAGTCAATCAATCAATCAATCAATCATCGAATTTATATAGCGCACTACTTACCCAGAGGGTCTCAAGGCGCTGGGGGGGGGGGGTCTGTTACTGCTCGAACAGCCAGGTCTTGAGTTGCTTCCTGAAGGCGAGGTGGTCCTGGGTCAGGCGAAGGTGGGTGGGGAGGGAGTTCCAAGTCTTGGCGGCGAGGTAGGAGAAGGACCGTCCCCCTGTGGTGGTTCTGCGGATGCGGGGGACGGTGGCGAGGGCGTGGCTGGTCGAGCGAAGCTGGCGTTTGGGAGCGTAGAAGTGGGCTTCCCTAAGGAGGTTGTCTCTGACAGAGGTGCAAACTTCATGTCAGGATATCTGACTGCTATGTGGAAGGAATGTGGTGTCAACTACAAGTTCACTACACCCTATCATCCACAATGCAATGGGCTTGTTGAAAGGTTCAACAGGACCCTAAAAGGGATGATTCATGGACTACCTGAAAAGCTCAGGCGTAGATGGGATGTCCTGATACCCTGCCTTTTATTTGCTTACAGAGAGGTCCCACAGAAGGGGGTTGGCTACAGCCCTTTTGAACTTCTGTATGGGCATCCTGTAAGGGGACCCCTGTGTTTGGTGAAGGAAGGATGGGAGAAACCTCTCAAAAAGCCTGCAACCAACATAGTGGACTATGCACTTGGTCTCCGCTCCAGGATGGCTGAGTACATGGAAAAGGCTTCTAAAAACCTTGAGGCTAGCCAAGAACTCCAAAAAGCTTGGCATGACCAAAAGGCTGTCCTGACTGTGTACAAGCCTGGACAGAGGGTGTGGGTGTTGGAGCCAGTGGCCCCAGCAGCACTCAAAGACAAATGGTCTGGGCCCCACACAATCATTGAGCAAAAGGGAGAGGTCACCTACCTGGTGGATCTTGGAACTCCCAGGAGCCCCCTCAGGGTGCTCCATGTGAATAGGCTCAAGGCATATGTCGACAGGAAGGACATGAGCTTGCTCATGGCCACAGATGAGGGACAGGAGGAGGAGAGTGACCCTCTCCCAGACCTGCTCTCTCAGAACCCTGATGATGGGTCAGTAGATGGTGTTGTCTTTTGTGGCAGCCTCTCTGAACATCAGCAAAAGGATTGCAAGCAAGTTCTTCAATCCTTTAGACATATGTTCTCTCTGACACCCAGTCAAACCAATTGGTGTACCCATGAGGTCGACACTGGTGACAGCTTGCCAGTTAAGAGTAAAATCTACAGGCAGCCTGATCATGTCAGAGACTGCATCAAATCTGAAGTGCAGAAAATGTTGGAGTTGGGAGTCATTGAGCCCTCAGATAGCCCTTGGGCTAGTCCAGTAGTTCTAGTGCCAAAGCCTCACACCCAGGGTGGTAAGAAAGAGATGAGGTTTTGCGTAGACTACAGAGGCCTCAATGCAGTCACTAAGACTGATGCCCACCCAATACCAAGGGCAGATGAACTGATAGATAGATAGGCTTCTGCCAACTACTTAAGTACATTTGACCTGACAGCTGGGTATAGGCAAATCAGGTTAGCTGAGGATGCCAAGCCCAAGTTAGCGTTTTCTACCACTGGTGGGCATTATCAGTTTGTGGTAATGCCCTTTGGTTTGAAAAATGTAAATGTGTAAATGTATTTGAGCTTATATAGCGCACCGCTACCCGCAGTGGGTTTCCCGGCGCTTGCTTGGGGAACCCGTCCTGGTATTCCCCTGTGAGATAACCCCGGCAGGGTATCCACAAGGTGAAAGCCAGGCATCCCGCCACGAGGGGCCGATGTGGAGATTAAGCAAGCTATTGCCCAGAGTCGCAGAGTGTGAACCCGTGAGTCGAGAAGGCACCGGAGCGAGAATTATCGAGTCCGTGGAATTTTTAGCCCAAGACCCGCCGAGGCGGGGAATTGAACCCTGGTCCAGGGCCGATCTCAGCTTCCAAGTCTGCCGCCTCTAACCCCTGAGCCACACTTCTCCAATGCACCTGCCACCTTCCAAAGGCTGGTGAATCAAGTTCTCACTGGGCTGGATGACTTCTGTGCAGCATATCTTGATGATATAGCTGTCTTTAGTTCCACCTGGGAGGATCACCTGGTCCACCTGAGGAAAGTGTTAGAGGCACTGCAAGCAGCAGGTCTCACTATCAAGGCCACAAAGTGCCAGATAGGGCAGACACAGGTTGTATACCTGGGCCACCTTGTAGGTGGAGGCCAGGTTCAGCCACTGGAGAGCAAGATACAATCCATCAAGGATTGGGCTCCTCCAACTACCCAGACTCAGGTTCAAGCTTTCTTGGGCCTGACTGGTTATTACAGGAAATTTGTCAGAAATTATGGATCAATTGTGACTCCACTTAATGACCTGACAAGTAAAAAGATGCCAAAGAAAGTTCAGTGGACAGCAGGCTGTCAAAAGGCATTCGATGACCTAAAGCAGGCCATGTGCACAGCCCCTATCCTAAAGAGTCCAGACTACTCCAAACCATTCATTGTCCAAACAGATGCTTCTGAGTTGGGTGTGGGAGCTGTTCTATCTCAGCTGAATTTTGATGGTCATGACCAGCCCATTGCTTTTATAAGCAGAAGGCTGACCCCCAGAGAGAAAAATTGGTCAGCTATTGAGAGGGAGGCCTTTGCTGTGGTTTGGGCCCTGAAGAAACTGAGGCAATACTTGTTTGGCACTCATTTCAAGATTCAGACCGACCATAAGCCCCTCTTGTGGCTAAATCAGATGAAGGGTGAAAACCCCAAACTGCTTAGGTGGTCCATTTCCCTACAGGGGATGGATTTTACAGTGGAGCATATGTGAGAAGTTGGCCTGATATATAATGTTCACTATTCTAGTGAGCACTTTGCATCAGTCCAAACAACCCTTATTGATGATTGGTTGTAAGTTAACCGTAGACCAGCTATCCTAGTAGCATGGACAAGAGCAGTCTTTAGGCTAAACTCTAGAGGGCGTGTTAAGCCAGCTGTTATACCATCACATATACCCCTTGAACACCAAGTGAAAGGACACCACACAAGTTGTTATGAAAATAAAAGGATATTTATTTAGAACACAACAACCCTGGACTCTTTATGAGGACAGGGTGCTAAGCACAATACAAAGCTCTTAGGAAAATACGCTAAGTTGCACAATTTACACAAATGCCTGAGGGGCACGAAAAACCATATACTCTAAAAGTGGAATGCGAAATTACTAGCAGGTAAGTACTACGCTAATAGGCTTTGGGATCGCTAGGACTTGACTACTGAACCTTCAGATTACTAGCAGGAGGCCTAGGGAGATAGGGTGCAGAGTGTGCACTCTCACGCGGGATGCGGAACAAAGTCTATGGTTGCTAGGAATTACAAAGTTAGTGATATCGGACGAATCAGACTAGGTAGAGCTGAAACGAAAAAGGATCTGGACCCTTGGATAGCAAAGCTATGCTGGAGCACCGAAATGCTGAGTTTACCTAGCCCAGGGGCTGCGGCTGCATAGGTCTGAAAAGACGTCGGGAATCCTCGTTGCAGTCTATGGAGCCTGAAAGAAGAAGTTGCTGGCAGGCGACCAGTGAAGAGATTCGGATGGATCCAAGCCTGGATCGAAG
The DNA here is from genome assembly GCF_964263255.1 of Lissotriton vulgaris. NCBI lineage: Eukaryota > Metazoa > Chordata > Amphibia > Caudata > Salamandridae > Lissotriton > Lissotriton vulgaris. Next base: position 717,110,170 of record NC_141697.1, on the reverse strand, counting down.
ATGGAAGACACCTGTAAGCAGAGGGGACCAAGTTCTGAATCACTAGCCAGTGATTAGATGGGCACCAGGATGGCACCGGATGGAGTCACCTCGACCAGGTGAGTGGGCGACGCTGGGCTCTGCAGTCTCACGGACCAGGAGGCGTTGTCGGCGACCAGGATGGAGGTGCGAGCTGTCCCACGATGGTATCTGCTGTCGACGTCGCTGGACCCAGGATTGGGGCAACAAGTCTTGGCAAATGCAAGCCCACGCGGTGGACTCAAAATGGCGTCTGGAGTGGACAATGAGGTTCCGGGGTGCTCATCTTTTCGATGGGAGCAAGGGCCAGTCTGGATCAACCAGACCAGCGGTGTTGATGTCGTCGTTCGTCGTCGAGAAGGTCACAAGCCAGCGGGCTAGTAGCCAGACAACGCAGTGAGCAGCAAAGAGCAGAAGGGCCCCACGCAGATCTGGTGGATGCTGGAGGGCTGAACTTCGGTGCTGGAGCTGCTCAGGGTTGGGGCTTCTCGGACCCCAAAACACTCACTCGAGGATCCCTCGGCGGTCGTGCTGGGCAAGCGTCGTGCAGTCTTGAAGATGGCCGGTCCCTCGAGGTCTCGTCGCACCCACGGATCTCAGCTGAGCTGCCGATGTGGGTAGAGGTCAGAGGTGCCAGGGAAGCCGGGTCTCGTCGGGCTGGTCAGTCGGATTCCAGAGGAAGGACGTGCAGCAAACCGCAGTGTTCTTGGATGGTGCCTGCGGGTGCAGGGTGACTACTCCTTAGTCACAAGGGAGAAATCTTGAGAAGAAGTCAAGAGTTCCTTTTGTAGAAAGTAGTTTCAGGATTCAAAAATGATCTAATTTGGAAGGGGGCCCGCTCCTATCTTTATACTAGGAAAAGGGGCTGGCACGCGACTAGGTCCTGCCCATGCGTGGGACCAGGAAGGGGGGTGGTTACACCCCTCTCCCCTGCCGGACCTTCCCCAGCTCAGGGGCTGGTGTGCCCCTGAAACTGGATATAGCCGGCAGATGCATAGTGAGCACCGGGGTGCCACTTGCAGTCACCTTCCTCTAAAGCCCTGCCTACCCAGGATACACAAAACCCTGTCTGGGATGGTGCTAGCACCGCCCCTGACAGGAAACCCTTTGTCCAAGCTACCCTCGCTGGAAGGACTCCCAGCAGCAGAAGGTCAGACTTGTGTCTGTGGTGGCAGCATCCATTTTGTGATGCTGAGGCTTGAGTTAACTTTAACCGGGGTTCACAGTTACGTACATGTCGAGTCTGTCTAGAAGGGTGGAATGTTAACCCCGTCGCCAGAATTGGCGAGGGGTTAGTATTCCAATTCGTATGACACCTTACTCGACATGTTTTGATAAAGCGATACCAGAGTTGGCATATAACCGCGAGGATTATAATGCACTTAAGAGTATATGGTACGCGTTATCATGGAACAGCTATTAGGACTTAGTTCCGCAAGCTGCAAACGGGCTCAGCTCATGCCAGAGCACCATCTCACACGATTCCAAGCACTCTGCCTTCAGGATTGTCAAGGCCTGCCATAGGAGTGACTGATAGGAATCTGTGTGTCCATTTTAGGGTTAGATATAGGTATACTATATCTAAAGCAAAGGGTGATTACACCACCGTGCCCCAGCTGTCGTGCAGCCAGTTGTGTCAGATTTAGATGGCCAGCCAGGGGTGGCATAATACATGCTGCAGCCCCTGGTAGGCCCTGGGTACACCTATGCCCTGAGTTACAGGGTCTGATAAGGTGGCCCAGTACCAATTGGTAAATGCACCTGAGGTAAATGTGCCAATTTAGTGAGAGAACAGCAAGGCTGTGGGTCTGATTAGCAGGCCCACAGCCAGAGAAGTCGTAAACCAGTGAAGCAAAAAGCAAAAATCTGGGGTGATCATAGGATTGCAGACCCTACTCTCCTACAGCATAGACCTGGCACTGATCATGGCAATGCAGATGGGATCTCCAGGTATTTCCACTTAGAGCAAGAAGACTCACCTGGTCAAGGTTAGTTTATTGTCCCAAAGTTTGGGGGGGGGGTCATGTAGGAGAGTAGGGTCTGCAATCCTATGATCACCCCAGATTTTTGCTTTTTGCTTCACTGGTTTACGACTTCTCTGGCTGTGGGCCTGCTAATCAGACCCACAGCCTCGCTGTTCTCTCACTAAATTGACACGTGTACCTTAGGTGCATTTACCAATTGGTACTGGGCCACCTTATCAGACCCTGTAACTCAGGGCATAGCTGTACCCAGGGCCTACCAGGGGCTGCAGCATGTATTATGCCACCCCTGGCTGGCCATCTAAATCTGACACAACTGGCTGCACGGCAGCTGGGGCAAAGTGGTGTAATCACCCTTTGCTGTAGATATAGTATACCTATATCTAACCCTAAAATAGACACATGTATTCCTATCAGTCACTCCTATGGCAGGCCTTAACAATCCTGAAGGCAGAGAGCTTGGAATTATGTGAGATGGTGCGCTGGCATGAGCTGAGCCCGTCTGCAGCTTGCAGAACCAAGTCCTAATAGCTGTTCTATGATAACGTGTACCATATACTCTTAAGTGTATTATAATCCTCGCAGTTATTTGCTATCTTTGGTATCGCTTTATCAAAACATGTCGAGTAAGGTGTCATACGAATTGGAATACTAACCCCTCACCAATTCTGGCGACGGGGTTAGCATTCCACCCTTCTAGAGGGAAACGACATGTATGTAACTGTGAACCCCTGTTAAAGTTAACTCGAGCCTCAGCATCACAAAATGGATGCTGCCACCACAGACACAAGTCTGACCCCCTGCAGCTGGGAGCCCTTCCAGCGAGGGGAGCTTGGACAAAGGGTTTCCTGTCAGGGGCAGTGCTAGCACCATCCCAGACAGGGTTTTGTGTATCCTAGGTAGGCAGGGCTGAATAGGAAGGTGACTGCAAGTGGCACCCCGGTGCTCACTGTGCATCTGCCAGTTTGAACCGGTTCCAGGGGCACACCAGCCCCTGAACTGGGGAAAGTCCGGCATGGGAGAGGGGTGTAACCACCCCCCTTCCTGGTCCCACCCATGGGCAGGACCTAGTCCCGTACCAGCCCCTTTCTTTAGTATAAAGGTGGGAGCGGGGACCCTTCCAAATTAGATCATCTTTGAATCCTGAAACTACTTTCTACGAAAGTAACTCAAGACTTCTTCCTAAGATTCCTCCCTTGTGACTAAGGAGTAGTCACCCTGCATCTGCGGGCACCAACTAAGAACACTGCGGTTTGCTGCAAGTCCTTCCTCAGGAATCCGACCGACCAGCACGACGAGACCCGGCTTCCCTGGCACCTCTGACCTCTACCTACATCGTCAGCTCAGCTGAGATCCGTGGGTGTGACGAGACCTCGAGGGACCGGCCATCTTCAGAACTGCGCGACTCTTATCCAGCACGACCGCCGAGGGATCCTCGAGTGAGTGCTTTGGGGTTTGAGAAGCGCTAACCCTGAGCAGCTCCAGAACTGAAGTCCAGCCCCCCAGCATCCACGAGATCTGCGTGAGGCCCTTCTGCTCTTTGCTGCTCACCGCGTTGTCCGGCTACTTGCCTGCTGGCTTGTGGCCCTCTTGACGACGCACCACGACGACAACACCGCTGGTCTGGTTGCTCCAGACTGGCCCTTGCTCCCCTCGAACAGAGGAGCACCCCGGACCCTCCTGGTCCACTCCAGACACCATTTTGAGTCCACCGCGTGGGCTTGCATTTGCCAAGACTTGTTGCCCCAATCCTGGGTCCAGCGACGTCGACAGCAGATACCATCGTGGGACAGCTCGCACCTCCATCCTGGTCGCCGACAACGCCTCCTGGTCCGTGAGACTGCAGAGCCCAGCGTCGCCAACTCACCTGGTCGAGGTGACTTCGTCCGGTGCCATCCTGGTGCCCATCTAATCACTGGCTAGTGATTCAGAACTCGGTCCCCTCTGCTTACAGGTGTCTTCCATCTTCGATCCAGGCTTGGAACACTTCGAACTTCATCACTGGTCGCCTGCCAGCAACTTCTTCTTTCAGGCGCCATAGACTGCAACGAGGATTCCCGACGTCTTTTCAGACCTATGCAGCCGCAGCCCCTGGGCTAGGTAATCTGAGCATTTCAGTGCTCCAGCATAGCTTAACTATCTAAGTGCCCAGATCCTTTTTCGTTTCAGCTCTACCTAGTCGGACTCGTCCGATAACACTAACTTTACGAAATCAAGCATCCATAGGCTTTGTCCCGCATCCCGCGTGAGAGTGCACACTCTGCACCCGATCCCCCTAGGCCTCCTGCTAGTAATCTGAAGGTTCAGTAGTCAAGTCCTAGCGATCCTAAAGTCTATTAGAGTAGTACTTACCTGCTAGTAATTTCGCATTCCACTTTTAGAGTATATGGTTTTTCGTGCCCCTCGGGCATTTGTGTAAATTGTGCGACTTTCAGTATTTCTTTAAGAGCTTTGTATTGTGCTTAGCGCCCTGTCCTCATAAAGAGTCCAGGGCTGTTGTGTTCTAAATAAATATACTTTTATTTTCATAACAACTTGTGTGGTGTCCTTTCACTTGGTGTTCAAGGGGTATATGTGATGGTATAACAGCCGGCTTAACACGCCCTCTAGAGTTTAGCCTAAAGACTGCTCTTGTCCATGCTACTAGGATAGCCGGTCTAACGGTTGACTTACAACCAATCATCAATAAGGGTCGTTTGGAATGATACACAGTGATCACTAGAATAGTGAGCACTACATATCAGGCCAACTTCTCACATTGCCTTCCTTATTTCTTTAGTGGTGGCAAGATGTAGGGCGCTAGAGCGAAGGGATCTCGTCGGCAAATAGGGTGTTAACAAAGAATGGAGGATAGCAGGGCCAGTTTTCCACATGGCTTTATGTGCCATGCACATAGCCTTGAATTGTATCCTGGCAGCCACGGGTAACCAATGAAGATGTCCGAGGCCTGGCCTTGCTGATTGTCACCTAGGGACTTGCAAGAGCATCCTCGTTGCGCTATTCTGGACCACTTGCAGTTTGTTTATTGTGGCCAGTGGGGCTCCTAAATACAAAACATTTCCATAGTCCAGTTGGGACAGTATAAGGGCCTACAAATAGGAGCAGCACAAGTACCTAATCTTACACGATACTGTGATCGAGTTACAACCACCCTATACCTGCAGCATTACAAATGGAGATTGCAACTTTTTCTATGCAGATCACAATTGACATCAGTCCTGAAGATGGTTTCTGAAATTGTTATTAGGAGACCGAAACGTCGACCTTTCATCTTATCCCTGTCTTGTTTTATTCAGTTTGATTTGGGATAGGTGTTCTTAGGTTCTGTTGAGTCACTTATTAATTTACTTGTGTGTGTACCCACAGGCCTAAGTATTTTTCTATTTTCACTTATCTGTATATGAAATTACTTATCCAAACGACTCTTTGATAAAATTATATTTTTCGAATACACTTTTGTGTCTCTTGTTTATATGTTGTTTATATGTTTTGACCTAAAAGAGGCTCCATATCTAATCAAAAATTACTTTGCTCAATTGATTGTTGATAAGGTATATTAATTTATCCTTGTAAATCATTTTGAATCATCAAACACTTTCTAAACAAATTCCCTTGAAGGCACCTTTACCCTTCTACTATCTTGACAGTCAGGCGTCCATCAACAAAGAGAGTATACGCCTGCTGTTGGGATACGTTTTTGGCTTGGTGTGCTGCAAAACATATTGATCCACTATCCACACCTTTTTACGAAGTCTAGTTGTTTGTTCTTTCCTTAGCCCAGCAAGACCTTGCTCTGGGAATAGTTAAGGGGTATATTTCGACCATTTGAGCTTTCTTGCGGTTGGCAGATCAACCCTCCCTGTTCAAGTCACCTGATGTGACACGTTTCCTGAAATGTCTTCAACACATGTTCCCTCCAGAGCCTTTTGTTATGCCTTAATCTGACCTTGATTTTGTGCTTACCTACCTGATGTGTTCCTCTTTCAAACCCATGCCTAGTTGTCCTCTCCGACTCCTGACACTCACAACTGTTTTCTTGGTGGAAATCACATCGTCCAGGAGTGTCAGGTTACAGTCTCTGTCTGTCCAACCTTCACATACTAGCTTCTTTCTAGATAAACTGGTTCTCTGCACCAGTGTTTTTTCTTACCAAAGGTAGTGACACCTTTCCATGTCGGAATCACACTACCACTCTTTTTTTTTCCACTACACCTCTCCAAGGAATAAGAGAAACCCCACCATTTTGACCCAGAAAACTGTTGTCCTTCTATCTTGAACTGCCAACTAACATTGGGCAGCAATCAGCTCTTTGTTGGGTTCACCTGTGCAAAGAATGAGGATTCAGTGCAGAAGTGGCCCATCTCCACTTGGATTGTATTCTGCATCAAGATCTGCTATGCACTAGTCAAGAAGCAACCTCCAGAGGGCTTGCAGGCTCATTGTACCAGAGCCAAAGCTGCAACCACAGCATTAGCTCGCGAAGACCCTGTCCTGGACATCGGTCAGGCTGCTACATGGACATTCTTACGCATGTTTAACAAACACTATTGCCTTGACAGTTAGGCCCGTAAAGATGGGCACTTTGCCGGTTCTGTTCTCCAGGACATATTGGTCTGAGCCAGTTCGCAGACCCACCTCCAGGGAGGTATTGCTTTAGCTTCTATCCTAAGGCAGGGAATCTGCAGCTAGAAGTCTCTATCTGAAAGAAACAGTTAGTTATAGATTCCTTACCTTAAAATCTCCCCCAGGCATCAGACTGGATCTGGAAAGTTTTTCGTCGGCAGTACCCCTGAGCGTCGGAAGGTGGCGTTGGTCGACTCCGTGTTCGGCGTCGTGGTTGCCGGGATGACGTCGCAGTAGCTACATAGACGCAGCCTTCGCGTGCTGACGCCAGTTCTTTCTTTTTCCGTGCCAGCAAGCGCAGATCCTGTAAGAGCTGTATCTCAGTCATTTTTTGACTGACCTTTTTTCTCGACTTTTGTCGACTTTGTTGTTTTCTGAGTCCTCAAGACTGCTGGTGCACGAGGAATGCCTGGCTTTAAGGCTCTTTACCGAAGTGATGTCAGTGGCAGATCCGCACCGCGTGTGCCTCTACTGCCTGGAGTGCGACCACGACCCCAAGTCATGCTCCGACTGCTGAACCTTTGCCCCGAAGTATTAGCGGGAGCAGTCCCGAAAGCTACTCGAGGCCCTGCGCTGTTCGAGGTCCCGGTCGTGGAGGGGTCGAGGGACCGGTTGCGGAGCCACCTCCATTCATCTTTTAAGTCTTCGCGCTCGGGGTCTGGTAAGTCGAAGCACAAAACGAAGTCAAAGAAGCATCGTCGCTCTTCGACTTCTGCCCGTCCGTTGCCAGACGCGACAAGAGATACGGGTGGTGGCCCTTCCACTGCTCTGCTTGCGGAGCCCGTGGGGTGGGCTCCTGGTTTTCCCCCCTTCCTGGGACCGGAAGCGACTCCTGCCCAGCTTCGTCGGTTCTACGAAGCGATGCATGCCATCTTTGGGAAGTCCCGACTCCGCCAGCGTGCCTTCGGGCCCCGCAGACTCGGCTGGGGGTCCTGGGCCTTCGGCATCTGTGGCTCCGGCCACGGCGCTGCAGGATTTCCTTGGATCCAGCCTTGATCCAGATCGGCTCCGATCGACCTCGTTACGCTTCCCCCGGCACCGTTGCCACCGGCTTCACGTCTGCCACTGGCATGGGCTGTGTCCCCAGCCGACGTCGACCCTGGCCTTCACCTCATGGTAGACGCGGAGTTGGACGGTGTCAACCGCCGCCGGATCCGACGCCAGCCAGTACTTTTGTGTCACTGTTCTACCCTAGCTCTTTGAGACCAGATTGGCAGCCAGAGGAGGGTGAGAAGGACTGGGAGGGGTCTGGGGACCCTTTAAACGACCAGTTGGTGTACAAACCGGACTGGAGAGAGGAACTGGGGGAAGCCAGTGGTCTGGATACCTCACCAGACCATGGCATGTTGTCTCCTCCTACCGTGGCTACGGAGGAGGGAGTGTCATAAGCAGTGGTGTTGCGTAGGGTGGTGGGGCTCTCCACCTCGAGCTACCTACAGTGGTAGTCAGGTCTAACCTCCTGACAGAGGTCATTTAACCAGCAGCAAGCTCTTCGGAACCCCTGCTGCCGTTCAACAAAGCCCTCATTGACATACTTTTCGGCATGTGGTCCAGGTCCAACACAGTGGCTCCTGTGGACAGGATGATTGCCCAACGCCATCACCTGGCCCCAGGAGACCGCACTTTCCTCTTCCAACACCGCACCCCTGAGTGCCTGGTGGTTCAAACCTCCACTTCTAAAGGAGCCTTCGCTACTGCATCCCCGGAAAGGGAATCCAATAAGCTGGACCACCTTGGAAAGAAAAGGTTTTGTTCCACTAGCTTTGGACTGCGGTCGGTAAACACCGCATGTCTGTTGGGCTGTTACACCCACTCTGTTTAAGATACAATGGCACAGGTGCTCGGAGGCGGCACGGGCCATACTCTCCCATGCAGTTGCTGAGGGGAAAGACGCAGCGAAGTTTACCATCCGCTGTGTGCTGGATACCGCAGACGGACTTGGCAGGACGATTTTCACCTCAGTAGCTCTTTTGACACTACGCCTGGTTGTGTTCGACTCATTTTTCCGGGGGATGTCCAATCCACCCTATGGACATGCCCTTTGATGGCCGTTGCCTTTTTGGCGACAAGGCAGACAACGCACTAGAGCGCTTTAAGGACTCTTGTCCAACAGCCAGGTCCTTGGGCCTCTCCACCACCCGCCCTGCACAGTCTGCCTTTTACCCCTTCCGTGGCTATGGAAGGGGTGCCCCGCTACGTCCCGCCCAGAGCCACAGGCCGGTGCAAGCTGTTCAGCCCCAGCGTGGCCGGGGACGTGGGAACCACCGGCGTGGTTCTGGGAAACAGCATGCGGGCCAGTCCACAACAGTCCCCTCTGCAACAGCCTCCAAACCCTCCTAGTCCGACCTTTCAGGACCACCAAACGCCAGTGGGCGGCAAGATCCGCCATCACCTCCCCCACTGGTGCACCATCACGGCGGACCAGTGGGTGTTGCAAATAGTCCGAAGGGGCTACTCCCTCCCCTTAAAGACTACCCCTCCCTCCATGTCACCCCAGTACCATTGCATGTTGGAGGATCAAATGGCCAGTCTCCTACAGGAAGTTTCGTCACTCTTGGCCAAGGGTGCCATTGAGCGCGTTCCTCTCCCAGAAGTTGGTTGTGGTTGCTATTCCCACTACTTTCTGGTACCCAAGAAGGATAAAGGCCTGCGTCCTATATTGGATCTCAGGAACGTCAACCGCTTCCTCCGGAAGGGGAAGTTCAAGCTGTTGACGCTCGCTCAGGTCTTGTCTGCCCTAGACCCTGGAGATTGGATGGTAGCGTTGGACTTGCAGGATGCTTGCTTTCACATCCCCGTCCTGCCAGCCCACCGACGTTGCCTGCGGTTCACAGTAGGCCATGAGCACTTTCAGTTTACCGTGCTCCCCTTTGGCCTTACAAGCGCCCCTCAGGTGTTCACAAAAGTGATGGTGTTGGTTGTAGCTCATCTGCGAAGATCAGGGGTTCCAGACTTCCCTTATCTTGATGACCGGCTGTTGAAGGTGGTCTCGCCCCAGGCTGTCGTCACACACCTCCAGACTGCGGCCGACCTCCTACATTCGCTGGGGTTCCCAATCAACGTGCCGAAGTCACACCTGACCCCTTCTCAGAAGCTCCTCTTCATTGGAGCGGTTCTGGACACAACGCAGTTTCGGGTTTATCCTCCGAACAGCGAGTCTGGGATATTCGTAAATGATTCCAATCTTTCAGCCCCTATCCTGGGTTTAGGTCAGGAAGACCCTGAGGCTGCTGGCCTCATGGCCTCCTGCATCCTGCTGTTCAATCATGCCAGGTAGCATACACGGACTCTGCATTGGGACCTAATGTTCAAGTTGGCGCAGCATCAGTGGAATCTGTCTGATTGCGTCCAGATCTCAGTAGGCACTGCACGATAATTGCAGTGGTGGCTCACGAACCAGGATTGGGGTAAAGGCAGATCCCTCTCCCTTCCCCAACCAGAACACACAGTGGTGACAGACGCATCCCTTCTGGGATGGGGCGGCCACATGGGAGAGGCGGAGATCAGAGGCCTCTGGTCTCTGGCGGAGTCCGGGCTCCACATCAACCTTCTGGAGCTTCGGGCGATCCGCCTTGCACTCAAAGCATTCTTTCCCTCTGTCCGGGGAAGAGTTGTACATGTGTTCACGGACAACACCACTGCCATGTGGTACTGCAACAAACAAGGCGGGGTGGAGTCGTGGACCCTATGTCAAGAGGCCCTCCTCTTCGCCTCTGGACATGGCTGAAACATCAGGGCATATCCCTGGTGGTTCAACACCTGGCAGGTTCACTGAATGCCAGGGAAGACAAACTTAGCCGAAGGTGCATGATGGATCACAAATGGCGTCTTGACTAGGAGGTGGTCCAAGGTCTCTTTCAGCAGTGGGGAGAGCCTTGGTTAGATCTATACGCCACCTTAGAGAACGCACAATGTCAGCAATTCTGCGCGTTGGATTTTGCCAAGGCCGCACTCGATAGCGACGCTTTTCGTCGCGAGTGGATTTGCAGACTTCTATATGCCTTTCTGCCGAGAGTGCTGCAGAAGATCAAGCGCAACCGGGCCCAAGTCATTCTTCTGTCGCAGCAGCAGGGGACAGTCCTCCGGCAGAACCTGTCCAGCCTTCACCTCCTTGCGTGGAGATTGAGTGGCGGCAGTTGATGTCATTTGACCTGCCTCCCGAAGTCTGTGATGTAATCTTGGCAGCCAGGCGTCCCCCCCAAGACAGTATACGCCTGTAGATGGAATACAATTGTGGCATGGTATACAGCAAAGGCTGTTGATCCCCTTTCTGCCCCTCTTTCTGAGGTTCTCTTGTTCCTCCTTTCTTTGGCCCAGCAGGGATCTGCTCTGGGCACTCTTAAGGGCTACCTCTCGGCTATTTCAGACTTCCTCAGGCTCCCTGATCAGCCGTCTCTTTTCAAGGCCCCTGTTGTAAATAGATTTCTTAAGGGTATTACTCATCTTTTTCCTCCTATTCCCTTCTAAATGCCCCAGCGGGACTTGAACTTAGTTCTGACATATCTTATGTGCGCTTCCTTTGAGCCACTGCATAATTGTCCTCTCAGACTTCTCACTTTGAAAACTGCTTTTCTGGTAGCCATCACCTCTGTACGCAGGGTGAGTGAGCTGCAAGCTCTGTCTTCCAAGCCTCCCTTTCTGGCTTTCCATCCGGCCAAGGTCGTCCTTACAACTAGACCTTCCTTTCTTTCCAAGGTGGTTACTTCTTTCCACATTGGCCAAACCATTACTTTTCCCACCTTCTTTCCGCCTCCGCATCCTTCGAAAGAGGAAGAGAGGCTCCACTGTCTGGATCCAAAATGTGCACTTTCATTCTACTTGGATCGCACCAAACAGTCCTGGGTGGACGACCAGCTCTTTGTTGGTTAGGTGGGCGCTAAGAAAGGTTGGGCCGTACATAGACGTGGGTCGTTCTGTGCATTAAAGCCTGCTATTCTTTAGCACTGAAGGAGCCTCCAGTGGGGCTGCGTGCCCATTCCACTAGGGCGACAGCAGCTACTACTGCTTTGGGACGAGGAGTCCCCCTAAATGGCATCTGTCAAGCAGTACGTGAGCATCGCGGCACACGTTTACGAAACACTACTGCCTGGACTGCCAAGTCTGGAGAGATTTTCTGGTGTATTCTTGGTTCGCAGACCCACCTCCGGGGTTGGTATTGCTGGAGTATCTATTCTAAGGTAAGGAATGTATAACTAACTGTTTTTTTCATATGAACAAGTTACTTACCTTCGATAGCGATATATCTGTAAGAAACAAAGGTTATTTATAGATTCCTTATTGCCCCACCCCTATTCCCTGTTCTGCGAACTGACTTCTAGGTTTAAGGACTTCCTTTCAAGGCCCTAGTTTTGTGTACTAGTGGTCAGTGTCTTGCATGGCTCTGTGCTTCTGGGGTGGAAAGTCTTGTACAAAACTGACATCAGCGCTGCGTCTTTGTAGCAACCGCAACATCATCCCGGCGACCACGATGCAGACGACGAATGCGGAGTCGACCGACGCCACCTTCCGACGCTCAGGGGTACTGCTGACGAAAAACTTTCCGGATCCAGTCTTGACGCCTGGGGGAGATTCTATGGTAAGAATCTATAACTAACCTATGTTTCTTACAGATATATTGTTACCGAAGATAAGTAACTTATTCATCAGTTGAACAGGTTACTTACCTTTGGTAATGCCTTATTTGGTAGAAACTCTAGCTGTAGACTCCGTGCCGTTCCTCCCATCCTCTTTGTTCTGCGAACCCGTTCCTCTACCTAAAAGGTCTCTGTATGCCCTCAGTATCTGCATACTGGTCAATCAACCTTTGGGCTTGGTTCTGTGCTTCTGGCACGGGAATAGTCACATTAAGAAACTAATATCAGTGCTTTGGGGTGGCGCCTACATAGGCACCATGCATATCACATCCGGCGTGGGTAACACTGACAACATAAAGTTGATTGTTGTTACCTACCAACGCACAGAGGTACTGCTCAAGATTTTCCGGATCCAGACTGACACCTGGGGAATATTCTAAGGTAATGAATCTGTGGCTATCTAGAGTCTCTACCAGATAAGGTATTATTACCGAAGGTAAGTACTTGTTCTTTTTAAACCAAGTCAGACAGCAGCCATATTTTTTACCAGTTGTCTCTCTCATATCCACTCCGTTGCATTTCCAAACATCTATCAATTTGATTACAAAAGCACACAAGTCCAATTAAACTAATTTCAGTAACTGTGATTGCTCAATTTTGCTAGTATCCCTTATTACTCGTCTGGATTGCTAATCAATATTTGGCTAAATCATAATACCAGTGTCTCAAACTTTTCTCAGCTTACAAATAACAGTTTAGCGCTCTTAGTGATGCTTTCCTTTCAGCTTTCCAGAAAACAGTGGTCCACTAAGTACAGGCCTGTGCATCTGGGTGGCAATCAGAGGGAAAAGTGATAATTGTTGATTTCACCAATTACCACACATGAACCTTAACCCCTTCGCTGCTCATGACGAGCTCAGCTCGTCATGAGGCATGGTTGAGCTGTGCTTTTGACGAGCTGAGCTCGTCATGAATAAAGGCAACTCTGTGATTCCAGCACTGGGGGGGAAAACCTCTAGCAGCCAAGGTGTTAAACTCACACTCTGTCATTGAAGTGAAGGACATCTCATTTCTTTGAAAGACAGAACCTAGGTGCACATTTAGCAAGGAGTATATCTAGGTTTTCAATCATATATACCTTTATGCACTATGCACCTTGCAACCGAACAGTTTCCTTTTTCAGTCAATCCTGCTCACCTTTCTGCACCTTGTCACACAAGAGATACACCTCATCACCACCTGAGCACTGTCCCATGTTTTTATTAAGGCGGTAAATCTTCAGTTCTGAAGTGTTTGTGGATTCTGTGAAGAGCGGGAAAAATAAGACAGTAAAATTAGGTGATGGGATATAGGAGCGATTTACATGACAGGTTTTGCCTCGACTTTTGTTCATGTACATTTAATAATGTTGAATGACATTTCAAGTGGAACAATTTGTTACTAGTGCACATGGAATGATGGTCGTAACCACAGTATGAGGACACTACAACAAACACCCTTATGAGTGACTGCTTTCAAGTAAAATCCCATTGTAAATGGCAGTGACACATATACTTCCCTTCCTCTTCTCTCTCTAGAATGTGACCTTTCGCTCTGGTGTCTGAGAAAAGCTTGCAGAGTCCGATCTCAAAGTCATGGGGGATACTGGAGTTCCAAAGGACCAGCCCAGTTGTGCTCTTTTTTTTTTTTATTTAAAATATTTTTTATTGAACTTCTTGCAACATAAAATACAGTAAAATAATAATAAAGGAAAACCATTCCATACAAAAAGAACAGAAACGTAGTATATGTACAACTAGTTCAGATCATAAACAGATTATCATCCCAAATAATTATTATAATTGACCAAAATTCATTCAAGATGCGCTTCCTCATAGTTACATGTAATTACTCAAAATAATATTGCCAAATTTTATCAAACTTTGTCATTCTCCCGTTTCTGAAGGCATAAACAGACATTTTTCATTTTTTGTAACCAGGCATGAAAAGGGGGAACTAGTGATGTTTTCCAGTTCTGTAAAATCAGCGACCTTGCTACTGCCATTATAATAAACAACAAGTTCACCATTGAATCTGAAAGTTCAAGATCCGTATCATAACCATACAGCATTAATCTAATATTATAAGTCACCTTGATGTCACAATGAATTTGTAAAAACAGAAAGATCTCGTTCCAAAATGGTACAATTTTAGGACAGTAAACAATAATATGAGACCAATCCGCTAAACTAGTGTTGACACCTAAAACAATTATCAGAGGTGTTGCTGTACATTTTGGCAGTGGCAGCCGTAGTGTAGTATAAAAGCCATTTAGAAAAAAACATCATTCTTCTCCAGTTTGAGCCACGCAAAACTTCAAAATTCAGTCTATTTAGTTTGTTCCAAGTAATGACTGAAAGAACATGATTTTCTTGATCATGCCATTTTTTAATGGCCTTCAGACTCCAGTCCTGCGCGGTTTGCTGAATTAAGCAACACTTCCATTCCCCTGGTTTCCTAGTCCGCACGACCAAAAACAGATCTTCCCATAATTGATTCGGGGTGCAAATCTCTAATAGGTCTAATTGTCTCAGAAATTTATAAATCGCATTATACGATCCCGTTAACAAAAAGTTACCCCATATTAGATATTGCATTTCTTCGGGGTTAATCCAATTCCCCTCTTTTAAGAAATCTGATAAAGAATTGAACCCGGCACGATTCCAAAGTTTTATATTATCTAATCCTATATTAATACCTATATACAAAAAGACATACATTATGGGGGATCTGAAAATAAACTCAGGGAGAGAATATCCTCTAATAATATTATTCCGGCGTTTAAAAAACCAATTCATTATCTTATAACGAGTAAGCTTTGGGGATTTAGGAATTTGTAAAGGAGTATACAAGCCCAGTTGTGCTCATCAACGCATGTCTACTGATTCTGGAGGAAGACTGTATGTATAAATGTTGCACTAAGCTGCAACTACAACAATGTTACAATATTTCAGAAAATGAGTGGGTACATCGAAAATAGTTTTATTTATGAAGGGTTCCTTGAGACCACTTAAACGCCACTCTCTGGTGAAATAATACCAGGTGACTTTCACACTTCAACTACACAACTTTGATATTCTCTTTTTTCTAACAGCAGGAAACCGTTACTTTGCAAATAATGGTCTGCTTTATTCAGCAGTACATACTATTTTGCAGATTCTACACAACCACAAGCAAATGCTTATCAGCCAGCTTACTCTTGTCGTAAATGGGATCTGACAACACTGGCTCCAGCTGGTGTATCTGTCCGTTGTCGTCCTGGTAGGAGCCCTGAAAGCACAGCCGTACAACATTCATATCCACCTCCTCTTGGTTCTTCCAATGACCAGCTGAGAGAGAGGATGAGAGTAATTAATAGTTTAATCAATCTGCAATAAAATGGAGAGAAAGTCGAATGAATCTGGAGAACAAAGGGTGCATTTTTACTAGAAAGGATGGTTTTTAAAGACTGCGAACAGCTCAATTAATGAACATGACTAATGGAAAATACAAAACAATATTCATGCTGGAGGTAAATCCTACAGAAATACTACATACGTTCGCTTCTTTCGACTTTGTATCCCTTTAGAAAACTTGTAATAGAAGGATTTCCTTAATTATGTTTTCATCCAAGACTTCAAACCATAATAAATACATAAACAGATGATGCAGACATAGTAGTAAGGGGAAATCTCATTAGGGAATTCAATACAAGGATTTCAAGCAAATGAAACATCTGGAAATAGTTCAGGCATTTTTATTATGAAATTTAAATTTAGTGCCACATTAAACGACTTTTCTCAGATAAAGTTCGGCATCTCTCAAATAAGTTGAAAAGTGTGTGTGTGAATTATTTGCACCAAGCAGACAGCTTTACAAGTTCACAGAGATACATGTACATCCATATACTTTCTTAAATATATATTTACTTAGCCGTATACAAACACACACAACTTATTTAAATATATAAACATTTATATTACACGGTTGGATTGCCTAAGAGTCATCCGTCTTTTCAAAACAAAAATTACATCAGATCCATGAATTAGGTTGCTGAATCCAGGGTATGACGAAATCAGGTGATTAACAAGTTACTACCAGTGGGGAAAATACAAAATAAAATATACGGGAGAGCAAATTACATTGCGTGTTGGATTCGGATTGTATCATATCACCCCACTAGAAGCGCTGTAGTGCTTTATACTACGATAGGACAAAGTTGTCCAAAAGCTACACAGTGTGGCATGTAATCATGCCATATACTCAATACAAACAGGATGCAGATGCATGGTAAGCAATGATACAGCCCTCTGTACGTAGGCTACAAACGTTCTCTGCGAACCATACCTTGCTTATTTTGGCCTCTTCAATTATCGCGAGTGACTTTAAAGTCTGCTGCCTATTTCAGCCCACTGGAATTTGCAACCCGTTGCAAGGATCACGGATTCAACCAGACACATGTACTCACTATACGTGTCTCAGGGAAAGGGGCATGTGTATAGTTCCCTCCAACAGGGATCGGTAGACAATTTTATACTAACATTTGCCGAACATCAATGGAATGCTACAGAGTACACTGGGGGCTTGGTAAGGATGGTGGATGTGTCTCATCCAGCAAGGAATACATTTAAATCTTTTGACGATATATGCTCTGATGCGAAAATGTATTGCTCAAGGCACACAGAGATGTGGAATGGTTATAAATTAGCTTAACAAACAATTAAGGAATCATGGTTAAGACAAAGAAAGCAAGGATCTTTTATTTGACCTACAAGTCAGAGATCTCTTGCAGCATGAAGGAAAATATTACCTACCCTGTAAGCATAGGTTTGAGGTATGTAGTGCTGGAGATCATGTGGAAGTGGGACTCCACCTCTTGTATGTAATGCGCAGGGTCATCAGCTCCAATGGTACATTTTTTTCAGCACAGTGGGTGAGGATGGAGCTGGAACAGTGATACAGGAGAGCGAAAAAGGATGACCATGCAAGAGAAGAAAGAAGGAAATATAACGGCAACAGCCATAGGCCTCCAGGGAGGAGGGTGGGAGCATGTGAATCTACAGCACTACATGCCTTAAACAGAAGTTTATGAGGTAAGCGATATTTTCTGTTCGAGGCATGTGTGGCTGTAGCTACACATGCAGTGCATAGACTATAAAGCAGTCCTCCCATATGTGGTGCTTAGCCTGTGGGTAATGCTGAAGATTTGATCGATTGATTTATTGTTAACCGTTAGATTATTTAAAATCATTACAGTAAAAAGCTAAGATTAAAACCCAACCCTCCTTGCCCACCCACCCACCCATTCCACCCCCCTCCCACACCTCCTGTGAGATTTAAAAGCCTCTTTTCCGACAGTAAATCTCGTGTTTCGGGTTCCTTTCTGCCTTCAGTCCGGGACTTTAATTTTGATGCAGCAATGTTCCTGTCAGAGCACTTGGAGTGATGGGCAAGCTCTTCTTTTCCCATGGATGTTACAGAAACACCTTGTGGACGCATTAATATGACTCTGAATTTCAAGAGCTTGAGGAAAATCATTTATGCAATAGCGTCAAGAGCTTGCCCGATCTGGTAAATGAATTTTGCCGCTCTTACAAGGTGGTGTGTTTTTTTTCTCCGAGAAGCCCCAGTCTGATGCCTCCTTGCATGTTCTGATGCCAAGATCTCTTAAAATGGGTCGAAGCAGCCTTTGTTGTTCGCTGGTAAATTTGGGGCAGCAGCACAATAAATGGAGCCAGGATTCCCGTTGGTAGTTGCATAGGCGTCAAGAGACGGCTCCATCTGCTCGTGCCCATGCTGGATTGAAGTCTGCAGTTCTAAGGGGCGTTAGCCTCAAGAAAAGGATTTATTGCGGCCCCTAGTGCTTCCTTTAGGTATGGTTGGGCTTCCTTTAGGTATGGTTAGGGTTTCCCCAAGGTGTAAGATTCATCCAATGCCTTCGTGTAGGTGTTATGTCAGAGTGCGGTTCAATCTTTTCATATGGTGAAATGGAGCGGACCTGCCATCTCATGATGTTCGACCAGGCCTTATGCCGGATGTCTGTTAGAGGCAGACTATTGGGTTCTATGTTTAGGGTCTCTATTGCTTTGCCCAGCTTGGTGTGCCAGGGAGAGTCCTCCTCTCTGAAAATTGTTACAAGATGATGTTTGTGAGAAGTTGGCCTGGTATATGATGTTCACTATTCTAGTGAACACCTTGCACCAGTCCAAACAACCCTTATGGTGATGGTTGTAAAGGGTGGAATGCTACCCCCGTCGCCAGATTTGGCGAGGGGGTAGTATTCCAAAGCGTATGATACCTTACACGACATGTTTGGATAAAGCCAAACCAAGGTTAGCATTAACCACGAGAGTTATAATGCACTTAAGAGCATATGGTATGGCAATATCATAGATGAGCTATAAGGACATGGTTCCGAAAGCTGCAGACAGGTTCAGCTCATGCTAGAGCACCATCTCACACATAACCAAGCACTCTGCCTCCAGGATTGTTAAGGCCTGCGATAGGAGTGACTTATAGGTTACTTAGTGTCTATATGTAAGTAGGTATAGGAATACTACACCTAAGCAAGGGGTGATTACACGACCTTGCCCCAGCTGAGTGATCAGCCAGTTGTGTCTATTTGAGTGGCCAGCCAGGGGTGGCATAATACATGCTGTAGCCCCTGGTAGGCCTTGGTTACACCTATGCACTGAGTACCTAGGGTACACTTCTACAGGGGCTGACAAGGTGAACCAATTCCCAATTGTGGATGTACCTAGAGTACATGGTGTAAATTTAGAGAGAGTGCATATGTGCTGTGGGTCCGATTAGCAGGCCCACAGCCATATCTAAGTAGAAAACCAGTAAAGCAAAGCAAAAAGTGGGGGTGATCATAGGAAGCAGAACCTACTCTCCTACAATGTTTGAGAGAGTTATGCGGTGCTTTAAGGACTCTAATATATACTTTATTAGATCCCCCTGGAGGGCTGGTTCGGGTCTGCCGAGCCCTAATTCCAGCCTTAATCTCGTGTTCCTTGCATACCTGGGTACTTACAGCACGATCTTATGAGCTTTGACCTGCGCTGCTGCTATAATTTAGTCAAAAGCTCCTGGGAATGCCAAGTGACCGTAGTTAATGGCCGGAATTAGTTTTGCCCTAAGAACCTTCAGTATGGGGTCTGCTGTGGGGCTGGTCAAGCGTTAACTTAGGCGTCTCATTGATAGGATTACACTGTTGATTTTTAGCAGTTAGATGTTTTGTATGAGCTGCCGATGTTGCCCTCTCGTGTAGCCAAACCCCAAGATAGTTATAGGCTGTAGAGATCCCAATTTGGTGATCTTCCAAATTCCAGACTGCTTGTTTTTTGTGCGGGTATCTGCCAAATACCATTATCTTTGTTTTACCTTGGTTAACTGTCAGGTGATTTTCCTTGTTGTTCTACCCCAGCTCTTTTAGTGCTCTTTGGAGGCCCACCATTGTGTGATCCATCACTACGGTTTCATCTGTATACGGAAGAATTGCCAGTCTCGCCGTTATCGGTGGAACTAGACTTGCCTCTTTCAGAGCCCCCCCCATGTCTGCTGTGTAAAGGTTAAATAATATGGAGGCTAGGACGCAACCCTGCTTCAGTCCATTGTTGGTTTCGACTTTTGCTGAAATAGCCTTGGGGCGTATCTTAACTTGTACCCAGGTCCCCTCATGAAGGGATATGATGTCTTTCAATAGCTTAGATGGTACCCCCCAGGCTGACAGTTTTCCTCAAAGTTTGCCCCTGTCGACTTTATCAAAAGCTGTGCTGTAATCAATAAAACAGCTGAACAACGGCAGGTGCCTGTCTTTCAAAGCACATTTTGAGAGGTAGGCCAGGGCCATGATGTTGTCCGTTGTTGCGCTGTTTGTCCTGAAGCCGGTCTGGTAGAATAGTAGTATTTCGTTGTTATTAGCCCAATCCTCTAGATCTCTCAATAGTAGTTTGGAAAAAAGCTTTGCCTTCTACATCCAGCAGGGCCACTAGACTATAGTTGGCGGGATTGGAGTGATCTCCTTTCTTATGAATAGGGAAGAGGATTGATCCTTTCCATGAATGTGGAATTATTGCCGTTGAATAAGAAAAGTTGTAGAAGGGGGTAGGGACTGGGGCTAAGAATGTTTGGACTGATTTAAAAGCCAGGCCTGGAATGCAGTTGAGGCCTGGCGTCTCGTGGTTTCTCATTTTCCTAATCTCCATCATTATTTCGGCTTCTGTGAATCCATTGCCCTAAAGCATCATTTGTCCTGCTTCAGGTGTGTGCTTGGGGAGAGTGTCTATGCGAGTGCCTGTTTCCCAGATGTTCTTTGGAGAGGTATGCTCAGTAGCTGGTGTACCTCTAGTATATAATTCCCTTACATGCACTTCCCACTCGTTGCTTGCAATGTTGTTCTCCTTGCTCCTAGGTTGAGAGCTCAGGCGTTTGATATACCTCCATAATTTAGCGTTGTTCTTTTAGTTTAACAGGGCAAATACTGTGAGCCATTTTTGGTCCATCTCTTTCCTCTTCTACGCGCCTACTTTCCTCCTGAAGGGAGCTCTCAGTGCAACTATGGAGGCCCCCTCTGCTGATGTTCCTCTTTTCTTCCTTCTTCTAAGTGCCTTCATTAGGGCACCTTTACATGGTCTCAAGCTCTTCAGTGTCTGTGGGTTCTTTGAAGCAGGGGCCTTGTGACAAAGAGTTTTTTTAAAGTGATTTTTGCCCATCTTCCACCACTGTTCTTCTGTCAGTTCTTCCCAGAGACCAATCACTTCTGAGTGGGTCTCCCATGGTCCTCGGGCCTGCCACGTTAGTGCCCACTCCTGCATTTTCCATTTGAGAGTGGTTGTCCATTTTATTGCTGACGACAGAAAAAGGGTATGGAGTACAGCTTGACCAACGACGGCATGATGACATGCTAGTACATCCACACAATAATGCTTAGCTAACATGTGTGGTGTAGACCACAGTAGCTGCACTGTAAATGTCAGCTACAGGGATGTTTCCCAGAAAAGCCATAGAGGCCCCTTTTACCCAAGTACAGTGCACCAACTGAGTCGGGTTGCGGAAAGAAAATTGGGAGTTCTCTAGACTGATTAAGGTGGTATGGAGACTGCACCTTAGTAAAAAATGTAAAGTTAGAGAGAAGGACAACACTATCTCTATGAGCATGAAAGAAGGGTTCTTCCATTGTTAAAGCTTGGAGCTCACTGACACCTGAGTGGGTTGATAGCCTCATGAAATGCCACTTTCCAAGACAGCAATTGAAGGGGGCATGAATGGAGGGGCTCAAATTGAATACCCATGAGTCTTGTAAGTATGATAATGAGATTCCACAAAGGGACTGGGGCGATCCATGCAGGAATGACTCTCTTGGGCCCTCTATAAAAGCAGTGATGACTGGAAACCTAAGGAGGGACTCATGTTGCCTATTTTGGAGTTAAGGAGCCACAACCAGATGGTGGTGAAGGCTAGTCCCCAAGTTTGTAGGTGTAGTAGGTAGCAAATAATATCCTGGACGCTAGCTACTAAAGGGTCAGTGTGTTCTGAGAGGCAGTACTGACAAACCATTCCATTCGTGCCTCCTTGAGTATATTCATGCATCCAGGAGGTAGGTTGAGGTAACAAAACTCTTAGTACTTTAGAAGCCAAATTGCAAGGTTGAGACACCTAGGGTTGGGGTGCCTGATTTGCTCTGAGTCAGAAGGTCTGGCCTATTGGGGAGACTCTCGTGCAGAACCACTGAGAGCTCGATGAAAGTGGTGAACCATGGTTGTCTGGCCCAGGTGGGGGTCACTAAGATGAGGGTGAAAGAGGTTTGTTGAAGCCTCCGAAACAAAAATGGTAGGAGGGGGAGAGATAGAAAAGCATTGGCAAATATCCCTAACCATTTTATCCATAATGTGTTGCCCATGTATTGCTGAAATCTGGAGGTGAAGTTTGCGCATTTTATTTTTTCTGCATCATAAGATGTATAGTAGGAGGAATCGCGGGTAGAGATCCCACTCGTGGACTTGCTGCTTTCTGCTGAGGACGTCGACCAAGTCCTTGTCTTCCCCGGAAGGTGCTTCGCTGATGGATGTTGTGGTAAAGAGCCAACCCCTAGATGGCCTGGGATAGCTGAGAATGCTGGGGCGAGTGAGTGCCTCCCTGTTTCTGTAAATGGTTCGACAAAGCACTTCGCTACTTGAGACACTAACCACCAGTGAATAATCGGGGTAGTAAAAGGTAGTGCTTCGCTACTTGAGACACTGACCACTGGTGTACAAACCAGTGTTGTAAAAGGAATACCACTTACACTGCAAATAGTTTGCTGAGTGGGGAGGATGGGAGAGCGTTGAGGAATCTGCGGCTAGACTATGTCTCTACCAGATAATGCATTACTGAAGGTAAGTAACTTATCCATCTGATAGAGACATCTAGCCGCAGATTTCTTAACTTTGAATCAAATGCCATAGCTGTACCCACCCGGAGGAGGATCTATGAACGAATTCTACAAATATTCTCGGAAAGCGCTAGTCGATCGAAATTAGTAACATACCAGCCTGGTGCAGAAATTAGATGAAAAAGAGCAATAGCTCCTTATGAAAACGGTGGCAAGGACTACAGGCAATGTCAATGAAAACATCTCTAAGGGTATGGATCAGAGAAAACCCTGCCTTAAGGGTGGTGAACAACACTGTGCCAGAAGGCAACAGTCAATAGCATGAGCACAGTACCTGAGCCCAAAAGGGTGAAATCAGCCTACCGACAGGAGGGCCAGAGGCAATATCGAATGTTGTGAACTCTATAGTCTCTTTGTCCACAATAATAGTTGAGGGAAAAATGTCATGAGAGCCAGAAAGGCAGCTCTCGTAACCCATCCACACTAGAAGTTGGGTAAAAATGTATTCACTGCACGAACTGGAAGAATAAAACAAGAACTAGATTGAAGAAAAACTACACCCTATCCTTGAAAAAAAACAGTATTAACTCTTTGATCATTATTAGGGTAAAAGATGAAAGAGCCCTACAAGGATCCACACCGCATAGAACTGGTAGAGACAGAAAGATCGCAGGTATCTAGATAGGAAGCTACCAAAAACGAGGAGCAACATTGCTCAAATCTCCATGGCTCATACTGTGGGTATATTGCTCTTTACAGTGTTGGAAGGGATTTGGTGCGGATGATTTCTGACACCAATCGCTCTAGGGACGGGAGCTTTTGACCCGAACAGTTGGACAGTTGATTATTCAGCACCAGCTGGCATACGAACTGCTGTGACTGTATTTGATTTGGTTTTTTTAAAGTGCAATGCATGGGACAGCTGCCATGAGCAATTAACAACTTTTGCCAGAATGTATTATGGGAACTGTTTGTTACACCAGCACTTTGATGGTCCTGATACATTCTAGAAGTTATATGCACTAAGGTCATGTGACTATAAATACACCTATAAGAAGTATGCACTTTGTTTTCAGCTTCCTAATCCGTGATCAAGGCAGTCGCCGAAACTAGTTGGATGTTTGGAAGCGGTTGTGCTGCATTGTCCTGGAATAAAGCGTCTTGACTCCAGGGATGAGCCTCTGTTGTTTTGTCATGTGGTATTAAGTTAAGGGCCTCTCCGTGCCCGCCAGAGACTGTCCTGAAGGGTCGGATGTTCTTTTCTAAGAGGTTTTTGCTGTGGATTTAAATTAAGGAGCATGACCCACTCGCTCTATTTCTCAAACTATCAAGGTAATGTTATCTTATGTTATGTTATGTTATGTTATGGTCATTTATTATGCGCACAGCTGCTCCAGCAAAGGAGCGTCCTGGCGCCCGACAAGGTACCGACACAACACAACTTAAAGACGGAATGCAAAAGGAGCAGATTTAAGAAAACAAAAGAGTCTTAACAGCCCTACGAAAAGAGAGCAAACCACCAAGGGCACGTATCTCTGGGGGAAGAGAGTTCCACAAAACTGCAGCGCGTACACGGAATGCCACAGAGCAAAATGATTACAGCATTGGAAGGGATTTGGTGTAGATGATTTCTGACACCAATCGCTCTGGGGACTGGAGCTTTTGCCAGGGACAGTTGATCATTCAGCACCAGCTGGCATATGAACGTCTGTGACTGTATTTCATTTGGTTTTATTTAAAGTACAGTGCATGGGTCAGCTGCCATGAGCAATTAACAATTTTTGCCAGAATTATGAGAACTGTTTGTTACACCAGCACTTATTTGATGTCCCTGATGCATTTTGGAAGTTATATACTCTACGGTCATGTGACTATAAATACACCTATAAGATGCATGCACGTACGCACTTTGTTTTCAGCTTCCTAATCCGTGATCAAGGCAGTCGCCGAAACTAGTTGGATGTTTGGAAGCGGTTGTGCTGCATTGTCCTGGAATATAGCGTCCTGTCTCCAGTGATGAGCCTCTGTTGTTTTCTCATGTGGATTGATGTTACGGGCCTCTCCGTGCCCGCCAGAGGCCGCCCTTAAGAGGCTCACACAAGCAACAGCCGAGTATATATATATATACAAGTCCATATATACATGCACATACACATGCATACATTGACACACCGAATATATATATTATTCGGTTACCACTTATTATTGCAACCATAAAAAGTACAAATAAAGTTAAAATAAACAATTGTAAAAACATTTTACAAACAAGTCAATCCTGTTATACACGAAAAAAGGAAAGAAAGCACATTTACTTATAAAGCGTAAACTAAAGTGTACGACTACTCATAATTACGTCGATATTTGATACAAGATTTTAAAAAGTTAGCTATGTACTTCGCTATGAAACTTGACTCAAGGGATTGCAGGTACAAAAATGCTGGGCGACAGGATCTTAAACCCGTTGATCGCAGTAAAGGCAAAATCCAGACCTTCCTAGGGGGAGTGTAATATTTACAAAAGAAAACAATATGCAATGTTGACTGAGGGGGACAATCCATCGCAGGGACAGGGAATGGTTATAGGAGACCAGTCTTGGGATTTAGGAAAGGTTACAAGCCGGAAAAAGGAATTAAAACGAAACCTTGTCAAAAGGTACTTTTCAAAATTGTTCAGATGGAAGGTCAAATAGGGTTGAATACCCAGATAGTTCTGAACTGCAATGACTTGGGTGTTTGCGGGTTTCACCAATTCCATCGAACATCGAAGAGCTCTTAAGTGACACATGCACAGCTTTTTTAGTTCTTTCCTCGAGATGTCGCCCATACTGGGTGGGTCCTGAAAAAAGCTGCTACGGCCCATGTCCCGACAAAAGTTCCTTATATATACAAGCCAAGGTATTTTCTCCCAGTTATCAAGGTTTATACAATCCAAAATTAGTGAACGCGTTAGGTGGCATTCCTCTTTAGTCCATATATGGTGCCATAAGAGCATGGGTTGGCAATGAATAGTGTCCGTAATGTAATCCATACCCAGTTTGGCTAACAAGGCATAGGTTGGGGCACTTTGTGGTAGGGCCAGCAAATACTTAGCAAACCCGTTCTCAACAGTTTGAAGTGGGTTTATTGGACCATAGCCCCAGACCCCTGCTCCGTAGATAGCCACACTGTGACACTTTGCGTAATAAATTGTCAGAAGTTCAGGAGGAGCCGGTTTCCCCAGTTTCCTTGAAAAGGTGACCAGGGCTGCCGTTGCTCTCTGAAAGAGCAGCTTTTTACTTGCCACAGCCTGCCGCCAGCTCAGTGAATCGTCCACCAAAATGCCCAGGTAAGGATAGACGGGGGTTCGTTAAAGCTTGGTTTTTTCAACAAAAATAGGTTTAGGGCTCTTAATGTTTGGGCCGAGATGCATTACAAATGTCTTTTTTATATTAACCTTGAGGCCCAGGGATCCCATGTAGGAACAGTACTTGTTGAGCTGTACTTGCAGTTGGGTCAGCGTTCTCGCAAAGATGACAGAGTCGTCCGCGTATAGCAGCGTTGGTATAGGGCGATGTTTAATTTGTGGAAGGTCCTGGCTCCCTTCTAGCATGGCTGCCTCCAGTCCGTTAGTATATAAATTGAACAGGAAGGGAGCCAGTACACAGCCCTGCCTAACCCCTTTGGAAATTGAGAAAGGGGGGGAAAGTTCTCCATTGATCCCGCACCTGACTCTTGCCGTTGCGTCTGAATAAAGTTTGCGCAGAAATACAATGAGAGCGGGATCAACCCCTATTTCCCCAAGCATAGCCCAAAGTTTGGGGTGCAGGACACAGTCAAAAGCTGCACTGAGGTCAACGTATACAAGAAATAGATGACCCTTTTTGGCGCCCACATACTTCCCAATCAGAAGGGCGAGATTCAGGGCCTGCTCCACAGTCCCAAGACCCGCCTGGAATCCGTATTGGAGGTCGGTCATGACGTTGTTAGTTGCTGCCCACTCCTGAAGATGTTCCAGCAGTAGTCGCCCGCTACCTTTCCCAAAGAGTCCAGGAGGGAGATGGGCCTGTAACAGGCCTTCTTGAAAATGGGGAGGAGAATAGATGTGGACCATGAGTCAATAAGACCTGTAGTTGTTATTGCAGCCAATACCTGGGTAAGAAGTGGAGACCAGAGCTCGATGTTATGAGTAAAGATGTCCACCGGCACCCCATCTGGGCCAGGGGCCTTACCTGGTTTTGACGCTTTTAAGGCTCTGACTACCTCTCCAAGCTCGAATCGGATGTTAATTGGAAAGGTCTTTGAGTCCGACGGGGTAACTGCATTAAAACCCCCCTCTATGGGTTCTGTTTGGCATCCGCCAAAGATTTTCGAGAAATGGGCAACCCACTCTTCTGCTGTCACTGCGACATCAAGATGCTGGACTGTTGATGGATCTGACAGGAAGGGAGATTTTACAACTCGCCAAAAGAGGCCACTATCTTTGCTTCGGCAGCTGTCATGTAGTTGTGACCACAGGTTCGCCTTTATTTCTTTCCTGCGATCTGCCCTTGCGGCCTTGTAGAGCTTTCTTAGTTTGGTTATCTCAGGGATGTTCCTCACAGGGTTCCGGAGAGCTGCCTTAAGGTTAGAGAGAGCTTTCCGACACCCGGAGTTAAACCAGCCCTCGGCCGATGGTTTGCGTACGTGCGTACGAGATAATTCCTCCTTTATTATTCCCAGAATCCTGCCAAAACTGTCCAACACTGTTTGAGGCGAAGAATCAGAATTTAAACAGTCGTTTACACAGAGGCAGGCTTTTTTGAGAACTTTCTCCGTTACTACATCCGGATCTATTTTTGCCCACTTTACTGAGAAGCCGTTCACTTTGTCCATTTTTAACGATTGTTGTGTTAGCAGGCTTGTAGCATTGGTGTGCAGTGAAACAGATTTTGGTTGTACTAAAACGCTGTTAGGGAAGTGGTCACTGCTAATGTCAGATCCTGTGCGAAATTTTGCTATTTGGCCCTTCATACTCTGTGAGCAAAGAATAAAATCAATTGTACTTGACAGACCCCTACCGTGAAATGTCGGGGAGAAATCAACTTGCGGGTGTACCAACTCGTTTGCATAGTCCATCTCCAATGAGAAGAGGCTCTCATTCAGGCAATTCCCATTGATGGTGTGTGCAAAATGGGCCAGGGGGCTGTCAGTCTCTGTAATCCCCCTACTTCTCGGGATCGAGGGTATTGGTAAGAAAAACCCACGGCAATAATTGTACTGCTATGTTCTTGTTTAATATGCACAAGTACACATAGAATAGGGAAAACAATAGTAAGAGCGATTCTAGTCTCGCACTACCAGGTCTCTCATACGTTACCCATCAGCCGTTGGCTCCTAGTTCACTAGGGCCGATGATCCAACCGTCCTCTGCATGGACACCGGTCCCGGTGTCCGGCCAACAGAGGACACTGTGCAGAGAAACGGCCGACAATGCCGTTCGAAAACGACTGATGGGGAATCACGCTGAGGCGTCCTCTTTAATCTGCAACTCGCCTCGGGAACACCTAGCCTAGCGCTCCACCGAGGGGCCAGAATCAAAATCAATGACGTCCCAAAACAGAGACGCGGCAACCACCTCCTTTGGTGGGCGTCTCCGTTCCTGTCTGTCCCGGGAGCGTAAAAACCAACACTCGACCAGGACTCCAAATGCTGAAGAAAAAAACGAGCACCGCTCGCTTCCAGGAAACAATACCGGAGTTCCGAACTGCGGTACTTACTTCCAACGCCGAACTGCTCACAGCTCCTTGTTCAGTGAACCAAGGGAAATCAGGACACAATGGACCGCCGACCAGGAATCAAAATATTCGACAGTGTCCCTTCGGCCAATGCGCTTTAAGTACGCATTTCCGGGTGCGTGATGCACGCGCTTAGCATGCCGGATCTTGTGGTTCCTGAGCCTTCCGTGACGTGGTCTGTCTTCTTTGCGGCTGTTGTGTTCAGCGTTTCCACCATGCCCCAGAGATCCTGACAGTACTTCCCCCCTCAACCACCTCTTCGCACAGGACCCGCGCAAGCAGGGTGTCTTTTGTGGAATGCCGCAACCAACCGTGGCGCGTTGATGCCTGCCTCGGGCTCCCATGATTGTTCCTCAGGGCTGTATCCCTTCCAAGCCACCAGATACCAAAGCTTGCCACCCCGCCACTTGGAGTCCCGAATCCCGGCCACCTCATACTCCACATCGGCGTCAACCGACACAGGCACCGAGGGCACCCGACCGCCTTTAGCGGCCGGTTTCAGGAGGGATACGTGGAACACCGGATGGATCCTCAGGTGGCTAGGCAAACAGAGGCGCACGATCACAGGGCTGAGGCATTTGGTGATGCGATACGGACCAATGAACTTAGGCTGAAACACGCTGTGCTTCCGGAAACGTAGATTCCTGGTGGACACCCACACGTACTCCCCCACCATATACAGAGGTCCCGGTCGTCGTTTGTCTGCCGCGGCCTTGTACGACTTCTTGGCCGCCTCCAGGCACGCACGAGACCAAAGAAGTGTGTCCTTGATGCGCGCCACTCTCCTGGCGGCTTCTGGCACCTGCAGGACCTTTGCCGGGTGCGCGAAAGGCAGGAACCTGAGGTGATGACCATAGGTGGTGTAAAACGGGGATGACTTAGTGGAGCTGTGGGTAGCGTTGTTGTAGGCGATTTCTGCCAGCCATAGGTGATCCACCCACTCCTCCTTTCCCTGATCCACAAAACATCGCAGATACTGCTTGAGCTGCTGGTTAAGGTGTTCCGTCTGCCCGTCCGTCTGCGGGTGATAGCTAGTTGACAAAGCCGACTTGACGTGTAACGCTGAACACCACTTATTCCAGAACTGGGCTGTGAACTGCGAGCCCCTGTCTGATACGATAGTGGTGGGCAAACCATGCAACCGTACCACGTGCTTCAGTAGGAGTAAGGCTAGCTGGCCCGCCGAGGGTACCTGCTTGCAGGCTATGAAGTGCCCCATCTTCGTGAGATAGTCCACGACCACCATCACCGCCGTACAGCCCTGGTCCTTCGGCAACCCCACAATAAAGTCCACGGAAATGCTCTCCCATGGTCTGCTGGGCGACGGAAGAGGCTGCAACAGGCCCTGTGATCTGCGATGGTCCGGTTTCACTGCGGCACACACGGAGCACTCCATCCCCCATCTGCGGACATCCGACCGCAGCAATGGCCAACAGAAGTGTCTTCCCAAACTGGACACGGTTTTCTCGAACCCCAGATGGCCCGCGCAGGGCGACGTGTGGCACCAAGCAAACGCCTGCTTCCTCAAGCGGGGAGTGGGTACCAGCAAACGGTTACCGTGCATAGGCATGCCGTCCACCATCCGCCATTCCTTATGGCACGATAGCCATCGTTTATAAGCAAACGATTGAATCCCTTTCTGGACTCCCCGTAGGAACTCGCCAGGCTGTATGGCCCGATCACTGCGCCTGGCGGGATGATTGAGTGCACCGGAGCAGGAGGCTGATCCAGAGCAGACGATTGGCGGGGCAGCGCGTCCGCTTTCCTGTTTTCCGAGCCAGGCCTGTAGGTGATGTGGAAGCGAAAACCGGAAAAGAAAAGCATCCACCTCATTTGGCGTGGCGACAGGTGTTTCGCCACCGTCATGAACTGCAAGTTGCGGTGGTCCGTGTACACCGTCACCTCATGTCTGGCCCCCATCAGCCAGTGCCTCCACTCCGCAAAAGCGTCCCTTAGGGCTAGGAGCTCCTTCTCCGCAATGTGGTAGTTTCTTTCTGCAGGGTTTAGCTTTCGGGACATGAACGCCACAGGGTATAACACTCCGGAGTGCTGGTGCCGTTGCGACAGAATGGCTCCTATGGCCACCTCGGAAGCGTCCGCCTCCACCACATATGGCAAGTCAGGGTTCGGATGAGCCAGGATAGGCGCAGAAATAAAGGCCTTCTTCAGCGCCACAAAGGCGTTCTGTGCATCTGCGGTCCATCGGAAGGGCTGTGATTTCCGCAGCAGCTGTGTAATAGGGGCCACCAACCCTGAAAATCCATCGATGAAGTGGCGATAAAAATTGGCGAACCCAATAAAGCACTGCACGTCTTTCACCCCCTGTGGC
Source organism: Lissotriton vulgaris (assembly GCF_964263255.1). Lineage (NCBI taxonomy): Eukaryota > Metazoa > Chordata > Amphibia > Caudata > Salamandridae > Lissotriton > Lissotriton vulgaris. The sequence goes on along the minus strand of NC_141697.1, from coordinate 717,079,500 downwards.
ATAGGCCAGTCTTCCACGGCCTTGACTTTGCGTTCCGCCATTTCCTGTCCTGCCGGACTCCGCATCACTCCCAGGAACTCCACTGATGTGACGTGGAAGTCGCATTTGCTGAGTTTGCAAAACAGCTGGTGATCTCTGAGCCTCTAAAGTACTGTGGCCACGTGGCGTACATGTTCCTCTTCAGTGTTGGAATAGATGAGGATATCGTCTATGTACACCACTACGTACTCATCCATGATGTCTCTGAACACTTAATTTAAGAAGTACTGAAAGGCCGCAGGGGCGTTGCAGAGCCCGAACGGCATGACGAGGTATTCGAAGAGGCCGAAGCAAGTCTTAAACGCCGTCTTCCACTTGTCGCCGTCGAGCATCCGCACCAGATGGTATGCCCCTTTGAGGTCCAGTTTCGTGTACACCTGGGCCTGTTTCACCTGTTCCAGTAAGACACTTATGAGCGGCAGAGGATACCTATTCTTCACTGTGATTGCGTTCAATTCCCTGAAGTCCACACAGGCCCTTAACTCACCATTGGCCTTCGGAATGAAGAAAAGGGGTGAAGCGGCGGGAGACTTGGAGGGTCGAATATTATGTAATCCCCCTACTTCTCGGGATCGAGGGTATTGGTAAGAAAAACCCACGGCAATAATTGTACTGCTATGTTCTTGTTTAGTATGCACAAGTACACATAGAATAGGGAAAACAATAGTAAGAGCGATTCTAGTCTCGCACTACCAGGTCTCTCATACGTTACCCATCAGCCGTTGGCTCCTAGTTCACTAGGGCCGATGATCCAACCGTCCTCTGCATGGACAACGGTCCCGGTGTCCGGCCAACAGAGGACACTGTGCAGAGAAACGGCCGAGAATGCCGTTCGAAAACGACTGATGGGGAATCACGCTGAGGCGTCCTCTTTAATCTGCAACTCGCCTCTGGAACACCTAGCCTAGCGCTCCACCGAGGGGCCAGAATCAAAATCAATAACGTCCCAAAACAGAGACGCAGCAACCACCTCCTTTGGTGGGCGTCTCCGTTCCTGTCCGTCCCGGGAGCGTAAAAACCAACGCTCGACCAGGACTCCAAATGCTGAAGAATAAAACGAGCACCGCTCGCTTCCAGGAAACAATACCGGAGTTCCGAACTGCGGTACTTACTTCCAACGCCGAACTGCTCACAGCTCCTTGTTCAGTGAACCAAGGGAAGTCAGGACACAACGGACCGCCGACCAGGAATCAAAATATTCGACAGTGTCCCTTCGGCCCATGCGCTTTAAGTACGCATTTCCGGGTGCGTGATGCGCGCGCTTAGCATGCCGGATCTTGTGGTTCCTGAGCCTTCCGTGACGTGGTCTGTCTTCTTTGCGGCTGTTGTGTTCAGCGTTTCCACCACGCCCCGGAGATCCTGACAGTCTCGTCTAACAATCCGCAATTCCCATTTCTGTGATTTGGGCATAATGGGATATTAAAATCGCCACCCCAAATAACATAGATAGGGAGAGACGATGACTTATTCAACTGTAATGTTAAAAAAGTGGTAATTTCATTTAGTATCTTCACACACTCAAGGGGTTGAAGATTATTATAAAAATTTACCAGAAGGTAAGTAAAACTGTTATTCAGGTGGATTTTTAGAATTTGGTAGCAAACCTCTTCTTTTAAGCTAGTTATTTCTGTTGAGGAAAGGTTATTTACTACATAAACTACTAAACCACCCTTGGGTCTTCCGAACAAGCCCTGCTTTGCCGGAATAAAAAAAGTTTTAAAACCCACCAGATGGACAGGGACGGTTAACCAAGTCTCCTGAAGGCATACTAAGTGGTTCTCATTGATTGTGTCTGCCCATGATTGTAAATTAATCTTGGAACGAAGGCCAGCGATGTTCCAGAATAAAACAGATAGGGTCGTCCCCTTAAGTGGGAGGGAGTTAGATTTTTGGCCATACGGAATAGCTGTGCTGGCACTATCAGTTGTGGTCATTAACAAAGAGCTGTTCCGAGCCACAGTCGGGGAAGATAATTTAAAATACTCGGTCAGAGAAGGCGACGAGTCAGGAGGACTTAAAGGTTCCTCCAGAACACATCCTGTGAGGGCATGGGGAGGAGTGAGGAATGTGAGAGATTGGGCACAGGTGGTGCCTGGTGCGAATAGCACTTTAGTGTTTTCAGATTGAATCGCTAAAGCTTTCTCTGGCTTCTGGGGAAACCCAGGGGCCCTCTGGATCAGAATGCTCCTATGTGGAATGGCTATCGGTCAATCAACCATTTCCAGGCAGTCATATCTGTTTTTAGTGGGGATACCTCGCCAACCCACCAGAGAAGCCTGTTCCCAACTAGGGTGCCAAGGCTGAGGTTCCCACTCCCTACTCCTATTCCTCTGGGTAAACCAGGGCCCCACATAGTTCCAGAGACGCTCTGGTGGCTGATCCCAGTTTGGAACCAGAGAATACTGGTTGCTACGTATTGGTGGATAAAAGAAAGAGAGGCGATGTGTGTCAATCCCCCCTTTCTTGGCCAAAGCTGGCCATGAACAAATGTAGTCAACAGTGGCTGGGTCATCGCAGTTTACTATAATACAGTCTCCCTGTGTACTTTTAGGTTCGGTCCCTATCCACGGAACTCTGCGTACAGTAGAGATTCTTCTCGTATGTGGAGGTTGTAATGGCCTGTTTACACTAAGCCACTGTAGGACCTTATTTTGGAGAGACCAAGACGGTTCCTCTGTGGTTGACGGGAGCTCTGGGACCCCCGTGAGGATGACAGTATAGGGGGGACACTTCTGGGGGAAGATGGATCGGACGTCTGGGCCTAATCTCCCTTTCCTCTCGTCCAGTACATGTGATGAAGAATGCTGAGACGGTAAAGATGGAATAGGTCTCTGATTTGATGACTGAACGGGACCCTTATCAGGAATGGGCTGAGATGAAGTGGGCTGCGATGGAGCAGGCTGGGTAAGGATGGTAGTCGAGGTCTTAGCCGAGGGCCCACTGCCAGGGGTGGACAGGGAGGGGGTTTGTGGCCCTTTAGGCTTTGTTGGGTTGTTTTGGGTTTTTGCCGCCTTGGACGGCTTGGGTTCACAATCCTTTTGGCCCCCTTGGGCACCTGTGCCAGGAGGATTGTCTTTACCCACCCCTAAATTCGTTTTACTCACTCTGTGCTGATTGGTTGGTTTCAGGGCGAGTGTCGCAAGTTGTTTTTCGATTATCATTATACTGCGTTCTAAGGGTTGAAGATGATGTTTTAAGATTTCCCTGAAACTTGCCAAAAGCTGGGTGTTTGTACTACACAGACTATAAATCTCCCCCACAGTACCCGTGGTTGTTGAATTAACAAATGGGTCTAATGAATTAATAAATTGAGTGGTTGAGTCATTTGGAAAGTCCTGCAGTGGCTGAACATCTGGCCTTTTTTTGTTAGTTATAGCTACTTGGGTTTTTTTAAGTTACCTTTCTTCTTATCTTTACCCCGCTTAGGGACAGCACCCTCCTTCGCCCCCATAAGCTGATTCTCAGGGCCTGAATCTAGTGTTTGGAGTAGCTGAAGGTCAGGACCTGGATCTTGTGTTTGGTGTAACTGAAGGTCTGGAGTATTTTCAAGATTGCCTGTAGAATCAAAGTCTGAGGAGAGATTAGTGGCTGATAAATCAACAGATTTCGGGATGAAATGGATCTCCACTAGGACACTTGGCTGAAGTAACACCGGAATATTTGAAGGCGATTGTAACGGAGATGGAGCTGAGGCTAGGGGGCCCATTGATGACCTTCTGGCAATTGCAAGGTCTTGTGACACCCTTCGCTCAAGCAGAGAAATACTCTGATCGATGACTTCATTTGTTCTTGAAATAAATTGGTCTATAGGGCCAGTGATCAGGGCGTTGTTCAATGCCGTCTTACTTCTGCTCCCCCGTGTCATGGTAGTTTGAACCTAGGACTTAGCAAGGTAGGTTGTAGTAGTACTACTGGGTGGAACAGGTAGGAATGAATTAATTAATGTACCTGATGGTCGAAGAGTGTTTCACCAGGCACAATCGCCAAGGGGGGTGGCCCAGCCCAGCCTAGAACAGTCTGGAACGGGCTAGAACGGGCCCGCCCTTGGCCCGGGCTTCGCCCGGCGTACCGCGAGGCGGGGCTGGTGTTGCTTAAGAGCGCCTCCGGGCGCTCTCCGGGTGACGCGGCGGACCTCAAGGGCTGATGGACTATGTACTCCGCCCCTCGCCACGCTCCTCTCAGCAGCCCCGCTCCGATGTCCGTGGAAGCGGCAGGCGGCGGGAGACAGGGGGAAGGTCCGCAGCTACAGGCAGCAAAGAGAACGGTCCGTTCTGCACTCTGGCAGGACGTGCGCAGCTACAGAAAGATTCCCCCGCTCAGTGGGGCTGGTGTTGCTTAAGAGCGCCTCCTGGCGCTGTCCGGGTGACGCAGCGGACCTCAAGGGCTGATGGACTGTGTAATCCGCCCCTCGCCACGCTCCTCTCAGCAGCCCTGCTCTGATGTCCATGGAAGCGGCAGGCGGCGGGAGACAGGCGGAAGGTCTGCAGCTACAGGCAGCAAAGAGAACGGTCAGTTCTGCACTCTGGCAGGACGTGGGCAGCTACGGAAAGATTCCCCCGCTCAGTGGGGCTGGTGTTGCTTAAGAGCGCCTCCTGGCGCTGTCCGGGTGACGCGGCAGACCTCAAGGGCTGATGGACTGTGTAGTCCGCCCCTCGCCACGCTCCTCTCAGCAGCCCCGCTCCGATGTCCGTGGAAGCGGCAGGCGGCGGGAGACAGGCGGAAGGTCCGCAGCTACAGGCAGCAAAGAGAACGGTCAGTTCTGCACTCTGGCACGACGTGCGCATATATATATATACCACACTTCCAACACAGGAAAAGTCGACGCTGTGACTTCTTCATTGTCAGCTGATGATGTTAGATGCTTTTCGCCTGCCCAGCAGCCTTGCTCACTAACATTTCAATAAAGTTTTTTGGCGTTTTTAACTGTGGATAAAACCGTGTCACGTGTTAAATTACAAAAGTAAAGAGTGAAGGCAGACTAGTAGTTTTCAGTCATATATGCATAGTTAACCTGATCTCCATAACTGAACAAATGCAAAAACAACAGTTGATGGACAGAATGCAGAACAATGTCATACATTCACCCCCGTACAGAGATCTGGGCCTAAATCCATAGTTTTTGTGCTCACCATGCCATTCCAGTTTGAACCCAGCCATATGCAAATCAGTCTTGACCCTGTGCCCCATGGGAACAGTCCAGCCCGAACTGCTAAGCCATGTCCTCCCTGGACTGGAAACAAACATCCTAAAACCGGTTTCTGGCTTTCAGCCCTCATCAGCCAGGATAGCTTGATTCCAGTGGCATGGAGAGCACGGGACTCACGTCTGAGCATACCCGTCCCACTCGAGGTGACAGATGCAAAAACAACATTTGATGGACAGAATGCAAAACAATGTGATACATTCACCCCCGTACAGAGATCTGGGCCTAAATCCATCTTTTTTTTTGCTCACCATGCCATTCCAGTTTGAACCCAGCCATATGCAAATCAGTCTTGACCCTGTGCCCCATAGGAACAGTCCAGCCCGAACTGCCAATCCAGGTCCTCCCTGGACTGGAAACAGGCATCCTAGGACCGGTTTTGGGCTTTCAGCCCTCATCAGCCAGGATAGCTTGATTCCAGTAGCATGGAGAGCGCGGGACTCACGTCTGAGCATACCCGTCCCACTCGGGTGATAAATGCAAAAACAACAGTTGATGGACAGAACGCAGAACAAGGTCATACATTCACCCCAGTACAGAGATCTGCGCCGGAATCCATCGCTTTTTTTTGCTCATCATGCCATTCTAGTTTGAACCCAGCCTTATGCAAATCAGTCTTGACCCTGTGCCCCATGGGAACAGTCGAGCATGAACTGCCAAGCCAGGTCCTCCCTGGACTGAAAAGAAGCATCCTAGGACCGGTTTCGGTCTTTCAGCCCTCATCGTCCATCATCTCCTTGTATTTGATTTGTTCGCCCTAAGTTGGCAGGGTATGCCCAGACGTGGGTCCCTTACTCCAATATACTGCAATATCACCATTACCCGCCCCAGTGGGCTTTCTAATGTTAAAATCAAACTGATTCATGGTCAAAATTCAGTTTGAAATGGCGCAATATCTTTACATACACATATAATATGCTTCTCAGATGCATGATATATGAGTCATGTAGTAGCTGTATAAAATACCTCAATACCAGTTCAACCAATCCTGGCCAAGTGGGCTTGCCTGATTTATCAACAGGAAATATGCCACAGATCTTGTTGTCAAACTATGCATTTAAAAACTTACCAATGAATAGTTTCCTAATACAAAACTTGCTGCCTAAACAATACAGGTGCAATAAGTGAAATCTAAAAAACAGTTAAAAACAACAAAGGGACAGAAGAATATTACAGATGTTTATCGAGATTTTTCTCCATGTTAAGACCCACAGGGTTCTTTTTATTGAGTTTAATGATATAGCTTGATATAAGCCTGCACAGTTTATTTTCACGGTCACCACCCCTTATGCTTGGGGGAACAGCATTGATTACAAAGTAAGAAAGACCTGCCATATCTTTGTTATGATGTTTATCAAAATGGTGAGCCCCGGGATAGGACGTATCCCCATTCTTAACGGCTCGCATGTGCTGTAGCACAAGTTTATGGACAGGGAGGATAGTGCTTCCCATGTACTTCAGGCCACATGGCACTGAAGCACGTAGACAGCGGAGTCCGTTTTACAAGAAAATTGTCCCTTGACTTTTTGCTGTTGTTGGTCATTTTTTGAGAAACCCAAAGGATAACTAAAAGTATTCTTGCCAAATGTACATGCCTTGCACTTAGTGCATTTGATGAACCCGTCCTTTCTGATAAGCCATGATGTAGTAGGTTTGTTTCCTGACTTGATTGGTAACATGTTACTAACAAGTGTTTGTTTGAGGGAACAGGCCCTTCTGAAAGTAATCGGAGGCCTTTGTTGGGCAAGTTTCCCCAGGACTGGATCATTACGAATGATGTGCCAATGTTTGTACAGGATGTTTCTAAATTCACCCTGCTGATTGTTATAGGGGGTAATCATCCTGCATTGATTGCTACTCTCCTGAGTTGTCTTCCCTTTCTAGTTCTTAGTGAAAAAGTTAGTTACCTTCGGTAACAATATATCTGTAAGAAACAGTAGTTAGTATTAGATTCCTTACCTTAGAATATCCCCAGGCATCAGACTGGATACGGAAATATTTGCGGAGCAGTACCCTTGCGCGTCGGTAGGCGTCGTCTGCGGCTCCGCGTCCGTCGTCGGTGTCGTGGGCGCCGTGATGATGTTGTCGGAGTACTTAGACGCCGTCTCCGCGTGCTGACGTCAGTTCTTAGACACAGCTTTTTCGCGCCAAAAACGCAGAGCCATGTCAAAAACCAACACTGGTGCTATTGAAACTAGGGCCCTGCAATTGGATGACCTTAACCCTAGATATCGGTTCGCAGAACGGGGAGTATGGGTGGGGCGGTAAGGAATCCAATACTAACTACTGTTTCTTACAGATATATCGTTACCGAAGGTAAGTAACTTGTTCATCTGAAAGAAACAGGTTAGTATTAGATTCCTTACCATAGAATAGATACCCCAGCAATACCAACCCCGGTGGTGGGTCTGCGAACCAATAATCACACCAGAAAGTCCTGGAGGACGGAACGGCCAAAGAAGCCATCCCTCCGGACTTGGCTGTCCAGGCAGTAGTGTCTTGCAAACGTGTGCAGCGAGGCCCACGTAGCTGCCTGACAAATGTCCTGCAAGGGGACTCCCCGACCCAGGGCAGTGGTAGCCGCTGTGGCCCGAGTGGAATGGGGCCCCAGCCCAACAGGAGGCTCCTTCCTTGCCAAGGAGTAACAAGCCTTGATACACAAGACGACCCACCGAGAGATGGTCCGCTTGTGTACCGCCCGTCCCTTCTTAGCGCCCACGTAACCAACAAAGAGTTGGTCATCCACCCGGAACTGGCGTGTGCGATCGTAATAGAATGAGAGCGCACGTTTTGGGTCCAGACGGTGGAGCCGCACTTCCTCCTTTGAGGGATGCGGAGGCGGAAAGAAGATGGGCAAGGTGATAGACTGCCCGATGTGGAAGGCCGTGACAACCTTGGGCAGGAAAGAGGGCCTAGTCCGCAACACAACCTTGTCCGGATGGACAGAAAGGAAAGGAGGTTTAGAGGAAAGAGCCTGGAGCTCACTCACTCTCCTGGCAGAGGTGATGGCAACCAGGAAAGCAGTCTTCAGAGTAAGAAGGCGGATAGGACAGTTGTGAAGTGGCTCAAAGGGAGCGCACATCAGATAAGTAAGAACGAGGTTCAAGTCCCACTGAGGCATCACAAAGGGAACAGGTGGAAACGTGTGTGTGATGCCTGTCAGAAAACGAGTTACAATAGGGGACTTGAACAAAGACGGTTGATCAGGCAGCCTTAGAAAGGCTGAAAGGGCAGAAAGGTAGCCCTTGATAGTGCCCAGAGCAGAGCCCTGCTGGGCAACAGAAAGAAGGAAGAGAAGAACCTCAGAAAGAGGGGCAGAGAGAGGATCCACAGCCTTTGCTGTGCACCATGCCACAAATCTGTTCCACCTGCTGGCGTATACCGACTTTGTGGAGGGACGCCTGGCTGCCAGAATGATGTTACAGACTTCAGGAGGCAAGTCAAATGGCATCAAATGTCCCCGCTCAATCTCCAAGCATGGAGGTGGAGACTGGACAGGTTCGGGTGGAGGACCGTCCCCTGCTGCTGCGACAGAAGGTCCTCCTGAAGAGGCAGACGTACCGGGGGATCGACTGACATACTGAGTAGCTCGGGATACCAGTACCTTCGTGCCCAGTCAGGAGCCTCAAGGATGACTTGGGCCCGGTCGCGTTTGATCTTCTTCAGCACTCTGGGCAGAAGTGGTATAGGCGGAAAGGCGTACAACAGACCGCAACTCCACTCGCAACGAAAAGCGTCTCCGAGCGAGTGCCGCCTTGAAAATTCCAATGCGCAGACCTGATGACATTGCGCGTTCTCTTCGGTGGCGAATAGATCTAACCAAGGCTCTCCCCACTGCTGAAAGAGGCCTTGCGTCATGTCCGAGTTCAGACGCCATTTGTGATCCATCATGCACCGGCTGCTGAGTTTGTTCGCCCTGGCGTTCAGAGAACCTGCCAGGTGTTGAACCACCAGGGTCACACCCTGATGTTCCAGCCACTGCCAGAGGCGCAGAGCCTCCTGGCAGAGGGTCCATGACCCCACCCCGCCCTGTTTGTTGCAGTACCACATGGCGGTGGTGTTGTCCGTGAACACTTGCACTACACTCCCCCGGACAGAGAGGAGGAATGTCTTCAGCGCTAGACGAATCGCCCGCAGCTCCAAAAGGTTGATATGGAGCCGGGACTCCGCCGGAGACCAGAGCCCTCTGATCTCCGCCTCTCCCATGTGGCTCCCCCAGCCTGGAGGGACGTGTCCGTCACAACTACGTGCTCCGGTTGGGGAAGGGAGAGGGATCTGCCGCTGACCCAATCGAGGTCCGCGAGCCACCACTGCAGCCGTCTCCGAGATCAGGACATGGTCGGACAGGTTGCCCTGAAGCTGGGCCCACTGAAACGTCAGGTCCAACTGCAGAGCCCGCATCCGCCAACGGGCGTGATGCACCAGAAGGATGCAGGAAGCCATCAGCCCCAGAAGCCGCAGCGTCAACCTGACCGAGACTCGGGATAAAGGCTGAAAGATCGGAATCAGAGCCTGTATATCCCGAACCTGCTGTTCGGGGGTGGGGGTAAACCCGAAACTGTGCCGTGTCGAGAACCGCTCCGATGAAAAGGAGCTTCTGAGAGGGACACAGGTGTGACTTCGGCACATTAATGGAGAACCCCAGCTGGTGCAGGAGGTCTGCCGTCGTCTGGAGGTGGCTGACGACTGTCTGGGGCGAGCCCGCCTTCAACAACCAGTCGTCGAGGTAGGGGAAGACTGAAACCCCTAACCTGCGCAAATGAGCTGCGACCACCGCCATTACTTTCGTGAACACCCATGGGGCGCTGGTAAGGTCGAAGGGGAGCACGGTAAACTGAAAGTGTTCGTGGCCTACCGTGAGCTGCAGGTAGCGCCGGCAGGACGGGGATATGGAAATAAGCGCCCTGCAAGTCTAACGCAACCATCCAGTCTCCTGGGTCCAGGACAGCTAAGACCTGAGCCAGTGTCAGCATTTTGAACTTCTCCTTCCGGAGGAAGCCGTTGACGTTCCGTAGATCCAAGATAGGGCGTAGGCCCCCTTTGCCCTTCTTGGGTACCCGAAAGTAGTGGGAGTAGCAACCACACCCTACTTCTGGCTCAGGAACGCGCTCGATGGCCCTCTTGGCCAAGAGGGCCGTAACGTCCTCTTGCAGAAGCCGCATATGATCCCCCGATACGCGGTGGTATTGCGGTGGCATGGCTTGAGGGGTCATCTCAAAGGGGAGGGAGTAGCCCCTCCGAACGATTTGCAGCACCCACCTGTCCGATGTGACAGTGCACCAGTGGTGATGGCGAACCCTGCCCCCCACTGGCGTCACATGGGCCGGAAAGCACTGACTAGGAGGGTTTTGAGGCGGATGCTGCGGGGGAAGGTGTGGACTGGCCTCGCCGTTGTCCCCGACCGCCTCCACGGCAATTTCCACGGCCACCACCGCGTTGGATGTTAGTCTGCGGTGAGTGGCTGGCAGCACGTGTGGGGGCGGCTCTTCCTTGGCCACGAAAGGAGCGAAAGGCACCCGTTTGCTGACACAGGCCGAGAGGCCCAAGGACGTGGCCGTAGCCCTGGAGTCCTTAAAGCGCTCAAGCGCATGGTCTGCCTTGTCGCCAAAGAGGCGATGGACTTCAAACGGCATGTCCATGAGAGTATTCTGGACATCGTTGAAAAGTTGGCGGGCCTCAACCAGGCGTGGCGATGAATCGCCACCGTCGTTGCCATCGCTCTGCCCAGTGAGTCGGTGGTATCCAGCCCACACCGGATGGAGAAATGTGCCGCATCTCGACCCTCCGCAAGGGCTTGGGCGAGTTTATCCTTGACCTCCGCCAGGCATTGTGGCAGCACGTCCGCGACCGTGTCCCACAGGGAGTGGGTGTAACGGCCCAAGAGGCATGCGGTGTTGGAAGACCGCAGTCCCAAACTAAGGGAGGAGAATATTTTCTTTCCATAATTCTCATACCTCTTGGATTCCCGATCAGGCGGAGCCGACGGGAATGCGGTCTGGGAATTAGAGGCCTGGATGACCAGGCTCTCGAGGGTGGGGTGGATGGACAGGAAACTAGGGTCGCCCGGGGCCGGGCGGTGGCGTCTGGCCACGTTCCTATCTACAGGCTGGCCTGTAGCGGGCCTGGACCAAGTGCCCAAAAGAACGTCAGTCAAGGCCTCATTAAACGGCAGAAGAGGCTCAGTTGAGCTTGACTGCGGTCTAAGGACCTCAGTGAGGAGGTTAGTCCTCACGGCCGCGACGGGGATCTCAAGGACCAAGGCCTTGGCTGCCCGCGTCAACACCACACTGAAGGTTGCCCCCTCCTCCGAAGCAACGGTAGGAGGTGAGACAAAACCAGTGTCTGGCGAAGTGTCCAGACCACTGGCATCCCCAAGTCCACCTGTCCAGTCCTCCTGGCACTGGCATCCCCAAGTCCACCTGTCCAGTCCTCCTGGGACTGACACTCACGTGTCAGAGGGTCCACAGACCCCTCCCAATACTCCTCATCACCCATCTCCTGATAATCAGGGTTGTCAAAGGGCGGGCCGGTTCATTGAAGTAGAACTTCCCAAGCGGCGGCGAGAGCGGCGCCCAGCGGCGCCCAGCGGCACCGTTGAGGTCGTCAGGTCGACCGGCGACGATCGGGATCCAGAAGCGGATCTAGTGGGGCCCTGCGCGCCGGCCCCGCAGGCACCGGTGGTGCCGAAGCACCCGCCGGCATCGGGCCGAAGCACCCGACCCGCTAGGGCTCCCAGACGGGTCCGCTGGGCCCGAAGGCGCCGCAGAAGCCGCCAATGGAGTGAGGGACCTCATGGCCATGAGGAAGCGCTCGATCTCCTCCAGCGTCGCTTGCTGCCAAGGGACCGTAGGGTATGGGGCAGGTCGCGACGCCCGCGACTCCGACGGAACCGCGTGGACGGTGTCACCCGAACCCCCGGCCGGGGGGAGTCGGAAGAGCGATGACGTCTCTTCGACTTCTTGTGCTTACCTGATGACGACTTTGATCCTGAGGAATGATGTCGACTCCCGGAGCTATGATGGCTCCGCCCCCACGACCGGTCCCTCGACCTCCGGCCGGACCGGGACCTCTCACGGCGCGGGGCCGACTGTCGGAGCTCGAGCCGCTTGCAGGACCACTCCCGCCTAGCCTTCGAGGTTAAGGCCCGACAGTCGGAGCAGGTCTTGTCGTCATGATCGACGCCGAGACAGTGGAGGCAACGACGGTGAGAGTCGGTGACCGACATCAGTCGGTCGCAGTCCCCACAAGGCTTAAAACCTGGCATCCCTATCGGCACCGATCGGAGTCGAAGACTCGAAGAAATGATCAAAAAGATCTCAAAAAAGTTAGTCAAAAAGTAACTAAGGTACCACTTTTTCCGGATCTGCGCTGCTGGCGCGGAAAAAAGAAGAACGGACGTCAGATTTCGGTCTAGCCTTCCACATAGCGTCATTAATGCATTTTTGCGAGTTCCCTCTCACTGCAAACCGTTTGTTAAGACATGTCAGTTCTGTCTCCAAATCTTTGCTGTTACTGCAATTCCTCATTGCTCTGAGACATTCCCCATAGCAGATACTTCTGACTGGATTGGCAGGGTGGAAGCTTGTTGCGTGAAGCAACGTGTTCCCATCTGTAGGCTTGCAGTAGAGTTTAGTTTTAGCAATATCTCACTGAGGCATACAAACGGCTTGGGAATATAGGCAACTATGTAAAGGTAAAGGAAAATGTAATGATTACGAGTCATCATACATATAATGCATTACTTTTGGATTTGTATAGGCAAGGTCTTATCTGTCAAGATGAATTGTCTTTCTTAAAAAAATCAGCAATTCTACTACCCCTGTGTTGTACTTAATCCCTAAAATTCACAAAGACATTGTGAATCCTCCTGGCCGTCCTATTTTTTCGGTTATTGGCAGTGCCTTTGAAAGTACATCTTAGTATGTTGATTCATTTTTACGTCCCCTAGTCAAAAAGCTTCCATCGTTCATCCAGGACACAGGGGATTTCCTACGTAAAGTGTATGACGTTCCCTGGGAATTAGATTTTCTTCTGATGACCATCGACGTCACAACTTTGTACACAAGTATACTTCACAAGGACAGACTGAATGCCGTAAAACATTTTCTGGGTAGTCGTCCTGTGAAACTCTGGCACCACACGATAATGTTAACCATGATCACTACGTGTCTTGAAAACTATTTTTTCTTGTGGCGATAAGACACATGCTTCGCCCCCAGCTATACTAATTTGCATATGGGCTGGTGGGAGGAGCAGGTGGTCCAGTTCCCATCACCTTGGCTGCTTGTGAAATTCCCCTGCTGTGCTGAAGGTCAATAGAGACGAGTGTAGTCATGACAAGCACAGCTCGTCATGAGCACACGAGCACCGTGCCTCATGACGAACTGTGCTCGTCATGAGCATGGAAGGAGCTGTGGCGCAGAGAATGGAAAGACAATGTGATCCATTGGAGTCGCTATACTGACACCTTATTTGCCATGTGGAAGGGCAATGAAAAGAGTGCTAAGGATTTTGTTAAAAAGCTCCAAACTAATTACCTCAATTTAAAATTTACTAGTGTCATTAGTGTGTCGGAAGTACATTTTCTGGACTTAACAGTGTTTGTACATAATGGAAAACTGCAAACTAAAATCTACTGCAAGCCTACAGATGGGAACACATTGCTTCACGCAACAAGCTTCCACCCTGCCAATCCAGTCAGAAGTATCTGCTATGGGGAATGTCTCAGAGCAATGAAGAATTGCAGTAACAGCAAAGATTTGGATACAGAACTGACATGTCTTAAACGGTTTGCGATGAGAGGGAACTCGCAAAAATGTATTGATGAAGCTATGTGGAAGGCTAGACAGAAATCTAGGGAGGAAATTCTCTTTAATACTAAGAACAAGAAAGGAAAAACAACTCAGGAGAGTAGCAATCAATGCAGGATGATTACCACCTATAACAATCAGCAGGGTGAATTCAGAAACATCCTGTACAAACATTGGCATATCATCCGTAATGATCCGGTCCTGGGGAAACTTGTCCGACGAAGGCTTCAGATTACTTTTAGAAGGGCCTGTTCCCTCAAACAAACACTTGTTAGTAACATGTTACCAATCAAGTCGGGAAACAAGCCTACTACATCATGGCTTAACAGACAGGATGGGTTCATCAAATGCACTAAGTGCAAGGCATGTACATTTGGCAAGAATACTTTTAGCTATCATTTGGATTTTTTCAAAAAAATGACCATCAAAAGCAAAAAGTCAAGGGACAATTTTCTTGTAAAACGAACTTCGCTGTCTACTTGCTTCAGTGCCCGTGTGGCATGAAGTACGTGGGAAGCACTATCCTCCCTGTCCATAAATGTGTGTTACACACGTGCAAGCCATTAAGAATGGGGATATGTCCTATCCCGTGGCTCACCATTTTGATAAACATCATAACAAAGATGTGGGAGGTCTTTCTTACTTTGTAATCAATGCTGTTCCCCCAAACATAAGAGGTGGTGACCGTCAAAAGAAACTGTGCAGGCTTGAATCAAGCTATATCATTAAACTCAATACAAAGAACCCTGTGGGTCTTAACATGGAGGAAGATCTCCATACACATCTGTAATATCCTCATGTCCCTTTGTTGTTTTTAACTGTTTTTAGATTTCACTTATTGCACCTGAATTGTTTAGGCAGCGAGTTTTGTATTAGGAAACTATTCATTGGTAAGTTTTTAAATGCATAGGTTGTTAACAAGATTTATGGCATATTTCCTATTGATTAAATCTGGCAAGCCCACTTGGGC
Organism: Lissotriton vulgaris; assembly: GCF_964263255.1. NCBI lineage: Eukaryota > Metazoa > Chordata > Amphibia > Caudata > Salamandridae > Lissotriton > Lissotriton vulgaris. The sequence goes on along the minus strand of NC_141697.1, from coordinate 717,064,478 downwards.
AGGATTGGTTGAACTGGTATTGAGGTATTTTATACGGCTACCACATGACTCATATATCATGTATCTGAGAAGCATATTATATGTGTATGTAAAGATATTGCGCCGTTTCGAACTGAATTTTGACCATGAATCAGTCAGATTTTAATATTAGAAAGCCCACTGGAGTGGGTATTGGTGATATTGTAGTATACCGGATCACGCATATTGAATTTGGTATTTAGCGTGATAAGTCCCAAATGAGTTTAATGGCACATAATGAATTAGCATGTATCCTGAATGCAATGTACATGATTCAACAATAATTAATTAACGTGTTGGACTTTGTTGCACCGGTTCAGTTAAGGAGATCAGGTTAACTATGCATATTTGACTGAAAACTACTAGTCTGCCTTCACTCTTTTCTTTTGTAGTTTCACACGTGACATGGTTATATCCACAGTGAAACGCAAAAAAACTTTATTGAAATGTTAGTGAGCAAGCCTGCTGGGCAGGCGAAACGCGTCTAACATCATCAGGTGACAATAAAGAAGGTTGTTGCGAAAAGACACAGCGTCGACTTTTCCTGTGTTGGAAGTGAAAAGCATATTTCGGACCGTGTTTGGGAGGTCCGTAACGCCGACGCGCCCTTTGGTCTGGAGGTGGTGGGTTATCCCGAACAAACGTGGAATTTATGTATCAGTTAGTCAGTCAGTCAAAATCTTTATTTCGATTAATTAAAATCATAAAAGCAGCAACAATACATACATTCAAGATGCAAAAAATAAAATAAAATATGTACAAATAAATAATTGTGCAAACTTTTGCAAATATTCTTAACAAGATTTATGGCATATTTCCTATTGATTAAATCTGGCAAGCCCACTTGGGCAGGATTGGTTGAACTGGTATTGAGGTATTTTATACGGCTACCACATGACTCATATATCATGTATCTGAGAAGCATATTATATGTGTATGTAAAGATATTGCGCCGTTTCGAACTGAATTTTGACCATGAATCAGTCAGATTTTAATATTAGAAAGCCCACTGGAGTGGGTATTGGTGATATTGTAGTATACCGGATCACGCATATTGAATTTGGTATTTAGCGTGATAAGTCCCAAATGAGTTTAATGGCACTTAATGAATTAGCATGTATCCTGAATGCAATGTACATGATTCAACAATAATTAATTAACGTGTTGGACTTTGTTGCACCGGTTCAGTTAAGGAGATCAGGTTAACTATGCATATTTGACTGAAAACTACTAGTCTGCCTTCACTCTTTTCTTTTGTAGTTTCACACATGACATGGTTATATCCACAGTGAAACGCAAAAAAACTTTATTGAAATGTTAGTGAGCAAGCCTGCTGGGCAGGCGAAACGCGTCTAACATCATCAGGTGACAATAAAGAAGGTTGTTGCGAAAAGACACAGCGTCGACTTTTCCTGTGTTGGAAGTGAAAAGCATATTTCGGACCGTGTTTGGGAGGTCCGTAACGCCGACGCGCCCTTTGGTCTGGAGGTGGTGGGTTATCCCGAACAAACGTGGAATTTATGTATCAGTTAGTCAGTCAGTCATAATCTTTATTTCGATTAATTAAAATCATAAAAGCAGCAACAATACATACATTCAAGATGCAAAAAATAAAATAAAATATGTACAAATAAATAATTGTGCAAACTTTTGCAAATATTCATATATATACATACGCAATATTTACAGTTCCTAATTTGTGCAATACACAATATTTACAGTTCATAGTTTGTGCAAATAACTGACTTTATAGCACCATTGAAAAATATACAATTTTTAAAAACTAAAGTGCATCTATTGTATTTCCATAATTCATAACAAGGTACCCCCTTCTCCTCCTACTGTGCTGTGGGGCAAACAGGTATTGCTGCTTTTTTATTAAGCCTAGCTGCTGCCACCAGGAAACTTGCTACGCTAAAAATAGGGCGCACACTACCCAGTAATTGCAGGTGTATGAGTGCTGGTCTTACTTGCAGAAAGCCTGCCTCTCGTAGTATGGGGTATAAAAATTGGTTACGCGCTTTAGAAAACTTTTCGCAGAACATGATAAAGTGGAGGGTATCTTGTGTGGAAAAATTATCGCAGGAGCATGGTGCAGATTCTTCAGGTTTACCCCATTGCGGAAAAAAACCTAGAGTAAGGTGTATCAAATTGGACCTAAATCTTGTCAGCAAAAAGCGATGGAAAGGCTTTGTTACAATCTTCAAATAAGGTTCAATTAAGGGGGAAGATTGTAAGCGATAAATGCTTCTTGCACCCCGATTTTTGAGCTCCTTCTCCTCTCTATCTGCCTCCAACATAATCCTAAAATTATGTTTGATCCAAACCACGTCCTCTTTCTTGATTCCCTCTGGGGCTGTGTATAATTCAAGACGACCCAGTCTGACACACGCCACTCTAACGTATGCCAGCCATGGGATTCCCTCTGCCTTCTCGAGGGCTAAACAATCTTTAAGGATAAGGTGGTTAAGGGTGATGTCCTTATTAAGCCACGTCTTTACCCAACAAATCAGGGGGCTGCTTTTAATTGATCTGTAACATAGCCTAAACCTAATTCAGAGTGTATAGACAGGGTTGGAGATGACTGAGGAACCACCAACAATGATCCTCCTCCTCTCTATCTGCCTCCAACATAATCCTAAAATTATGTTTGATCCAAACCACGTCCTCTTTCTTGATTGCCTCTGGGGCTGTGTATAATTCAGGACGACCCAGTCTGACACACGCCACTCTAACGTATGCCAGCCATGGGATTCCCTCTGCCTTCTCGAGGGCTAAACAATCTTTAAGGATAAGGTGGTTAAGGGTGATGTCCTCATTAAGCCACGTCTTTACCCAACAAAGTAGGGGGGCTGGTTTTAATTGATCTGTAACGTAGCCTAAACCTAATTCAGAGTGTATAGACAGGGTTGGAGATGACTGAGGAACCACCAACAATGATCTAAGAAATCTATTTTCCGCAAGTTGTATTTTACCCACAGAGGCGTATCCCCATATAGAGGCCCCATAGGATGCAATCGCACAGCATTTGGACTTGTATATTTTAAGCATGGCCTCCATGGGCCTAGCTCCCAACCTTTTGGCAAAACTAAGAAGGGCTGATGTAGATCCTATGACAGCATTACTCTTCTTTTTCTGCTGTGGAACCCAGTTACCCTTCTCGTCGAATAACACACCCAGATAGTTAAACGCCGGCACCCTGGAAAGTTGGTTGCCCAGGCATCTAAATGTGTTAACCTTGCTGATCTTCCTGCGAGCCCCAGCAATCATTACGTGAGATTTGCTACTGTTTACTTTTAGATCTAATGACTCCATAAAGGAGCCAAAGTTATCCAGCAGCCTCTGTAAACCCAAGCCTGTACGGGCAATGAGCACGGCATCATCCGCGTAAAGGAGGACCGGAATGCCCGATCCCCCCGCACGCGGAATATCTGCCTTAACCCCAATTAGGGATTTTTCCAGGCCGTTAATGTAGATTGTGAAGAGAAGGGGGGCCAGAATACAACCTTGTCTGACCCCCCCGCCTGGAATTAAATTGGCTTGTACACCTGCCCTCCTGCAATTACTCTAATGGCTGCTGCTAGGTTCTGGTGGAGGTCGCTAAGGAAGTAAACCAACGGTGCCTCTACCCCCATTTCAAGGAGAATGTTCCATAGTTTGGAGCGGTTCACCAGGTCAAATGCTGAAGATAAGTCCATGAACCCGAGGTATAAAAAACCCTCTTTAGTTATAGTATATTTGTTAATCAAAAGATGTAAATTTAAGCATTGGTCCATGGTGCTTCTATGTTGCCTAAATCCATACTGGAGGTTCGAGAGCACATCCTGTCAGACATCCAATCTCCGAATTTCTGTAAAATGACTCTGCCCATGATCTTGACGGCAGAGTCCAACCGAGAGATTGGCCTGTAACAGGCGGGGTCCTCTCTTCTCCCTTTTTTAAATATGGGTACAATTATTGAAGAGGCCCAGGAGGGAGGAAAACCCACTAGGGATGCTGCATTGAATACATTAGTTAAAATCTTTGCCCAGAAATTGGGGTACAAGATGTAAAGATCAGCGGGGACCCCATCAGGACCTGGGGCCTTATGTTTCGATGTATCTCGGATAGCTTTTTCCACTTCCACTAGTTCAAATTTAACAAGTTGTATGGGGCGACCCAAAGTGGAGCTTCCTAAACTTAACTCTTGGTGCTCCTTGTCGCTATAGATACTCATAAAGTGTTTGAGCCACACGTCATCCGGGATTACACATTCTGTGTCTAAATGATCTCTTTCCGAGAAAAATGACTGATTTACAGTAGCCCAGAACTTTCTGCTATCCTTCAACACATCGATTGACTGCAGGTTTTCCCATGCCTCCTCTTTAATTTTGCGTTTCCGCATAGATATTGCCTGTTTATAGTCCTTACGGAGCGAGGAGACTAGGAACCTGTCCCTTGGTTTGCTCTTAAGGGCCTTTATAAGAGCCCCATGAGACTTAGAGCAAGAGTAATCAAACCATCTAAATGCCTTCTTAGTGTATGGCCTGCTCTCCTTATGTACATTTTCAGCAATTTGATTGCAGATTGCTGAAAAGGATGTTATGGTTTCTATACCCACAGCGTGTTCATCCAGACAGGTACCAAAATATGTCTCTGCCTTAGTGACTAGATCCTTGAAAAATGCCTCAGGGACTACAGCATCCCACTTTATCCGTCTTCCTTGATCTTTTGTGGATAAATTCTGTGGTGCAACCCTACCTGGATTAGTGATGGCAACCTTGCACCTCAATTCAACTTCCAATGCAAGCGGGTTATGGTCACTAAAGGCTGATGGCGTTACTTTATACGCCCTAATTTTGGTCAGGACGCGCGGGGATACAAAGATATAGTCAATCACTGTAGGAGAGTAGGGTCTGCAATCCTATGATCACCCAGATTTTTTGCTTTTGTTTCACTGGTTTACGACTTTCTCTGGCTGTGGGCCTGCCAATCAGACCCACAGCCTGGCTGTTCTCTTTCTAAATTACGAGATGTACCCTAGGTGCATATACCAATTGGTACTGGGCCACCTTATCAGACCCTGTAACTCAGGGCGTAGGTGTACCCAGGGCCGCCAGGGGCTGCAGCATGTATTATGCCACCCCTGGCTGGCCTCCTAAATTTGACACAACTGGCTGCATGACAGCGGGGGCGAAGTCGTGTAATCACCCTTTGCTTTAGATATAGTAGCTCTATATCTAACCATACAATGGACACCCGAGTCCCTATCAGTCACTCCTATGGCAGGCCTTGACAATCCTGAAGGCAGAGTGCATGGGCTCGTGTGAACTAAGCTCTGGCCCGAGCCGAGCCCGGTTGCAGCTTGCGGAATCAAGACCCAATGGCTGTTCCATGATAACGCGTACCATATCGGTAACTTCGGTGTCGCGTTATCAAGACATGTCGAGTAAGGTGTCATACGAATCGGGATGCTGCCCTCTCATCAACTCTGGCGACGAGGTTAGCATTCCGCCCTTCTAGAGGGACACGACATGTACGTGACTGTGAACCCCGGTTAAAGTTAACGAGAGCCTCAGCTCCACAAAATGGATGCTGCCACCACAGACACAAGTCTGACCTCCTGCTGCTGGGAGTCCTTCCAGCGAGGAGCACTTGGACAAAGGGTTTCCTGTCGAGGGCAGTGTTCGCACCGTCCCAGACAGGGTTTGTGTATTCTGGGTAGGTAGGGCTTTTGCGAGAAGGTGACTGCGGAGTGGCACCCCGGTGCTCACTACGCATCTGCCGGTTAGAACCAGTTCCAGGGGCGACAGCCCTGGCCTGGGGAAAGTCCGGCAGGGGAGAGGGGTGTAACTACCCCCCTTTCTGGTCCCACCCTTAGGGCAGGACCTAGTCATGTACCCACCCCTTTCTTTAGGATAAAGGCCGGAGCGGGGACCCTTCCAAATTAGATCATCTTTGAATCGAGAATACTTTCTACGAAAGGACTTCAAGACTCTTCTCAAGATTTCTCCCTTGTGGCTAAGGAGTAGTCACCCTGCATCAGCGGGCACCATCTAAGAACTCTGCGGTTTGCTGTAAGTCCTTCCTCAAGGAATCCGACGGCCCAGCTCGACGAGAACCGGCTTCCCTGGCACCTCTGACCTCTACCCACGTCATCAGCTCAGCTGTGATCTGTGGGTGCGACGAGACCTCGAGGGACCGGCCATCATCAGAACCTGCACGCTCTTAAAAACCAGCACGACCATCGAGGTAACTCTCTGGTGAGTGCTCTGGGGTCCGAGAAGCCCCGACCCTGAGCCGCTCCAGCACCGAAGTGCAGTCTCCCAGCATCTCCACGATCTGCGTGGGGCCCTTCTGCTCGCTGCTCAGCACGTTGTCTGGTCACTTGCCGCTGGCTCGTGCCCTTCTGTGACGACGACCAAGAATCAACACTGCCGGTCTGGTTGCTCCAGACTGGCCCCTGCTTCCATCTTTTGAGAGGCACCCCGGACCCTCCTGGTCCACCCAAGACGCCGACAGCGACATCCGTCGTGGGACAGCTCGCACCTCCACCGTGGTCGCCGACAACGCCTCCTGGTCCGAGAGACTGCAGAGCCTAGCGTCGCCCACTCACCTGGTCGAGGTGACGGCCAACCGGTGCCTTCCTGGTACCCTCTGACTACTGGCTAGTAGTACGAACTTGGTCCCCTCTGCTTTCAGGTTTCATCAATCTCTACGAACTATTCAACACTGGTCGCCGGCCAGCAACTCCTTTTCTTCCGGCTCCTGGCTCGTCAGCGAAGACCCCGACGCCTGTAAGACTTGTGCAGCCGCAGCCCTCGTGGCTAGGTAACTCGGCATTTCGGTGCCTGCATAGCCTCCTTACTCTAGGGTCCCGAGTCCCTCGCTTCCGACTTGCCTTAACCTTTCCGTGTCCTAGGACACTTGTCTTTAAACTGTGCACTTGAAGTATTTGCTAAAGAGATTTGGTTTGTGCTTAGTACCCTGTCCTCATAAAGAGTACAGGGCTGTTGTGATTCTTAATAAATATACTGTTTATTTTCATAACACTTGTGTGGTGTCCTTTCACTGGGTGTTCAAGGGGTACATGTGTGGTAAACAGCTGGCTTAACGCGCCCTCTCGAGTCTTTAGCCTTAGACTGCTCGTATCCATGCTACTAGGATAGCTGGTCTATAGGTTGACTTACAACCAAACACCATAAGGGTCGTTGGAACGATACATAGCGGTCGCTAGAATAGCGAACGTTGCATATCGGGCCAACTTCTCACATTGGTGGCAGCGGTGGGATTTGAGCTTGCTGTTGTTTTACCACACGTATCCTAAGAATATCTTGTTGAAAGATCGCACAAGTACTGTTAGTACATATAACTAAAGCTTAGAATACTCTGAGTTCTACTGAACCAGCTGTTGTAGCTCCTCAAGGCTTAGCACACCTTGGCTACAGCTCTTAGCAAGGGAAAAGTAGGAAAACACATAGTGTAGGTAGGTGCATCACTTACACCACACTAGAAACAGTATGTCGGGCCAAGGAGGAAACTCTGAGTCTCCCCTTGTGTCAGTTGACCCTCCACAGGTCATCCCTTCAGGATATACTGTGCTGAGCTTCAAGGAGTTAAGACGATTGTGTCACTCCCGGAAGATTCAGCAGGGGTCTAACCCCACAACGTCCTTTCTGATTGGTCTCTTGGAGACTTATGATGCCAGGAGAGCTGAGAATCTTCGTAGCTCTTCTAATCCAGAAGGAGACATGCCTCCCCTCGAGGGAACCCGAGACGATCCTGACCTCATTCATCTCGCAACCGAGAACGAGGATGTGGAGGAGGATGAGGATGAGGATCTCTCTGGGGACGAGGCAGATAAGGGACAGGTAGAAGTCGTCAGACTAAGCAGGTCCAACTTAAGCAAACATGATAGCGGTACTGGGGGACCCCTGGGGCCACTATCAGGTCAGCTTAACATGGGGAATGGACGAGCCAGATCTCTATCAAGAGGCTCTGGCAGATCCCTTCATACCAACGGCTCTCACAACTCTTCTCAAAGAGGGATGACGTCCCCTCAGAGGAGAGTGTACGAAGCGAAGGAAAGGGCAGCTAATCTGCGGATCGAAAGGGAAGAACTTGCCCTGGCCAAAGAAAAGCTTGCTTTCGCTAGAGAGCAACAGTTAAGTGGGGCAGTCCCCACTGGTGGCAGCAATGTACCTAGTAATAGGGAAAAGAGTTTCGATACGAAACACCTTGGGAAGATAGTGCCCCCCTTTAAGCAAGGGGACGACATCCACAAATGGATTACTGCTTTGGAGAGGGCCTGCACTGTGCAAGGCGTTCCCCAGAGTCAGTGGGCAGCTATCTTGTGGCTCTCCTTTGAAGGTAAAGGAAGAGACAAGCTCCTCACCACAAGGGTAGAGGACGCTAACAATTACCAAGTCTTGAAGAATACACTCGTTGAAGGGTTCGGCCTAACCACTGAGCAGTACAGGGTGCTGTTCAGGGATACCCAGAAAACGCAGTCTCAAGACTGGTCTGATTTTGTCGATTGTGCCACTAAGGCTTTTGAGGGCTGGTTGATGGGCAGTAAGGTTACTGATTACAAAGGATTGTATAATTTGATGATGAGAGAACAAATTTTAAACAATTGTCAGAACCAGTTGTTGCATCAGCATCTTGTCGACTCGGATCTGACCTCTCCTCAAGAATTGGGGCAGAAGGCGGACAAATGGGTTCGTACGAGAGTTAAACAGAACCAGGGCCAGAATCAAGGTGGTCAGAAGAAAGCAGACCAGAAGGGTAAAGATTCTAAGGGGGAACAAAATGACCAGAAGTCTTCGACAGGTCCCCAACAACCCAAAGAGGGTGGGGGTCAGGCTCCCCAAAAGAAGAAAGAAGGCCAATCCAAACGTTGGTGCCAGTACTGTAAAAGTAAGTCTCACTGGTTTAGTGAGTGCACCAAGAAAGGAGGAGGGCAGACTCCTGCCACTGCAGCCCCTAAGGCACCTGTGCCCCCTAGTACAGTCAGCAGTGGTAGTGCGCCTCCCAAGGGTTTGGTAGGGTTAACCCTGGGTTCTGAGGGGCGTGACAACTTAGTTGGCACACTCACTCAGGCTGTCCTTGTCAGTACAGGGGACGTGGACGTGTCCCCTGACGTAAGCCCCAATACGCTGGGCAAATACCGACAGACGCCTTTCATAAATGGAAAGATGGCTCAGGCCTATAGGGACACTTGTGCCAGCGTCACCATGGTGACGCCTAACTTCGTGGACCCTGGACAGATCATGCCAGGTACAGAATTCCTGGTGACCAATGCAAGCAATGTCACTACCAATCACAGTATGGCAATTGTAGCTTTCTCCTGGGGAGGGGTAACTGGCCAAAAGAAGGTTGTAGTTAGTCCAGACCTCCCAGTGGATTGTTTGTTGGGCAATGATTTGGAGTCGTCACAATGGTCAGAAGTGGAGCACCGGACTCACATGGAAATGTTAGGTTTGCCAGCACATGTGTTCGCTGTGACTAGGTCGCAGGTCAGGAAATGCCCCACTGAACAGGTGCTGGATCCTGGAACAACGGACCAGACACCTCCCAAGAAAAAGAGCAGTAGGGTTAAGGCTGCGCCTTCCCCCTTGCCCCAGGTCGAGGATCAAGTCTCAGAGGAGGCTGACCTACAGGAATTGAGGGAAACTGAGCCGAGAGAGTTCGAACTTGACCAAGTTGAATTCTTGGGCTCAGGGGGACCCTCAAGGGAAGATCTGGGGAAGGACCAATTAGACTGCCCTTCTCTTGAACCCCTCAGACAGCAGGCTGCTGCTGAGGCTGCTGGGAACGCCACAGGTACCCACAAGGTATACTGGGAAGATGGACTCCTGTACACTGAGGCAAGAGACCCCAAGCCTGGCATGACCAGGAGGCTGGTCGTCCCCTTGTCTCAGCGTGGTTTCCTACTTACCTTGGCCCATGAGATTCCCTTAGCAGGTCACTTAGGCCAGACGAAAACGTGGGACAGGCTTGTCTCGCACTTTCACTGGCCTCACATGAACGAGGATACCAAGGAGTTTTGCCGCTCCTGTGTCACTTGCCAAGCCAGTGGTAAGTCAGGTGGCACGACAAAGGCCCCCCTTATACCAATGCCTGTGGTGGGGGTGCCCTTTGAACGGGTGGGGATCGACATCGTCGGTCCCATGGAACCACCGACAGCATCAGGGCACAAGTTTATACTGGTGGTAGTGGATCATGCCACCAGGTATCCTGAAGCTATTCCCCTTAGGACCACTACAGCACCTGTTGTGGCAAGAGCCCTAGTTGGAGTATTCTCCAGAGTGGGCTTCCCTAAGGAGGTCGTCTCCGACAGAGGTGCAAACTTTATGTCGAGCTACTTAACTGCTATGTGGAAGGAATGTGGTGTTAACTACAAGTTCACTACCCCCTATCATCCACAATGCAATGGGCTTGTTGAGAGATTCAACAGGACCCTAAAAGGGATGATTCATGGACTACCGGAAAAGCTTCGGCGTAGATGGGACGTCCTGATCCCCTGCCTCTTGTTCGCCTACAGAGAAGTCCCACAGAAGGGGGTTGGCTACAGCCCTTTTGAACTTTTGTACGGGCATCCTGTAAGAGGACCCCTGTGTTTGGTGAAGGAAGGATGGGAGAGACCTCTCAAAAAGCCTGCAGCCAACATAGTGGACTATGTGCTCGGCCTCCGCTCGCGGATGGCTGAATACATGGAAAAGGCATCCGAAAACCTTAAGGCCAGCCAAGAACTCCAAAAAGCTTGGCATGACCAAAAGGCTGTCTTGACTGTTTATCAGCCCGGACAGAAGGTGTGGGTGTTGGAGCCAGTGGCCCCAGCAGCACTCAAGGACAAATGGTCCGGGCCCCACACCATCCTGGAGAAAAAGGGAGAGGTCACCTACCTGGTCGACCTGGGAACTCCCCGGAGCCCCCACAGGGTGCTTCATGTCAACAGGCTAAAAGCATATGTCGACAGGAAGGACATGAGTTTGCTCATGGCCATAGATGAGGGACAGGAGGAGGAGAGTGACCCTCTCCCCGACCTGCTCTCTCAGAATCCTGACGATGGCTCGGTAGATGGTGTTGTCTTTTGCGGCAGCCTCTCCGACCATCAGCAGAGCGACTGTAAACAGGTTCTTCAGTCGTTCCGACATCTGTTTTCTCTGACACCCAGTCAGACCGATTGGTGCACCCATGAGGTCGACACTGGTGACAGCCTGCCCGTAAAGAGTAAAATCTACAGGCAGCCTGATCACGTCAGAGACTGCATCAAAAGTGAAGTGCAGAAAATGTTGGAGCTGGGAGTCATTGAACCCTCGGATAGCCCTTGGGCTAGTCCCGTAGTTCTAGTGCCGAAACCTCACACCCAGGGTGGTAAGAGAGAGATGAGGTTCTGCGTAGACTACAGGGGTCTCAATGCAGTCACTAAGACTGACGCCCACCCAATACCAAGGGCAGACGAGCTTATTGATAGGCTGGCTTCGGCCAACTACTTAAGTACGTTTGACCTGACAGCTGGGTATTGGCAAATCAGGTTAGCTGAGGACGCCAAGCCTAAGACAGCATTTTCAACCCCTGGTGGGCATTATCAGTTCGTGGTGATGCCCTTTGGTCTGAAAAATGCACCTGCCACCTTCCAACGGTTGGTGAATCATGTCCTTACTGGGCTGGATGACTTCTGTGCGGCATATCTTGACGATATTGCTGTCTTTAGCTCCACCTGGGAGGATCACCTGGTCCACCTGCGGAAGACGTTAGAGGCACTGCAAGCAGCAGGTCTCACTATCAAGGCCACCAAGTGCCAGATAGGGCAGACACAGGTTGTATACCTGGGCCACCTTGTCGGTGGAGGTCAGGTTCAGCCACTGGAGAGCAAGATACAGTCAATCAGGGACTGGGCTCCTCCAACCACCCAGACTCAGGTTCGAGCTTTCTTGGGCCTGACTGGATACTACAGGAAGTTTGTCAGGAACTATGGGTCCATCGTGACACCGTTAAATGAACTGACAAGTAAGAAAATGCCAAAAAAGGTTCAGTGGACAGCGAGCTGTCAAAAAGCATTCGATGACCTAAAGCAGGCCATGTGCACGGCGCCTATCCTCAAGAGTCCGGACTACTCCAAACCATTCATTGTCCAAACAGATGCTTCTGAGTTGGGTGTGGGAGCTGTTCTTTCTCAACTGAATTTTGATGGTCAAGACCAGCCCATTGCTTTTATAAGTAGACGGCTGACCCCTAGAGAGAAGAATTGGTCAGCTATTGAGAGGGAGGCCTTTGCTGTGGTTTGGGCCCTGAAGACGCTGAGGCCATACTTGTTTGGCACTCACTTCAAGATTCAGACCGACCATAAGCCCCTCTTGTGGCTAAATCAGATGAAGGGTGAAAACCCCAAACTGCTTAGGTGGTCCATTTCCCTACAGGGGATGGACTTCACAGTGGAACATAGACCTGGTACTGATCATGGCAATGCCGATGGGCTCTCCAGATATTTCCACTTAGAACAAGAAGACTTACCTGGTCAAGGTTAGTTAGTTGTTCCGACGTTTGGGGGGGGGTCATGTAGGAGAGTAGGGTCTGCAATCCTATGATCACCCAGATTTTTTGCTTTTGTTTCACTGGTTTACGACTTTCTCTGGCTGTGGGCCTGCCAATCAGACCCACAGCCTGGCTGTTCTCTTTCTAAATTACGAGATGTACCCTAGGTGCATATACCAATTGGTACTGGGCCACCTTATCAGACCCTGTAACTCAGGGCGTAGGTGTACCCAGGGCCGCCAGGGGCTGCAGCATGTATTATGCCACCCCTGGCTGGCCTCCTAAATTTGACACAACTGGCTGCATGACAGCGGGGGCGAAGTCGTGTAATCACCCTTTGCTTTAGATATAGTAGCTCTATATCTAACCATACAATGGACACCCGAGTCCCTATCAGTCACTCCTATGGCAGGCCTTGACAATCCTGAAGGCAGAGTGCATGGGCTCGTGTGAACTAAGCTCTGGCCCGAGCCGAGCCCGGTTGCAGCTTGCGGAATCAAGACCCAATGGCTGTTCCATGATAACGCGTACCATATCGGTAACTTCGGTGTCGCGTTATCAAGACATGTCGAGTAAGGTGTCATACGAATCGGGATGCTGCCCTCTCATCAACTCTGGCGACGAGGTTAGCATTCCGCCCTTCTAGAGGGACACGACATGTACGTGACTGTGAACCCCGGTTAAAGTTAACGAGAGCCTCAGCTCCACAAAATGGATGCTGCCACCACAGACACAAGTCTGACCTCCTGCTGCTGGGAGTCCTTCCAGCGAGGAGCACTTGGACAAAGGGTTTCCTGTCGAGGGCAGTGTTCGCACCGTCCCAGACAGGGTTTGTGTATTCTGGGTAGGTAGGGCTTTTGCGAGAAGGTGACTGCGGAGTGGCACCCCGGTGCTCACTACGCATCTGCCGGTTAGAACCAGTTCCAGGGGCGACAGCCCTGGCCTGGGGAAAGTCCGGCAGGGGAGAGGGGTGTAACTACCCCCCTTTCTGGTCCCACCCTTAGGGCAGGACCTAGTCATGTACCCACCCCTTTCTTTAGGATAAAGGCCGGAGCGGGGACCCTTCCAAATTAGATCATCTTTGAATCGAGAATACTTTCTACGAAAGGACTTCAAGACTCTTCTCAAGATTTCTCCCTTGTGGCTAAGGAGTAGTCACCCTGCATCAGCGGGCACCATCTAAGAACTCTGCGGTTTGCTGTAAGTCCTTCCTCAAGGAATCCGACGGCCCAGCTCGACGAGAACCGGCTTCCCTGGCACCTCTGACCTCTACCCACGTCATCAGCTCAGCTGTGATCTGTGGGTGCGACGAGACCTCGAGGGACCGGCCATCATCAGAACCTGCACGCTCTTAAAAACCAGCACGACCATCGAGGTAACTCTCTGGTGAGTGCTCTGGGGTCCGAGAAGCCCCGACCCTGAGCCGCTCCAGCACCGAAGTGCAGTCTCCCAGCATCTCCACGATCTGCGTGGGGCCCTTCTGCTCGCTGCTCAGCACGTTGTCTGGTCACTTGCCGCTGGCTCGTGCCCTTCTGTGACGACGACCAAGAATCAACACTGCCGGTCTGGTTGCTCCAGACTGGCCCCTGCTTCCATCTTTTGAGAGGCACCCCGGACCCTCCTGGTCCACCCAAGACGCCGACAGCGACATCCGTCGTGGGACAGCTCGCACATCCACCGTGGTCGCCGACAACGCCTCCTGGTCCGAGAGACTGCAGAGCCTAGCGTCGCCCACTCACCTGGTCGAGGTGACGGCCAACCGGTGCCTTCCTGGTACCCTCTGACTACTGGCTAGTAGTACGAACTTGGTCCCCTCTGCTTTCAGGTTTCATCAATCTCTACGAACTATTCAACACTGGTCGCCGGCCAGCAACTCCTTTTCTTCCGGCTCCTGGCTCGTCAGCGAAGACCCCGACGCCTGTAAGACTTGTGCAGCCGCAGCCCTCGTGGCTAGGTAACTCGGCATTTCGGTGCCTGCATAGCCTCCTTACTCTAGGGTCCCGAGTCCCTCGCTTCCGACTTGCCTTAACCTTTCCGTGTCCTAGGACACTTGTCTTTAAACTGTGCACTTGAAGTATTTGCTAAAGAGATTTGGTTTGTGCTTAGTACCCTGTCCTCATAAAGAGTACAGGGCTGTTGTGATTCTTAATAAATATACTGTTTATTTTCATAACACTTGTGTGGTGTCCTTTCACTGGGTGTTCAAGGGGTACATGTGTGGTAAACAGCTGGCTTAACGCGCCCTCTCGAGTCTTTAGCCTTAGACTGCTCGTATCCATGCTACTAGGATAGCTGGTCTATAGGTTGACTTACAACCAAACACCATAAGGGTCGTTGGAACGATACATAGCGGTCGCTAGAATAGCGAACGTTGCATATCGGGCCAACTTCTCACAATCACCGACTCTGCACCTCGTCCTATAAAAGTGGGGACAGCCTCTCCGCCATCTTCCTTAACAGGTTCAAGTAAATTTAGATTAGATAATAAGTCCTCTAGGGCATCCCCCTGTTTATTATGTTCAAAATGGGGTACTCTCCCGTTCGTGGATCCCTCCACATCTTCTCCATAACAGTCCCACGGGCAAGGATGTAAGTTAAAATCTCCCATTAAAAGTATCTCATACTCAAAGGAGTTATTAAGCTTGTAGACTGACAAACAGTGATCTAACACGATAAAATCTTCCTTCTGAAGGAAGTTTCCCATTGCATTGTATAGATTTATTAGCAAGTAGTGTTGGTCCGAAATAAACCAATCTATTATTAGGAAATTATCTGACTCCCCGTTAAGTTTTCTAAAAGTGCCTATGAGGTTTAGGGAAATAAGGAATAATAAACCCTTCTTTGGTCCCCCGCGGAACTTTGATAACCATCTAGGATAAAACTAGACTCTGCATCCCAGGTTTCCTGTAAAGCCAGGATATCAAACTGCCTTATAAATTTTAGCCAGATGGTATCAGAGCTTTTTGATCTAATTCCCGCCACATTCCAGCGTAACATTTTACATGTGTTCACCCGCTTTTGTGTGTGTATATATATATATATATTCAATGAAAAAACCATTGGTTTTAGGCCATATATAGTTAGGGATTTGCATTTACAAAACCTTATTTTACTCGCATAAAACCATTGAAATTCCATATATAGTTATAAGCGCTAACTATATATCGCGCACCCGCAATCCACTGCTGATGATGTCACATATTACATCATTCATGACATGGTTAGTGACATCACTGATGACATCACTGATGACATCTCAAATGACATCATCCAGTGACTGTATGTTTCTGTAAAGTTAAAATATCTCTTACATATTGAAGAATGAGTGGATATATAAGTGTCTGGATGAAGGATTTAGTAGGTGCATGACTGACTATATGAGTGAGTGATTAAATGTGTCTCACTGAGTGCATGGGTTAATGACTAAACTGTCTCAATTTGTGCATCATTATGTCTGTTGTTCTGTAAACTGTTCCATGTGTTGATAAGTAGCTATATGAGTAACTATATGGGTTATTGATTGGTTGCCCAAGTATTTGTATGGGATACTGAGTGTGTGTGTGGGTAGCTGGGAGGTGTGTGACCCTGTGCATAGATGTGTGAGCAGTTGATTCACTAGATGTATGGTTTCAAAAGTGCATGTGGAAACAGCTGTATGGGCGGTTGACTGTGTGCATGAGTGTATTGGTGAGTGAATGGATATCTCAGTGCTACATGTCAAAGTAAGTACATATGTAAAACACAGTACATGTGAGAGTTGACATATATAAATAACTGTGCATAAGAGCCAATGAATGTGTGAGTGGCTGTATGGATCATTGTGAACTTGTATCAGGGATTGTATAACAGAGTAAATATGTGTTAGTATATGTTTGAATAAGTAAAGTTTGTATAACTGTATATTTGAGGAAATGGAGGTGTGATTGATTCTTTGCATGACTGACTAGGTGTGTAAGTAACTCCATGGATGAGTAACAGTCTGTGAGTGTCTGTTTACACTGATTGTATCTAAGGTTATATTAGAGTCTGAAGAGGTTCATCGTATTATCACATGAATGATATCATCAGTGATGTTATCAGTCATGTCAAATGAGATGTTTTCAGTGATGTCATCAGTGATGTCATTTGAGATGTCATCAGTGATGTCATCAGTGATGTCACTAACCATGTCATGAATGATGTAATATGTGACATCATCAGCAGTGGATTGCGGGTGCGCGATATATAGTTAGCGCTTATAACTATATATGGAATTTCAATGGTTTTATGCGAGTAAAATAAGGTTTTGTAAATGCAAATCCCTAACTATATATGGCCTAAAACCAATGGTTTTTTCATTGAATTTTCAAGGTTTTGTAAATGCAAATTCCTAACTATATATCCACTATAACCTATGGTTTTTTCTGTGAATTTCATTGGTTTTTTAATAGCAAATATGAAAAGCTTTAAAATGTCAAGTACGTGATAAATAAAAACATTTTCGTATTTATGCACGCTGATGTGCTTTGAACGCTGCACCCCCCCCCCCCTCCCCTCCTTTGTCTTAGTAGTACTCTCTCTTTGCAGATACTGAAGGGTAGTTAACGCAGGCCTTTACCCCCGTTGTAATCCGTCGTGGCTGCTTGTCTCTCCATTTGATTGATTGTTGTCCAAGCATTTACTGTTTTAGAATTGGTTCTCTTTGGATCATTCTCTATTTACAAACAAGCACAAAGTCGCAATACTCTGTTTAGTCTTTGCAGATAGTGAAAAATCGTGTAAAAAAAATAAAAGTAATCGAGCAAAATCAGTAGGCCACTAATTGGATCTCTTTTTGACCTCGCTAAAATAGAAATATTAGGAACAACCCTTCATGAGAAATACGAAAATAGTGAGATGAACTGAGCTCCACACCATGAGGGCTGCAAGACAGCTCGGCTCCATCACCCACCCCGCACAAAATAACGACAAACCGTATGCAAATATTAAAAATATAGACAACACACCAGCAAAGAAACAGGGTAAAACATTTTATTAAAAAACTATTTACATAACGTTGGTTTATAAGATGATGTCAGTAGTGGACCGATGTGTGAATAGATCGAAAGCAGCACAAGGCTCCAAGATCCGGATGGCAAGCTCCTGGATGTTGGGTGCCATAGTTTAGAGTTCTGAATTTGAGCCTTTTTCAATGTCTGTGCTTTGTTGAATCAAATTTGCGGCTTGACACAAAGCTAACTCAAGCGTTGCTACTGATGCTATGCAGACCAAAACTGGTTTTCAGTTTGTACATTTTTCTAGATTTTTAATCCAAGTTTGGTTGACTTTGTAGAACGATGGCTTCAAATTTTCAACATACGGTGTGGTGGCGCTGACTGGGAGGGGGCGCTTCGCTCCTGCCCCCTCCCCAAGTAAGATTTTCATACGTGAAAGTACGTTAATGGTTTTGGTCCCTGAGAGGCTTCGATGTCACTGCCATTCTCAAATAGCATAAGTTCTGGGTGTTGGGTGCCATAGTTAAGAGTTCTGAGCAGCGCTTGTAACACTGTCTGAAGCTTATTTCCACCTACTGCAGCTTCACTATTCTCAAAGTAAGTGAGTGTCCTTTGTGGACCTGACTGCATTAGAAAACAATGTGATATGTTACCTTCCTAAACAGCTTGACGAAGGCCCCTGAGGGGCGGTGTGATGGCCATGGACTCGGAGAAGACGCTTGGCTCCGACACCCTCCCCAAGTCTTATAGCACTGGTGTCACCTGAGATCGCCCCCGACATAGGCGGCCGGCTCCCGGGATCCGGCGGAACTTTTTGCCTTTTGATGACTCTTCAATTCTGAACCTTGTCCCATCCAGCTGAGTTGCGCCCACTCTTGCGGCTACAGCGTCTTGCCCACCATCCAGCTGAATTGCGCCCACTCTTGCGGTGCAGCGATAGGCGACTGCCACAGGACTCTCAAAATGGCGGCCGGCTCTTCGGTTTTGGGCCTGGTCCACTAAAATGGCCCTGGGACACCTTTGAACTCGGACGCTTCCCTGATAGGGCTTAGGTCCCATTCTCGAAAAGCGTCCCCTCAGCCGTGAAGATTCTACAAAAGTCTTGGGGGCCTCCGACTCCCGCAGGCTTCTGGTGGGGAGCGGCTGCCATGATTGCTCGTGGAATGGCCACGACGGAGCTACGAGATGGTAGTGGTCTCATGCTGACGCCAGCTTTAGTCTGAAACATCCAGAAACACTGTAGACTACCAATTCGATCAGTTCCGGTAGCGCCCCAACATGACCCGGAAGAGAAGAACTTGCCCTCCCCTCTTTGACTGATGGTTCTTGTTGCCTGTCCCCTCTGTTGTCATTTAACAGAACTTTTTAGACTGCTGAAAGGAGTTGTGTTCCGAACGCTGGTTGGTGGAGACATTTTGACTATATTCTTGACCTACGTTGTCGCGTAATGCGTTATATGACACGCCGCGTTACCGCACCCGGAAGTGATCCGCGGCGCGGCGCGCAGCGCGCAACGTAAGCATAACAGGACATGTGACTTGTTAATAAAACTTTTCATTGGTTCATTTTACTTTTGTTAATTTAATGATGAAAAGCTTGGTCATATGACCTAAAAATTACGCTTTTTATTGTTTTCGAACAATATTTTTTTTTCAAACATATGTTATAATATTCCAGGCTAATGTACTTTCCCGGAAAATTTACAACTGTCTTGTAAGTAAAATATATTCCTTTTTCGAGAAAAAGGGCGTTTCTTCCTTCCATAACGGAGCCGTTGAGTAAAAGAGATTCGGCCTGCTATCTTAGTCGCCGATACGCCTGATTATCAGATTCTTATCGATCACTTTATATTGCAGACATGAAAAACACAACTGCTATTAAGCATTTATCTTTACTGCGTTCCTACATATTATACCTTTTATCCGTCATGTAATTGGACTGCTTTATTTCACTTGCCTTTACTGATTCGAAAACAGTGACTAAAAGTAAAAACTTTACCAATGTAAATACTACTACCGTGTTTTGTTTTAAAAACCTTTATTGTGAAAATGTCAGTATACAAATACGGGCCTATAACCACGTGGGCCGGCCACGGAGCAAACTGAAATCGTATATGATGAGGAGACATTTACACTGTAGAAGAACGTAACGAGCGGGCCATTAGGTTGCAAGAACAAAGGTGTCTAACAGTTGCGGAATCGGTGAACGTACATTTTGTAATTAAAATACGACACAGCCACTTACAATAACATTTTCTAGATATACATTTGCGGGCAAGGAGTTACGAGTCCCATTTATACCGGCGCCATTTTGGGCGAGGCCGGGCAGGTCCAAGATATAGTCAAAATGTCTCCACCAACCATCGGCCAGACCAGAACCCCTTTCGGCCCTTTATGCTACAAGATGGTGTCTTCCATTCAGAAAATATTGTTGGCAGCATTTTGAAAGGAAACAGAAACAGCCGTTCTCCTAGTGAGTTTCACATTGTTACATTTAGGAAGAATGTTGAAGAGTAGTATGTGGAAAATCTGAAGCCATTTTTCTACAAACTCTCAATCAGACTTGGATGGAAAAAAAAAACCTGAAGAATGTACAAACTGAAAACCAATTTTTGTCTGTATAGCATCAACAGTAACGCTTGAGTCAGCTTTGTGTCAAGCCGCCATTTTGATTCAATCAATAACGTCCCCCTGCACACATTCAGGGACCTGGTCGTGTCTTCAGTTGAAACGGATTGTGGGACAAGAAGCAAAAAGGAAAAGGAAAAAAGTTCCGCCGGACCTCGGGAGCCGGCCGCCTATGTCATGTGCGACCTTTGGCCACACCAGGGCAATAGTGAAGCTGCAGCAGGTGCAAATAAGCTTCAGACAGTCTTACAAGCACTGCTCAGAACTCTCAACTGAGGCACTCAACATCCAGGACTTGCCATTCGGATCTTGGCGCCTTGTGCTGGTTCCGACCTATTCACACATCGGTCCACTACTGACATCACCTCATAAGCCAACGGGGCACCCCACGCCGACTTTCGGCGCAGCATTGTAGGATGGCCACACCAGTGCGGCAACTTGCTGGACACAACATCGGAGCCATCCAGATCTCGGCGCGTTCGACTCACTGTACCGCAACAGTGACCGCAACTCAGCTGGACACGCCGTCTTTCGGCGCAGCATTGTAGGATGGCCACACCAGTGCGGCAATTTGCTGGACACCACCTCGGTGCCATCCGGATCTCGGCGCGTTCGAGTCACTGTACCGCAACAGTGACCGCAATTCAGCTGGACACGCCGTCTTTCGGCGCAGCATTGTAGGATGGCCACACCAGTGCGGCAATTTGCTGGACACCACCTCGGTGCCATCCGGATCTCGGCGCGTTCGAGTCACTGTACCGCAACAGTGACCGCAACTCAGCTGGACACGCCGTCTTTCGGCGCAGCATTGTAGGATGGCCACACCAGTGCGGCAATTTGCTGGACACCACCTCGGTGCCATCCGGATCTCGGCGCGTTCGAGTCACTGTACCGCAACAGTGACCGCAACTCAGCTGGACACGCCGTCTTTCGGCGCAGCATTGTAGGATGGCCACACCAGTGCGGCAATTTGCTGGACACCACCTCGGTACCATCCGGATCTCGGCCCGTTGTGCTGCCTTCGGCCTATTCGCACATCGGTCCGCTACTGACGCCGCCTCACGTGCCAACGGATTTTCTACGCTTTTTGTAGCCCTATGCCGCATAACAGGTCATGTGACTTGTTTATAAAACTTTTCATTGGTTCATTTTACTTTTGGTTTCCTAAAGATGGAAGGCTTGGTCATATGACCTAAAAATAACACTTTTCATTGGTTTAGAACATTTTTTTTTCCCAAACGATGAAAGCCCCACCTTGTTTCTGGATCATTCAGACTGAAGCTGGCGTCAGCATGAGAGCACCACCATCTCGTGGCTCCGTCGTGGTCATTCCGCGAGCAATCATGGCAGCCGCTCCCCACCGGAAGCCTGCGGGAGTCGGGGGCCCCCAAGACTTTTGTACAATCTTCACGGCTGAGGGGACGCTTTTCGAGAATGGAGCCCAAGCCCTAGCAGGCAAGCGTCCGAGTTCCAAAGTGTCCCAGGGCCATTTCAGTGGACCAGGCCCAAAACCGAGGAGCCGTCCGCCATTTTAAGAGCCATGTGGCAGCCGCCTATCGCTGCACTGCAAGAGTGGGAGCAACTCAACAACATGGTGAGCGAGACGCTGTAACCGCAAGAGCGGGCGCAACTCAGCTAGATGGCCGCCATCTGGGGAGGCCCGTTCACGCCGCCTCCCCCACGCCCCCCCCCCCCGGGCCGCCGCACGCCAATTTTCGGAGCAGCATTGTAGGATACCAAAACCAGTGCGGCAGTTTACTGGACATCACCTGGGTGCCTGTCGTACATGTTGTGTCAGCCATGTGACACTGGACACAGACCGCTACTGACGAGGCCTCCCCCCGCACCACCCGGGACGCCCCACGCTGTTTTTCTGTGCTGCATTGTAGGATCCCTAAACCAGTGCGGCACCCAGGCGACATCACCTGGGTGCCGTCCAGAACTCTGCACGTTGTGCTGCCTTGGGACTATTCGCACAACAGACCGCTACTGACGAGGCCTCCCCCCGCCCCACCCGGGACGCCCCACGCCAATTTTCGGAGCAGCATTGTAGGATCCCTAAACCAGTGCGGCACCCAGGCGACATCACCTGGGTGCCGTCCAGAACTCTGCACGTTGTGCTGCCTTGGGACTATTCGCACAACAGACCGCTACTGACGAGGCCTCCCCCCGCCCCACCCGGGACGCCCCACGCCAATTTTCGGAGCAGCATTGTAGGATCCCTAAACCAGTGCGGCACCCAGGCGACATCACCTGGGTGCCGTCCAGAACTCTGCACGTTGTGCTGCCTTGGGACTATTCGCACAAAAGACAGCTTCTAACCATTGTTGCTTTTTGTGTTGAGAAATGTTTAAATGTTTTTAGTTTTTGTTCCGTTTGTTAAAGTTAATAGTTAATAAAGTTTTATAACCTTACTTTGTTGGAGTGTTATCTATTTTTTTAAAAACGGGTGAATGGGACCTTGAATCGGGTTATTGTCATGTGTGGGCTTTGGAAGTGTGCTGCTGCAGGATCGGACATTTCAAACTCAAATGCACGTTCTTTTTCTTACCTTTCCGAAGCATGGAGCCCAATAGCAAGCAGAGAAAGGGTGATGCACGTGTTGAACACTACCTGACCTGGCAAGTTGCTGGCAGTGCCCCCCCGCCCGCTCCTGAAAGAGGAAACACACACACCGCCGCTCCGAGTACTTCACAAATCTTTAAAAGACCATGCGCTTGTTCATGAGGCTTAAATGGTTTATCACCTCTTCTAGAACCCCTGCATCGACCCTCTGACGTTTCCTGGAAAAATTACCAT
Organism: Lissotriton vulgaris; assembly: GCF_964263255.1. NCBI lineage: Eukaryota > Metazoa > Chordata > Amphibia > Caudata > Salamandridae > Lissotriton > Lissotriton vulgaris. The sequence continues at coordinate 717,041,542 of NC_141697.1, read as the reverse complement.
GTAACACAATACCAAGCCCTGTCAGCTGAAACCCCCAAGGAATCGTGGGGCATATTATCAAGGGGGTTTATCTCCGCTTTTTTGGCTTTAAAAGCCAAGAAAGCGGAGATAAAATTATCTCCCTATTACCAAGCTGTCGCTAACACCAGTTAGTGACAGCTAAAAGGAGATAGCGACCATCTTGGGCCCCGCTTTGCATGTCAGTGATACTTATCACTAATGACATGCAAAGTGGCGTGCAAGATGTTAGCGACTGGAAACAGTCCCTAACATCGCTACCTTCTATTACCAACTTTTGGAGATATCTCCAAAATCTAACACCTGCCCTGAGCAGTTCTTAGCCATGTTATCCAATGGGAGGTGGATAACATGGCTAAGAGCATTTGCTCGATAATACATGAATATCGCTGACTTTTCTGCGATAATAGCAAGGTTTATCTGCGATAAAAAGGAATCGTGGGGCATATTATCAAGGGGGTTTATCTCCGCTTTTTTGGCTTTAAAAGCCTTGAAAGCGGAGATAAAATTATCTCCCTATTACCAAGCTGTCGCTAACACCAGTTAGTGACAGCTAAAAGGAGATAGCGACCATCTTGGGCCCCGCTTTGCATGTCAGTGATACTTATCACTAATGACATGCAAAGTGGCGTGCCAAGATGTTAGCGACTGGAAACAGTCCCTAACATCGCTACCTTCTATTACCAACTTTTGGAGATATCTCCAAAATCTAACACCTGCCCTGAGCAGTTCTTAGCCATGTTATCCAATGGGAGGTGGATAACATGGCTAAGAGCATTTGCTCGATAATACATGAATATCGCTGACTTTTCTGCGATAATAGCAAGGTTTATCTGCGATAAAAATCGCCGATGTACGGCGATAATTTTTGTCTCTAAACAAGTTAGAGACAAAAATTATCGCTAGTTGTTCGTAATATGCCCCCGGGTTTTTGCTTGCAGAAATCGGGAGGCGGGAGACTAGCACTGAAATCAGTAGTCACACGCCTGAATCGGGAGGGTTGGCATGTCTGAATTCTCTACAGCTGGGGCCATAAACTACATCCGCAGGGTTAGGTGATAGCATGGGACCAGCCTGGCATCTAAAATGGCTGCCGTGCACGACAAAATTGTGGCATTGGAAAAAAGGCAAGATGGCGCAGCCGCTGGAAGAGATGTATCAACATATATCAGCCTCCTCAGCCACCCTCAGGAAACATAGGGGATTAGGATACGTCTCCCGCACCCCCTTATACCTAGTAATTTAATTAACGAAGCACAAAATGGCGAATTCCCGTTTCGCTACCAGTTTGCGGCCCAGTTCGCGGCCCGTGAAGCGCTTCTACCGTGAAAAATCATTTTTTTTTTATTTTCCCCACGGGACCCTTTAATAACCCCAACAACATTCCTAGGGGGTCAAGAGGGGGATACCTTGCCCCCTTTCATTAAATTCCCCTTTCGTTTTTCACCTCTTCTTCTCTCTCGATCCTACCGAGAGACAAGATGGCGGCCGCTCCGTACTGTTTAGAATGTTGACAGACACCGGAGAGCCAATCAGCTTTCTGCGCGCAAAGTTCCGATAAGCGAAAAGTAAGCGGACCGGATCGCTGCCCGGAGCGCTGTTACAGATATATATCTTGATTTAAACGTTAATTTCTCAAAATCCACTGAAGCACATATATTGAGACCTAGCAAAGGCACATCGGGCTAACAGTCCCTACAATTTTGCCAAGTTTCGTGCAAATCCATTCAGCCGTTCGAGCTAAAAGTGAGGCCAAAGGCCCTATGGAAAAATGAATGGGAAAAACGCGTTTTGGGACCCCCCTTTTTTCTCTGCCCCCCCTTGACGAAACCCCACCAAATTTTCAGGGGCTGCTCAGAAACAAAATGTGCCATTTTCCTGAAAATTTCAGCCGATTCCATCCACAAACGCCAAAGTTATTAGACATAGAATTTTCAGAAATCCCATAGGGAAAAAATCCTAACTATATATACCTACTGATAGCCAGTAGGTAATATATATATATATATATATATATATATATATATATATATATATATATATATATATATATATATATATATATATATATATATATATATATATATATATATATACATACATATATATACATATATACATATACATATATATACATATACATACATATATATATATATATATATATACATATACATATATATACATATACATACATATATATACATATACATATACATATACAGCGAACTGACGTCCAGAAGGGTGAGGCGGAATGCGGGGACCCGAGGGGTTCGGATGCCAGAGTACTCACCTGTACACAGCTGCCAAGCGCTACTAACGCCCAGGAACATCGAGATTTACTCGTGTTACCCCCGTCACGCTACACCCGGTAAACAGCATTCTGGGAGTTGGAGTTCTCCACAGACTCTAACGCAGCGGAAGGTCACATGAGTGGGGGCGGCGTCAGTAAGGAACTGTATAAAGGTTGCCATTATGTGAACTTGGCGCTTTGGACTGGTGGCACAGCAGCTAAAGGCGTCTGAAGAAGGATAATGTTTCCGAAATGCATTATGCCGAGCTGTAAGGATATCCATTAAAGAACCTCACCTGTATTTCCCCGCTTGGGCTCCTTTCTTTCAAGTGTTGGAGGATTGTTACGATATATATATATATATATATATATACATACATATATATACATATACATATACATATACATATACATATACATATACATATATATATATATATATTTATATATATATATATATATATATATATATATATATATATATATATATATATATATATATATATATGTCCTGAAAGTCGTCTCACCACAGGAATCTTTTCACCAAAGAGACAACGCGGACCCTTTGGACAGGCACTTATACATCCACTCGTTCTTCAATATTTAAAACATATTTAAACTTTACAGAAACACACAGTCACTGGATGATGTCATCAGTGATGTCAAATGAGATGTCATCAGTGATGTCATTTGAGATGTCATCAGTGATGTTATCAGTGATGTCACTGACCATGTCATGAATGATGTAATATGTGACATCATCAGCAGTGGATTGCGGATGCGCGAAATATAGTTAGTACAACTAACTATATAGGAGCAATTTCAATGGTTTTTTAAATGCTAATTCCTAACTATATAAGGCCTGAAACCTATGGTTTTTTAAGTGAATTGGCAAGGTTTTTAAAATGTTAATTCCTAACTATATAAGGCCTGAAACCTATGTTTTTTTCAGTGAATTTGCAAGGTTTTTTAAATGCTAATTCCTAACTATATCAGGCGTGAAACCTATATTTTTTTTCAATAAATTTCAAAGGTTTTGTAAATGCTAATTCTATTAGCGGATAACGTTTATATATGTTATTATCCTTCTGGGACCACCTGAGCAGCCATCTTGTTTCTCAGGAGAAGTGAGGCACAAGAGAGCACAAAACAAGAGTGGAAAACGCGAAAAGGGGGCAGGGTTGAGACCCCCTGACCCCCTAGCCCTTCTCAAGGGGTCCCAGAAGGACCAACAAGTTTTAAATCGCGGGGTACGCGCACGGTATGCGTACCATTCGCGTAAGGTGCGTGCACCTCGCGATTTGTTTTTTTTTGCCCTTGGGGGTCCTTTTGGGACCCCCTGAGAAGGGCTAGAGGGTTGGGGGGTCTCAATCCTGCCCCCTTTTCGTGTTTCCTACTCTTGTTTTGGGCTCTCTTGTGCCTCAGTTCTCCTGAAAAACTAAATGGTGGCCAACACTTCCTGGTTTGGACAGTTTGGAATGTTGACAGTCGACTGCCAGCCAATCAGAAACTGGCTCACGCACGTAAGGGTACGCGCACGTACGCGTACGGTACGCGTACCGTGCACGTACAGTGAGCGCATATAGATATATAATTTGCTCAAATTCAATTTTCTCAACAACTACTGGAGGGATTTCACCAAATATAGAAAAGGCACTACTGCATACCTGTCCCTACCATTTTGCCAAGTTTGGTTTAATTCCGTTCAGCTGTTCGGGCTGTAGCCGTGTCTAAAGGTCCCATAGAAAATGCCATTTGAAAAATTTCAAACCCAATGTTCTCAAGAAGTACTGGAGGGATTTTCACCAGACATAGCAAAGGCACATGTGCATACCAGGCCCTACCATTTTGCCAAGTTTGGTGTAATTCCATTCAGCCATTCAGGCTGTAGCCGTGTCTAAAGGTCCCTATGGAAATTAACATGGGGAAAACACGTTTTGGGACCCCCCTTTCGGCCCCCGCTTGACGAATCCCCCCGAAACTTTCAGGGAAGGATCGGAGCGGAGCTGGCCAAAATTCTGGAAAATTACACACAGATTCCTCAATCGGCGCCAAAGTTATTCCCAATAGAATGTTGAGCGCATATAGATATATAATTTGCTCAAATTCAATTTTCTCAAAAACTACTGGAGGGATTTTCACCAAATGTAGAAAAGGCACTACTGCATACCTGTCCCTACCATTTTGCTAAGTTTAGTGTAATTCCATTCAGCCGTTCGGGCTGTAGCCGTGTCTAAAGGTCCCATCGATAGAAAATGCCATTTGACAAATTTCAAATTCAATTTTCTCAAGAACTACTGAAGGGATTTACACCAAACATACAAAAGGCACTGCTGCATATCAGTTCATATCATTTTGCCAAATCTGGTGTAATTCCATTCAGCCGTTCGGGCTGTAGCCTTGTCAGAATGTCCCCATGGAAATTAACATGGGGAAAACACGTTTTGGGACCCCCCTTTTTTCTTGCCCCCCGCTTGATCAATCCCCCCGAAACTTTCAGGGAAGGAGCAGAGCGCAGCGAGGCAAATTAGGGAAAATTACAGGCAGATCCCTCAATCGGCGCCAAAGTTATTCCCAATAGAATGTTCGGAATTTCCTATGGTAACTAGGTCCTAACTATATATACCTACTGGCGACCGTGAACCCGAGCCCCTTTACCGCCTTTATTTGCAGATCTCCCCCCAAAAGGCCGGAGATCTGTTAAGGGATTGCGAGATCTTCCTGCAAGGACATCAGCGGTGCTGGTAGCCCTCAGAAGCGCTGCCTGAGAGCCCGAGGAGTGTGCGCGGAGGTTGAGCCGGCTCCGCGAGAAGATTGTGGGCCGCGGCCACGAGGCCTGAATCGGCCAGGGGACGTCCTATGGTGGAACGGCTGGCTGGAGTATTGAGGCAAGACTCGCCTCGGCGGACCCCAGTACCGCAAGGAGAGGTGCATACATTCAGTGCTTGGTGGCGATAGGCTTTTAACCGAGGCCCCCGGGTCGGATCTTCACGCAAGACCGGGGATGAGGCCCAGCGGCGAACTCTCCTGAAGCGACGTTTCACTGGTGGCGGAGACGTGTTGGGGGTCCGGAGTTGGAGTCCCTGTGGCTGGCCACGGCTCTGAGCGGCTGAGTGCGGATGCCCGATGCCCGGAGGTGTGCGAATGGGACCCGGAGTGCTGACGCAGGAAACTACGCGTGGCCGAGGATGAGGCCTAGCAGTACACACCCTTGAAGCGCACATTTCCCGGAAGCGGAGGTTGTCGCGGAGCCGGAGCGGAACCCCCCGCGGCAGAGTACAGCGCCCAGTGGTGAAGCGCAGAGGCCCAGCGCCCGGAGGAAGGAAACCAGAACCTGGAGTGTCGAAGTAGACCACTGCGTGCGACCGGTGCTGTGGCCTAGCGGCTGGCTCCTTTGAGGCAGTCTCCTCCCGACGGCGGCAGCTGGCCGATAGACTGGAGTCGGAACTTTCGCAGCTGACTGCCGCGCCGACTGGGGAAGAGCGACTGGCCAGGACCTGGGGGTAAGAGACTTGGCCCGGGAGTGTTGGCGCAGATCGCTACGTGAGGTCGGAGGTGAGGCCTAGCGGAGATCGCCATTGCAGAGGCCCCTCCAGCGTCGACGGTCCATCAGAGGAATAGAGCAGGCTCCACAATTGGTTGGGGGTACGTGTGTCTGCCGTTTGGACACGACGGACTTTGGTTCGGAACGCCGGAACAGCCCACACGTGATATCGGGCCTAGTCCGGGGCTCCTCCGACACGAGGGTTCTCCATCCGGCCACCGGTTTGATCAGCGTAACCTGCAGCGGGCCGGGTTCGAGACACCCGGTACCCGGAGTAAGGCTGCCTACGGAGCTTGGAAGGCGACAGTGCGCCCCTTCACCGGCGATATGGCCGGCAACAGAGGTAACAGGAAGGGGGACCGGACACTGCCTGAAATGTTGAGAAGAGGCCCAGTGAGGCAAGAAAGGGGGCAACAATCACCGGGCCACTTGAGCAGCTCCCAAGGGGCAGCGGGGGGGGAACCCCCAGTGACTAGATCCTTCCTCGAATCCCTCTTCAGCTCGCTCAGAGAAGATTTCGAAACGCTAAAGCAGGAAGTCGCAGGGGAGGTCCGTGAGGTGCGAAGAGAGGTCGATGGTCTTGGCGAGCGGGCGGCCACTATGGAAGAAGCGGGTCACTCCTGGGACGAGGAGATTGCACAGCTGCAGCAGGAGGTGCTGCGCCTACGGGATCAGCAACTCGACCTCCAATCGCATAACGAAGACCTCGAGAACCGGTCCCGTCGCAACAACATATGGGTCCGGGGAATTCCATCCGGAGACGAGGGCGAGGACGTTGCTGGGTATCTCAGGGAACTCTTCAGAGAGATACTGGGAGAGCCGGATGACTTCGACATCAGAATAGACGGGGCTCACAGGGTGGGCCCGGCTCGCAGGGCCTCTGCACCTCCCCCTGACATCTTGGCTTTCCTACCGGACTTTCCCCTGAAGGAGCGGATTATTCATGAAGCACGTCAGCAGCAGTCCCTGCGCTTCCGGGGGCACCAGGTTGCTCTCTATCAGGATCTTTCGATAATAACTCTCCAGAAGCGTAGGGGGTTCAAAATCGCTACGGACTTCCTGAGGGATCACAATACGCAGTACTCCTGGGGCCATCCCTTCCGCTTGATTTTCCGATGGAACAGGACTCTGCATCAGCTTCGCTCCCTCCAGGACACTTGCGGGGTACTTGGAATTACCGCGACAGGCGATGCGGCTCCCACTCCCCATCAACGGCGTGCTACCAGAGACGGTTGGCAATCGATCCCAGCACGCAGGTCTTCTACTTCTTCTGCCCGTCCAGACTCACACACTATCTGAGCGGACATGGCCAATGCAGTTCAAGAAGTGGCTAGAGACACGGCGCCTACTGAAGTCGCTCTGACGGCCTGAATATTCTCCGGGGGGCGATCGACATAGCCATTCAGACAATGCAGTTTGGGGGTTCGGGGTAGGGGAGGTGGCGGGCAGTGGCTGGACGTCCACTTGAGTAACTTTCCGCAGACTTGTCCGTTGAGGACCGGACTGGGACAATGGAATCTTGGGAACAGTTGGGGGAGCAGGGGGGGAGGGGAGGGGGGTGTTGGGGTGGTTCCAGTTGCGGGTCGGTGTTGGGGACAGTTGGGGAGTTGGGATGGAGGGAGGAGGGGAAGGTTGAGTGGGGAAGGAAGGGGGCAGGGTGGGTAGTTTGGGGGATGTTCCTGGGGAGTTCGAGGGGATTGGGATGGGGAAGGGATCCGGGAGTTAGGAAGGAGGGGAGGGTCGTCCAGTGCACTGTGCGGCTACTAGATACTCTGGCGATTTTCATACACCTTAGTCTGCCTGGACGGGGAAGCTGCGCAAACACCTACACTTTCTTCTTTGCCTTGCAGCTTCTGGTACCGTTAGGGGCGCTCATACACTCCGCCTTATCCGAGTGGGGTCTTCACGCCTTCTTCCACATCTTTCCCAATGCCTCCTGACACTTTTAAGGTTGTGACCCTGAACCCTGAACGTCAGGGGTTTGAATAATCCTGTCAAGCGGCGGGCAGTGCTCTCTCTCCTGGAGAATACAAGTGCGGACATAGGTCTCCTTCAGGAGACACACCTGCTGCTACAGGACACACACAGACTGCGCTCCCATAAGTTCCCGTCACAATTCTTCTCTTCCTGTACCACTAAGACAGCGGGGGTGGCGAGGCCTGGTGCCCTCAAGAGCCCTGGAGACCACCACGCCCAGAGCCGGTTCCTGCAGTGTCCCGAGGTGCCTACCCCCGGGATGCTGCTGTTTGCTATGAGAGGGTGGAAGTCTTGTGGCTCCCGCCCTCCCATAGCAAACTTACTTTGAACTTTGAAAGACACAGCAGTGAAATCTGTTCTCACTTTCAAAATCCAAACAAGATTGCATTTCCACATGCAACTTAGCATCTCCCCATGTCTAAAAGCAATGCCGGCTAAAGAAGGACATGAGGAGTCATCGGGACCGTGGGGGCATTTTACGCTCCGTCTTTTTTAGGTCTCGGTAATATCCGGTCGGCAGACCGGAAGTCCGAGATTTATTGTTACTTAGTAGGCTGCTTTATCCCGCCTCTGTTTTCGTCTCTCCTCCATTGGCTAGCTTCCTGAACGGTGGCCAGCCATTGGAGGAGAGAGCTGTCACTCTGATTTAGCCCCGTCTTTTTCGGATTCAGGGGCGTAAGTTTTGCTGTTCTTTAGACAGTGACGTCATTCGTCACTCAGAACAGCAAAACACGCCCCCGAATGCGAAAATTACCATGCTTTCTACGAGGCATTTCTGCTTTGCCTCGGAGAAAGACTGTGGTGGATTCCAGAGCTGCTCCGCTCGTCCCCCCTCCCTCCGCCCGCAGCTCTCCTTCGTCCTGCTCCCACCCCCCTCCCTCCGCTTTGCTTGTTTCAGCTGTGTTCAGTCTCCTGTTGGGGTCCCACCGGATTCAATCCATCCTCGACTATACCGCGGAGATGCTCCTCCTGTTTAGTAAAAAGAGCGTTGTATTCTTGACACGGATCTGTTTCCTGTTTTGACGCGAACAGGGAAAGTTCAAGAAGAGGTTCGTTCAAACATTTAAATATATCCGAGTATGAGACGACTTTTGCCATCTGCACAGACGAAACACCGAAGGAGTCGTAGCTTTAAAAGCCCCCAATACAGAACTTCTGTGCTTTTTAGGAAAACTGCGTCTTCATCAGAGGCGCAACTAGAGCCACATTTGGGGGGGCTGAGCCTTTGGGCAGTAGGCAGAGGGGAGCTGCAGGGGCGCTTAGAAGGGGTGAAACAACAAAGCCCCATTAAGAAGCAAATGGTCTGTAGCGCCCGGAAGCCGTCTGAGCCCGGGCTGCCACTCACCAGGGGGGGGAGCCCTTTGATTCCAAGGGGGGGCTGCTCGCCTGCTCTTAATGCTACGCAGAAATAACTTCCTGCGTGTTCCATCTGGAGTCATGTGATCCGTTGGGGGTTAATTATGAGGGTTGACATGTTAGTGCAGCGCAACGAGGCGAGGGCTCTTAAAACACGTTTCAAAGTCCGTGCCTGGCCTCGGTTTATTCAACTTTACATCCGTGCTGTGCTCTTATGTGTCAGTTGTTGTCTACCACACTCATATGAAGCGCTCTGACACACTTCTTTGATTCTTCTGAGCGCTATGACAGGACGAACATATATGAACTGTAATATCCGCCTTTCAACGGTACGTTTTGCGGGTCGTACAGTGGGCGAATAAGAAAAGTCACTGCAAGCGCCAAGAGCCCGGACGGAGGGCGCTTTAAAGGCTATTAACGGATCAACCACGAGTACCTCTGGTGGGGCGAGAGGTGTTCAAGCGGAATACGCACTCCTTCAACAGGGAGCATGTGGATTGTGGAATATGGTTATTTCATCCTGCCGGTGGCGGGAAGGGTCCACCGCAACTGGAGCCTTAGGGACACTTGGGGCCCGACTGTGGGTGCAGCCCCCTCCGCCACATACTATGCGGCTGGAAAGCCCCCATGGAAGGGGGAGGTGGAGCAACAGCAGACCTCACCTGGGGGGGGCTGAGCACGGGTGTTTTCAGGGGTGTCTTCAGTAAAGCCCATGGAGTGAGGTGAGGCCTGAGGGGGGAAGGGGGAGGGGGGCTGAGCAGGGGTGTCTCCAGTAAAGCCCTCGGAGTGAGGCCGACCCGTCGGAGGTCAGGTGCACGTGGGGTCATGTCCATCAAAGTAGGCATGTTTCGTGCTTTTGTTGTGGAGGAAGGGCCCCCGCTCATCCTAGTAGTGATGTCATAGCTGCTGTGGAGGGGGAGCCCCTCCAGCTGAACTCCTACTGGGGGGCTTGCAGCTTGCTTCTTACATTCCAAGTTGCACCTGGCGCTGTGCCTTTTATTTGAAACCCACTACATGCTCCCAACCGCTACTACGAAGGGACTTTACTCCGTAAAAAACAAAACAAATAAATACAAGGGCAAAGACAGCTGCTTGTTTGAGAGGAGTTGCATCGATCCTGTTTGTATTGTAGCTAAACCCCCCATGGAGAGCCGTTTTAAAGGCCTCCAATTTACAATTCAATAATGGTAGCAGGGACAATGGTATGAGTATACAAAGGGCAGGCTACCTACTAGCCTTTGTTCCTTTCAACACTTATTATTGGTGACTTTACAATTAGTGGGGGGTATATAAGTTTGGTCTGTGGGTGACAAATTCTTCTTTCAAGGTTTAAGTACGTTTGCTGTCTTAGTACAATATGAGGTGACTGTAGCCAGACCTAATCATGAAATACCCTGCAATAGTCCAGGTCACCTTTAAAGAAAGTACATCTGGGATGGCATGCTTACTTGGAATATTTACAAAAAGGGGTGGTGAGGGACAGAGTCTCTGAATTAAGCAGAAAGCTCTCACCCAGTCAAAAGATCAGGGCTAGATCCAACACCGTTTTTTAGCTCACTGCACCATCCCAGTTTCAGAACCTGGCTGTATGCAAATTAGTCTGTTCCTGTCCCAGTGCATGATGGGAACAGGACAAACCAAACTACAGAAGCCAATTCTTACACTGGGAAGGAAACAAGCTCCCGGGGACCGGTTTCTGGCATTACAGCCGTCTTCGGCCCGGTTTGCTTGAATCCTGATGGTGCAATGAGCAAGGGTCTCACATCTGAGAATACCCTTCCACGCTTAGGGTGGACAAAAATATTTACAAAAAGGGGTGGTGAGGGACAGAGTCTCTGAATTAAGCAGGAAGCTCTCACCCAGTCAAAAGATCAGGGCTAGATCCAACACCGTTTTTTAGCTCACTGCACCATCCCAGTTTCAGAACCTGGCTGTATGCAAATTAGTCTGTTCCTGTCCCAGTGCATGATGGGAACAGGACAAACCAAACTACAGAAGCCAATTCTTACACTGGGAAGGAAACAAGCTCCCGGGGACCGGTTTCTGGCATTACAGCCGTCTTCGGCCCGGTTTGCTTGAATCCTGATGGTGCAATGAGCAAGGGTCTCACATCTGAGAATACCCTTCCACGCTTAGGGTGGACAAAAATATTTACAAAAAGGGGTGGTGAGGGACAGAGTCTCTGAATTAAGCAGAAAGCTCTCACCCAGTCAAAAGATCAGGGCTAGATCCAACACCGTTTTTTAGCTCACTGCACCATCCCAGTTTCAGAACCTGGCTGTATGCAAATTAGTCTGTTCCTGTCCCAGTGCATGATGGGAACAGGACAAACCAAACTACAGAAGCCAATTCTTACACTGGGAAGGAAACAAGCTCCCGGGGACCGGTTTCTGGCATTACAGCCGTCTTCGGCCCGGTTTGCTTGAATCCTGATGGTGCAATGAGCAAGGGTCTCACATCTGAGAATACCCTTCCACGCTTAGGGTGGACAAAAATATTTACAAAAAGGGGTGGTGAGGGACAGAGTCTCTGAATTAAGCAGAAAGCTCTCACCCAGTCAAAAGATCAGGGCTAGATCCAACACCGTTTTTTAGCTCACTGCACCATCCCAGTTTCAGAACCTGGCTGTATGCAAATTAGTCTGTTCCTGTCCCAGTGCATGATGGGAACAGGACAAACCAAACTACAGAAGCCAATTCTTACACTGGGAAGGAAACAAGCTCCCGGGGACCGGTTTCTGGCATTACAGCCGTCTCCGGCCCCGTTTGCTTGAATCCTGATGGTGCAATGAGCAAGGGTCTCACATCTGAGAATACCCTTCCACGCTTAGGGTGGACAAAAATATTTACAAAAAGGGGTGGTGAGGGACAGAGTCTCTGAATTAAGCAGAAAGCTCTCACCCAGTCAAAAGATCAGGGCTAGATCCAACACCGTTTTTTAGCTCACTGCACCATCCCAGTTTCAGAACCTGGCTGTATGCAAATTAGTCTGTTCCTGTCCCAGTGCATGATGGGAACAGGACAAACCAAACTACAGAAGCCAATTCTTACACTGGGAAGGAAACAAGCTCCCGGGGACCGGTTTCTGGCATTACAGCCGTCTTCGGCCCGGTTTGCTTGAATACTGATGGTGCAATGAGCAAGGGTCTCACATCTGAGAATACCCTTCCACGCTTAGGGTGGACAAAAATATTTACAAAAAGGGGTGGTGAGGGACAGAGTCTCTGAACTAAGCAGAAAGCTCTCACCCAGTCAAAAGATCAGGGCTAGATCCAACACCGTTTTTTAGCTCACTGCACCATCCCAGTTTCAGAACCTGGCTGTATGCAAATTAGTCTGTTCCTGTCCCAGTGCATGATGGGAACAGGACAAACCAAACTACAGAAGCCAATTCTTACACTGGGAAGGAAACAAGCTCCCGGGGACCGGTTTCTGGCATTACAGCCGTCTTCGGCCCGGTTTGCTTGAATCCTGATGGTGCAATGAGCAAGGGTCTCACATCTGAGAATACCCTTCCACGCTTAGGGTGGACAAAAATATTTACAAAAAGGGGTGGTGAGGGACAGAGTCTCTGAATTAAGCAGGAAGCTCTCACCCAGTCAAAAGATCAGGGCTAGATCCAACACCGTTTTTTAGCTCACTGCACCATCCCAGTTTCAGAACCTGGCTGTATGCAAATTAGTCTGTTCCTGTCCCAGTGCATGATGGGAACAGGACAAACCAAACTACAGAAGCCAATTCTTACACTGGGAAGGAAACAAGCTCCCGGGGACCGGTTTCTGGCATTACAGCCGTCTTCGGCCCGGTTTGCTTGAATCCTGATGGTGCAATGAGCAAGGGTCTCACATCTGAGAATACCCTTCCACGCTTAGGGTGGACAAAAATATTTACAACAAGCATTTACAATGCAATGGTTTCGCCTTTGGAAAAGTTAGAGCTATTGGCATTGTAAATGACAAATTTTGTATTTATGTGTTGGTTTTGAAAACAGATAAATTAGTGGCATTGTCATTTACATTGCCATTAGCTTAATCTGTCGCAAATGTGAGACCTATTGTACCCTACTGACGAGCTCAGCAGACAGCAATTACTACCACACACACACACACCCAGAGCCAGCCACACACACACACACACACACACACACCCAGAGCCACACACACACACACCCAGAGCCACACACACACACACCCAGAGCCACACACACCCAGAGCCACACACAGCCAGAGCCACACACAGCCAGAGCCACACGCACACACCGAGCCACACCCAGAGCCACACACACACACACACACACACACCGAGCCACACCCAGAGCCACACATACCCAGGGCCACACACACACACACACACACACACACACCCAGAGCCACACACACACCCACCCAGAGCCACACACACACACACACCCAGAGCCACACACACACACACACCCAGAGCCACACACACACACACACCCAGAGCTACACACACACACACCCAGAGACACACACACACACACACCCAGAGCCACACACACACCCAGAGCCACACACACACCCAGAGCCACACACACACACACACACACAGAGCCACACACACACACCCAGAGCCACACACACACACCCAGAGCCACACACACACCCAGAGCCACACACACACAGAGCCACACACACACAGAGCCACACACACAGAGCCACACACACAGAGCCACACAAACAGAGCAACACACAGCAGGGCTTGTCCTACCTTATACTTACAATGCACCCTGCCCTTGGGCCTACCATATGGGTGACTGATATGAAGAAAAGGGAAGGTTTAGGGACTGGCAAGTGGGTGCACTTGCCCAGTCAGCATGACAGTACCAGCCTGCACGAAGGCTCTGCAATGGCAGACCTCAGACACATTTTACAAGGCTGCTTCCGTGGGTGGCACAACCAGTGCTGCAAGCCCACCAGCAGCATTTGGATTTACACACCCTGGGCACTCCGTGCACTAGACTGGGGTCTTACAAGTAAACCAAATAGCCAAACATGGAACCACCGATTAGTACATCAACTTACAATAGGGAGCACTTTCACTGTGGCACTGAATAGCAGTGGCACAGTGCCCAAAGCATCTAATACCAGCAAAAATACATGGGGCAACAACAAAAATGGAAGGAAGACCCAGGCCAATGGTGCCAGGTCTAACAGGGCCTACGTGAAGATTCATGTTTTCAGTTTCTTCCTGAATTCAAGGACTGAGCTAGCAGCCCTAATATGAAGGTGGGAGTTTGTTCCAGGCTTTAGGAGCCAGGTACCAGAAGGGCGGACCGCCGATTCTAGCTCGTCGGATGCGAGACAGCAACAAGTAGAAGGTTGTCTGAGCAGATGTGTCTAGAGGCGGTGTGGAAGCTGCTGTGGCTATTCAGGTAAGAGGAGTCTAGATTATGCAGTGCTTTATATGTGTGTGTAATTTGAACAGTGCACTAGTGTGCATGGAAAGCCAGCTGAGGTCATTGAGGCGAGTGGAGTGTGGTTGAGTGAGCCTGGCTGCTGCATTCTGAATGATCTGGAGCAGTTTGGTCAGCTGGGTGGAGAATCTGACATACAGCGTGTTTCTTTAGACTAGATTGCTGTTGAGCGCCTGGATGGTAATCTGGTTGGGTGCCTGGGTGTAGAAGGAAAGCATCTGAAGATTTGGATACGGGTGTTGAGGGAAGTCTTGTGGAAGTAGGAAGAGGTAATCAGGTGACTGGACATTGGTTTGTTGACTACAATGATTCCCAGGTTCCTGGCCTAGCAGCACGGGATGGGTCCAAGTTCAGATAAGCAGGCTGGGGACAGAGTGGAGAATCCTTTCCGAAGAGCACTACCACTGTCTTATTGAGGGTGTTCACAGACAAGCTTGCAGGAAAATGAGTTTAGTAAAAAGCATGTAAACATGGGGAATAAATATAATTGCTACGTCAAAACAAAAAAGTGGATGCCCAGACTGAACATGTAACTCCACAGGTACATACCCTGGCACCACAACAACTCATGGCGTCACTAACGTGTGCATACATGTACATGTACAAAAGCATGAACGCAAACACTTCCTCCACTCATACTACTACAAACCATGGTGTTCTAGTAATGATTTTTTTTATGCTCATAGCACCGAAGCTTGGTGCTCACCAAGCCACAAATATGCAGTAAAATCTATTACCATTCACACAAGATCTATAATGTTGTGGTACGATGACATTTACCAGTCTGCTGTGTAAAGAAGAAAAAAGTGACACAGAGCAGGGAGAAATCAACGACAAAACAGCAAATAAGGTATACCAAACAGCTTGCTATGCCAAAAGCGCAAATGCTAAAACATAAGAGTGGGTTCAAGCGGTTTACAAAGATGAAGTCTGTATGAAGAACTACAGTATGTACATCAGAACTCACTCAGAGAAGGTAAACCCTCGCAAACAGAACAGCATACTCCAGCAGTATACAGAACAGAAACACATGGTGGTTATACAGCAGCCCAAAACAAGAACTGCATAGAAATACACCCATTCAAGTAACCCCAATAAAGGCCCGGAGTCACCTGGTCATGTGTAAAGATAAATGTGTGCATGCCCTGAACATGGGCGCCAACTTCTGTGGGGCCCAATCAATATTTCAGCTGATTAGCTCCACTTTGCAGCAGTTGAAAGCACATTAAAGGCTTGGGAACTGCTAAGGAACGAAACTTCATACATGATTGCTGTATTCTGCTCGGAGTCGGTCAGTTGCTGCTTCTCTGCAGCGTAAGTACATGAGCGGAGAATTTGCAGGATGCGCTATATAACATTAGTCAGAACCCAAGAGGGTCTCAGTGCATTAGGAAGTAATGTTTTATCAAGATTTACACTAGAATTTTAATCTATGCCTGTTTCCCACTTCGATAATTGATTGCTTTCAAGAATAAAGGCCTAAAGTCACAAACTGAAACGTGTTTCTAATACTTTGTAACAAAGTTATCACATGGCCTATTGTGAGATTCCCTGCCTTCAGGCAGTGCTGGCTTTTCATGTAGCAGCATTTCGTATTGCGGAACTTGTGTTTTTAACATTGTAAATGTGGACTGAAAAGTACAGCAATCAATACCTTAAGTAGTCACCTGTGCCATACAATCACTGTGTTGCTCTGTTTTTAAATGTTACAAAATGGTCCACTCCATTACCAATTTGGTTACTGCTTGAGCCACATGTAATACTAAATTAAAACCTTGTCCATCAGTTTCACTGGAGTACATTATTTCATTCTCATCAGGCATTTGACTTTAGTATACTGAAAATGTTTCAACGAGCTTCAGTAACAGGCAAAGCATGAACAGCAAGGGCAGGAGCACAGCAATATTTATTGACACTATACAAAGAATAGGAAAAGTGGTTAAGGCCAGACATTTTTTCCGGATCACACCGTGCTGATATTTGTATGCCTGCCATAGGTACAAATTAAGGTCTGAGACTGCAAACAAGTGCCTATTCTGTGGGCAGTTTGTAAAAGATGTGCTGTTTGCGTGAGTCTCCATGATCCTGCTGCCAGGAAGACCCACAATAAAATACATGAGCTGCCCAAAACACCTGAATTCTGCCTGCTTCTCAAGGTTTACTTGCAGTCAATTTATGCATTTTTTATACCGTAATTTTGCTTTGCATGTCAGTGATTTGAAAAATGGTCAGCTTTCACCCATATGGCAAATTAGTGGATTATTTCTCCCACCACAAATTCCGTAAATCGCTCCATAAAATCCATCATAGATTTCTTTAAAGCTCAAACCTGCACAACTCACTCGTGCAGACTTTCCAGGAGGTGGAAAACAAGAGAATATCATGTGAAATTGTAAATGTAACAATTGTTCTTTTTCCATAGAAAGAATATGGTTCCCCAGGGAAAAGCGCTTCACCTACGCCTCTGTTAGAGACAAGCGTCTTCCATTCACCCAAGAAAGTCACCTGTATCTGTCACTAGAGTAACCCTGTGTTAATGCACTGTGTGCAAGCCCACATGCTGAAGAAATCTAAAAATATACAAGCCTACATGTTTGCAAGTATTCGTCTATTTGTGGGGGGTAGGTAGATCATGCTAAAATTATCCAAACCTAGGCTATAACTAATATTCACAACATTGGAAAATCTGTCACCCTAGCTGAATAGTGGTGTGATATTTATGAATGGAAAATACTTTTCCCACATCTAAATGCCATGCTGGTTTTAATGTTTTTGAAATATAGCCTGGAGCTAAGGAAGCGAGGGGCAGGGCAGTGTGTGAACTAAAGGGTCAAGAAGCTGCGAGGGCAGTGATTGATCAGAGACAAAAAGGAGCACAGGAGAAGGGGTAGTGTGTGAGGAGAAGGGACAGGGAGCTGTGAGGGCAGTGTGTGAGTGGTTGCGAGTGGAGACAGCATTAAGTCTTCAGATGGGGCCCAGAAGAGAGGCAGTGTATGAACGGGGGCAGTTTGTGAACAGAAATGGCAGAGAGGGCAACGAGTGTTCAGCGATGGCATGCAGCAGAGAAGGCACATAGCGCGAGCTCGACCCGCAGGTATCGGAGAGCATAAGTTACATAACACAAGGTCACACCCCCCCCCTCCCCCTCCCCCTCTAATTCGATCCTGGCTCCCGCGGCGATAGCTCGGGCCACAACGCCACGTCCTGTACCATACTTCCCGTTTCCTACTGTTAAGTGCCAGAGATGCTCTCTCATTCAAAGTTGCAAGGGCATCAGCGCGTGCCGCACAAGAGGCATAAGGACAACACAGACACGGCAAGTGTGCTGTTTGTCCGGCCAAACGTCCGTATACAGCAGCACAGAAAGTACACAACACAATTAACAATTCAGAGGAAAGAAATGTCAAATATCATGATAAAATCGATAAACGTGCGTGGGAGTTACACCGCTGGCATTATTCTAAACCAAATAACAAAAAAAGTGTCGCTAAGAAACCAGCAACACTTTAGCGCGGGGAGCGATGTGTGAAATAAACAGTTGTGCGCACAACACAAATCATACTTTACTAACTTCATTAAAGCAGCAAACACGCACCGCTGAGCGTAGTGCAAGTTGTGCGTTGTGTGTAGTGAATGATGAGAGGCTGAGTCGCTGCAGCATGTAAGCAGGTGTGTATGAATGATGAGAGGCTGAGTCGCTGCAGCTTGTAAGCAGGCGTGTAGTGAATGATGAGAGGCTGAGTCGCTGCAGCTTGTAAGCAGGCGTGTAGTGAATGATGAGAGGCGGAGTCAGTGAGACAGAATTATTAATATCAGGGACCAGGGAGGGTTTTAGCAGAGAGGAGGGTGGACGGGACACACACGCACACATACACTCATTCACACCCATACATTTACACACGTGCACACACACACATCATTCACAACACTCCTTCCCAAAAATTCAAATATACACGCATGCACCAAACATAAAAAGAATCGATTCGCACTTACCTGCATCTCTCTGCCTCGGAAGTCCCAGGAGGGGGAGTCACAGCACGAAGGCCCAGTGTGTTGCCGTCAATCAACCCAGAAACTCGTACAATTTGATAGTAAGACGCTAGTGAAGCTACTGCAGGCACGTCTTTCATGGATATAACAAGCACCACGAGCACAGGGAGGGAGGGTGGCGGGAACGGGCACAGGACAGGGGGAGGGGGGGGGGAGGGGGGGGGAGGGGGGCGGGAATGGACCCGAGCCGAGCTCCAGAAACAAATCCCTTTCACACGGGGAGGGGGGCGGAACGGACACATCCTGATGACGCGGCGAGGCTCGCAGGTATCGGAGAGCATAAGTTACATAACACAAGGTCACCCCCCCCTCCCCCTCTAATTTGATCCTGGCTCCCGCGGCGATAGCTCGGGCCACAACGCCACGTCCTGTACCATACTTCCCGTTTCCTACTGTTAAGTGCCAGAGATGCTGAGCGTAGTGCAAGTTGTGTGTAGTGAATGATGAGAGGCTGAGTCGCTGCAGCATGTAAGCAGGTGTGTATGAATGATGAGAGGCTGAGTCGCTGCAGCTTGTAAGCAGGCGTGTAGTGAATGATGAGAGGCTGAGTCGCTGCAGCTTGTAAGCAGGCGTGTAGTGAATGATGAGAGGCGGAGTCAGTGAGACAGAATTATTCATGTAAATTCCTATCCCAATAGACAGGCGCCGTCCTGAATTCCGCTCGAAGGCGTGCAGCTATGGACTAGTGCCTTGAAGTGTCAAGCACACCGCTTGCTTTCAGGTCCAAATAGGATTCTACAACAGCCTAGGGCAACAGTCTTCCCTACTACACTCCCTAGCCAGTATTTAGATCAGGGACCAGGGAGGGTTTTAGCAGAGAGGAGGGTGGACGGGACACACACGCACACATACACTCATTCACACCCATACATTTACACACGTGCACACACACACACATCATTCACAACACTCCTTCCCAAAAATTCAAATATACACGCATGCACCAAACATAAAAAGAATCGATTCGCACTTACCTGCATCTCTGCCTCGGAAGTCCCAGGAGGGGGAGTCACAGCACGAAGGCCCAGTGTGTTGCCGTCAATCAACCCAGAAACTCGTACAATTTGATAGTAAGACGCTAGTGAAGCTACTGCAGGCACGTCTTTCATGGATATAACAAGCACCACGAGCACAGGGAGGGAGGGTGGCGGGAACGGGCACAGGACAGGGGGGGGGCGGGAATGGACCCGAGCCGAGCTACAGAAACAAATCCCTTTCACACGGGGAGGGGGGCGGAACGGACACATCCTGATGACGCGGCGAGGCTCCAACCAACGGCGGCGCAGCTCACGGGGACAGGCCCACTGCAGCGGCCAATCAGAGCGCGCCTCTGCCGACGAGCCTCCGAAAAGCCACCAATGCGGTCGCAGCCCCTTCGTGCCTCGGCCAAGGTGCCGAGCAGCTGCGGGATACCACAATTTGTGAGGACAGGGGGGGGGGGGCGGGCGGGAGAGGACGAGGGGGGCGGGAAAGGACACGGACGTCGGGAGGGAGGAGGGAAACGTGGGGACGGCGGGAGGAGGGAGGACAGCAGCAAGCACGGCCGGCCGGACCAGACACGGGGGCGTTCCCGGCGTCCCGTGACGTCGGCAAAAGCCAAAGAATGTCGGGAACGCCCCCGTGTCTGGTCCGGCATTGACGGACAGGCCCCTCGTCCAATGGCTAGGCTCCGTTTATGGAGCTAGCCAATCGGACGGGGGGGCGTCTTCCATAGTGCTTACTATACTCATTAGATTTCTCTGGAGGCGGAGCCTAATCGGCTCCGCTCACCAGCGAAACCTAAAAAGGGGTGGTGAGGGACAGAGTCTCTGAATTAAGCAGAAAGCTCTCACCCAGTCAAAAGATCAGGGCTAGATCCAACACCGTTTTTTAGCTCACTGCACCATCCCAGTTTCAGAACCTGGCTGTATGCAAATTAGTCTGTTCCTGTCCCAGTGCATGATGGGAACAGGACAAACCAAACTACAGAAGCCAATTCTTACACTGGGAAGGAAACAAGCTCCCGGGGACCGGTTTCTGGCATTACAGCCGTCTTCGGCCCGGTTTGCTTGAATCCTGATGGTGCAATGAGCAAGGGTCTCACATCTGAGAATACCCTTCCACGCTTAGGGTGGACAAAAATATTTACAAAAAGGGGTGGTGAGGGACAGAGTCTCTGAATTAAGCAGAAAGCTCTCACCCAGTCAAAAGATCAGGGCTAGATCCAACACCGTTTTTTAGCTCACTGCACCATCCCAGTTTCAGAACCTGGCTGTATGCAAATTAGTCTGTTCCTGTCCCAGTGCATGATGGGAACAGGACAAACCAAACTACAGAAGCCAATTCTTACACTGGGAAGGAAACAAGCTCCCGGGGACCAGTTTCTGGCATTACAGCCGTCTTCGGCCCGGTTTGCTTGAATCCTGATGGTGCAATGAGCAAGGGTCTCACATCTGAGAATACCCTTCCACGCTTAGGGTGGACAAAAATATTTACAAAAAGGGGTGGTGAGGGACAGAGTCTCTGAATTAAGCAGAAAGCTCTCACCCAGTCAAAAGATCAGGGCTAGATCCAACACCGTTTTTTAGCTCACTGCACCATCCCAGTTTCAGAACCTGTCATAGCTGCTGTGGAGGGGGAGCCCCTCCAGCTGAACTCCTACTGGGGGGCTTGCAGCTTGCTTCTTACATTCCAAGTTGCACCTGGCGCTGTGCCTTTTATTTGAAACCCACTACATGCTCCCAACCGCTACTACGAAGGGACTTTACTCCGTAAAAAACAAAACAAATAAATACAAGGGCAAAGACAGCTGCTTGTTTGAGAGGAGTTGCATCGATCCTGTTTGTATTGTAGCTAAACCCCCCATGGAGAGCCGTTTTAAAGGCCTCCAATTTACAATTCAATAATGGTAGCAGGGACAATGGTGTGAGTATACAAAGGGCAGGCTACCTACTAGCCTTTGTTCCTTTCAACACTTATTATTGGTGACTTTACAATTAGTGGGGGGTATATAAGTTTGGTCTGTGGGTGACATATTCTTCTTTCAAGGTTTAAGTACGTTTGCTGTCTTAGTACAATATGAGGTGACTGTAGCCAGACCTAATCATGAAATACCCTGCAATAGTCCAGGTCACCTTTAAAGAAAGTACATCTGGGATGGCATGCTTACTTGGAATGGCAGACAGCATGGACAGTTCAGCTGCTTCGGCAAAGATCTGTTTAATCCTGCTTATGAAGTTCAAATCTCGGCAGGGACAACCCGGCCTTTCATTCTTGTGACACCACTGCGTATGGTTCTAAACATTCCCGTTTCAGGGGTCGAGAAACAGATTTGTCTCTGTAGTGTGCACTTTACAAATTGTTCAATCTAATCACGTGCTGGTGTGTAGGTAAGGCTTTAAAAAAATACAACAAGCATTGGCATAGCCAATAGGTCTCACCTTTGGGACCTTATAAGTGTTTAGATATCCAGCACAATATCCTTGTTCTGTAGGTGACTCTGTGTAAATGCCAATGTCTGTGTGAGGGTGGCTCTGTGTAAGTGCCTCTGTGTGTGTAGGTGACTGTGAACAACTATCTAGGTGGCTCTGTATGTGTATGTGTGTGTGGCTATGTATGTGTAAATTCAATAGGTCATGCATATGCAAAAGATTAAGCTATTAGCATTGTAAATGACAATGCCATTTATCTAACGATTAAGCTATTGCAAATTAAAAAGACAATGCTATTTATTTATAATTTAGATCAATACCAATAGCTCTACCTTTAATACTGCCGAGACCATTGCATTGTAAATGCTTGGTATAGATAGGGTCACGTGTGTAGTGACGGAAGCGCTGGATGGGTGTGGTGTGGGTGTATACCAGCCATGAGGGACTGTGTGTGCCGATCAGACAACTAGACCTGGAACTAAGTAATCACTACAATGGAAATCTGGGCCATATACTGTTGTTGTGTTTTCCTGGTAGCGCAGATAAGGTCACGTGTGTAGCGACGGATGCGCTGGATGGGTGTGGTGTGGATGTATACCAGCCATGAGGGACTGTGTGTGCCGATCTGACAACTAGACCTGGAACTAAGAAATCACTACAATGGAAATCTGGGCCATATACTGTTGTTGTGTTTTCCTGGTAGCGTAAGCACAGTGGGCTGTACCAATGTATTCTGTCTCGATTAATGAACACCTCCCCCCGGGGCTTTTAAATGTTGGGAAGGAGGCTGCGTGGCTCCAGGACACTGCAGAAGCTGGTCTTGGGGCGTGGCAGTCTCCAGGGCCTTCGAGGGCTCTGGACATAGGGTCACGCAGACTGCCACACACAATACACTAAAAAGAAGAGAAAGTGATGAGATGATTTCTGACGTGTTCAGGCTTCAGAGCCTGGATAATCATTAAATGGGGTTTTCCAGTGAAGTGCGTACTTATTCTGGAAGAAACCTTTAGGGGTCTTGCGAAAGCAAGTCATCTTTAATAATTGCCTCTCGCTGCGTGTACATGCAAACATATCAGATTTGCTCGTATGTTAAAAACAGAAACTTTCAACATCTCTTTTTGATTGGTTGTGAATCATTGCAAGAAGACTATTCACCTGTGAGGATTTCCAGGTGCTGGGGGAGTATGTTGTGGGGATTTGTGCAGCTTTCGTCATTTGAAAAGGCAGGTGTTATGGCTCTTCCTGAATGCTTTCAGTGTGGGGGTTCATCTGATACTGAGGGGGAGTTCTTTCCAGGTCTTGGCCATGATGTACGAGAAGGGTGTGCCTCTTGTCTGGTTATCTCATTACAGAGGATTTCGGCCAAGGCCTGGTGAGAGGAGTGGGCCCCCCTCTGGGCCACCCATTATAAATAAAACATTCCAAATTAACAATAAAGCGGGCTTCTGTTTTTTTCTTCTTTTTTGCAGCATACGCGTACCTTAGGCGTGTACTGCAACTTTTTTTTAACAAAAAAAAATGTTTTTTGCCTAGGGCGTCCTTGTGGGACCCCCTGAGCAGGCCTACGGGGTCAGGGTGTTTCTACCCTGCCCCCTTTGCGTGTTTTTCGCGTTTCTTTTGCTGCTTTCTTGTGCCTCAGTTCTACCGAGGCACAAGATGGCTGCCAACACTTCCTGGTTTGGAGTGTTGACAGACAGTCGACAGAGAATTAGCATACAGCTCGTGCTTGTAATGGTACGCACACTATCCTAGGACAGTACTCGTACGCTACTTCGTCTATAGATATATCTATGATTTTACTTTAGATTTTCTCAGAAACCACTGAACGGATTTACACCATTTAACAAAAAGCGTAATCTGCTAACCAAACTCTACCTTTTTACCAAATTTGGTATAATTCCGTTCAGCATTTCGTCTTAAAGGTCCCTATGGAAAATTACATGGAGAAAATACGTTTTGGGACCCCCGCTTTTTTCTCGGCCCCCGCTTCACAAATCACCCCGAAACTTTCAGGGAAGGAGCGGAGCGAAGCAGGCCATTTTCATGGAGAATTTTGCGTGTATTCGTCTACCGGCGCCAAAGTTATTCCAAATAGAATGTTGCAAATTTCCTATGGAAACTAGGTCCTAACTATAACTACCTACTGGCGACTGCCAGTAGGTAGTGTATATATATATATATATTCACTGAAAAAAGCATAGGTTTCAGGCACAATATAGTTAGAAATGAGCATTTAAAAAATCTTAGAAATGTACTGAAAAAACCATAGGTTTCAGGGGCGTTATAGTTCGTTAGACATTTCACTCGTACAAAACCATAGAAATTCCCCCGTTATAGTTAGTTCAGCTAACTATACCTTGCGCGCCCGCAATGCACTGCTGATGACGTCACATAGTACATCACTCATGACATGGTCAGTGACATCACTCATGACATCTGAAATGATATCACGGGTGACATCACTGATGACATCATTCAGTGAATGTGTGTTTTTCTGAAAGATAAATCTATATATATAAAAAAGAAAGTATGTCTGTTTGTCCTTTATGCATTACTACACCATTCATCCGATCGCCATGAAACTTTGGGAAGTTGTTGAGTACACTCCCGCGAAGGTTTCTGGCAAAAATAAAAATTGTTAAAAGTTGTTAAGTGCACTCCCGCGAAGGTTTCTGGCAAAAAAAAAAATTGTTATATATCGGCCCCCCGGCCCTCCAGGGCCCTCATAATCTTTCCAATACTGAACGTTTACAGTTTACGGTGCGACTCGCTTTTGCAATGACCATCAACAAAGCACAAGGACAATCGCTGGGGCTAAATATTAACGAAGCGCGCTTCGTTTTTTAAATTTTCTCAGCCGGATGCGGATTTTTTTTTTTTTCACAACCAATTTTATTGAGCAAATGAGCAATGAGAACGTGGCGTCCCCAAGACCGAAGATCACCACGGCAATATCAATACAGCAAATCACGTAGGCAGCAAATGATGAAACAGACTCAAGAATAGGCTCAGTGTAGAAACCCCCCATTTGCCCACCCTATCCCACAACTCCGACCCCCCCAGCCCCAAACTCTCCCCCCAACCCCCCCTACCACACGTGTACATAAAGCAATAGAATAAAATATGCAGGCATAGTGCAACCAGAGCGTCGCTGTTTCGGGCCAACAATGTCACTGTAGTCAAATGTCCTCCTCTCGCTCCGCCGGGGGATCCAGGGACAGACCCCGGTAGTCGGCCCATCGCTTCCATATTTTGTAGTGTTTGCGCGGGCAGCCCCTCGCTTCAAAAATCGGCCTCTCCAGACCCATGAAATAATCCAGCCCAGCCTTCCATGCGGACAGGGGGGGGGGGCCCTCACCGCTTTCCACGCCCGGGCCAGATCCCGCTTAGCTACGACCAGCCCCAAAAGCAACAAGTGGCGCTTATATATGTTTCCCCCAATCCCTTCCATGATGTGCAGTAATCCTAGTCGGTGGGTACGAGGAAGGTCCCAGCCCAGGACCTCGGACAGACAACTCCATACACCCCTCCAGAACCCAGTCAGCCGGCCACACGTCCACACAGTATGCAACAGGGACCCAGGCACCGCCCCACAGCGCAAGCATTCCGGAGATGCAATCAACCCAGTTTTCCACAGCCATTCACGCGTGTAGTAGGCGCGGTGCAAGTATTTAAATTGGATGAGTCGGAGCCGGACAGCAATGGCGGTTCCACGCGGGGATTCCAACGCCTCCCTCCAATCGTCCTCATCGAGAGGGCCAATGTCTACCTCCCACGCCGCCCGAAGAGAGTGCAGGGTAGAGGAGCAGTGGATGACCAGCGTCTGATATATCCTGGAAACCTTTCTGTCCCCCAGATCCCCCATAAACACTTTGGCCTCAACCGGGCTGAACTCCGGCAAGGAATCCAGACCGGCGATGCTCGGGGTAAGGGCATGTCGCAGCTGCAGGTAGCGGAAGAACTGGGACTGAGGCATTTGGAACTCCGCGCGGAGTTCCTCAAAGGATTTGAGGGTGGTGCCGGACATGACCTGGCCCAGTTGTGTAACACCTATGGCTTCCCAGCCCTCAAAGCCGGTCAGGGCCGCCAGCTCCGGGAGCAGACCATTATGCCAAAGTGGCGTTTCGGCCGTTAATTTGCCCCACCAGCCCATGCGGCGCAGGGCCTGCCGCCACACAGCAAAGACCACCCTGGTAACCGATGGCAACACACGGCGCAGGCGAGCCGAATACAGAATGGTGTGGAGCGTGTGATCACCCATGAGCGATCGTTCCAGGGCGTATGCCGGGTCCCCCCTATCGCCGTACCACCATTCGTTAAGAACAAGTAGTTGGGAAGCCTGGTAGTAGGAGAGGAGGTCCGAGGTGGCCAGGCCACCACAGTACGTAGACAAAAAGCATGTCCTCAACGCCACCCTGGCCGCACCGCCATCCCACAGGAAGCGGCCCAACACAGAGTTAACTTGACGGAACCACTGCTGGCCGATGGGGTACGGGAAATTCTGAAGTTGGTACAGGAGACGTGGAAGCGCCACCATCTTGAAGATGGCCGATCTCCCAAAGATAGTGAGCGGCATCCTGGACCAAGTCTTGATATCAGCCTGGACCCGTTCCCACACTGGCAGGACACCACGAGCCCAAGCCACGACGCGCGACTCCGATAGGAAAACGCCCAGATATTTCAGGCCATCCGTCGCCACCCGTAGCCCCTCAGCCCAGGGGTCAGTGACCACTCCGCCACCCAGCACCCACAGGGTCGATTTATTAAGGTTGAGTCGAAGACCCGAGATCTCGCCAAACACGCGCATGACCTCCAGAACCCGGGGACCCGAGAGCTGTAGGTCGGTGAGAAAGAAGAGGACGTCATCCGCATACAGCGCAATCCTATCCACCAGGTCCTCGTTCCCGACAAATCCACGCAGCTGGGCATCCGCTCGCACCCACGACGCCAGGGGCTCCATGGCAAGGGCGAACAGGTATGGGGACAGAGGGCAGCCCTGTCGAGTACCCCGACCTATATGGAAGCGCCCAGAGGTAGCCCCGGCCACACGGACCGAGGCCGTTACGTTAGTGTAGAGCAAGCGGACGTACGACAAGAACACCGGGCCTAGGTTGAGGCGGGCTAACAGAGTAAACAGGTATGCCCAGCTCACAGAGTCAAAGGCTCTGTCCATATCCGCCAGCAGGAGCGCCGCCTGCTCATCCCGAGTACCCATGGCATCAACCGCCGCCTGCGCCCGTCGGATATTATGTCGGGTGGCCCTACGGGGCATGAATCCGGCCTGGTCGGGGTGGACCAGGTCAGCAATGTGGGGCAATAAGCGGTTCGCCAAGGCCTTAGCCAGAATCTTGGCCTCGATGTTTAAAAGGGAAATTGGCCGGTATGAGTCGTGCCTGTCCGGCGCCCTGCCCGGCTTCAAGAAAACCACGATCTCGGCATGGCGCCAGTCCGGCGGCAGTTCCCCCTGGGTCCGCGCCGCCTCAGGTGCGCGCCGATAGTGAGGCCCCAGCTGGAGGTGGAACTTTTTATAGAATTCGCATGGGTAGCCGCTCGGGCCCGGCGCCTTTCCAGTATTCAATTGACCTAGGGCCTCCCCGAGTTCTTCAGCTGTGAGCGGGGCGTCCAGAGCGGTCCTGGTCTCGTCGGGGACGGCCTGCGGTAGCAGGTCGTCAAGATAGGCGGAGATCTCACCCGTCTCCAGGTGGTCACGGGGGGCGTACTGCGTCTCGTAATAGTGAGCAAAGCTAGCTGCGAGCATGCCTGGGTCTGTCATAACCGAACCGTCTTCCGCCGTAAGACCCGGCAACACAAGGGGCTGGAAGGTCGCCTGGCACAACCTGTGAAGCATGGTACAGGACTTGTCGCCCCACTGATACACCCTGCTACGCGTGGCGAGCCACGCCTGCCTGGCTTCGTCGTAAAGGACTGAGGCGTACGACTGTTGGGCCTGCAGGAGCTGCCGTACTATGCCGTCGTCGCCCCCATCCCGGCGACGCTGCTCCAACTCTTCCACGCGGGCGGCGGCGGTCACAATGGCCTCCCGATGCTTCCACCGAGCAGCCACGCACCAAGCGATATCAATACCCCGCAACGTGGGTTTCAGCGCCTCCCACGCCACCATTGCATCCACATCCCCCACTAGGTTCTCTCGCCAATAATGATCAATCGCCTCACGCAGGTGATGCACATACTCAGGCTGTTGCAACTGCCAAGACGACATCCGCCAGCGAAACGGCTGTCTCTTTGAGGGGAGGGTTATGGTAGCCAGAACTGGGGAGTGATCAGACAGACCTCTGGGGAGTATCACAGCATCCCCGACTCGGCTCAGACAGGCACCTGGCACAAACAAATAATCAAGTCTCGAGAAGGACCCATGCACCGCCGACACATATGTGAATTCACGCGCAGCAGGATGAAAATGGCGCCAAACATCAACCCAACCCAGGCTATCCACAGTTGCACGAAGTTTGGTGGGAGCAGCAGCAGGGGGGGGATCCACAACAACTGGCCTCTGGCGATCCAAGCCCGCATCCATAACCTCGTTCCAATCACCCCCTACCAGGGTCAGCACATCCGGAATCTCGTCCCACAACGCAAACAGTCGCTCAGACAAGGCCCACTGCAGGGGAGGGGGGGCATACACGCTACCAAAAACCACCTGCTCGGTACCCAGCAGGCCCTTGATGAAAATATATCGGCCCGAGGATCAATCCATTGCTTTTCATGTACATACGCCACCCTGTGATGGACCAAGATAGCCACCCCCCGTGAGCCCCTCGTAAAGCCCGCATGGTACACCTGCTGAAAGCCGAACCTCTGGAGGCTGAGGACCTTAGAACCCAGCATGTGGGTCTAGGCTAATCAAAAAGAGAAAGGATCACTTGTCCTGCTCAACCTTGAGTGTACAGGACTCGCAAGGGGTGTCCCAATAAAAAGACCCTCATGCACGTGATGGGTAAGGTGGGTTCAGAGCGGTATATCTTGATTCTCCGCTTAATTATCACGTGTCTGCATAATCATAAGGTCTAGTTTCGGTATGCAGCCTCCACCCGGAGGTATTTTACCCAAGATTGGTGCAGTAGTGAGCCAGAGATAAAAATATATTAAAAAGACCAAAAACTCAGATAAGGTCAATTTTATTCAGTCCGGTTTATGGTCTAGTACACTCTGTTATAGTGCAACTTGTATACTTGGTAATGGGTAATAGTTGCACTTAGAGTTAGGAAATTACAAAAAATGGGGAGGGGGGTGACTGAACACAGGTCGACATGTTTCTGCCTTGGTTGCCTGGTTTCTAGGGCTTGCGGGCATTCATCAGGACCAATAGTGAGTGTGGTGGGGGTTTAAATAAATCAAGTGCTCAAAAAAGTGAAAAAAAAGGAAGAAAGTTATTGACCTGTTCCTATGTTTGGAGGTCTTATGGTACCTGTAACGAGTAAACAAAAGTTTGCAACACTCATACAGGGAGGGGGGAAGTGGAGGGACACACGTTAAGCAAATATTTGCTTCTCATATCCATCAATTATAAACAACTATAAAATGACAATACTTTACATGACCGGTTACTGTCTACGACAATTTCAACTTACTCTACTACTTTCCTGTCTCATGCAGTCGGCTATAGCATGCTGGTGGATGAATAAGCATGCATCTCTTGTGAGTATCACATCGTTTTGTGTAGCAATGTTGTGCTCGTAAAAGTCGCTACTAATTGTGATCATCTCTATTGTGTTTACTTTTTCGTTGTAAAAGACACTCAAAATGCAGAGAATCTTAGTGGGCATTACGTATTTTATACGTGGAACTAGGTGAAACAATGCGGGAGAACCAGCGCGGTGCACAATGGACTGAATCACATGTGAATGGGAAAAGGGCATTGTGACCGTCGGCGTGTTTTGGTATTACCTCGCGCAAATATTATGCACACTCCAATCGGTGGTAAGGCTCTGAGGAGGGGCTATGGGGAGAGAAGAAAGGAAGAAGGGGTCTGAAAATTAGGCAGAACACCGTTCAATACTTGCGGTCTCCTGAAGCAGCAGCACATCCACCAACTCTCTTTTCCCCCAACGTAGCACAGCCCCACGCTTGATTTTATCCAGAATCCCTCTCACATTCCACGTCACAACACGAAGGGCCTTATGAGGAGACACAGTCGTACGATCAGCCATCATCAAAACAGTACCCATCGCCCGGCCCTCCGCACCACCCCGGCGCACCCCACCAACCAACGAACTCAATAGCAATATACACGTGTGGTCCCACCCCCCCAACCCCAACACTCAGCAGACCCTCCCAGGCCCAAGCCCCCCCAAACATCAGCAACAGAACAACACCCCCCCTTGCCCCGCTCCCCCCACCCCAATACCTCAGAGAACATTGAAGTATCTGTCGCGGCATGGAGAGACCCGGGTCCAAAACGGAGAACCCAGGGCCCGCCATACCAATGGATCCCAACACCCCGATTAGCACACACTCACCTCCCCCCCCACAACACCCACAACCGTGAGGGTCTGAGGCCCAAAGAAGGCGCCTCCCGAGCCCCACAGCGTTCCCGCCAAGAGTCACAGGATTCCTCAGACGTGTATTGACTGGCATAAAAAAAGTCACATTAGAACAGTCTCACCAGCCGATGTAGGGCAACACATTACCCGGCAAACAAGGTCCAGTCCCCATCTATGTTCAGCTGCCTGTATCAGAGTGTTCCGAGTCCCTCGCGCCATCAGTCTGCGATGCACTGGCGGAGGCCGACCGCTTCCGCGATCGAGACCTCCGGAGTCGACCCTTTCGGTTTGGGCGGTTCGTCCGCTCCGGCGACGATCCCTGGGACCTGCCCGGGTCCAGCCCCGGCTGGGCATGCGGCCTGAGTCTTACTGCTTCGTCGGTCCAACGGAACACCTCCTCGGGCGAATCAAAGAAATGTGTCCGGGATTGGTACACCACTCGCAGGCGGGCCGGATACAGGAGGGAGTATTGGAGCTTCAGGCCCCGCAACTTGGCCTTAGCGGCCACAAAGGATTGTCTCTGCTGCTGCACCAGCTTCGTGTAATCAGGAAAGATCATGATGGTATGATTTTCATAGGTGAGCGAGCCTTTGTTCCTCGCCTCCCGCAGCATAACATCGCGGTCGTGGTAGTTCAGCAGCCGGGCGATGACAGGCCGAGGACACCCACCCTCCGGCGGCCGCTGGGTCAGGGCCCTGTGCGCCCTCTGGATCACAAAGCACGTGGACAGTGCCCCTTCGGGGAGCCAGCTCTCCAGCCACTGGGTCAAGAACCGCTCCATGTCGTCCTTCTCGCACCGCTCCGGAAAACCAATGAAGCGGAGGTTGTTCCTCCGTGCGCGCCCTTCGGCATCCTCCACTCGGGCCGCCAGTGTCTTCTGGACACACTCCACCTCTGCCATCCTCTTCTTCAGGGCACCAATGTCCGTTTCGGTCACCGTGATTCGGGATTCGGTCTCGGTGATCCGCTCCACCGCATTGCGGAGGTCCTGGCGCAGCAGTGTAACGTCCGCTCCTACCGCCCCAATTTTAGCATCAAGCATGTCCCGGGATTGGGTGATGGCCGCAAGGATCGTTGCATTGTCTGGCCCAGGTCCGCCGCTGCCACCAGCCGCCCCGGAGCCACCACTAGGCCCCGTGAATTTATCGATAGGGCCATGCTTAGGCGGGCCGCCTCCACCAGCCCTGGTCATGGCCGATCACGGGCCCGTCGGGACCGCACACCGGGCGGGGCGGGCACCACCCCCGACGAGTCTCAGTAACCCCTCGGGAGCTGCTACAAGCGCTGGAGGCCCCAGGCCCCGGGATGGAACGTCGGTGCAGGAGTCCCCAAGGAGGAAGTGGGCAGGCCGGCACAGACCCGAAGTCGCGAAACTCGAGGTCCCGGCTTCACATGGGCGGGTCAGGCCTCCACCACGCCTCGTCGCCTACGAGTGTCCGCCCAAGGCGTAGGAATGAATGGCTCCTCCGTGATCCGTGGGCAACTGTAGCTGCAGAGCTGGGCCAAGAGCTGCGCAGTGGATGCCACCACCACCCGCGCGCCCGCAACCGCCACCGGGCGTCTCGAAACTCGAGGTCCCCAGTCTCCAGCCGGTCACCAGGCCGCACGTCGCCGTCGCCTCTTCTGGGTCTCAGGAGAAATGAAAGCGCAGAATCAAGACACCGGAGCAGGCAGGGGGCTCCACTGAATCGGTGCCAGTCACTAGGTACCAACTGCGGGCTCGGGGGCCAGGATAAATGAACGGATTAAGTCCGGGCCGGCGGGAGCTCTACAAGGCTGCGACCGCCATCTTCCCCCGCCAAGCCACGCCCCCCCCCGGATGCGGATTTTGCCGATTTGAAAAAAAAAAATTGGGGGGCCCTGGGGATCCTTGTGGGACTACCCTTCCCCCTTTTCGTGTTTTGCGTGTTTGTTTTTGTCTTTTTCTTGTGCCTCGAGATGGAGGCTAGATGCACTTTAACCGAAGAGAAAGCTAAGCCTGATTTTGCCAAAGAAAGAAGATATGGTAAAATCTGCTGCGGGGATACCTGAAATGGATAAAGATTATTTTGATGGCACCAAGCACAGAATCTTTTCCACTCAAGCTTGTATGTCTTATTGGTGCTTTCCACTCTAGATTTTGAGAGTATGTCTCTACGTTCCTGAGAAATACTCATGTCCTTGAATTCAGGAGCCAGGCAAGCAAATGTAGGGATTCCGGATTCGGATGTTGTACTTGACCATTGACCCTGGAGAGAAGAGTGGGAGACAACTGCAGACGAATAGGTCTAGTTTCTGAGAGGTGAAGGAGTTCCGGAAACCAATGCTGCCTGGGTCACCTGGGAGCGATTAGAATCAGGCGACACCACTCCAGCTTCATTTTGGTCAGTACTCTGGGAATCAATGGGATGGGGGGGAAGCGTAGGCATGGTTCTCCGACTATCACATCGTAAGGGCATTGCCCTGAGATCCCGGGAGAGGGTTCCTGCTGGCATAGAACCGGCAGTTGGTGTTGTTTGTGGCAAACAGGTCCAGCGCTGGCTTCCCCCACAGAGCAAACACTTTCTTCAACTGAAATTGATTGAGTTCCCATTTGTGGCAATTGTCTGTCGCTCTGCTGAGAGCATCTGCCAGCATAATGTGTAACCTGGAACATGTTCGGCTTTGAGAGAGATTCCTTGTTCTGTTGCCCAATCCCACAGTTCCTGTGCTTCTGTCGACAGTGTCAGAGACTTTGTTCCTCCATCTTTGTTTATGTAAAACATACTGGTCATGTTGTCCGTACGGATTAGTACCGAAGATCAAGCAATCCTTGGAAAGAAAGCCTGTAGGAGAGGCATACGGCCTTTAACTCCAGGTTGTTGATGTGGCTTTGCTTTTGGGCAATGGCCCATTTGCCCTGAATTTGAAGGTCCTGCAGATGGCCACACCACCAGTCCATGGAAGAATCCATTGTCAGGATGAAATCTGGTATTTCCTGTAAGAAAGTCAATCGTTTTGATAGGTTCGGGGTATGAAACCACCATCTCATTGCAGTCTTCATAGCTGGGGTAATGAGAATGATGTCTTCGAAAGATCCAGACATTTGAAGCTATTGTTTTTGCAATTCTTCCTGAAGAGGTCTCATTTTGAGTTTGGCTAAAGGAAACAGATTGATCGCTGACGAGCACATTCCTAGCAGCGACTTGTATTTCCTCACTGAAATGGACCTTTTTCTTGAAATGGTCTTTGCCAACAGACTTAGCCGGATTTTACGTTACTCTGACAAGAACGCTTTGCATTGAACTGTGTCCAACCTGGCTCCCAGGAAAGGTACTGTTTGACTGAGGGTGAAAGAGGATTTTCTGACGTTGACCGTCCGCCAGTCCTAGTTTTTTGAACAGTTGTAAACAAGCGTTGGTTGTTTTGGATGCTTGTTTTGCCGTAGAAGCCTTTAACAGCCAGTCATCCAAGTATGGGAAAACTTGATGACCTTGAGAACGGAAAGCTGCCGCCACAGGTGCTAGGCATTTTGTGAATTTCCTGGGAGCCGATTTGAGACCAAATGGGAGAAACCTGAATTGATAGTGTGTACCAGCCACTGCAAATCGGAGAAATTTTCAATGTTTTTGATGAATGGGGAGGTGGAAATAAGCGTCTTTTAAATCGAGGGAGGTCATGAAATCTCCTTTGGCGAGAGAAACCAGCAGTAGTAGGTTGACGGTAAGCAGCAGGTTGGTAGGATTGTCTATACTGTGTCTGGTAAGGTTGATATTGCTGTGTTCTTTGGTAGTTCCCTCTGTTAGTGGAAAAACCACGTCCCTGAGCTCCTTTGAAAGGAATCTTCCTGTACTGAAGGGAACCTAAGGACTTTACAGTGTCTGTATCTTTTTTGATAGAGAGAAGCACTTAATCTATGTGTTTTCTGAATAAGGCTTCTCCTGTGAGGATCTTTCTGGCTTTCTGTTGCCTGTCCTCCATGATAAGATATATTAGGGAAGCCATATCAGACCACATTTGTCTGTCGTAACGTCTGATGATGGCCAAAGCGTTGGCTGGTTTGATATTGGTTGCAGCCATGGTAGAGAAACGGTTTCTAATAAAATCAAGTTTACGTCCTTTCTTATCAGGAGGAGTTGAGATCGGGGTGGAAGGGTTTTTAGACTTCCTTTGTGCTGCCTGTGAGATTACAGAATCCTGTTTAGGAGGTCCAGTAACAAGAAGGAGAGTTTCCCGGGGCTCGGTAAATTTTCTCAAAGCGAGCTAGTACTGGCGGTATTGATGCTGGGGGTCGACATTAATTTTACCCCCTCTTGCCAAACGTAGTCAATTATAGGTATTGTGCGCATTGCCTTTCTGGTTTCCTATTTAAAGTCATACAGGAAGCATTCTGTAAGCTTAACCTCCATGGGAAGATAAAATCTATTAGAAGCTCTCTCCATCAAGTTGTGGTAACCACCTATATCTTCTGGTGGAAAGTCCGCTGGATGATGTGACGGAGGTGAGGGAGTAGGGTTAACATAATTGTCCCAGGGGTCAACAGATGGATCTCGGATGTCGTCCACTTTAAGTTCTTCTTCTGAAGAGGAATGGTCAACAGGAACAGTCTCCTGTGAAACTGTAGGTGTCACTGGTGAAATGGGTTTTTCAGGTTGTACCAGTAATTCTTTGGGAACCTCTGGATGTGGAAATCTTAGCTTGTAATCTGCAAGCATAGTTTGCAGATCTTGGATCAAATATAGAGGCAGATGAGCTATTTGTCTATGACAAGGTTCCTGGTATTCATATTGATAGTTATGCGGTGGTGCCAGGTATGGCTGGTAGTATGGCTGGTCTTTTCATACTCATCATCATCAAAGTCCTGGCAGCTCAGATGGACTGTGCGCTGCCCCGTAATTCCCATCAACCTCCTCTTCTTCCTCTTCAGAATCCTGAAGGTCCAACAAATGTGATGGAGGTAATGGAGAAATTTTACTATAGGTTGACATATTCAGATGAAAGAACTTTTTTGATACTCTAACCATCGCCAATGGTGGCGCTAGCTTTGACAGTGTACCCTTTAAGAGCCTAGCACCTGACCGGCTATCCCTAATTAGTATACATAAAGTGGGAGTCCCCCATCAGTTGTGTGCACACTGTTAATGCACCCACTGCCATGGTGCAATCCAATACAGGATTATTATACCAATTCCAAACAAATCGCAAAGGTGCACCACTTAGCAACAAGACAAGACAGACACATAACAAATTATCAGGTCAGTGTCCATAGTGTTTTTCTTCAAGTCTCTTTTTTATTCAAAATATTTTTCAAAAGCCACAGCCTCCCCCTTGATCTGAGTTCTCTGGTGTCATTGTTCAGGACCTGGGACAGCCCCCTACCTTCAGCTACATCAGGGTGCCAGGGCTTGTGGGGGGAGGGGTGGTTTTGACGGGTCAATCTCTAGCTGATCTCACACTGGGTAACGTAGCCTGTGATATCATCTAGCACTGTTGTCTCATGCTGTAACCTGTATTTTATCACTGCTTGCACTTAATAAACAGTTGTTAAACATAAAATAGCCACAGCCAACGCGTTTTGTCCAGTAATGGACTTTTTCAGGGGATAAAGACAAAAAACGGTCACTCCTGAGAAGAATCAGCATCAGTGTCGGTGGTGGGTAAGTGTCACAAGCAAAATTGTACCAGCTCTTTTCAGCAGGAATTAATGAGACGATGATAAGTACTTCTCTTGGAAGCAAGAGAAAATCCACGGTATGATAACACCAATATGAACATTTCCAAAGGTCTCACCACAATAAGGTGGGCCGAAAATAAAGAGGACAATCACCCAATCTGACCTGGAGCAACCTCCTGCAGAACGAAGACGGTAGCATCGATGAGCTTCCAGTAACTGCCGCTGAAAAACCTGTAGTTGACGGTAGGATCGTCGTTGACGGGATCATTGTCAGCGGGGTCGTTGTCGATGGGTCGCCGTCGACACTGTTGAAGTCAATGGACCTCTGTCATTGAAGAAACCT
Organism: Lissotriton vulgaris; assembly: GCF_964263255.1. Classification (NCBI taxonomy): domain Eukaryota; kingdom Metazoa; phylum Chordata; class Amphibia; order Caudata; family Salamandridae; genus Lissotriton; species Lissotriton vulgaris. The sequence goes on along the minus strand of NC_141697.1, from coordinate 717,004,985 downwards.
TCGTAGATGGTGTCGTAGTCAGTGACAGACTTGGTGTCGATGAAGATGTTGACGGTACATTAGATGGTTTTATTGAAATTCTCACCGTTTGTAAAGGCGGAGCATTAGTCAGCCACGTCAGCGTCGGTGACATCTTCGTCACATGTATGGGTCCAGAAACAGCCATGGTCATCGCTGTGACTGATGTAGACGGGCAAACGACGTAATGGTGAAACTCGCTGTCAGCAAAGACCCAGAGGATGTCGTCGACGGTGTCGTTGTCCACAGGGATTTTTCAATCCTGACCTTACCAGGATCAGCTGAAGACGCTCTGTGTTTCTTCTCATTCCTCAGAGGGGTAGAAGAGACGGAGGTTGAAGGTTCAGAGACTTTTGAAGGCTTCTCCTTACTTGATTGAACCCTTGCTATCTGGAGAGGGTTTAAGGTGTTTCCTGCCCTCTCAAGAGCCTTTTTCCTCAGACCTGGATCTTTTGTGAGATCTGGGCGATCCATCATTGTCCTCATCAGACGACTTGTGGTGCTTAGAGGATTGTAACCACAGAAGAAATCTTACTTCAATGTCTCTCAAGGTCTTGCTAGAGAAAGTGCGACAGATTTTACACTGCTTTACCTCATGGGATGGATGAAGGCAATAGATGCAGTCCTTGTGAGGATCATCAACGTGAACCCTCTTCTTGCCACAGATCTTGCAGGGCCTAAAGAGCCCTATTTTGTCAGACCTAATGAGCAGAGTTTTGATGAAAAAACCTGGGAGTTAGAACAAAAACTGAGCAGAGCTCAGGGGAATTCCCTGCACACACGATGTGCGGAGAAAATCTGAGGGAAACTGCATCTGCTGGGAAGTTTCTAGAGGGTGCTAATAGCTGATTGGCTGCTTTCAGCTTTTGGTCCTTTTTTGAAAAAGGACAGAAATAAGTTATGATAGCATGGCTCAGGGCCATTGCAGCCTATGGCAGTTCTGGAATACTGCTGGTTTATTATAACGTGGGACTCCCATCTCGACGACAGGTAATGGTTCAGGCATGTGATCTATGAAAGATACCCCAATCGTGGATAACATGTAAAGATGTTTTACACGTGAAACATACATTTAATTTTTGTATGAATGGACTGTTCTATTCATTTTCTTTTTTATACAGTGAATGCTAACTGATATACTGTTATCTGAACTTTCTGCTACAAAGAGAAAAGGAAAGAGAGAGAGAGCAGACCTAATGTAGAAGATGTAATACACTGTTAAATGAATTGGCAAATATATATATACATATATATATATATATACGTTCACACTAAAGTCATTGATGCACAAGTTACTACTTGTGTAACGATATATCTGTAAGAGACATTAGTTAGTGATAGATTCCTTACCTTAGAATATCCCCAGGCGTCAGACTGGATCCGGAAACTTTTGCATAGCAGTACCCTTGCGCGTCGGTAGGCGTCGTCTGCGGCTCCGCGTCCGTCGTCGGCGTCGTGGGCGCCGGGATGACGTCCTCGGAGTACTTAGACCCCGCCTCCGCGTGCTGACGTCAGTTCTTAGCCACAGCTTTTCCGCGCCAGAAGCGCAGAGCCATGACAAAAACCAACACTGGTGCCATGAAACTAGGGCCCTGAAAGGGGATGACCTTAACCCTAGATATCAGTTCGCAGAACAGGGAGGATGGGTGGGTCGGTAAGGAATCTATCACTAACTAATGTCTCTTACAGATATATTGTTACACAAGTAGTAACTTGTGCATCTGAAAGAGACATGTTAGTGATAGATTCCTTACCTTAGAATAGATACCCCAGCAATACCATCCCCGTGGTGGTGGTTCTGCGAACCAATCACACCAGAAAGTCCTGGAGGACGGAACGGCCAAAGTAGCCGTCCCTCCAGACTTGACTGTCCAGGCAATAGTGTCTTGCAAACGTGTGCAGCGAGGCCCACGTAGCTGCCTGGCAAATGTCCTGCAAGGGCACACCTCGGCCCAAGGCAGTTGTAGTGGCCGTGGCTCGAGTGGAGTGAGCCCTCAGCCCAACAGGGGGTTCCTTCTTAGCCAAGGAGTAACACGCTTGGATGCACAAGATAATCCACCGGGAGATGGTCCGCTTGTGCACCGCTTTCCCTTTCTTAGCGCCCGCGTATCCCACAAAGAGTTGATCATCCACCCGGAACTGTTGTGTGCGATTCAGATAGAATGAGAGCGCACGTTTTGGGTCCAGACGGTGGAGCCTCTCCTCCTCTCTCGAGGGGTGCGGAGGCGGAAAGAAGGTGGGCAATGTGATGGATTGCCCAATGTGGAAGGCCGTGACTACCTTGGGAAGGAAGGAGGGCCTTGTCCGTAACACAACCTTGTCCGGATGGACTGAAAAGAAAGGAGGCTTACAAGATAGAGCCTGGAGCTCACTCACTCGCCTGGCAGAGGTGATGACTACCAGGAAAGCAGTCTTCAAGGAAAGAAGGCGAAGAGGACAGTTGTGAAGTGGCTCAAAGGGAGCGCACATCAGGAACGTAAGAACCAGGTTCAAATCCCACTGAGGCATTACGAAGGGAACAGGAGGAAAGGTATGAGTGATGCCCTTCAGGAATCAATTAACGTTAGGGGATTTGAACAAAGAAGGTTGGTCAGGCAGCCTCAGAAAGGCTGAAAGAGCTGAAAGATAGCCCTTGACAGTGCCCAGAGCAGAGCCCTGCTGGGCAAGAGAGAGAAGAAAGAGGAGAACCTCAGAAAGAGGGGATCCACAGCCTTTGCTGTGCACCATGCCACAAATCTGTTCCACCTGCAGGCGTATACCGACTTTGTGGAGGGACGCCTGGCTGCCAGAATGATGTTGCAAACTTCAGGAGGCAAGTCAAATGGCCTCAACTGTCACCGCTCAATCTCCAAGCATGGAGGTGGAGACTGGACAGGTTCGGGTGGAGGACCGTCCCCTGCTGCTGCGACAGAAGGTCCTCCTGAAGAAGCAGACGAACCGGGGGATCGACTGACATACTGAGTAGCTCGGGATACCAGTACCTTCGTGCCCAGTCCGGAGCCACAAGGATGACTTGTGCCCGGTCGCGCTTGATCTTCTTCAGCACTCTGGGCAGAAGTGGTATAGGCGGAAAGGCGTACAACAGACCGCAGCTCCACTCGCGACGAAAAGCGTCCCCAAGCGAGTGCCGCCTTGGAAATTCCAACGCGCAGAACTGATGACATTGCGCTTTCTCTTCAGTGAAGAATAGATCTAACCAAGGCTCTCCCCATCGCAGAAAGAGGCCTTGCGCCACGTCCGAGTTCAGACGCCATTCGTGATCCATCGAGCACCGACGGCTGAGTTCGTCCGCCCTGGCGTTCAGAGAACCTGCCAGGTTTTGAACCATCAGAGTCACGCCCTGATGTTCCAGCCATTGCCAGAGGCGCAGAGCCTCCTGGCAGAGGGTCCACGACCCCACTCTGCCCTGTTTGTTGCAGTACCACATGGCGGTGGTGTTGTCCGTGAACACTTGCACTACACTCCCTCGGACAGACGGGAGGAATGCCTTCAGTGCCAGACGAATCGCCCGCAGCTCCAACAGATTGATATGGAGCCGGGACTCCGCCGGAGACCAGAGTCCTCTGATCTCCGCCTCTCCCAAGTGGCCTCCCCAGCCCTGGAGGGACACGTCCGTCACAACTACGTGCTCTGCTCCGGTTGAGGAAGGGAGAGGGATCTGCCGCTGACCCAATCGCGGTCCGTGACCCACCACTGCAGCTGTCTCGCAGTGCCCTCCGAGATCAGGACATGGTCGGACAGGTTGCACTGATGCTGGGCCCACTGAAACTTCAGGTCCCACTGCAGAGCCCGCATCAGCCACCGTGCGTGATGCACCAGAAGGATGCAGGAGGCCATCAGCCCCAGAAGCCGCAGCGTCAACCTGACCGAAACTCTGGATAAAGGCTGGAAGATCGGAATCAGAGCCAGTATGTCCCGAGCCCGCTGTTCGGGTGGGTAAACCCGAAACTGCGCCGAGTCGAGAACCGCTACGATGAAAAGGAGCTTCTGAAAGAGACACAGGTGTGACTTCGGCACATTGATGGAAAATCCCAGCTGGTGCAGGAGATCCGCCATAGTCTGGAGGTGGCTGACGACTGTCTGGGGCGAGCCTGCCTTCAACAACCAGTCATCTAGGTAGGAGAAGACTGACACCCCTAACCTGCGCAGGTGAGCTGCGACCACCGCCATCACCTACGTGAACACCCGTGGGGCACTTGTAAGGCCGAAGGGGAGCACGGTAAACTGAAAGTGCTCGTGGCCTACCGTGAACCGCAGGTAACGCCGGTGGGCCGGCAGGACGGGGATAGGGAAATACGCGTCCTGCAAGTCCAACGCTACCATCCAGTCTCCCGGGTCTAGGGCAGCTAAGACCTGAGCCAGAGTCAGCATTTTGAACTTCTCCTTCCGGAGGAAGCCGTTGACGTTCCTCAGATCCAAGATAGGGCGTAGGCCCCCTTTGCCCTTCTTGGGTACCAGAAAGTAGTGGGAGTAGCAACCACGTCCTACTTCTGGCCCAGGAACGCGCTCGATGGCCCCCTTGGCCAAGAGGGCCGAAACTTCCTCCTGCAGGAGCCGCAAGTGATCCCCCGATACGCGGTGGTGTTGCGATGGCATGGCTTGAGAAGTCGTCTCGAAAGGGAGGGAGTAGCTCCTCCGGACGATCTGCAGCACCCACCTGTCCGAAGTGACAGTGCGCCAGTGAGAGTGGTGATGGCGAACCCTGCCTCCCACTGGCGTCACATGGGCCGAAAAGCACGGACTAGGAGGGTTTAGAGGTGGATGCCGCGGGGGCAGGTGTGGACTGACTCCGCCTGTTTCCCCGACCGCCTCTGCGGCGGTTTCCACGGCCGCCGCCGCGCTGGACGATAGTTTGCGGCGAGTGGCTGGCGGCGCGTGTGGGGACGCCCCTTCCTTCGCCACGAAAGTAGCGAAAGGCACCCGTTTGCTGGCGCGGGGCCGAGAGGCCCAAGGACTTGGCCGTAGCCCTGGAGTCCTTAAAGCGCTCAAGCGCGTGGTCTGCCTTGTCGCCAAAGAGGCGACGGCCATCGAACGGCATGTCCATCAGAGTGTTCTGGAAGTCTGCCGAAAAATTGGCGGATCTCAGCCAGGCGTGGCGTCTGACCGCCACTGTCGTTGCCATCGCTCTGCCTAGCGAGTCAGTAGTATCAAGTCCACACCTGATGGAATACTTGGCTGCGTCCTGGCCCTCCACAAGGGCTTGGCCGAGTTTGGCCCGTACCTCCAACGGGCACTCTGGCAGCACTGCCGCTACAGTCTCCCACAGAGAGTGGGTGTAGCGGCCCAAGAGGCATGCAGTGTTGGAAGACCGCAGTCCCAAACTAAGGGACGAGAATATCTTCTTGCCATAATTCTCGTACCTCTTGGATTCCCTGTCCGGCGGGGCCGACGGGAATGCGGTCTGGGAATTAGAGGGCTGGATGACCAGACTCTCGGAGGTGGGGTGGAAGGACAGGAAACATGGGTCGCCCGGAGCCGGGCGGTGGCGTCTGGCCACGTTCCTATCTACGGGCGAACCCGTAGTGCCCAAAAGAACGTCGGTCAAGGCCTCATTAAACGGCAGCAGAGGCTCCATGGAGCATGACTGCGGCTTAAGGACCTCTGTGAGGAGGTTAGTCCTCACGGCCGCGACGGGGAGCTTAAGGCCCAAGGCCTTGGCAGCCCTCGTCAACACCACACCATAGGTAGCCCCCTCCTCCGAAGCCACGGTAGGAGGAGAGACAAATCCAGTGTCTGGAGAGGTGTCCAGGCCACTGGCCTCCCCAAGGTCTCCTGCCCAGTCCATATCAGACTGACAATCTTTGGTCAGAGGGTCCTCAGACCCCTCCCAATCCTCCTCATCACCCATCTCCTGAGACTCAGGGTTGTAATTGTATGAGGTCGGTTCATAGAAGTAAAAATCTCCAAACGGCGTCGGGGACGGCGCCGCCCGAGGACGGCACCGGAGGTGACACCACACGGACCGACTCCGGGGGGGTCGTAAGGTCCACCGGTGACGGTCCAGAGCCCGAGGAAGACCCATTGGCGTCCCGCGGCGCCGGGCCCGAAGGCGCCAGTGGCGCCGGAGCCGCTGTGCCCTGCGGCACCGGGCCCGAGGGCACCGGCGGTGTCGGGATTGTGGGGCCCTGTGGCGCTGGGCCCGAAGGCGCCGGCGGCGTCGGGGCCGAAGCACCCAACGGCGTCGGGGTCGGAGCCCCCGACCCACTAGGGCCCCCAGACGGGTTCGCTGGGCCCATAGGCGCCGCGGAACCGGTCGGAGGAGAAAGGGACCTCATGGCCATGAGGAAACGCTCAATCTCGTCCGGCGTCGCGTTCAGCCCAGGGACCGGAGGGTATGGGGCCGGACGCTACGCCCGCGACTCCCGAGGAGCCGCGTGGGCGGTGTCACCCGAACCCCCGGCCGCGTCCCGCGAGCGTCGGGGTGAGTCAGAAGAGCGATGATGCCTCTTCGACTTCTTGTGTTTCTTACCTGACGACTTGGACCCGGTGGAGTGGTGCCGACTCCCGGAGCTGTGACGGCTCCGTCTTGCGACCTCTCCCTCGACCTCCCGTGGGACCGGGACCTCACGCGGCGCGGGCCGACTGCCGGAGTTCGAGCCGCCTGCGGGACCGCTCCCGCCTGGCCTTCCTCGAAAGGGCCAGACAGTCGGGGCAGGCCTCGTCGTCGTGGTCGACGCCCAAACACGTCAGGCACTGGCGGTGGGGATCCGTGACCGACATGGTGCGGTCGCAATCTTCACAATGCTTGAAGCCGGGCATCCCTACGGCACCGTCTGAGTCGATTAAGACTTCGAGAAGGATCAAAATGAACACCAAAAAGTTAGTCAAAAATTGACTGGGTTACTGCTTTTTCCATATCTGCGCTGGCTGGCGCGGAAAAAAGAAGAACTGACGTCAGCACGCAGAGGCGGCGTCTAAGTACTCCGACGACGTTATCACGGCGCCCGCGACGCCGACGACGGACGTGGAGCCGCAGACGACGCCTAGCGACGCGCAAGGGTACTGCTACGCAAAAGTTTCCGGATCCAGTCTGACGCCTGGGGATATTCTAAGGTAAGGAATCTATCACTAACGTGTCTCTTTCAGATCATGGAATACAGAATGCAACTAGAAAGGCAATAAGAATAATAATCAATTGAGAATACTTTGTTAGAACAATGAAACGGCAATCATTTTTTACCTGGGATTTAAATTTTATTTGACAAGTCAGAGAACTCTTTCCATCCAGTGCATAATGCCCTGATATAGAATGTAATTTACGTAATGCGCATTTGGATTAACAACAAATACCCAATGAGAGTTGGAAGTTACGGATGCCCGTGAAAAAACTTTGTATTGTTTTCCTCAAAAGAAGGTTGTGAACAGCCATATTTAAGCTGAGGATCTTAGTGACCCACAGCCCTGAAAAGTGTCTCCATTGCCTCAATTGATATTTTTGTAAACATGTCTTGTGGGCATTTCCTTGACAAAGAAATTTGCTGTGCAGAACAATGAATTCCAGTAGTGAAACCAATGTTCTTATGGAGAAAAGACTCTATCAGCAGATTCTGTACTTCTGAAAAGAGAGGCATCTCTCCAGTGAGGGGTAAAGTATCATGGACCCTGTGTCAGTTCTGACTCCCAAAGAGGGGAAACGAGTAATGTGTACGAGGAAGAATTTGAAGTGTTGCGGTTAAACTAAACTAGTGCGGATAATCAATTATGGTTCTAGCATCCCTACATCAACTAGATAGAGATACATGTGAAAACTTTGCTTGGGCAGCCACCACTATTACACGCTTTGTAAGCACTTGTTTGCTGGCCTTAACTTGAAAAAAAGAATTTCTGATCACTAATGGCCGGTGCCCACAGGAATACCAAGGAAACATCTGTGACCTTTTTTTACAAGGAAACAACTTTTGGAATGGTAGATCTGAGGATGATGTAGGTTTCCTCAAAAAAAACGTTCAGAGTTGAACTGCAACATAAATCTATTGCAATATTCCTTTTGTGAAAATGTGTCAAGCATCTATAGTTTTATAATTTGTCTCCATTGGCTTCCTGTTCCTGATTGTTGACCAGAATATTTTTTCAATCAATGGACGATGTTGACAAAGAACTAAGGCTTCCAGCACCTGGTGGTATGGCTGTCTTGGCAGAAGCAAGAGGTTATGTTGGTAAAAGCGAGCACATTTTTATGGAATTAACATTTGTATGGAGTGCCACTCCACCCAAGAGGAGTGTGACTACACTTGACATAATAAGTACCATGGAGAGGTTAATTCCTATTTGCAGATATACCAAAACATCACTAAGTGCTATATTGAGTGCATTTGGAGGAGGCCTGTGGCGTAGGAGAACAGAAGACTTTAGGTTAGGAGTTCATAGAGGAGAGTTAAAATAATAGTCTCATAAAAATTGTTAGGGATGGGCGAAATTCATGGATAACTGGAAAGTGAGAAGCAATAGAACGATTACATAAAAAGAGACAGAGGAGAGTTTGCATTTTTTCCTAAGCTGAAGGAGATCATCTAGAAGCATAAGGTGTTCTTGGAGAGTTCCATAGCTCATGAGCTGTTCCTGAAAAATATTGAGATGAAGCCAGAGGAGATCTTTTAGTACTGGATTGATGTTACCAAACTTTCTCATTCCAGAGTGTTGTCGTACAGCCAAATGGAACACACATTTTAAGGGAAGTAAGTAGGATGGTGAAGAGGGATGTGGCAATCACAAAGAGGAAAAGAAAGATGATGGAGAGGGATAGGGTAAAGACGCATGGTGGAAATGGAGAGAAGAGAGGTGGAAAGAGAAAGATACAGACAAAGTAGGACTTTGGAGAGAGAGATAAAACAATGAAGAGGGAAAGAAAGGCTCTGGAGAGGAGGATGGTGAGAAGGGGATTTTGGAGGCGTGAGAAGGACAGTGATGGAGCAAAAGGAAAAGCAAAATAAAAGCAAAATAAAGAACTTCCCCCATCTGATAAGTAAAGCTTTGGGAGCATGTTACATTGAGACGTAGGGAGCCAGGTGGATTCAAGAACAGCGTTTATTTCATGAAGTACAAGATAATAAATAAGGAGCCCACATGCAGCCTCTCATGCATCAGACGCCCAACAAAGAGTGAGCAACCAATTCAGGACAGCAGTGTGGGCCATAATGCAGAAACTTAAAAGGAAACATGGCAACCAGAATGCATTTACTTTTGACAAGAAGGCTTGCATCGCAAAGCAGGAGCTCGCTCGCTCATAAGTTGTTAAACGTACTGCGCACTCCATACATTGCAGCAATGTCTTACGGTACAATAGAGCACCTTTAAAGTAGCACACAATAAATAATAGAGGCTACTGACCAGAAGAGGAATACCTTGACCCGTGCTGAATAATTTAAGAAAATCCCAAATTTACTGACATCAAGCTTCAAACAGTTTTTAGAAATTCACAATCTGACCAAACTGATTAAGGAAATTAATATGGTGGCCTTGTAAAAAACAAATCCACGCTCAAACTGAAGTAGACCTGTTCTCGTCAGAGTACAAGATAATGGGGAAGGGATGGGAAGGAAGCAGGGAGGCAAGATCCTGTGTAAATAAACGAAAAACAGCAAGGGCAAAGCAAGGACCACTGAGGAGAGAGGCAGACCTGAATACTTGCAGACAATGAATTGCCCTGGGTCATGTGAAAAATGAAGAAAGCCAGTCTAGAACTTGACTCTACCTGCAGATAAACATGAGGGGCTTGAGTAATTAATGATAAACTCTACTGAATCCCAGAAGACCGATTGTGACCTTAACTAGGGATTCTCAAATGAAAATATATATGGATGCAAACACAAACACACTTGTATATAAACCTTGGTAATTATTCCTTCACAGCACTTTAACCAATAATGTGATTCTATACCTTTGAAGGGATCAAATCCCATGTTAATTTTTTTCTCTACAGCAGTTTCAATCTCCCTTTTCTTCACACACTGGATTCCCAGGTTACTGTAGCTGTTGAGATAAGAAAAGAGAAACGTCAACCTCAATGGCCACTTTCTGGATCATCTCAGTAGTCTGAGAAAAGCATGCAAAGTTTACTAAGCTACTAGATGCTAAGAGATTGCTCACATTCGCTAGTCAAAATGCATGTTTAGCTGTCAAAACACTTCACAAATTCCCTTGCATCTGGATGAAGAGGGAGCTAAACAAAGCAGACAAGGTCACGGGCACACCTAAATATTGTAATGACTTGCCTGAAACAGTGTTTCTAAAAGGCCATATTAATTATGCAGTGAAGTATCTGTTAATATGCGGTTTCCCTATCCAGGACTTGCATAAAATCCCACCTCATACACAATCCCACCAACATCTTCCTAAAAATAAAGTTAAGGTGCCTGTGAAGGGAGCAAAGCCCCATTACCAGGCTCTAGATTTTGAATTTTCTACCACTGAATGACATCTATAAAGCTTTACTGTTTTCACTTTTATTTCTTTGTACATTTGGAATATACAGCTAGATTCATCATAGTGCCGTTTTGCGAGTCCTTAATAGCGATTATTAAGGAATCGCTATTAAGGACTTGCAAAACGGGGTTCATGTAGGAATCGCTAAATAAATTGCGATTCCTACACATTCCTTATTTGCGATTAGCAAATTGCTAATCGCAAATAAGGAATAACTCCCCATTCATTCCTATGGGCCTAAGGCCCATAGGAATGGGGAGTTATTCCTTATTTGCGATTAGCAATTTGCTAATTGCAAATAAGGATGCGATTTCAAGGGTGCCAGGGGTGTCCAAAGGACACCCTGTAGCACCCCTGAAATGTAATCTACATTGGTGTTGCGCACACACATGTCCAAAGGACATGTGTGTGTGTAACATGCAACTTAGAAAAATGCATTTAAAGGCATATTTCTAAGTTTTCGCTATTTACTACGAGGTTTGACCTCGCGGTAAATAGCGGCCAGAAATAGCGAATTCGCAAATAAAAAATGGTTAATGAATTGCATTTAAGGAATCTCAAATAGAGATTCCTTAAATGCAATTCCTCGCATATATGCAATTTCGCAATTACCGATTTTTGCATTTGGGATGATGAATCCCAAATGCAAAAATTGCGCTCGCAAAGGGCCAGATTCTGGGAATCTGGCCCTTTGCGAGCCGATTTTTCTTTCATGAATCTACCTGTTAATGCTTTATCCTGAGACTCACATACACATTTATCAATTTAATTTCCTGATTACCATTCACCTCCACCCCCATTTGCTCTTAACTGTCGTCCTTTTATCAAAGAACCCATATGGCCTTCCCTCTTTTCCAACTTCCTCTTTCTACCCAAAGACATTTAGAGGCCGTATGGATTTCATACATCATTGACAAACAGTACTCTAAACTATGTTTTTACATGATCTATATATATTTATATAGAATATGTATATATATATATATATATATATATATATATATATATATATATATATATATATATATATTATAATCCATTACATTTTCTACCCGAAAACCATTTTCAGTGCTACGATACACCCTTTCAGGAAATGCAGCCTAATAGTATGTTATGTTACGTTGACTTCTGTAGCGCACTAATCAACCGAGTTGGTATCCAGGTACTTGGGCAACTGTGTAGGGGTGTGGTCCCTAAAGTGCTAATATGAAGAGCCAAGTCTTCAGCTTCTTGCGGAACTCAAGAAGTGAGCAGTAGACTCTGGTGTGTTAAGGGAGTTTGTTCCATGTCTTGGGTGAAATGTAGGAGAATGAGCGACCCTAGTTTTGCATTTGCGGATGAAGGGAGTGTGTGCGAGTGAGTGAGGCAGAGCGTAGGTGTCTGGTGGTGTGGTGAAAGTGTAAGCAGTTGGAAACTTTAGTGCTTTACATGATATTAGAAAAGACAAAACAGCAGTCTGCTTGTCAATTTTCAGCACCACCAGAGTTGCAATACATATGAAACTGCTTGTGTTCTAGAAATACTTGTGAAACCTTCCGAAATGTCAACACTGCATTATGGTATTGTACTGATCTGGCAGAAAGGTTACTTACCTTTTAACCTAGCTTTCTATCATAAGTATGCTCAAGCGCTGCATCCCATAAAACACTGTACATTATTTTGAATATAACATTTTGTTTCATTCTATCAGGTGTCCAAATGCAATTTGCATCTCAACACTTTGACTGGATTTTGTTTTGAAAACCCTATTTTTCTCAACCCTTTCCTACCAAGAAAAACAAAACAGAAGTGTTGTGATAATGTAGATCATGCACTGCTTTCACATTAATAACTGCATGAGATCCATTGTAGACTGGATGAACAGCCAGTGTCTGGAACTAAACTGTGATAAGACGGAGGTGCTCCTTTCTGGGAATGACACGTCTTATTGCAATGCTTCCTGATGGCCTTTAAATCTGGGCCCTTTGCCCACACCGGTCTCCAAAGTGAAAAACTTTGGAGTCATCATTTACTCGAAACTCACCTTCGCTGACTGACTAATAGGCTCATTTCCTCCTGTTTTTATATTTTAAAAATATTGAAGAAATTCTGTCTCACCTCTTGTATGACCTTCAGAAAACAGTCACTGTCTCCTTGGTACTATCGAGGTTGGACTACTGCAATGCCCTATATTTTGGCATGCAGCAAGATCTCTTAAAGAAACTTTAAAAGGCTGCAGTACAGTGCTGTATGCCTGCTTAAAAACATCAATACATTTAAATCAGCCTCTAAGGAGCTGGAGAAACTACATTGGTTGCCCATTAAAAAGAGGGTGGGGTTCAAAGTGTTCTGTAGTGCACATAAAGCTCTCTGTCGCATAGGTCCAGAATACCTCAAGAAAAGCTTCTCCCTGTACTCACCTAGCAGGTATCTGCGGTAATCTGCTTCTAAAATGATGATGATTCATAAAATCAACAAAGCCTCCTGGGGAGGCAGAAGTCTGGTCCACTCCACTTCCCTGATATGTAAACAAATGCTTTCGCACTTGAAATGCCAACTTAAGCTACTAATTCTTTTAGAAAGCATTTAAAAACCTGAATATTCTCTTCATCTCTGTAGTTATCCTGGGTTAGGCTTTCTCAGCAGAATTGTCCTAGTGGACGCTAGCACCAAGATGCCTCAGGGCATGCATTGTGCTATACAAATATAACATCAAATGAAGCTGCTGAGAGGTTGTGTGTGAGCTGAGCTCCCACCACTTCCACAATAAGTACCATATTAGGGCATTTTTTATGGAGACCCTGTTTGGATTTATTTTCTGATATTCTGAGTTAGGTGCATGCTACCCATGGAATTCTTGTTATTTTGAGTAGAAAAAATTGAATCCAGGAAGAGAATGCTGCTAATGGGCACACATTTCATTTGAAATGTGATTTACTAAAGCAAAAAGTGAAAACCAGTGCTAAAAACTGGGTGCCATGCGGGACAGGATAAACTCTTTAGAGGACAGTGCAAATCCCATGGAATCCATGCACAGTACGCTTTCTTTTGATCAGTTTCATTAAGGTTATGTTTACCAGCTTACTGCTTAGAAGATTGTACTGCTCTTAAGCGATTTGTCTCTTCCGCTGCCTGTCAGCGCCAGGAAGAGGCAGGGCGGCCGCCTGCTCTCATGCACTCATAAGCGCCCTGTCTCAGGCTGCGAGTCCCCTCTATTTTACCCTTTTCACAAACCCAAGGGCTGTTGGGGGGCACTATGGGGAAAAGGAAAGTGGTGGAGGGGGGAGACTGGAGCTCACAAGACATCTAAGAAACTAAAAAAGCTCATAACCATGCAGGGGGGAATTGCGTGCTTGATCGTACTGACAATTTATTGATCAGGTGCGAGGAACTCTTAGATCCACCTGCTGTTGATATTCCACCCAAGCCTAAGGCCACATTAGCATGTGAAAGCGCTCCAAAAATCAGGCGCATTCCCAGTATGTTTAGGAAAGCGAACATTGACAACCTGTCCCTGGAGGCCTCAGTCATGCCCTCTAAAAATCTGCTAAGTACAGATAGTGACTTACCCATGTCCAATGCCAAGTTACCATGTAGTAACTTATTCCTACCCCTGCTAGATCTACCAGAAACTATCAACACCCTAGGAGAACAGGATGCTAGGAAAGGAAATATTCCACCGTCTGCTGGTGGAGTGTCAGATGGTCAGGAGGCTCCTAGCTCCATACTAAATCTACATAGGGAGGTCACAACCCTCCAATCTGCAACAGGGGTGCTAACTGGGCTCATATATAGGCTGCTCAGCAGAGTTGGAAGGATGAGTGACCTAGGTATACCATCTATTATCAAGCCCTCGAGGGCAGCTGTTAGCTGAAAGCAACCTGTATACAAAGCATCTCAAGACTCCCCTTTGATAGAGGCTAATAGAACAGGCCACTGCAGCAGATCAGTATCAGCGGTAGAGCATGCCATAAGGGATGAGCTAGGTCCTACGGTGCTTAAGAGGGTATCCACAGATTGCCCATCTTCTCCTACAGAAGTGATGGGGGGAGAGAAATTAATAGCCAATCAAGAATTGCCCATCCAGTGGATCAACTAAAACCGTTTACCTTCCAACAACATTTACATGAGCAATGTACCCAAACGTAACAATGCTGCAAGATATAAGAATGAGCAATCCCTCAAAAACAAATCTCTTCATTGGATTAGGCACATAAGAGGGTGCAGATCGATGATTAGAGATGACATCTTAAGAGCTAGGAGGTGCGTTTTATTTAATAGCCTAGTAGATGCAATAGAACTAACCTTGACCGATTAGAGCCTAGTGCAAAATTTAAACAACATTCCTCAGAATACTTCAAATTTGGTGTGTATAAGGACATCCTCACCATCTCCTTTAGCGGAAAACGACGGACTACAGTCCAGCTTTGCACCTACATTTATTGAAGCCAGTGGCCCTAGCCTTGCTTTAAATAAGGTTTACTATCATTTAGGGAGATAACACCACCAACAATTTCTATGGCAGGCTTAAAGCCAACCAATCTTTCTATACAGTCTTATTTAGGAGAGGAAGCTCATACCCAAACTATAGCAAATACTTGCTTTAGCCCAACACCTTCCCAAGAGGAAGAGGCACAGGATGTCCTTCTCTATCCCAAGTCCCCATTGTCCACAGGCCATCACTCGCTCAAATTGGTTTCATGGAATGTGGCTAGAGTTACAAGTAAATTGTGCCTCCCCCACTGGGTAAAGTTAATCAATTCTCACGATATATGCATCTTGCAAGAAACCTGGAGTTTAACGTCAACGTTCATGGCAGGCTATATGACATTTCACTTGCCCGCAATTGCACCTCAACAGGGTCGTCCATCGGGTGGAATGTTGATTTGGAACAGTATTGCGTTAAATTGTAGAATTGGAGAGTTACCTACAGATAGTTTAGATATTCTAGTGATCCAATTGAAAGGTAAGACTGGCCACACTGAAGACATTTACAATGCCTACGCTAGAGGTACCAGAGGAAGGGGGGTAAATCTCCCACTATACAAATCTTAGGTGAGCTTCTTGAAATGAGGCGGCCCGCATATCCCCTGATTGTAGTGGCTGACTTCAATGTGACTTTTGAGCCCTTAGACAAGGATGACATCCACAATGTTTAAGAGGAGGACAAACTATGGTCTGTTTCATCCCTCGATTTGACTCCAATTAAGAAATGGTCACAACCAGCTAAACAACTAAATACACTGGCTCTAGAATATAGGTTGAGCGCCACAAATGGGAGAACAAATTCGGACAGAGGAGAATTTACCTTCATTGGCCCAACTGGTGCTAGTTGCACTGACTATATCCTAGTGGATCTTAGGATGTGGCTAACTTTAATCGCTACGACTGTAGCTAATAGTAGCAACAGTGACCATAGTCCATTAAACCCGGGTTTAATATCCCCCTGGGGTGAATTAGCTAGTGCCCCTAGGAGCAAAATCATTACAAAAGAGGTACTACCCACAAACGACAAATGTCGTCTCAAATGGCCCATGGTCCTGGGGGACAAGATCAAACCTAATAATATCAAGCAAGAATTGGTTGCCCGTTTGGATGAAATTCAATCTTACGCAGATGATATGGGAAGTAAGTAGGGATTTAGTGAGCTGCATGCAAAGTATTTCGAACAGCTAGCAACATATTTTGTTGATTATTTCCACTGCTCAAATATAGACAGGGGGAAATAAATAAGAAGAACCCCTGGTTCTCATGCGAATGCAGATCATTAAAGCATCAACTCGCCAAGGCTATTGAAACTAAGAACATGACCTTGGTGCGAGAACTAAGGAGGTCCTATGAACGGGCTATAGCCAAGGCCAAGAGGAACTGGGATGAGAAGAAGTGGTGGAAAATTGGGCAGGCTTGTTCTCACAAAGATCTTAGGAAATTCTGGGTTCTTGTTGGGAGGGGGAACCTGGAAAATCAGCCCCGCTAGCCAATAACATCACAGCTGGCGCTTGGCAAGAGCTCTTTGGTGCTCTATACACCGCTACCATCTGCTCTACTACAGGGATGCCCCCCCCCCATGTATCTTCAAGTACAACAAGGGTTATTTATCACTAAGGAGGAAATTGTGACCTCAATTGAGGCCATTGTACTAGCAAAAGATCCTGGACCTGATGGAGTCCCAGGGGACTTATTTTGTTAAAGATAACTGGTCAGCTTACATATTGGAACTTTCCAATGCCATTGCAGGGGGTGCCCTAATTCCGGACTCATGAAAGGGAGCTGAAGTTATTCCCGTCTTCAAAAAAGGAGACAGGTTGTTACCCGCCAGTTTCCTGAGCTTCGCTTGTCGGTCCTCTGTCCAGCTCCTAGAAGCATGAAGGCTTTCATCAGCGCCGCGTTCCTGCTGCTCTGCAGCCTGGCCCTGGGTGAGGGGCTGAAGTGCAAGAAGTGCGACCATCCATGTGCTATCACCACCAATGTCACCTGTGGCCTCCTCCAGACGTGCGACACCCGCACAGCCACTAAAGGTGTAATCAAGCTAAAGGCCAAGGGGTGCCTGGATCTCACCAAGTGTCTTTCTACCGAGACCAACACTATTATAGGTATAGATTACACAGTCACCCATTCCTGCTGTTTCCGTGACCTGTGCAACTCTGGCAACTCTGGCACTGCTGTCAGGCTCTCCATGCTGGCTGGACTCGCTGCCCTCCTGCCCCTGCTGAAGCTCCTTTGAAGGATCTTGATGACTTCTTGGCACTTTGAGAAGAGACAAGGGCGGGGTTGGTTTGGGAGAATAGCTACTCAGTCTGGTTCCTTGGATGCGAAGTACACTTCTGTTCTCCTGTTTGTGGCCTGAAATGTTTCGACTTAGTATCATATTTTTCATTATTTTTAGTTCTTCAAATGGACCTTGTCTGAAATAAACCAAACATTCCTGACCCTTGCACCGCGCTCTCAGAACCAGGACATGTCTGAAGAAGGCGGCGAGGTGTCCACCCTGCTCCGGTCACTCGTTGAACCAGAGCAGGGTCAGCTGTCCTTTGAAGCAGCAATCTGTACCCATCACTGCTGTCCAGTGATCTCTGCTCCTCTTCCTTCCCTGTTTGGTGCCCCAGCCCCACCTGCACTTGCATGACTGCAGTGCGTTGCTTTGAGTTGCACTTGTACTAATGTTGATGTTTGCAGCACATGTGGTGCTTGACATGCAGTCTGAAACAACTGCTTGCTTTCTCCAAAATCTATTTTTTTTTTTGTAATAAAGACTTTATCAATGAGACAGGAATGATCTGATTAACTATAGGCCTATTCGCCTGATAGACTGTGTATTTAGAAGGTATTTTGCCATACCCTTCTGGTGAGGAGTCCGGATTGGATGGTTGAGAATAACATAATGTCTCCTCAACAAGCAGGATTCCGGTAGAGAACAGGAACAATCGATCAGGTTTATTAATTTATCCTCCTTTATTGGAAGGTGGTGGTATTGGAAAAACTGAGTCTATATGTAGCCTTTATATACTTGAAGTCAGTATTTGACCATGTGCTTCGTAAAAAGCTCTGGCTGGTATTGAAGGAAATATGGATGCCCCTAGAAATCTTGTCACTAGTTGTTTGCCTTCATGAGGATAACCATGCCAAGGTGCGATGGGGTGATCAGGGCCAAGTTGCTGATCCCATTAATATCAGCAGGGGGGTCCGTCAAGGCTGTGTTTTGGCCCTAACGCTATTCACCTTATACATCAATCAAGTTGTTGATCTTCTAGCCAGAGCCCAAGCGGATGCTCCATTACTAGGGTATGCGAAAATTGCAACACTTCCTTTTGCAAATGACATCCTCCTTGTTTATATAACACCTAGGGGCAGTTAGATGTTATTAAACCAATTCAAGGCTTTCTGCGATGAGAGAGGCCTAGAAATAAACACAACTAAAATAAAAGCTTATGATGATGAACCCACCTAAATCATTCAAAGGACGTCTAACTCTATAATATTCCCTTAGAGAGGGTGAGTAGATTTGAATATTTGGTCCATAAATTGTCAGAAGACATGTCTTGGAAGCAACATCTAATTAAGGCAAACCAAAAGTTCAAGCAGATACCTGGGGCCCTAAGGAAGGAATATTGCGGCACGCACACTAAACCGGTTGCATCAGCCTTTGGGATCTACAAATGCAAGACCGTAAGCTGCGCACCTTATAGGGCTGAGTTGTAGGGCTTTGAAAAAGTGAATGATTTATCAGTGACAGAGAACAAATTCTTTAGGAACCTAGTGTCATTTCCTTCAAGCACACCACTTCATCCTCTTAAACTGGATATTGGCTTTAAATCTGTTCAAGATCTAGCAAAACTCTGCCCGCTTCTCTTCTGGCAGAGATTAGTTTCAAATCCAGAACTGTCCTCATATGTTTTAGCGTTTGACGATATCTGTACCCTAGATACATTTAAGAAAATAGGTTGGATTAGGAACATTAAAAACCTACTTGATAGTATTGGGGTAAAGGGTCAGTGGGGTAGCACTAATTGTAAAGGACTGCCCACAAAAAAGCAACTAAAAGCTATGTACTGGGAATGGGTGGCCCAGAACGAAATTAGGGTCAGTAATCTAGACAGATTAACGGAGGAATTTCTAGATTTTAAACTGTTGAGTTCCTTGGAAGGTTATCTCAACCTTATCCAGCACTGACAGAAAGCTTCACATCCAATTTAGGCATGGTTCACTCCCATTGAACTCATTTACAAAGTCATGGTTATGCAATGTAGCTCAGAACAAGGGCTGTCCATGTTGCTGTTCTCCAACTGAATCTATTGGCCATGATCTCTTTGGTTGCCAAGCTTACTCTGGCCCTAGAAGAAAATGGTTAACACCTATCTGTAAACAGCTGGGAACCAGAGAAAAGGGTGTAGCTTTACACATTTTAAAATTTGATGCGGGACCCTTATTTGTTTGTGCGGTTGCAAAGTTTTTGGGCCATTTGTGGGGAATCAGAAGGAAGGCTCAAAAGTTTAATTTATCATCCTTTCCATCAGGCCCGATAGCATGAATTTTATCAGGCATTGCCAGTGGGAAAACTTATTTATACCTGTACGAAGAGCAGACAACTAAGTGGGCTATATAGACCTGTAGGTCCCTAGTGATGATTGATGATTTACTTCACTAACTTAATGTGAACTTGTATTCGGTATAGTTTTTAGACGATTCGTATGTTTATATATTAAATTTTATGAAATGAACAAACTTGTGTATATATGGGAGCAATGACCTTGGAACACCGAAAGCCGGCCAGTGAAGGAATACGGACTGGGGCTTGGAGTCTTGCTCCGGTGCTGGTGATCTCATATTGCAATGCAGGATTCAGCCACTTGCAACGGAAGGTGAACTGCTAACAACTTCACAATTGCAACACAGCAGAGAATGTGAGGGAACAATGGGATCTCAGGCTAACGAATCCTGAGCCCTAACAACCAGCTCAACTGGTCCGCTGGGGGGCGGTCGGCAGAGACAACCCTGAGATAGTTTTCATACCTAGGTACTGCCAGAAGTGTCCTCAAGACACGCTTAATCGTGGGAACTTGCTGAGATTGTGTAGTCACATCTCTGCTCTCAAGCATGTTACCTCGGACCTGAAACTCAACCCTATTTATTTATTTATTTATTTGCTGGTTTTTATAGCGCTTGAATCAACTCCAGATGGAGTATCTCTGCGCTTATGGTGCCGACTAAACAGAAGATGTGAATTGGAGCAGATGCTAGATCTCATTTTTAAATAAGACGGTTTTCAGTTGCCTTCTGAATTTTAAGTGCTCAGTACACTGTCTTAGGGACAGAGGGAGTCTGTTCCATAATGTGGGTCCTGCAATTGACAACGCTTTATTCCCATGCCTCGCTTTCTTGGCGCGGGGCACCACTAGGAGCAGATTATTGCTTGATCTTAGTGTTCGAGATGGAATGTAGGGAATAAATTTGTTTTCAAGATATGCAGGCCCTTGTCCATGGAGACATTTGTGTATCAGGCAGGCTATCTTGAATTTTGTTCTTTGCCGGATCGAGAGCCAATGTAATTGCTCAAGGAGGGGTTTAGATGGAGTTCTTGGCGGAGCATTCAGAACTAGGCGGGCCGCTGTGTTTTGAATGACCTGGAGCTTAGCCAACACGCCTTCATTGGCAGAAAGCAGCAGGCCATTACAATAGTCGATCCGACTTAGCACGAGTGCCTGTACTAGCGTCCTCCTAAAGGAGTCTGGCAGTAAAGGGAAGACCTTACGCAGCAGGCTGATGGTATGGAAACAAGAACCCGAGATGAAGTTGGAATGCTGTTTTAGTGATAGTTCTTGGTCCAGACGGACCCCCAGGTTTTTCACTATCTGCTTGGGTTCTGGGGCTGCTCCCAAGTCCTGTGGCCACCAATCCGGGGCCCATAGCATCCTGGCTTCTCCAAACAGCATGACTTCCGTCTTGCTGACGTTGCACTGAAGGCAGTTGGAGGACATCCAGTGCGCCACTGCCTTCATGCCTAATGAGAAGGAGTTTCTTACTTCAGCGGAGAGGGTTTTAAAGGGGAAGAGGAGCTGGGTGTCATCAGCGTAGGATACTGGGGTAAACCCGTACCTACGCATCACTCTAGCCAGGGGTGCCACATAAATGTTGAAGAGGGTCGGGCTTAGACACGAACCCTGGGGCACCCCTTTTGATATCTCCATCTCCGCTGAACGATATGCACCCATGGTGACAGTCTGGGTGCGATCGGATAAATAACTCCTTAGCCAGGCAAGGGCTTTGTTCTTGATGCCAGCGTTCGACAACCGCTCAGTCAAGATGGAATGTGACACGGTGTCGAACGCTGCAGACAGATCTAAAAGAACCAAGATTACTGAGATGCCCTTGTCCTGGTACATGTGCAAGTCATCAGTGACTGACAGAAGGGTGGATTCAGTGCTATGTTTGGGTCTGAAACCTGACTGAGAGTAGTCCAGAGCCCCAGCAAGTTCGATATAGCTGGAGAGATGGTGGTTGACATGCTTCTCAGTCAGTTTCCCTAGGAAAGGTAGTAAGGAGATGGGCCTCAGATTAGCCAATTCGGTCCACGGAGTCGCAGTGTTTTTCCTGATTGGTCTAACAATGGCTCGTTTCCATTCTCTAGGGACATTGCCTGTGCTCAGAGAGAGGTTTACCATGTCTCCAATCATGGGGCAGAGTTGGTCAGCTAGAGCGGGCATTATCCTCGCTAGGATAGTATCGTCTGGGCTACCACTTTTGATCTGTAAGATCAAAGAGAGGATATTATCAGACGAAATAGGAGGGAAGGTATCAAGAGAGTAAGTATTCTGCTTCAGGTCGGCATCTATTTGGAGAGGCGCTGTATCAGTAGTGATGGTCTTGTTGGTGCAAATTATTTTCTCATAAATTTTGTCTATTTTTTCTGTAAAAACTTGAGATATTTCATTGCACAACTGCTGTGACGCTACCTCAGATGTTTCACATGCTGTAGGTTTGACAAATGTTTGAAGGATTTGATAGAGGACCCTGGGTGAATTCCCTGCAGCTGTGATTTGTGCCGTAATATGGGTTTTTCGTGCTACCCGGATGGCTTTGTGGTAGATGGATAGTGAATCCCAATATTTGTTCTTGTCCTCTACCAAATGAGAAGTTCTCCACTTCTTCTCAAGCTTCCTGGCGGTTAACTTTAACGTCCTTAGATGGTCCGAGAACCAGACTTCCTGTTTTTTTGCAGGTCGGGGTTTAAATTGCTTCATGGGGGCAATTTTTTCTATCGCATCCCTAGTTGCACGTTCAAATTTTCCAAGTGCAATTTCAGCATTATCAGTGGGGAGGATGGCAAAGGGCTTGAATTTTCCCTTGAAGGAGTCAGCAGTAACTTTGTGCCATTGTCTGCGTACACTAGGTAGGGAGATAGTGCTTGCAGGGGTAGAGTTAGAATACGGGGTGTAGAATTCCATTAAGAAGTGATCAGTCCAGTTAACCTGAAATCCAGGTAGACATGAAACTGACGGGAAAGTAGATAAAATCAGGTCAAGAGTGTGTCCAGCCTGATGGGTGGGCCCAGAATTTCGTTTTATAAGTCCTAGTAAGGATAAATCTGTTAGTAAGGTCTGTGCCTCATTACAATCCAGCCTTTCGCTGTGTACATTAAAATCCCCTACTAGTATGAAGTTGCTTTCATTATTTATATGAGGGGCCAGTAGCTCAATCAGCTTATTGGAGAAATTTGTGCAGGGCCCCGGAGGACGGTATACTAGGGCACCTTTTTGACTTTCTTTGGGGGACCATACTATTTTAAAAATTAGTAGTTCAATTTCAGGGGTACTCAGCTCATCTAATATCGTGATGCTAATTTCTTGTTTGTGCACAATGGCTATCCCACCGCCAGTTTTTATTGGCCGGTCCAGTCTGACTATCTTGTAGCCGTCAGGAATTCCTAGGGTTATAGCAGGGGTGGAGTGTGGTTTTAACCATGTTTCTGTGAGATAGCACAGGTCGGGCTGTTTTGAGGAAATTAGGTCCCATACTTCGGCAGTATGTTTGGAGAGTGACCTAATATTGCACACACACATGAATTAACAAGTAACAATATATTGTAGGATTCACGCACAGTAACAACAAGGTAAAGTAGCAGATAGACGAAGAAGTCTTGTGTATGTAGAGGTCTTCAATTGTTTATTTGCATCATAGTGAGACAGCAGCCAGCCGACACGTGTTTCATCGCTCACGCGATTCTTCAGGGCTCTGATGCTACTGAGAATTACTGAGGGGGTCGCTCTGCCGGTGATACTTCTGACCCGGTGGGGCTCTTGACCAACGTGTTGGAAGTCCACAAAATATATCAATGTATATATTAGGTCACCTCCGATATTGAGGCGTTAAAGGCGAAATAATGTCTCTGAGAAAGGGATGTCGCAGGCAGTCGTATACGATCCGAGTTCGTGGGTAAGGTATTTCGTTAATGGCACTCCCCTGCTATGGTAACTGAAGCGCCAAAAGATTTAACCGCGAAGTGCGCAGCAAATCCAAACATCCCGGTTAGTGTTCCTGGTCTACACATGCGCTTAAACCCAAAGCAGTGCGCCCAATCCTCTGACACCTTAAACCTTTTGCTTACCCCTATGTTACCTCGGACCATTTGTTATGGGTGAAATTTGACCCTCCACTCAAACTATACAGGGGAAGTCTCGAGAACAGCATGGAGTAGTGATGGCCTGAGAGGAGTGTGGGGAGAAAAAATACCTTTGTGGATTAAGGGCTAGCCTTGGATAATCCTTCTGAACCCATTCTTACGGCATACAACACAAAGCATCCTTAAGGGCACATCAGGCGGAAACAGAAGCTTGGAAATGGAGGACATAAAAGGTTTAAGAGCTTTAAAGATTGTACACACGCTCAATCAGAGAGGGGTGCGATTCTACCCCACAAGGGGTGATCACCAAGAGGAGGAGCGACAGCAGAATCATATGCACAGAACTTTGGGGCATATGTCCCACACCTTACTGGAGTCCAAGTCAAACATCATGAAAGACAAAATCTAGAATCCCGATAAGAACACAGAGTTCAAGTCAAACAGCACGAAAGTCAAATTCTACACTCTCAATAATTTCATGGAATGTGGCATGGCTTAAAACAATCACCGAAAACAGTGAAGGGTGGTCTTTTCTGGATACAGGCGACATCCTCTGCCTCCAAGAAACTCAGGCTTTGGCCCGGTCAGGCTTCCACAGGACAGGACTTTCACTGCAGCATCCTGCACAAGTCTTTTTGGGCGCCTGTTGGGGGGGGGGGGGGGGGGGGGGGCATGCCTATCGATCTTTATTAACCATACTTCCAAATTAGATTCTATCAAATGAAAATCAGCTGCAAAAAATGGGCTCTATCTTAGACAATTGCTACCTTAACACTCCAAGGAAAGCATCGAAGAACTTCTTCTAGACCATCCCGGTCACAAATTCATAAATACTGGAGATTTTAACGTCAGGGCCTTGGGGAGTCCATCGTGGGAGCCTCGCAGTCAAGAACAGGATCTGCCATTAATGATTTTCTGAAGCTCCATAATCTAGTGTCAGCTCAGACGGAGTCCGATGTGAGAAATAAGGACCGGATATTCCCCCAAACCTGTAAAGATATACTGACCAATGACTACACATTTTTATCTGAGGGTTTGGCTGCCCAGCTGGGTCACTTTGATATATCAGTTAGACCAGAAAGTGACCATAGTCCACTGAAGTGTACTCTGAATCTCGCAGTACAACTTGCAGACAAAATCAAAGAGGTAAGAACTTCAATGGGGAAGAGACTGTGAAACTGACGAGAACAATTAAGTGGCAGCCCAATTAAAAACCTAAGGTCAGTACCTGGCTAGGGGCACCCAAGCTCATTTTAAAGTCTACTTTACCAGTATGCGCCCTAAAGGAGTGGGGAAGTTATATGAAGGAGCTACAAATGATTTTACTGGAACAGGAGCAGAAGCCCAACTTCCAAATGGCAGGCCAGAAACAGATGACGCCTGGTCTCCACAGTAAAGCAATTACCCTC
Organism: Lissotriton vulgaris; assembly: GCF_964263255.1. Lineage (NCBI taxonomy): Eukaryota > Metazoa > Chordata > Amphibia > Caudata > Salamandridae > Lissotriton > Lissotriton vulgaris. The sequence goes on along the minus strand of NC_141697.1, from coordinate 716,980,040 downwards.
TCCAAAAGAACCCTCCGTAACGTCCAGCATTCTCACCAGCCTAATCCATCAAAAACTATAGCTACAGTAGTGAAATTGGCCAGAATGTCACAACACTGTTTGGAAGCATCAGAAGCAAAGGTAGGACAAATAATGAGTCACAGTCTTTCAGTTACTTAAAGATTCTAACCAGGCTTGCTTCTGGGCCCATATCAACAAATTAAAAACACAACAATGCGACCACAAAAAACAGACTCTCTGAAGCAGCATGGATGGAGCATATCGCCGAGCTGTATGTGGATCAGTTAAATATCACACCAGGAGCCAGTCCGTCTGAAACTACAGTTCGAAAAACCAATTCTTGCTACAAATTTAGGAGCTAATTAACCTAGATCACATCATCAAGATGATCTTACTCATGAGCACTGTCACTGGTGGAGGAGAGCCAATCAGACTTGGAAATTCTGACAAGGTTCTGGGAGGTGCAAAAATACTTAAACAGCTGAAATCAGACAGAGCCCTAGGCCCAAACGGCCTTCCAGCTGGCCTATTTAAGGAAGTCCACACAAGTAAGGACAGGGTGCTGCCAGTGCTTTATAATTATTCCTTTCAAAATGCAGTAAACCCTAAGGTTTGGAGAGGATCCATTTTATGCTCCATTAGGATTTGAAAAACCTACTTGCCCGCTCGCTATGGCGAGCCAGATTTAATTAGGACAAGCTATTTCAAGGGCCTACTTGCCCGTTCTGGCGAGCGGAAAACAGGTGTTCTGCTTGCTCACAAAATGAATGAGAAATAAAGACGCCTTTAAATCCTTTTATCTTGTCACATTTGCTCCACTTTGGGTCAAGTACATTACAATTAGGTTGAGAAGTGTATTCAAGTTAAGAGGCTTGCAGGTCTGGTAAAAATGTTATGATTTTTCTAACCCTGCCCATATTAAAAAAAGAGATCGGACACTCGCTGCAAATTACAGATTAGTCACTTTACTAGATTATTGAGGCAAAAGTTTATGTCCGAACTCTATTAGAACATCTTGAAGCCTGGGTATCAGAGGAGGACATCTTGCCTTTTTTCCAATTCGGCTTCAGGGCCGGGCATCTACTATAGACAACATCCAAGCACTATCAGTCCTCAGGCATTGTGCCCTTGAGAAGAATAGTTTACCTCTCTTGTGCTGCTTTATAGACTTTTGCAAAAAGAACAATTGATGGACAGAATGCTTCACAATGTCAAACATTTACCCCAGTACAGAGATCTAGCCCTAAATCCATAGTTTTTGTTTTTTTGCTCCCAATGCCATTCCAGTTCAGACCCGGCCATATGCAAATCAGTCTTGACTCTATTCCCCATGGAAACAGTCCTGCCCGAAATGCCAGGCAAGGTCCTCCCTGGACTGGAAACAAGCATCCTCAGACTGGTTTTGGGGCATCATGCCTTATCAGCCAGGCTAGCTTGACTCCAGTGGCGTGGAGAGCACGGGACCCACGTCTGGGCATACCAGTCCCACTCGGGGTGACAAACACACAAAAAAACAATTGATGGACAGAATACTGCACAATGTCAAACATTCACCCCAGTACAGAGATCTGGGCCTAAATACATTTTATTTGCTCCCCATGCCATTCCAGTTCAGACCCAGCCATATGAAATCAGTCTTGACCCTGTTTCTGATGGGAACAGTACAGCAAAAACTGCCAGACCAGGTCCTCCCTGGACTGGAAACAAGAATCCTGGGACCGGTTTCGGGGCATCACCTCTGGACGCCTTAAGCAGATTTAACATGGCTAACCATCTACTGGTGAACCAGGCCAAAACTAAAGTCTTGATATTTGGAAGTTATCAGCGTAAGAAGACGGCGACGTTGTGCCGAGGCAGCAAGACCATCACTACAGCTAGGCATTATAAGTATCTAGGGTTGTGGTTTAGTGAAAGCTACTCAGCCGCAGCCCAAAATAAATGATCTTAAAACGAAGGCAGCAGTTTTCTCGTACGGGATAGGTCAACTAAATTATTTACTAAGTAGCACCTCTAGGACCCCTATTTTAACAGTAATGAAGGCAACTTTAATTCCAGCTCTACAGTATGGTTATCATGCCTACTCTGGCGCTCGTGGAGCTATGCCACAGTAGAGCATAAAAGAATTAATTTCAGCAACTCTGTTATGCTCTATGCTCAATACTAGAGTTTGGGCTATTAACTCAATCTATTGAGTATGGCATCCATGCTAAAATATTCCATCAAGTGCAGGATGGCTCCTAAGAACTCCATAAAAAGCCTTCTTTAAACCATCTATGAAAGCCCCGGGAACCCTTGGTCTAAGCAATTAAAAGTTGTGATTCTGACACTCAAGATTGAAGTATCTGCCTTTTGGGGACGGTCCCATCCCATTCTCTGTATGGAAGACCATAATTAATACACAATGGAAAGTAGCCTCCTGGGAGCAGGATCCAACTGCGGTTGACAGCTCTGTGATGGCACAGCCTCTAAAGTACTTCTATCACGTGGGGAAACCACAATCTTATCTCATGGACCCCATTAACGCCGGAACACGGGTCCAGATCCTCTATATGAGATTACATAAGGGATTTTGATCCACGTTGGGCAGGCCAGGGTGCCAATAGTGCTTGCAGGTTCTGCCAGAAAAAACAAGAATCAAGGGTTCAATTGCTGTGTTGCTGCTGCATTTTAGACCAGCAAAGGAGACTCTTGCTCAAACTGGTTTTTGTGGGCGAGGGAGTTCGTACAAGTGCACAGGCATCCTCTACTTGTTATACCAGCAGATCACCCGGAGTGCTAGAGAGATGTGCTAAATTTGTGAAAATGTTAAAACAGTTCTCGCAACTAAAGGCTACAGCACCTCATCGGGAACAAAGGAGATTTTAATTACATAATTTGCCTTGCACACTGGCCACCTATGTAATAGCTAGGGTATTACCAGGACCAGTATAGCAAGATTCTCCGTACCCGAATCTGAATAGCCTGTATTTATCAACAGTTTTAAATGTTTATACTATGCATTTTATAGCGCTTTGTAATATGCACTTTGAATTTTAACCGGTCTTTTCCTTTTACTGTGTATGTTATTTGCAATAGTTTTGTTGCTAAATAATAAAGAACTATTATTATTATTATTAGTCAACACAATGCACAAAATGCATTTAAGTGCTAAACAATTGCATGCAATTTCAGAACGTCTAAAACTAAGAACGGAGTGTGTGTTTACCCTGTTCATCTCTGCACACTGATTCGACCCCTAGCCAAGGGCAGTATTAGGCAGGTATGCAGAAGAAAACTTGTGAGGTAGTTCTAGATGGCACCATGCACTTTATTCCCCTCATAAATCAGGCAAGTGAATACTTTGCTCATTATGCTCACAGTATCGACTTCTTATTTTTGCACATTGAACTCCATTTTGTGGTAGTTCTAGATAGCACAATGCACTTTATATTTCTCGTAAAACAGGCCAGTGTATAATTTTCTTTTTTTGTTCATTGAATCAACTTCCTATCTCTGTATATTGATCATCAATTTTAGATATGTGTATTTTGTTCCATTTTAAGAATTAAGTCTGAGTTTTGTAGCTCCAGCTAGCCTCATGTATTTTGTATTCCTAAATAATTTATACTGCTCGGACTTTTTCAACATAAGGAATTAATGCTTAACGTGATGTTAATTAAGTCCTTTTTAAAAAAAAAAAAAAAAGATTTTATTGAAAGGTTGCACATATTCCGCAGAGCTCTGCACACCACAGATATCTGCAGGACAAAATATCACATCAATTGAGATGCAAGCAGCTTTATTTTTCATTGATGAACAAACATAAACAACACAATACTAAGCACCCCGCCCCTATCCCCCTCCCTCGTACTCCCCTCTACCGGATCCCGCCCACCCAGGTCGCACAAGGTCTGTCACGTGTCTCCTACCTATTATACATCTAAAAGACTACACACATGTACACTCTATCATGGCCCCTCCTGTTGATCTTCCCGGTCCACCGGCGGCTCAAGCCACAGACCCCTAAAGTCAGCCCAGCGCTTCCACATTCTATAGTGCTTTCGTGGGCATCCTCGGGCTATATAAATCGGCTGCTCCATTCCTGTGGGGTTTCGGGTGGGGTGCCGAACAATTCCACTGACAACGGGGATTTAGGTAATGCAGGTTTTATTATTTTGTACAGCCGCCTTTTCTGGACCGGCACTCGATAGTAAGGGAGGGGGTTCTCAGCGTCCTCCGTTGCTTCCCGTAAGGCTCCCCACCGTCTCGGATCCCGTTGTCGTCTGGGAGGTGTAGTCCGGGCTTCCGCCGTTGTCAAACGAGGACCGGTATACAGCAGCAGGAAAGAAAGAGAAAAACCAGTGTTACTCTCACAACCTGGGTTCTCTAAATCAGGAAAGGGAGTGAGGAGTCACACGTGCACGCTAACTACCCCGCTATTTGTGAGGTGAGGTGAAGGGGGTGGGGTCGTGCACAGTGTCTCCGAAGCTAGTCAGGTTGGGGGCTTGTCCCGCTTACGTCCCGCCCAACCCAGGAAACGAGACTGTACCTGTCCTAGCCACACTTCCTGGGAAGCGTGGCTGGGCGATGCGCCTTTCCGGTGGCCTCCTGGCGTGTCGCTGCAGCCTCTCTCCTCCCTATCGTTTCTAGGACTTTGTATGGGCCTTGCCATTCGTTCTGGAATTCCTTAGAGGGCGATGGTAGTAACACGAGAGCCCAATCGCCCACGAGGAGTTGTCTCCACTTCTTACCCTTGCCATAATGCGTTTGTTATTTTCTCTGACGGGCTTCCAGATGAGCGAAGGCCAATTCACGTATTTTCCCCAGTTTTTTCTTCAAATTTTGGCTATATTCCAGTAGGGATCGGGTTTCTCCTGTTGTTTCCGCCTCCCACACCTCTTTGGTCATCTCTAATAGGCTCCAGGGCTGTCTCCTGTACAGCATCTCAAATGATGAGCAACCTAAACTGCTCTGCTTCTGGCCTCGGATAACGTATAGGGCCAAGGGAAGTAGTAGGTCCCAATCGCTTCCGTTCACGGTTAGCATCTTCTTCAGTACGGACTTCAGGGTCCCGTTATATCGCTCCACCAGGCCGTCTGTCTGGGGATGGTATACAGAAGTTTTTATCTGGTGGAGTCCAAGCAGGTGACATACTTCTTTCATGACTCTTGACATAAACGGGGTCCCTTGGTCCGTAAGGATTTCTTTAGGAAACCCCACCCTTGAAAACAGTTCCATGAACTTATCCGCAATATTCCTGGAGGTGGGGGCTTTCAGGGGGAACGCCTCGGGGAAGCGAGTGGCGTAATCCACAATTACTAGGGCATATTGATACCCCTTCTTTGTCTGTGGCAGAGGGCCGATGAGATCCATGCCGACCCTTTCAAAGGGGGTTCCGATTACGGAGAGAGGTTGTAGAGGTACTGCTGGGGGTCTCTGGGTGTTCTTTCTTTGGCATACATCGCACGTCTGACAATGGGACTTGATGTCCTGGTACACTCCCGGCCAATAGAAGCTTCTTAGGACGTTCTGGGTGGTCTTCTCGCTCCCTATGTGGCCCGCCAACAAGTGTGTGTGTGCATAAAACATGATTTGTTCACTTAAACAGGTCGGCACTATTAACTGCATAGGGTCATCCTGTTTTGCTTGTCTATACAGAAGGTCTTCTTTTATTAAAAAGCGGGGGTATCGGGGCTGTGGATTGTCCTGATCTGTGTGGGCTTGTTACCAGGCATTGAACAGTGTGGCGTCGTTGGCCTGGGCAAATCGGAAACTCCTATCCCCCTCCCACGGATCAGGGGAGGTCAGGGCAGGAAGTGAAGTAGTATTGATTGTCCTTTTCTGTTGAAGCTGCCCCTTAAACAAGTCCAGGAAGTGGGGGTTGTCGGTCCCTAGTATAAGTGTCTCGGGAAGGGCGTTCAACACTCCTACCTTCACTACCAGGGTGCTCCTCCCTTCCACTTCAATGGGGATATAAGCGATTGGATAACCCTTAACATCCCCATGCACACATTTAATATACACTATGGCATCTGTCATTACCTGAAGGGGCCTCACAAAACAACCCTGTATTACGGACTGTTTACACCCCGAGTCCAGGAGGGCCCTGACCTCAGATCCGTTGACTTTGACACTCACGTGATAGGCGCCTCCGAGCTCTGCCGAATACATGACAGCCTTGGGTAAATAGCTGACGTCCATGGGTTCTTCCTGGTGTCGTTTCTGGGGGCAGAGGCGCGCGATGTGTCCCCACGCCCCACAGTCGAAGCACTGTGGACCACGGAATGAGGGAACCTCCGGCGTCATGGGTCGTGGGACAGGGAGTCCAGGAGGGGCTCGGGGTCTGCGTTCAGCTCTGAACGGTGGTCTGGACGGTTTTTCAGGCTCGCTTGAGTGTAAGCGGGGTTGTGCTCGGACAAATGTGGCAGCCATCTCCATGGCTTGGGTGGTCGACAGGTTGGAGTGCTGTCTGATCCACCTATGGGTCCCGTAGGGGAGAGCCTCGAGGAACTGCTCCAGATATATTTTGTCCATGATTTCCTCCTTCGTGCTGGACATAGGGGTGAGCCACTTGTTGGCTGCTGTCTTCAGGCGAAAGAACAACGTTTTAGGATTGTCCCCTGTTTGCCCTCTTTCTTTGCGGAAGCGTACCCTGTAGGCCTCCGCGTCCAATCCCAGATGGTCTAGTATGATAACCTTGATCTGTCCGTACGGGGTCTGTCCGTTGCTGTTGGCTACCTGGTAGGCCGCCTGTGCCTCACCGGTCAATAGGGGGGCGAGAAAAAACGGCCACTTCGCCAGCGGCCATCCACAAGCCAAAGCCACCCTCTCGAAGTTTGTTAGAAACGCGTCGGGATCTTCGCCTGTAACGTATTTCTGCAGGGAAATACCAGCAGGGGTTGGTGGGGGTCGACTCTCCCTCAGGGGGATGCTGGCCGGGTCTACAGAGTGTTGCATCACCTCGAGCCTAGCCACCACGGTGGTTCTAAAGGTATCCCTGTATTGTTGGGCGGAGGAGAGCTGTTGCTCCACAGCCCATCCCAACTGTTCCTGGCCTTTGATGAGAGCCTGTAACATTTCCTCCATCGTCGTATCCCGGATGGTTACTTGCTTGCCTGCATTCTCCACCACTTGTGGGGTTTCGGGTGGGGTGCCGAACAAATCCACTGACAACGGGGATTTAGGTAATGCAGGTTTTATTATTTTGTACAGCCGCATTTTCTGGACCGGCACTCGATAGTAAGGGAGGGGGTTCTCAGCGTCCTCTGTTGCTTCCCGTAAGGCTCCCCACCGTCTCGGCTCCCGTTGTCGTCTGGGAGGTGTAGTCCGGGATTCCACCGTTGTCAAACGAGGACCGGTATACAGCAGCAGGAAAGAAAGAGAAAAACCCGTGTTACTCTCACGACCTGGGTTCTCTAAATCAGGAAAGGGAGTGAGGAGTCACACGTGCACGCTAACTACCCCGCTATTTGTGAGGTGAGGTGAAGGGGGGGGTTCGTGCACAGCGTCTCCGAAGCTAGTCAGGTTGGGGGCTTGTCCCGCTTACGTCCCGCCCAACCCAGGAAACGAGACCGTACCTGTCCTAGCCACACTTCCCGGGAAGCGTGGCTAGGCGATGCGCCTTTCCGGTGGCCTCCTGGCGTGTCGCTGCAGCCTCTCTCCTCTCTCGGTCTTCCTCCGGTGTTCTCGAGCCCTCTGTCCTCCCCGTCTGTTTCCTTCGTCCTCCGCTCGTCCTCACTCTCCTCGTCCTTCCTCCACTCCGCTCCGTCCTCGCTCTCCTCGTCCTTCCTCCACTCCGTCTTCGCTCTCCTCGTCCTTCCTCCACTCCGCTCCGTTCTCCTGTCGCCACTCTTCTCCTCCTCCTCCGGGTGTAACACACACCTGTGCGAAGTCAGGGCCGGGTTTTACAGGTGAATGGAGGGGGGGTCCCTGGTCTGGCTCCGCCCAATTAAAGAAACATGGGTCCTCTGTGCACTGTAAGGGCTTGTAGACGTCGACATCAGTGGTTTTCCAGGCGTCAGTGTGCTGTTCAAAAAGAGGGGACACATGAACAGGTAAACCTGGAGGACCCGAGTCCGGGTCCCCCTTGTCAACAATTCCCATGCAAAAGTCTAACCCTCTCTTCCATACCACCACAGAAGGGGCTTGTGGGTCCTTCCACGCCTAGCCACATCTCCTTTGGCCAATGTGAGACCCAGCAGCAACAAATGCCTCTTGTAGACATTACCGCCCACCCCATCCATCACATGCAGCAAGCCTAGCTGCAGCGTACGGGGGAGCTCCCACCCCAGGACCTCAGGCATGCAATCCAGCACCCCCCTCCAGAACCGATCCAAAGAGCTACAACTCCACACTGTATGTAGAAACATCCCCATTTCCTGGCCACATCTGAGACAGTCCGGAGATGCAATCAGCCCTGCCCTCCATAACCGCTCTCTAGTAAAATAAAGTCTATGGAGATATTTAAATTAGATGAGCCGTAGGCGCATCGCTATGGCCGCACACCTGGGGGCTGCCAACGCCTACCTCCAATCCTCCTCCTCCAATTCTCCCACATCCCCTTCCCAAGTCTTCCAGAGCTTCTGCAGTGTGGGGGAAGTGTGTGTGACCAGCGACTGGTATATGCGTGATATCTTTTTCGTCTCCAGATCTCCCATAAACACCTTCGCTTCCAGAGGGCTAAACTCGGGGAGGGACTCCAGGCTCGGAGAGAGGGCATGACGGAACTGAAAAAAACCAAAAAACTGAGAGCGAGGCATGCTAAATTCCCTACACAGATCCTGAAAGGACTTAAGCGTCGTGCCGGACAGCACATCTCCCAACGTCGAAATTCCAATGCTGTCCCATCCACGGAAGCCCTTCAATGTCGCTAGCCCAGGTAGCCGTCCTTTGTGCCACAAGGGGGTTTCACCAGTCAAGGTGTTCCACCATCCCATGCGACGTAGAGCCTGTCTCCATATCTGAAACACAACCTGCGTGACCGGAGGTAACGTCTTCCGCAATTGCACCGTATACAGAATGGTGTGTAGCGTGCACGACCCCATAAGGCAGCGCTCCAGGGCATATGCCGGGTCTTCCCGGTCACCATACCACCACTCGTTCAGGACTAGAAGAGGTTAGGCCTGATAATAAGAAAGGATATCAGAAGTCGCCAAGCCCCACAGTAAGTAGATAAAAAACAGGTGCGCAGCGCTACCCGTACTGAGCCCGCTGCCGAGAGGAACTGCCCCAATAAGGAGTTAACCTGTCGGAACCATTGAGGCGGAATGGGGAAGGGGTGATTCTTTAATTGGTATAGCAGCCTGGGAAGGGCTACCATTTTAAAAATGGCCGACCTACCATATATCGTCAGTGGCATGCGGGACCACATTTTGATATCCGCCCGGACCCGTTCCCACACCAGCCCTATATTCCGCTCCCAGGAGACTATGGGGACCTCAGATATAAACACCCCCAAGTACTTAATACCACCCACCGCTACCTGGAGTGTCGATGCCCAGTCCCCCACCTCTACGCGCCCCCCCCCCCCAACACCCATAAGGTTGACTTGCGAGGGTTCATATAGAGCCCTAATGTTTCCCCGAAGATTTGCAGTATACGTAGCCCGACCTATTAAGATCGGTAAGGAAAAACAGGACATCGTCCGCATAAAGCGCAATCCTATCGGACAGTCCCCGCGCCCACTCGAACCCCCGCAGTTGCGCATCGATGCGCACCCATGCCTCCAGCGGCTCCATAGCTTGGGCAAATAGGTATAGCGAAAGGGGGCAGCCCTGCCGGGTGCCACGCCCGATGAGGAACCTGGTGGATATGGTCCCCACCACTCGAACCGAGGCTGTCAAATCCGTGTATAGAAGTCGCAGATACGAGAGGAAGCGGGCCCCAGGTTGAGCCGAAGCAGGACGGCAAACAGGTAGACCCAACTCAGCGAATCAAATGCCCTGTCCATGTCCGCTAATAAAAGTGCCACCTGTTCCCCCGTATTTTGAACCGCAGCCACCGCTACATGCGCTCGCCGAATATTATGTCTGGTTGCCCTCCGGGGCATAACACCAGCCTGGTCTGGATGAACCAGCGCTGCGATATGAGGCAAAAGCCGGTTAGCTAATGCTTTGGCCAAAATGTTGGCCTCCACATTTAGCAAAGAGATGGGCGGTAGGACGCATGATGCTCCGGGGGGCGGCTCGGCTTATGGAACACCACCACTTCAGTGTGTCTCCAATCTGGGGGGAGGCTACCTCGTGCCCTGGCCTCCTCCAAGGCTGCCCTACAGTGTGTACCCAGTTGTAGGTGATATTTCTTGAAATATTCGCTAGGGAACCCGTTGGGTCCGGGAGCCTTTCCTGTGTTAAGCTCACCCAAGGCCGTACCCAGCTCCACCTCCGTCAGCGGAAGCTCAAGGCGCTCTCGCACATCATCCGATACCGCACGAGGTGGCAAGTCAGCAATACATTTATCCACCACATCCTCACTAAGGCATTCGTTCGGGGCATATAAGTCTGCATAATATGCAGCAAAGCTATCTGCTAACTCTTTCGGGTCCGTATCCCTGGCAGGTGCCCTGACACAGCCGGTGTAACATCGTTCATGATTTGTCCCCCCACTGGTATATCCTACTGCGTGTTGCAAGCCATATCTGCTGCGTCTCGTCTAGCAGCAGAGAGGCATAGGACTGTTGCGCTAAAAGTAATTGCCCCACCATTTGACCCTCGCCCTCGGCACTGCCCCAGCGCTCCAACACCTCAATCTCGGCCTCGGCCTGTACTAATTCCGCTCTGCGCCGCTTCCGGACAGCTGCATACCAAGCTATGTCCTCCTCCCGTAGCGTGGGTTTCAGGGCCTCCTACACCGTCCCGGCACTGACGACAGACCCTAAGTTCTCAACTAAGTATTCAGCTATGGCCTCGCTTAAATGCTTCTGATAGTCGGCGTGCTGCAGATGCCATACGGATAGGCGCCACCGAAATGGCTGCCGCCCTCTGTCTAAACAAATATCCACTGTAACGGGGTAGTGGTCCGAAAGTCCACGCGGTAGTATGTCTGCCGATTCCACCCTACCAACCACTGCTCTGGGAACAAAGATATAATCCAGTCAGGAAAAGGACTTGTGAACAGCTGAAAGATATGTTTAGTCCCATCTAGTACCATGCAGGTGCCGCCATTTGTCCACCCAATCCAAGCCCCCAACCATGCCTCTCAATTTGGTGGATTGGCCCACTACCTGCCCCCCCCCCGGGCCTACACCTATCTCGGGGTCCATCCATGACATCATTCCAAACCCTTTCCACCTCCGCCAACGCATCAGGAATGTCGGCCCACGCCGCGAACAACTTCTCAACCATCAACCATTGCAAAGGGGGCGGGGCATACACACATCCCAACACCAGAGGCTCCTCCCCTATCATACCCTTAACAAATAAGTATCGTCCCTGTGTATCAACCCATTGAGAAGAGTGAACATATGGGATACTGAGATGTGCTAATATGGCCACCCCCCCTGGATCCACTAGTAAAACCTGCATGATAAACCTGGTAGTAGCCATACCGCAGAAGGCACAAGGACTTAGTACCTAATAGGTGAGTTTCCTGCAGCATCAACACATCAGTTCCAGCCCGCTTAGCCTGCCGTAACACTGCCCCCTCTTAATCTTGTCTAGAACTCCCCGTATATTCCAACTAAGGACACGAAGAGAGCCTCTGGGCCCCAAGGCCCCACCTATAGGATTCGTCATCGGGGACTATTCAGAGCAGAGGCCCAGACGCTGGACCATGTAGGTGCACACATAACAATTGGTGAAACCCTAACGTGACTGTGCGAATCATGGCCAATCAGAACAGATCCCTCCCCCATGAACCAACAAACCCCGCCTCCGCCACCCCATACCTCAAGAACATTGAAGTACCTGTCCCGGCATAAAAGACTCCCGGCCCCCAACGTAAGACCGGGGGCCGTCCGCACCAATGGATCCCCACCCAACAACCCATGAACCTCAAGCCACCCCCAACAAGCCTTAAACTAATGGGGAAGAACTTCCGCCCAAAATGTAGCTCCCCCCCCCCGCCCCGCCACAGCCCACAGCCCACAGTCACAAATAGCTTTGCGGATAGCAACACATCAGCTCCCTCCAGCCCGCAAAGCAAAAATTGTCAACCGCGCACAGTACCACATCGCTATGCAGAATTGCAATCGAAACCAGCTCTCCCACTCCCGCCAGTTAGAAAGGTCAAGGGTCAATTGTCTGATGTTCAGGGGCTTCCTTCCCCTTATCCGAGGCACCGCCGGAGGTAGACCGCCACCTGGACCGGGATCTCCAGTTTCCCCTCTTCCGCGACCCCCGAGAGGTCTGCGACCGCACCTCACTCAGGGATGAGTCCGACTCCAATCCCGGCGGTGTGTGCACCCTCACCTTCGCCGTTTCGTCAGTCCATTTAAATACCTCCTCAGGAGTTTCGAAGAAGTGGGTGCAAGACTGCTAGACCACCCGCAGGCGGGCCGGGAAGCGCAAAGCGTAGGGGAGCTTAAGGTCTCGGAGGCGAGCCTTGGCCGCCGAAAAAATTGCAGTTGTTGTTGCACCAAGCGCGTGTTGTCCGGAAAAATCAAGATACGCTGATTCTCATAAAGTGGGGGTTCCTTTGCCCTGGCCTGCTACAGGATAGTGTTGCGGTCATGATAGTTCAGCAGTTTAGCTATTACAGGCCGTGGGCGTGCCCCCACCAGCGGCTTCTGCATGAGGGCCCTGTGTGCCCGCTCTATCACAAAACATCTTGAGAATCAGGGGGGAGCCATGTTACCCTTCACACAGCCTTCCGGGAGTCCGGCGAAGCGCAGATTGTTCCGCCCGGCCCGTCCTTCCGCATCCTCCGCTCGGAGCTCCAGGCCCTTCTGGATGCCCTCCATACTAGCCACCTTACGTTTCAGGGCTGCAACGTCATCCTCCACCCCTGAGATCCGGGTTTCCGCTTTCGTGATCCGGGCCACAGCGTTTTGCAAGTCTAGACGCAACAATGTGACATCTGACCCCACTGCGCTAATTTTCGCGTCCAGGATATCCCTAGACGGGTTATGGCTGCCATTAAAGCTGCGTTATCTGGTCCGGAGTCCTGTTGGCTGCCGGCGGCCCCTGCACCCCCTCCTGGCCCCGTAAACTTGTCGATGGGCCCTTGCTTTGTGGTCCCACCGCCACCCTTGTCCCTTGTCATGGCCGCCAATTAGGGAAGTCCGCCCAAAGGGAGCCCAGCCGACGCAGCTACAGACAATCCAACGCAGACGCCACCAAGGCCGCAAATATTCTTCCGGGCCACACCCGGCCGGAGAAAGAGCACCCTCGGGCTAGGGCCAGCCGTCCTGTCATGTGCCCCCGATACTCCTCACCCGGCTCTAGAATTGAAGAGGGCCACCGCCCACGCTAGGCCACAGGATACCGTCCAGGCCCGTATCACCAAGGCCACAAGTACACTCCTGGGCCACTCCCAGCCAGATAACGGGCACCCTCAAGCCAGGGTCTGCCGTCCAGTCGTGCACCCCCAGTTCTTTCACCCAGGCTCTAGGGCTGAAGGTGGCGCTACTCAGGCCTCAGCACCGCTCTCACCTCCGCCGCGGCCCGGTCCGAGCACCGTGTAATGGTCCACAGGCCCCCTCCAGCCTCGTGCTCCGGCAATGCCCCAGCTTCGCGCCCCTCTGCGGACGTCGCAATCCACTCCTCAGCCCCTGGGCTCACCACGGCAGGGGGGCTCCTGGCCAGTCCGGGCGCACCCACGGGTCCACAGCTCAAAGAAAAGACCTGTCCAGTGATAGGGTGCCCGCTCCGACCAGCCTCATCTCCCCACTGTGTGGCAATCCCTCCTTAGGGTCGATGTGCCCCTGAGCACCCACCGCATGCACAGCTGCCGGATTCCGCCCCTGGGCCTGCCCCAAACTCGAACCCCCGGCTCCTCCACGCGGCCCCAGGCCTCACTGCACCGGAGCCTAAAAGCAGGAACGGAGACCGCCCTCGGAGCTCGCTGCCCAACAGGAACTCCGGGGGGCCAACTCGCACCCTAGGACACTGTCGCGGGTCCCACCGATTGAGAGACCCGCGCCACGTACTGCAGGCCGCTGCGCCGCTGCTGCTTCGGCCGCAAGGACTCGCGAAAATCAAGGTCCCCGTCCCGTCCCGCCGCACACCGCACGGCCCAGAACTCGGTCCCCAGGCCCCAGGGGGGCACATATTTCCCCCGGAGGCTCTCCGTTAGCTCCTGGCACAGGATCCATCTCTGGGTCGCGCACGAGCAGCAGGAAGCAGGATGTTGTGCAGGATCAATGTCGGGCGGGACGGAGCTCTACTAAGCCACATCCGCCATGCTGGCTCGCGTAGCCACGCCCCGTCAATTAAGTCCTTTTTAATTGAGAATCCTGTTGCATTCTGTCTATTTTATGCTAAAATGTTATGGTTTTAATTATCTATACAATAAAACTATTACTTACTTACACATAATGTTGGAGTTTATAATGGCTACTGTCCCTTATGACGGTTGTGTCTCTGACTTTGGTTACACTACATCCACTGGGGATAGTTGGTTTACACTGAGGTGCTCAGCAGTGTAATAGTGACAGATTATATAATGTTGAATCAGGCCCAGAATTACAGATCCCCTGGTATTTCCTTGTTTTTTAGGTCGAGCCTATACCATTCCGCAAGGAATGGATAGGATTGAATTTTTGTGGGCAAAATAATTGTCAAACCAACGCGGCGGATTTTCAACAGTTCACGTGAACAAGCATGCGCTTTTCCCCCACAGGCACCATCTGTGCGTCCACATCAAAGCAATCAGCCTCCCTCCCAGCCTCCCTCCCACTGGCATCTGAAGCTTCCCCCGGCGTGCGCTTGGCCTCAGGCAGGCATTTCTCCTCCCCTAATTATTCACTTCACTTTCACGGCCGCCAGGCCGTGCGTTTCTCTTCCCCCCCTCCCCACAGCAATGCCAAGAGCTTGTTTTTTTTTAATTTCCAGGCTCCTCACAACTTGTTCTAGTGGTAAGCAAATCATACTATTACTAAGCAAATCGTTGACTTCTGGCCGTTCAGCCATAGTTTCTTAAATAAAGAATGCTTCCAGAACTTGTATTTGGGGTTTCATTGCTTTATCACATGAGACTCTGGTACTTTCTCAGGTCCTCAGAATCCCTTGTGTTTCATGCTCTGTAAACAGGCTAAGAAGGCATTTTGGAAAGATGGAATTCTATAGCCAGTTGCGTCATTTTAGAAGTTTATCCGATAACATAATATTATAATATTAAAGCAGGGTTAATTAAGCAACCACTCATTTGAATCCGTAGAACCCTTAGTTGAGCTCTTGTCCTCAAAAATCTTGACGCTGTGTACTTCTAGGTCATTCCGGGGCAGTATGTGAATCGTGGTTAAACATGCTTAGCCAAATTTGTTCTGTATCTTTCACAGAGTAACAACTGTTGAGATGCAGCGCATAGAAACTCAATTGGGGGATGCATTTCAGCTATGCGAGAATCTGAATTTGCTATACATCTTAAGTGCGTACAGTCCTATTTGTCTAAAATTGCCATATCATATGAACAATTCTGACTTGTTACTGGTTCGATCATTCAGACACAGGCATTGACAAGAAATGACCACCTCTACCCCTTCTGCTCTGTTAATTTTTCCAGTGTTATATTGCATGCTAGCCTCCAATTAGGTGGCAACTCTCTTTCCATTGCCACACGAGTATTGCCTTTCTTTGTACTCAGCGGGTCTCTTGACTTTACCCTCCCAGTTAACTGTGGACAGCACCATTTGGAGGCATCCTCGTCCCACCCAACTTCTATGTGCACTATCTGTGGGCCACCCAAGCAGCCTGCAGCAGACAAGTTATTGACAACGCCAACCACCTTTATCTAGAAATCCTCATGCAGCAGTCACCACTTTCCGTGCACACGAGCCTCCTGCCCGGAGTCCACACCTCTCCTGCCCAGAGTCCGCGCTCCTCCTGCCCTGTCCTCCTTAAAGAGCCTGCTGCGCCTCAGACACGTTACACTAGTGCAAACAAGGGTAATCCGGGTTTGCCAGGTTTTTAAGTGCGATAAAAATAAGTGAGGGTCCTTGAAACGGGCATGGCCTATATATTTAAGGGCGTGGCTTAAACATGTACACTAAAATTCCCATAGTGTCACCGTACCCACACATTTACATTGAATCACAACTGAGACTGGCATACGGGATCATGGCTCTGTGCGCTTTCTAAGGAGACCTGGATTGGACGAGCACGTATTCTGAGCACCTTTTTGCCCCTAACAGACACTGAGAGAAACTGGCACTGCCTTCAGCCAAAACTCACATGCACCCAGTTGTAAACACCTGGATGGCACTCCGTTCGAGCTATGCACCAGACAAGAGTAATGCGTAGTCAGAAAAACAAATACTTTACACAGCTTCCTGGAAAAGCAAACATTCATAGCGAATGCCAGTTTAAGTAAAGGCTGTGAAATATAAGGAGGGGCGACATGGAATGCTTCAATGTTTTTTACCTCCATTGTTCAGAAATAGATCAGTGCCTTAAACATGCAGAGGTAAAAACATGAACACAGGGCCCAAAGAGGCAGGTCAATGTCCGTTTTAAAATGCTACGGGGTCTGACACCCAGAGCGGCCCAGTCCACTTAAAGCCCTGTGTGTGCAAAGTTTTGTTACTTGTGCAACGGGATAGAACAGGCGGGGATTGCTCCACCTTGCAATACAGAAAAGATGACGGCACAGTTTGTTTATTGTTTAAGCAGCTGCTCACCCACGAGCAATAACCACTAAACAAAGACGTTCCAGCCAGTGAATATGGATCAAAGGTTTTCTTCATTTTAATTATGTAAAAATTGACCTTGTCATTTTTAGGTCGAGGTAATATCCGGTCTGCGAATGTATGACTAAATAACTACTTCCCAAACCACGACTTTCTTAACCACGAAAGCTGAACAACGAGCTATTCTAAAGCACTACTGTTTTTTTCAACGACTTCCTAAACCACGAAAAAAACCATTTCGTAACTGGCCTTTAGATGGCACTATTCTAATAACAATACTTCTTCGTGATGTTTTCACATTGCTCATTACCCATTTTATTTTTAATTTCTTCAGCTTATATTTTTAATTTATATTTATATTTTCTAAAACCATGACGAACTACAAATGATTGTATATTTTTGAAATTGATACTATGCTTAAAAATGTAAACGTATATAAAAACGAAACATTAACAATTTCGAGTAAGCATATTTTTCATCATTTCATATCATTTTATTATTAAAAATATTTATTTTTACAAAACGTTGACTCTGTTTTAATTTGTTTTCAAAATGTTAAATTAAATAATAATTTAATCACTTCTATGTAAAATGTAAGTCACCTACCTGACAACATGGATGGGGAGGAGGACAGATTCGTGGTGTTTGCATGCTGCCATTATTTAGGTTGGCTGCTTCCCTACTTTCCTCTGAGTCCTTCAGCCTGATACTTCCAATCAAGTGTCATGTTGGAGGTGGGGGAGATGCATTGCCTAATTCAAGAAGAATAGCGCGCTATCTCTTCAAAATCTGAGACATTGATAATCACGCACCATAGTGAGACCACAGCTGGGCACACAGCACGTACCCAGGAACAAAACAGGAGAAGAAACATGCATTTGAGCTGGCAGAATCCGGGCATTTGTCTCATGCGCCTGGCATTCAGTCGTGATTGGCAGTCATCCAGTTTGACTCTCTTCCGTTTCCAGGTTTAAGGGGTGGGGCGGAGATGAGTGACGTGAGCAGGCGAGAGAGGCCAAGCATAGTTTAACATTGCAGTCCGGGAAAAGTCGTGGTTTAGGACTTCGTGGTTTAGAACGTCGTTGTTCAGGATTTCTCGTGGTTCGGACTTCGTTGTTCAGGTAAGTCGTACTTTATACTTCGTTGTTATGGATGTTTCCCCCGGTCTGCCGAAGGCAGACCGGAAGTCCGAGAATTAATGTCTCTTAGTGGGACTATTAGTCCCGCCTCAGTTTTTGGCTCTCTCCCATTGGCTGGCTTCCTAAACAGAGGCCAGCCATTGGAGGAGAGAGCCGTCCCTCCGAATAGGCTCCGTCTTTTTCGGATTTGGGGGCGTCATTTTTGCTGTTCTTTAGCTCGTGACATAGTCCGTCACTCAGGACAGCAAAACCACGCCCCCAAATCCGAAAAATATCGGAAGCTGTTGGGCACCATTTTTTCTCGTCTGCGGACCCTGCCGCCGCCTCTTCTACCCAGTCCCCCACCCTCTGGGTGCCCGGGCGCCCGGAGATCACTGCTGCAGCCGTTTGAAGGTCGCTGGCGCCGCTGACGCCACTGGGATTGGCCCCGCTGTCCTCCCCGCCGTGTCTTTTTCCCGCCCCCCCTCCCGGCACTCAATAGAGCTCTTGTTCCCCATCTGTCCCGCAAGCTCTGCTGTCTCTGTGCTTCGGAGCCTCCTGAAGTCCTACTTCTGTTGACAATGGGGATGGGGATGGGGATGGGGATGGGATGGGATGGGGGCTGCATCACCGAGGCCGGCAGCTCAGGGTAACCAGAAGCCCCGCTCTACCGACCAGGAAGCCCCTGTGTTGTAAACCCTTGCTGGAGAACTGCGAACATCAATTCCGCAAAAAATAACACCCCGCAGAGACCGCCGGCTGCTTCCACTCACGGCTCAGTTGGATGGCACTTCACTTGTGGCGCTACAAGACAGCTTCTCAGAGAACTGGAAGAGATAACACCGGAGCCCGAATGGCCCTTGACCTGAAACTGGATTGCAGCCCAGTCTGTCCCGTTTCCTCTGAAGCCTGAAACAGAGAGATAACCTCGGCCCGATTGGCTGTGTGGGGCGTTGGAGCTGGAGGGGCGCTAATTGCGGTCCGGTCGCGAGTTAGATCGGGAGCCTTTCCCCCTCGTGCCAATGCCGTGCCTGGCGTGGCTCGCCGGGAGGAGCAGGCCGGGTTGCCTTGTGGCCTAAGGGTATCGAGATCGGGGTCAGGTCTCCTGCTGATGGTTGCGGCAGGGCCCGCGGATGTCCCCTTTATTCCGCTTGCTAAACGTACATGCACACATAACTTTGTGAATAAGGTCTTTGGTTTTATGTAGGTAAAATATTTACCCTCAAGCCTCCCTGTAAAACGTCTGTCCTGCAGTGCTTCATTCCTAGCCCCCGCTTATGCGGAGCATTGCTTGCCTGGTGACCTTTGCAGAAGCGCAGTGTCTTTTGTCGGGGTTTGCGCTCTTAAGGCAGCTGGTGCGCCAGCAGCACAAAGCCTCTGCCCGCGGCGGCCTTCAGTGCCCAAAGCAAATGTGAAAGCACTTCCCGCCCGACCTGTCCACACAGGGCGGCACGAGGCAGCGGCCTGACCTGATAGCAGGAGCAGCACACAGACGGAAACAGGGCCGGCACGCAGTGATTCAGAGAGCGTGAGGCTCGCTGCTGATAGGGAAAGGCCGGGCGCAGTCCTAGAAACCGAGGAACTCTGCAGATCTGGCGACTAAGTTGCCCGCTGTCTCTGAAATCGGAGGTCTCTGGTGCTACCTGAGCACACGTGTCTGCCAATATTTTCGGAGAGCAAAGTAAAAGATTAAATAAAATAAAAAAATCGTAAGAATGTATTTTCCAAGTTGACTTCTATTGAAACCGAGGTAGTTGCAGGCAGGGAGGCGGACAAAATAAAGTCATTGTTGGCTTTAAAAATCGGGAGTACCAGGCCTCAATCTGGTCTCTTGGTGGATATGCCTGAGTTTTAACAATCCAGCACACATGTGAGCCTCATTGTTTCAGCTGTGACGAGTGACCGTCCAAAACCATGATCAAGTATTTCAATAGAAATCAACCAGAGTCCTAGGAATTCCCGAGGGCATCGATCTGTCAATAATCCTCCCTGCATTGGAGTCGGCCTGCCCACCTCTTGCCGTTAGGATCTTTTGTGTGTTAAGAAATTACACTCCTTAAAATGTTGCTGATGCATGCCGAGAAGTCTGTGGCATTTGAGGGTGAGTAATCGGTTGATACAGGCATACCTAGGATATGAAACAAGTGCTGGAACGAGCCCGAGCCATCGCCGGGAGGAGCAGGCCGGGTTGCCTTGTGGCGTGAGGGTGTCGAGATCGGGGTCAGGTCTGCTGATGGTTGCGGCAGGGCCCGCGGATATCCCCTTTATCCCCCATAGCTCGGAGGCAGCCTGCATAGAATGCTTAATTTTAACACGCATTCTCTCATTCAATGCCTTTGTGGCTTTGACATCGGTATCTCAAAGCCCAACATCCGGTCTGCATTTTTTATGAGCGTGTTCGCTGGTGATGGCATTTATCAGCAATTAAGGTGTTCACCATATGGGAATTACTTTATCTTCTGTGACGGGGAGGCCTTGCACCTGCATTCTTTGTCCAAACATTACCGGACGATTTACCAAGGCCCCCTCCGCAGATGCAGCAACGTAATTATGAACTATTCTTGGCGCGCAGAACGCGGAGCCACGTTCTTAAGGGGCATTTGGCGCAATGATTTTAGGGGCTTATTTAGCCGGGTTGTTAAAATAGGAAAAAAAAAAGTACGGTAGTTCGCTAGCAGAATGTGCCATCCGAGCAATTATGCTTTTTTCTCACACCATAATCCATTCCAGCCTGCCCTCCCTCGCGTCTGATTGGTGGATTTGTATCTTAAATATGTTGTACATTAGCTGAAAAAGACAGTCTTCAAAACGTTTTTTTCTTTTTTCTCCTTCAGTTCCAGCATCGCCCCCCATTGAATACGCCCAGTTTCCCTTCTACCTCAACGGACTGCGCGAAACGTCAGACTTCGTGGAAGCGATTGAGAAAGTGCGGGTAATCTGCAATAACTTCTCCAGCCTGGGGGTGGCCATTTACCCTGCCTAACGGCTACCCCTTCTTCTTCTGGGAGCAGTACATCGGCCTACGGCACTGGCTCCTGCTGTCCATCAGCGTGGTGTTGGCATGCACGTTCCTGAAGTGTGCCCTGTTCCTGCTGAACCCCTGGACAGCTGGAATCATTGTAAGTTTATAATGGCCTCTGTGGCAGTCGAATTCCTTTCAGCATAGCTCTTGCTATAGTCGGCGAGAGTCTGTTTATGTCTGGGCCTCTGCTGTAGTGTGCTCTTACCAGGCGCACAACACTCATCCCCCCCCCCCCCCCCCCCCCCCGTCGCAGCCGCACCCGAGTACTTAACAGGTCTTTTAAAGACCATTCATTGTAAATGAGGTTTTTGTTGCGTGTTCTCCCCTTCTTAGAGCCACTCTGTCTGTGGTTGGAAGAACTACCCCCCCGAAATATTTTTCGCCCCCCCCCACCCCCGAATTTGGCTCTAGTTGCCCGCCTGGCTGTTAAATCATTCATGAAATGTTTATTCGACCTTGGATGAGGCAGGGAGGGGCCAGTAAAAGAGATGGGGTGAACTTCAGCGCTGAAGTAACTGGGCCCTGAGCAGGGTACTCCTGCAGAGAAATGTCCCCGTGGGCGCCATATGAGCAGCACTTTTCTAAAAGGAGCCTTTTAGCAACTTTATTTTATGTTGCCTTGCATAGTTAACTCCACATTGATTTGAAGCTCAGTTTTTTTAACACTAGGTGTACTTGTCTAAATGGGGAGGAGTTTAATTGTTGTGTTCTCGGTAATGCACGTAGGATAGTGAAAGAACAAACGCTTATTTGTTGGTTAGTTGTACCCTGTCAATCATAAAATGCCTAACCTGATGCGGAGATTGATCGCAAGTGCCAATAGAAATTGGACTTAAATCCCACATGTACTTCATATATGTGTAGACATAAAATGTCAGAATGGCGGAAGGAAATTGACTTTTCACATTGTCTTCTACCACTAATAGTTCTATATACTTATAAAAGAGAATGGTAAATGTCAAACTATCAAATGAATGAATCTGTGCTTGGTGTCAGGGTTGTCCAGCTGCTTATTTCTCAGCATCTCTCTAGCAATAAGATTTTTTTTCCTTGCATTACAGATGTGTTTTCATATCAACTCATTCACCATAAGTCTAGCGTTAATGTTCACTTTGGGCCGTGACTGGATAGCTAAACTGCTCCAGGGGAAATCAGCTTGTGAGATTGAGCATCAGATTAGCAGAAACCCCAGCACCCTTTTTGGACTGGTTTGGTCAAGGGGTGACCTGTGTGTGTTGTGGATTTTACGTCTTTTGCAGTAGGCATAAATTGAGCATAAAATGTTTGTTCGGCATGCAGAGTGTTTCAATGAGCAGAATCTGCCTGCCCTGCATTCTGTCACGCTCTCACCTGTTCCTGATAGTAACTTGTGTTAGGATGTCGCTTTTTCAGAGCAACTTTGTTCTTTTTAACTGTGATATACCACGTCCATGTTAAACTGTACTTCATTGTTTGGGGAGGCAATGAAAAGCACCGCTGTATAATCTGTTCCACGCAATAAAAGGTGCGGTCCCCATTCCATGTGTGCGAATTTAGCGTTTTTATTCAAAGCACTGGTCACATTAGAAAGTGTTTAATTTGTGCCTGCACATGTTAGCTGGCTATTCTCGTAGCATGCACAGGCTAACTTGAGCAGAACATCGGATCACTGTTATCTACTTAAAATAAAACATTGGTGCTCTCTTGCTCCTCATTATATTGCACTTAAAGTACTGATGGCAAATCTTGAAGTAATTCCTAGACGGAGCTGGCACAGTAAGCACGGGCTATCAATGTCTGCCACAAGCAAAATGTTATGCGCTCATTTGAGATTACTTATTTCGTTATTTTAACTTGTTGGACCATTGATTGGTTCTTGGTGGTTTGACCAAAGAGTTTACAGTGTTTTTTGCATCCTTTCAGGTGATAGTGCTTGCTCTGATGACAGTGGAGCTCTTTGGAATGATGGGGCTGATCGGGATAAAGCTGAGTGCTGTGCCTGTCGTCATCCTTATTGCATCCACTGGTATTGGAGTGGAGTTCACTGTCCACGTTGCTTTGGTAGGTACTTTCCAATACTTTTGCACGTGAATGTGAATTTGCCAACACAGGGTGCAAAATCTTTTTAAGACCTTGGGAGGAGTGCTGTAGGAACATTGGAGCCCAAGTAATTTTTGGGGGGGGGGGGGGGGGGGGCAGTGCAGTTTGCAAATATTATTACTTATTTTTGGGAGCTAGGTTCAATCCTCTGTCACCTAAACTTGGATGTTAATTGCAGCTGTACTCTTTTGTAACACTGTCTGAATACTATGCATAATGTGTATGTTTTGTTTACTGGTGGTCAGTTCAAGAGTAAAATATTCTGTAAAACGCTTGGCTTTGTGCTTAGCATAGTGTGCCACCCAACTTGTATTTTGCTGTTTCTGTCATTGCATCCATATATATGATACACCAAGTAACTTAATACCTACACCAAGTCAGGACTATTGGCTTTGTCAATGGTTGTTAGTTGCATAAGATAAATAGGCAGCAACTATGGCTTGTATATTATTGAAAACGCTTCCACTTAGAGCCATGGTGTGTGTGGGTGACTATGTGAATGACTCTGTGTGGGTGGCTCTGTATGTGTGTGTGTGGGTGTATTTGTGTGTGTGGCTCTGTGTGGGTGTAAATACAATAGGTCATACATTTGCGAGCGGTTAAGCTATTGGCATTGTAAATGACAATGCCATTTATTTAACGATTACGCTATTGGCAATGTAAATGACAATGCCATTTATTTATGATTAAAAAAAAAAAAACACCAACAAAAAAGTCATGAGCAATGCCAATAGCTCTACCTTTTATAATGCCGAGACCATTGCATTGTAAATGCTTGTTTGTATCTGTGAAAGCTATATTTGTTAAAAGAGGTGTCTGCTTTTCATCTGTTCCCCCTCGCTCCTGTTTTGTTTTCCCCATCCCTTTGTTCACGCCTCCTCCCGTTCTCTGTGTTTTCCATCCTCCCCCTCCCGTTCTGTTGCCTGTGCGCTTCTCCCATGCCCCCTCCATGATGCCCTTGTTTTGAGCTGCATTCATTTCCTGCCCTTTTGGACTGGTTTGACTTGCTAAATCGGTGATTAAGTGTCACCTCATGCTGACTTGTGGATCCAGACTGTGACACAAGTCCATCTTTACCAGCCCCCTTTGGATAACTTCGAAACGAAAGTTATTGCTTATTGTTTTCTGGACATTTTTTACACAGTCTGTAAATTATTTATACATGTGTCCTCCTTTGGGGTATTTTTGTCAGCGTTTTGGTACATTAAGACTGCACCAGTAAAATTAAACATGCACTAAGAATCTCTTGAAGCATCGTGGCACTTATTTATAGCTTTTGCCTGCTCCACACTTCGTGGTGTTTAGAAAATAAGTGTGCCAATTACGATTTCTGCTCCTGTTTCTTTTTCCCAAAAAAACTCACCATCTAAAAATGCATTTTTCCCTTCTTTCTTTTTTAATTGTCTTACTATAGCACATACAACAAATCATTTTTTACTAAGGTGAGCTTTTCCACACCAGCAAGAGGCAGTGGTATAATACAGCATGTTTTCTACTGAAAATAGGCAGACAGGGCTCCCATGATTTATACATTTGTAAGACACCACATAAATTCAATCCACAACACACAATTCCACATCATGCCACAAAATTCAACAGCACACCACATAATTAAACTACACTACATACCACTCCACAACGCAACCATATCACATAATTGCACTTCATGACACAATCCCACTCCAGATAATTCCAGTACACTCACAACCACATTACTATCCACATAATTCCACTGCACACTATGACACCTAATTTTCATACACCATACAAATACACTGCATACCACACAATTCACCCCAAATTCAACACACATAATTCCACTCCAAACCACATATATCCAATCCACTCCAAACCAAAACACATAGATAAAAGGCATTGCCATTTACAATGCCAATAGCTCTAATTCTCCCAAATGCGATACCTATTGCATTGCAAATGCTTGTTTAACCAAATATCTTTATTGAGGCTTTTCAATGTTTATGAGCATTCCAATGCTTTGTGAGCAACAATAGCAAGACGCAAAACCCAACCATACCTTGAATCTAGATGCAAGTACACTTTGGTATGTAGAGTCTTTTTTTCAATCAAGTCTCACAGAATCAGATCAAGCATAAGCATAATTTCTAATTTTTAAGAGGACCTCTGGGACAAACTTGTAATGGGACTAACTGGGACAAACTTGTAATGAGTTACAAATACCCTTAGAATTGGTAATTCCTGGGGTGGTGAAACTCAGAGTCATTTTCCAGGTAGCTTCTAATGAAGGTCGTAGTCTACACAGATAAAGTGGATAGGACAGCCCTCTTTCTCCCTTGCTTTTTTTTGCTTTGGCCTTGAGGGAACTAAATTCTGTTATGAAGGGCATGATAGGCTGCTCAGAGATAATGGCACATGGAGTTAAGACTCTGGTGTCTCCAAATGCTCATGACCTATATCAGATTCTGGTTTTAATTTACCTAGGGTGGGAAACTTTATTGGCCAGTTTAGGGAGGTTTATGAAGTCGTCAATAACTGGGACAAATCTGAGTTAATGCTGAATCTCAGTGTCTGATGTTTCCATAATAGTCCTTTTTAAGGGGCTCCCTGACACCATCATTTTTTTAACATGTTTTTATTGGCATTTGTAGTTTACAAAAACATGGTGTGTTAGGGTACATTTGGTTTGCTTGCATTGTTTGAATTTTTTAGCAGTATACATTGCTAATCATACAAAATATGGACATGTATCCTGCCATTATTAAGGTCTAGCCTTAAATGATTACTATATAGAACTGGAATGCAAAACTGGGGGAACGTTCATGGGATCCTAGGATCAGATGTTAAATGGGGTATCAGGGCGATGTGTGTCTTGCTAGTTGGTATGTATGTGTGTTACTGGGAGTGGGGGGGAAATGTCGTTGGTCCTGCTCCAAAGTCTGGCCTTCGAGTTTCGTGTGATGCGTGGTGAGAATAGCAAGCAACATTACATGTGTGCTGCAGGAGGAGATCTAGTGCGCGTGTTTGCGATCTGGGCTTGTGACTGTGGGTCCGTCGAGGTGTGCGGGTAGCCATCTGGGTCGTCGTGAGTAGGTGGCTGTTTGAATTGGTGCAGTAGTAGGGCCCACGCCATAGAAATGGGGTGTTTTTACGTGTCCCCTTCACCTCTTCCTCTCTTAGTGTTTCCTCCTCTGCCGTTGCCCACTTGTGTACCGCTCCCGCCCATGCCGCGAATGGTGGGCTTGTGGGATATCGCCAGTGCATGGCTATACTCCTTTTAGCCAAAAAAATTGCCAGGGAGACAAATCGGGTTGCCACTTTGGGTTGCTTCCGTTTCTGGAAAATACCTAGCGCAAAGGCTTCCAATGTTTTCAGATGTGTTAGCACTGTGAGATCTCCGAGTGATTTGTAAACATTGTGCCAATATGGTTGCAGTGTGGGGCAGCTCCAAAACGTGATGAAAATATGCTGCCTGTGAGTGGCATCAAGGACAAAGGAACTGGGTGTCGGGGTAAAATCTTTGGAGGCGTGCTAGTGTTAGGTATGCCTTGTGTAGGATATAGAATTGTACATTTTTAAAATGTGCGTTTCTAGACACCTTCTTGGGGTATTCAAGGGCCATCTCCCATTCTTTCTCATGCAGTGGGTGTCCTAATTCTTTCTCCCAGGTGGCTCGTAGGGCCTCTAGGGGTCTGCTTGTAAGTTCCTGAGTGGTTTTATAGAGCCATGTGGTCAAGTGTCGCCCCACTTCCATATGTATGGATGATCGGGGGGAGTAGCAGGCTCTCCTGTCGATAGGTCGTGGCACAATCAATAGCTTTCAAGGAGTTGGCGGTGAAGTATG
Organism: Lissotriton vulgaris; assembly: GCF_964263255.1. Lineage (NCBI taxonomy): Eukaryota > Metazoa > Chordata > Amphibia > Caudata > Salamandridae > Lissotriton > Lissotriton vulgaris. The sequence continues at coordinate 716,953,239 of NC_141697.1, read as the reverse complement.
AACTGGCCAGGGGGAGATCGTAGTCGTCGATAAGCTGTTGGAACCGTGGGGCTGTCCGTCCTCGAAAATGGGCTCAATTTCAGTGAGGCCGCAGGCCGTCCATATGTGAAGCATGTTAAGAGTGTAATACTGTTCATGTTTGGGCCAGCCGACCAGCGGCAGCAGAGGAGAGTACAAAGGATTCCCCGGCGACATACAGTGTATCCTTTGCATGCATTTGCGTGCTACTGCTACGTGTATGGGATATGTGCGTCTCGGTTTAGTGCCTGGTAGTAATAGGCAGCTTAGTTCTGGGGTGGGCACTTGGCCGGTTGCGGTGTATGTTTCACCTGTATGTCTGCCTGCTGTTCAGTAGGATAGCCACTTGTGGGGAGGAGGAGCAGGAGACCCCATAGAAAACGGAGCAAACGCGGACTTCCTGGTGGCCACCACTAAAGAATCCGGAAGTGAGTGGCGGCGCTCTAGCGTTCAAACGGCTGGAAGGAGAGGAGTGGCGTCTGAAAGCGGAAGAGAAAGGAGCGAAGGCGGAGATAAGAGGTGGAGGTGGAGAACGGACGGTGTGCAGTGAATGGGAGGAGAAAGCGGAGCACCTGGAGGAGACCGGAGTGGGGAGTCGAGTTGAGGAGGAGGTCCGAAGAGTGGAGAGCGAAGAGGACGGAGGGGAGGAGGTCCGAAGAGTGGAGAGCGAAGAGGACGGAGTCGAGGTGGACCAGACTGGACACAGCTACGCCCTGCAGCACAAGACCTTGTTTTGAACTCTTTCTATACCAAATAAAGTAGTCCTACAAGACAATACACCGTGGCCTTGTGCCCTGTACCCCACAACCCCTCACACCACTGTAATTGTGCTGCCAGGAAATAGGATTCGAAGGATGAAGCGCCCAGTCCTCCTTGTGAGGTGGGCAGTTGTAACTTGGTTAGCGCTATCCTACGTCTGCCTGTTCCCCATATTAGCGAACTGAGGAGAGAGTCTAAGTCTCGAAGAATGCTCTGGGCGGGATTACCAGTAGATTTGTGAAGTGGTATAGCAACCGCAGGACTATTATCATTTAAAAAAAAATATATGTTATTTACTTTATTTTGAGCACCGCAGGACTACTATCATTTTGCTATAGCCACACGGCCGATCAGGGCTAACGGGAGGTTCTTCCAGGATCGGACCCCTGATATGATGCCGGACAGTGCTTTGCGGTGATTACCTTCAAATATGTCGGTCGGGAGTGGTAGAGACAGATCCCGAGGTATTGGAGGCCTCCACACTAAAGGTCACTTTCTGGTCGCCCAGCCAGATATCTTGGGGGGATTAGGGAGGGGGGTTCAGATGTAGTGGGTAAACTGTGGATTTGTCCCAGTTTACTCTTAGCCCAGAGGCTTCTGCAAATTCTGTCAGCGTTGTCCAGATGGGTGTGAGGTCCGCGGTAATGTCTCGAATATATAGCAGAAGATCGTAGGTGAACATGGGGACACTGTGTATGGTATCTTCTAGGGGGATGCCCCAGTGTTCTCCCTCTCGTCCGAGCTGTAGCTGTATAGCTAGGGGTTCTACAGCGAGGGCGAAGAGGAGAGGCGAGAGCGGGCAACCCTGCCTCGTGCCTCTTTGTACCACAAATTCTGGCGATATGTATCGCCCTATGCGAATACCCGAGGTGAGTTTGGTATATAGAAGTTGTGTATACGCTAAGAGGATGGGACCGAATCCTGCTCCTCCTAGGACCGAAAATAGATATTGCCATGTGAGGGTATCGAAGGCCTTCTCGAGGTCTAGGATGAGGCAGGCCGCCCTGGGGAACGTGTCATCAACTTGATCCTGGATATGTAATAGTCAGCGTATATTTTGGGACATGTTTCTGCCAGGAACGAAACCGCACTGATCTGGATGAACCAGGGGTCATAAGATTTGTGTGTATCTGTCCGCTAATATTTTCGCTAGGATCTTACAGTCAATGGATAGAAGCGTAATGGGGCGGTAAGAGGCCATTTGTTGCGGGTCACAGTTTGGCTTCAAAAAGGTCACGATAATGGATTCCCGGAGGGATCTCGGTAACTCTCCTTTTTCTAAAGCGCTTGCGAACATCGTCACCAAGCGGGGTGCCAACAGGGGGGAGAAGGTTGTGTAGTATTCTAAGGGAAACCCGTCTAGCCCCGGTGCTTTCTTGCGAGCTAGGGCGTATAGGGCGTGAATAATTTTGGTATATTGTATCGCCGTATCTAATGCGGTTCTGTCTGCCTTTGTGATTCTGGGGATCGTCAGGGAATCTAGAAAATTATCTAGTATGTCCTGCCCGGTCGGCGCTGGGCTATGAAAAACGTCTGAGTAGTATTGATGGAATGCAGTGAGGATCTTGTCCTGGGATTATACTAGATTTCCGAAGGAGTCTATCACTTTAATTATGGGTTTCACAACCGTGTCTTGTTTAGCTAACCACGCCAATAATGTGCCCATTTTATCTCGCTCCTTGTGCATCCGGGTTGCATACGCCCTGAAATTGTATAGACGGAGGTCGACGCAGGCAGCTAGGTACTCTGTCTTGGCTTTGGCCACTTGTGTCGCTGCTTCTTCAGTGAAGTCGTTTCGTTTGGTAGCGGTTTCTAGCTGCGTTTCGGCTTTTGTGAGTGCCTGTTCTAACGTCCGTTTTACCCCTATTATTTACTTGATACATTCTCCCTGGGCCACTACTTTGAATGTGTCCACTCCACTAATGTTGAGGACGCTGTTCTTGTGTTATTAGTGAAGTAGACCTGTATGCTTTGTTCCTGTTAGTGTTTGAATACTTGAGTCCCGAGGCAGTCGCCAGGTGGGAACCGGGGGGTGTGGGCGTCTCCAGTTTAACCGCAGAATATGGGCGTCGTGGTCAGAGAAGATCCTACCAAGGTTGTCTGTGTGTTGAATTTTGGGTAATATCACTGTTGAGCATAAAAATCTGTCTAGTCGGACTCGTAGGTTATGTGGTATGGAGTGAAACAAGTACAGTCGAGTCTGAGGATGACATATCCTCCATGCGTCTGTGAGCGCCCATTGTGTGACCCAGGCTTTAAACCGTTCTGTTTGTTAATGGGCTGAGGAGTGTGTGGGTGGGGGATCAGAGCGATCTAAGGTGAGGTTTAGTGTTCAGTTATAGTCGCCCCCCCAATATCCATGGTATGGAAGCAAATTGGGCCAAAACCCCAGTGAGGAAGTCCCAGAACCTGTCTTGCTCCATGTTTGGGGCGTATACACTGCCCAAGATTACGGATTGCCTATCTAGGAGTCCCTCTAGTAGGGCGTATCTACCCTTGATGTCCACCACCCATTGAAGTTCCTGAAATGGGGTCCCTGGTTGAACCCAAATCAGTGCCCCGCGTGCATATGCAGAATATGATGTGGCACATATGGTTCCGTGCCATTTAGTCTGTAGTTTGCCTATCTCAGTAGTGGTGAGATGTGCCTCCTGTAAAAACACAATCCAAGCGTTCTGGCTCTTTGTATAGGAGTATACAGCATAAGGTTTGCTCGGTGTGTGGAGGCCTCTAGTGTTGAGCGTTAGAATGCTGATGTCAGTGTTCTGTGCTGTTATGGCCATGTAGTGCTGGCAGTATTTGCCAGAATGGCATGTATCAGCTGGGGCCTAGCGCCCCACGAATCCCCAGTAGCGCGAGGAACACATGTGCTACGCGATGTCGCCCATTCATACGTTGCAGATACCCATTTGTGTGAAGTTCCATGAGGGGACGGGACTTTTTCCGAACGGGGGATGTAAACTGTAAACTGGGGTCGGGAAACAGTCCCAATACCAAGGACCTATCGCTGGCGACGATACGTCCAAACCGGCTCTCATAAGAACTGAGAGTATAACAATATGTTGAGGTGGTGGCAGTGCGTGTGTGCAAGGCGATTCGTCGGTCGGGCATTTGTAGGATCATTGGGCGTCGTCCAGAGTGTGCTTGGTCTTGTCCGCACCGCGTGCGCTCAATGAGTGAGTCTTGGTTACGCAAGTCTGTACAGAGTTATCAGTTGGATTATCTCACATCCGCTGTCTGGAGGGTGACCAAGGGAGGCGTAAGTGAGTCTGCGCCAGACAGCATTACATCGCTGTCATCCTCTACCTCCGACGAGAAGATGTGTTTTTGCTTTATCTGTGTCCTCTGCGATGGGGGAGGTTTGTAGCTCAGCCACTGTTCGTAGGACCTCCCGTCGCTTCTTCATGATTTGCTCCAGGTCTGGGGAGTCTTGGATGCGTGTCACAGTTGCCTTCCTTGCCCCGCTGCGTTGCTGTTTCAGGTTGCGTCTATTGGTGCGCTGTGGTTTGAAATTTGGGCCACGTGTGGTCTCTGCCCTGGATTGTTGCATACAGTGTTGGTCCTCCCAGTCGTGCGCCTCTTTGGCGTTTGTGAAAAGATGGTAATGCCATTATAGAGAACTTTGAGGCGGGCAGGAAAGAGCAGGGAATATTGTATAGTGTTCGCCCGCAAGCGACGTTTGACTTCCAGAAAGGAAGATATTTGTTGCTGCACCGCTCGTGCGTGTTCGGGGAATATCATAATCTGTTTGCTTTCGACATGCAGGGGGCCTGCTTGTCTGGCGGCTAGAAGTACTGCATACCGGTCTCGGAAGTGTAAGAATTTCACCAGCATCGGTCTGGGGCAGATCCTGGGGGAGGTTTGCAGGTTGGGACCCTGTGGGCACGTTCTATGGAGAAGAATGCTGTCCGGTCAGCTGCGGGAGTGAAGGATTTCACCCATGCTTCTACGTATTCCAATGGGTTTGAACCCTCAATTCCTTCTGGGAGACTCAGCATGCAAATGTTACAGCACCTCGAACGCCCTTCTAAATCGTCCACACGTTCCTCCATGTTGGTCAGACGGCGTAGGACATCTTGGAGCGCCGTTTGGTGAGCCTTGACGGTGGGTTGTAGGTCGGCTAGTGTCTTCTCCCCATCCTTCCCTTTGTTGGCCAATTTTGGATGGTCATCCCGGATGAGGCTGTTATCTGTTGTTAGGGTGCCAAGTCGCTCCTCCATGGGCACCCTGGAGAGTTTGATGGCTGCCAATAGCTGATCCAGTTTGTCCGAGATTGACGGGTCAGCTTGAGACGTGGTACTTTTGGCCCATGTCCGGGTATTTGGCATGTTCTCCAGTACAGTCTCAGGCACTGTGGTATGTTGTGATTCTCCCTGCTTCCCCATTGCGGTGATTTGGAGGGTCCCACATGCAGCGAGCATAGCTAGTGGCTACGGAGAATGTGGCGCTGGCACTAAACATGCTCCTGTTAAATCATTCCCCCAGTATTCATGTTATGTACCAATTTAAGTTAACACCCTCTTGCTGTTACCTTCACCTTGTCACGTGCTTCACATGCGCCATTCACCTTTTGCCATGCACTATGTGTGCACTATTATGGTGATTACACATACGTATGAATTACTGCAATATTACTGTCTGAATTCATACTTACACTTAATATTGAATACAGACCATGACAGTCAACCCCTGGTGTTTCTTCTTTACACCTTTTTTGTAATTTAATCCACCATGTACTAATTGCCTCCATAGTATTTTCTGTTGAGGCATTGTTGTTTGTTATGATAACCACCCAGGTCTCAACCGGGTCTACAGGTTCCCTCCTGTTGTATTTAGTGCTGCTGACAGTCTGACACCAGTTAAGGCGAGCCCACCTTTCGCAACCAGCTGTCAAGGGATGGGAATACCAAGATCTCGGGCCTGAGAAGATCTATCACAACCACCAATGCCACTTTTGTGAGGAGTCACAGTGTATATGTTAACCCAAGCAATAGGAACATGATGTGATAGTGGGTGGTACCCACCCAAAAGTCTTGGTACTGCTCTTGTGCAACCGAAGACTCGCTCTGTGAAAATACTTGCCCAGCAAATTGAGAAATACCATTGAGTCTTACAGGTTTAGGGCCAAGAGACCCTGCACCAGAGACAGAATTTTGAATATCTCGCAAAGAAATGCATTGAGTACACAAACGTTCAGAATGGAATGGAGGCCCCAGTCTTTGTTGGAATGATATAATGACAAACAGGGGAGTAGCTACCAGTTGTGAAGCCAAAGCAGTGACACTGGGGCACAGAGGGGTAGGAGTCCCAGCTTGCCCTGCACTGATTGCAGGTGGTGTATCAGGTTATCCATGTTTTTTTCAAGTGTGCCTCCCTGGGACCTGGCTGCTCAGTACTTCCCTTTGTATAAATATCTGTTCTTATCTATGTATACCTATCAATATCTATCTGTCACACTTACTCACTCCACTACCTCTTCCTCAACCTACTCTGGTCCTCTCCCTCTTTTTGCCTCTGCATCTCTCACCTCTGCCCTCTGCTTCTCCTTTTATTACTCTTTCTGACACCCTTCCTCTGCACCCCTTCATCTCTGTCTCTCAATCAAAGGGCCAGATGTAGGAAGGCTATTACCGGTCGGTAACGGCCAAAATTACCGACCGGTAATAGGCTTTTCGGATGTAGGGGCCGAAACTAAGGATTCGGTAATTTACAGAATCAGTAATTTAAGAAATCGGTAAATTACTGATTTCTTAAATACCGATTTGGTAAATTACCAACTTCCTAATGTAGGGAGCACTTAAATGAGTGCTTATCCCATGTTAGGATTCGTTATTTACCACCAACTACAAGTTGGTGGTAAATAACGAGAAAAAAAAAAGCAATTTTATGCAAATGGCTTCAGTGCCATGTTGCAGACATACATGCCCCTTGTCTGCAACATGTGCATCCATACACAATTGAGGGGTGCAACAGGGTGTCAAAGTGACACCCTGCCACCCTTCAATGTTTTCCCCCTTTTCGGTAAATTCGCAATCCGCGAGATTCGCAAGCTGCCAGAGCCATTCTAAAATAGTTACAAAAGTCAGCTTCAACAGAAAGCTCTAATAGATAAAGTAAAGCAGGTGCTCGAGTTGAAGGTCAAATTCAGTTACACAATCATTAATCACCCCAAACTTGGGGTGATTAATGATTGTGTAACTTAATTTGACCTTCAACTCGAGCACCTGCTTTACTTTATCTATTAGAGCTTCCTGTTGAAGCTCTTTGTAGCTATTTTAGAATGGCGCTGGCAGCTTGCCGGCGCCATTCTAAGTGGGGCTGAGGGCAGAAGAGCACAAAAGTGGGACAGAGGGCAGAAGGGGATAAAAAATGAGTGGGGCAGAGGGCAGAAGGGCACAGAAACGAGTGGTACAGAGGGCAGAAGGGCATAAAAATGGAGAGGGTGGCAGTGATTAACCAGGCAAAAAAAAACCCCTGCGAACACGCAAAGCGCCCCGCGAACACGCAAAGTGCCCCGCAAAAACCCGCAAACTCGCAAAAATAAAAAAATCCGCAAATTCGCATGAATTCACAAATTTTGCGGATTGCGAATTCGCAAATCCGCGGATCGCGAATTCGCAAAATTCGCCCATGCTTAATTTTTACACCGAACTGACAAAAATACTATTTATAGGAATGGAGAGATGCAATTTTAGGATTACATTGTTTTATTGTTTTTGGCAGAAGTAACATAACAACTCGCCTACATCTGAAGGCTAGCGAGGAGAGAATAGGGAAAGCGATAAACCTCATGAAACAAGGGGGCTGGGGGTGTGGGTGAGGAGGTATCAGAGGTTCACACATATGTTAGGGAGGTGGGAAATTGGGGGTGGGGGGAAATAGGAAGATGCTCATAAAATTCGACTTCTCACATTCCTAGGTCATGTACCAGCCCCGCCACAAAGGAAAGTTTAGGCTGTGTCAGCATCTCCCACTGTAAGGCAAAGAACTTGCAAGTATGTTCGGCAGGTGAGTTCTCAGAAGCTTTGAGACAAAAATCTCAAACAAGGGCACCAGGTCTTCTCAAACTAGGGATATGTCGTTAGTTTCTCCATACTGTACAGTTACAGAGTGATGGCTCTCCCTTTTGAGGATCATAAAGGATAGGTCAATACTTTGAGGAGACTTAGGATGATATAACTGGTGAAGCGTGGTAAAGCAGTGTTAAACATCTGGTCGATATCTGCAAGTACGAGGAGTCTTTTGTGCCTCCAACGGTTGATGTTCAGATCTCCATTAAGGAATCACTTATGGCAACCATCTCTTGCCTTAAGGAAAAAAGGGACTTACCTGATAGTCTGTATCAACTGCATGGTCTTTATCTTAATGCCCAGTCAATTCCCAAACATGCTTTAGAATTATGGAGCCTCCTAGATCAGGAAAAACCAGATGTTTGTTTCATAACTGAAAAATGGCTTCATGACCAGGCATCTCCTGACATAGCGATTGCCTTTCCATCCCAATATCAGCTAAACAGCTTTGATAAGAGTGGCGGGGAGAGGGGCGGGATAGTAGTGGCCACAGAGAAAAAATTTGAAATCATCACGCTAGATTCATGTAATACCGACAAAGCGAAAATACTTGGCGCGGGTGGCGCTTGACCGTAATGGCCGCGCTGCTGTGAGGCTCCCGCCGATCCGGGCGGGTATTCATGCAGAATCCTCATCCGGCTATACATAACGGACCATACAACGTACCACCGGTCAGCGGAAAGTGTGCTGCCTGGGAGCCGCTGCGTCGCAGAGTGACGGGCTGCGGAGCCTGAGTGCGGAGCAGGGAGTGGGCGGCCCAGAGGGCTTGGGCGGCTGAGGCAGAGTAGGCCGAGGCAGAGGCAGAGTAGGTCCTGACGCACCGCCTCCTACGTCATCGTACGGCTGGAGGTGATTGCGGGACGCGGCGGAGCCGCTTCAATACTATGATGACCTGCGGCAAAGCCCCGAGGAGTCCAGACGAGACTTCCGGGAGGCGGCCCTGAGAGGCTGCTACGAGTGAAGCCTGAGACCCGCGCACTGCGGGGAGAGATCGGCGGTGAGGCCCGGCCAGGTTGCAAGTGCGTTGAGGAGGGGGAGAGCCTGGGGGCATCGAGGGAGCAATCGCTGGTATTAAGGCCCTGAGGCGGGGGCTGGACATACGTGTGGGGGCGCAGCGGCGATTTTGGTGAAGACTGCGGTGGGGAGTGGACCCCGGGCCGCCATTTTGTGGGTTACATGTGGTGGCATTAGCTACTGGCACCCTGCGACCAGTCAGAAGCGCAGAGGGTGCTCCTCTGGACATTTTAGTGGCCACTTGTTCCTTATCGCCCCAAGTTGCTGGCACTCAAACATTTTGGTCTGTGGACTTGCTTGCCCCCCGGGTTCCCTGACATCCATTTTGAGACGGCGCAGGCTGGCTGGCTGGCTGAATCACCTCGGGATATTTTACAGGCTGGTGGTGTAGGGAGAGATCACAGGCTGTGGCGGAGAGTGCGACAGAATAGCGTGCATAATCTCCTGAGGACGAGACACATATACCAGCCCTGTGTGAAGTGCGCCTGCAACACGTGGCCGGATAGCATGGGGAGATCTGAGGCCAAACAGGCGAAGCTGTCCTTCGACGCGCAGAAGACGCCTAGCTCAACTCCAAAGTGCGTGCGGAACCGGATCCGCCAGAGTCAAGGGATGAGGACTGGAAGGCGCTGCTGTTGGGGATGCAACAGAGCCTCACTTCCTTAGACTCTAAGATGGACGCTATGAATAACAGACTAGAGGCGGTGGTTGCAAAAATTGACCAGCATGATGAGCGGCTCAAGGAGACGGAACACAGAGTGTCGGGATTGTAGGACGGTGCGGCGGCCAACAAACAGCAAATGCTCCAGATGGACAAGCTGCTGAAGGTCATAGAAGCCCGCTCACGGAGGAACAACGTACGGATACTGGGCCTGGCGGAGTCGACAAACACCGGGAGGATGGAGGACTTCATGGAACGGTTGCTGGTTGAGCTATTTGGTAAGGACTCCTCTGCGCACATGACCATTGAACGGGCCCACAGATCATTGACGACGCGCCCGCCCCCGGGAGCCCCGCCGCGCCCAGTGATAGTGCGCTTCTTGAATTATCACGACAGGGACACTGTACTACGCCTAGCACGTGAGAAGGGTGAAGTGCGATATGAGAACACCACCTTGGCCTTTTACCCTGACTTTACCCAGGCTGTGCAGGAAGCCCGCTGTAAGTTCACAGCTGTGAAGAAGTAGTTGCAAGCATAAGAAATTACATACACCATGCTATACCCTGCAAGATTAAAGATACAGCACCGGGGAAAACAACTTCTCTTCAATTCTCCTCAGCAGCTGGAGGAGTACCTTAAACGCGACCGCAGAGAGGCATCCCAGTAACAGGCTTCACGCAGGCGCTACCGGTCCCAGTCGCCACTGTCGGATCCTGGTTGATTCCATGTTCCCGCGAAGTGCGGGCTGCAGCAGAGTCAAGGCAAAGAGACTCCTGAGAACTGTACCGAGTTGGTGATGTATCACTGATGTTTATTGATTGTTATAACACTGTTGCCGCCCGGACACTCGCCTCCGTCCCGTCATTGTGGCCCGCTTGTTAAGTGGGGTAGCGGACGGGTGAAATAAGGAGGTTGAGTGGGTACGGCGAGGGCCCCTAGCAGTCCCCATCTGAGGGCATTCCCCTTACCACGAGTATTGTTCAACTTTACGGGGTAAGAATGCAGTATTTTGGGAAGAGTGTTGGGGGGGGGGGGGGGGGGGGGGGGGGGAAGATGGATGTTCCCGGCAAGTTGGGGATGCCGGTGTTGGAGGGGGAGTGGGTTCTGGGGGAGGTGCACAGTTAGCATAGTCAACCACTGAGATGCACACAGGAGTAGATATTGTACAACCAGTTGTCATGATAGATGCCACAGAAGATAGAAATGATTTGCATGTTATGACTTGGAATGTGAGAGGGTTGAACAACCCGCGGAAACGAAGGCAGGTACTAGGGTATTTAGACCGCCACCTTGTTCATGTCGCCCTGTTACAGGAGAACCATTTACAGCCCAGTACTACACCTCAATTTGCAGGGAAGTGGGCGTCCCATAGATGCTTTGCATCGTACTCTGGTTACTGTAGGAGGGGTGGCCATCCTCATTAGGAGGGGGGTTCAGTTTGTGATGGGAGGGATGGAAATGGATGCTGGCGGGAGATATTGCTTGCTCTGGGGTGAACTCAATTCACAAGATGTGGCTTTAGCAAATTACTATGGCCCCAATATGGATGATGCCCAAACCTTGCAGCAGTTAAGGGGCAAAATTCAAACATTGGGATCCACATACGTCATCTGGGGAGAGGGGGGGGACTTTAATACAGTGGCGGACCCTCAAAACGATAGATCACATGCTACAGCGGGGCACTACACCACTGCGCAACATACCCTACATGACATACTAGGCTCGGACCAATTACTAGACGCCTGGCGCCACTGCCACCCATAGCAGTGGGAAGGGACCCACTACTCGGCGGTACATAACAATTGGGCCAGACTGGACTATCTGTTGCTGACAGTGGGCATGGCTCATTGGGTTGGCAGGGCGGTTCATTTGGCGCGTACATTTTCAGATCATTCCCTATTGTTGGTGACGCTTCGAACCCGGCTAAACCAGACCCCATATCTTAATTGGCAACTAAATCCCCTACATTTACAGGACGCAGTGTTTAAAGCGGAGGTGGAACAGGAGATTCAGGAGTTCTTTGCTAGGAACATTGCCTTGGTATCTAGCTTAACAACAGTCTGGGAAACGTTTAAGGTGACGGTGAGAGGGTGGTGCATCTCCAAGGGTGGGAGTATTCTTAGGGACCTACGTAGAGTCCTGCACAGACTGGAGGGGGAGCTTAAGGCATTGGAAAGAGACATAGCGGGAGGCGGGGAACCAGGAACTCTGACGGCCAAGTTGAGGGGTAAAATGACGGAATATGAGGAGGCGGCAGACAGAGAGTGTAAGTTTCGTGGTAGGATCTTTAGGGCTCGGGTGTATGGCGAGGGGGGCTGACCAGGACGTGCATTAGCAAACGCGGTGCGTCCCCCTAAATTTAATAACTATATCACTGAGCTGCAAGACGAGCAGGGCCAGATGCACAAGAACCTCCCTGATATGCTAACTACCCTGTGGGACTACTACAAAAAGCTTTACACATCACAGAGGGGCACACCTTTGGACCTACAGGGGTACTTTGCTGACAAAGCGCTGGCATGGCTGGGGGACACGCAACGGAAATTCCTTGACCATGAGCTGGAGGTAGATGAGACAACGGAGGCAGTCATGCACATGCCGGCGGGGAAGGCACCGGGGTCAGATGGCCTCCCAATTGACTTCTATAAAACGTACGTGTCAATTCTTGTACCTATTCTGAAGGCGTTTTTTTTATGAGGAGCTAGAGGAGGGGGTTCTGCCATCAACCATGAGGGAAGCCCTAATACTGTCCCTGTTGAAACCTGGTAAATCCCCGGCTAGCTGGGAATCTTATCAGCCCCTCTCACTCCTGAATAGGGACACTAAAATCTTAGCAAAAGTGCTTGCGACACATCTCAATCTCCTCCTGGTGCGCATGGTGTTACCCGATCAGGCGTGTTTTGTCCCAAATCGAGCCATTTCTCATAATCTTCGCAACCTTCTGGCAGTCCTGCAGGATATAGATCCAATTAGCGCTGCGTTGGCGGTCTTTTTAGACGCCACTAAAGCATTCAATTCAGTGGAATGGGATTATTTGATGGGGACACTGAGGTACATGGGTATGCCGGACTCTTTTGTGAATTGGATTTAACTGCTATATACCTTCCCGCGGGCTTCGGACATGCTCAATGGGTCACGGTATGAATCCTTTGCAGTCACCAGGGGCACAAGGCAGGGGTGCCCGCTCTCCCCAGTGCTATTCGCACTAGCAATAGAGCGTCTGGCTGCGAAATTGCGCCACAAGGCCCTCGTATTTCCATCCAGGCAGCTGTTAGTCTCCCTTTATGCGGACAACATAACGCTGTATATCCACAAATCTTCATCCAGTGCTGCGGGAGATTACTAAATTTGGGGCCATTGCTGGAGTGCAGATAAATTGGAATAAATCCGCAGTATTCCCCTTGACGGACAAAACATTGCCGCATCAGTTGGATTACCCTTTACTATGGGAAATTGGAGATTTTAAGTACTTAGGAATTCACGTTACCAAAGATAAAGATGCGTTAATGTGCATTAATTATGGGCTGGCCATTGACAAGGTTACTGATAAACGTTACTAAGTGGATAAAGCTGCAACTCTCAATGGCAGGGCGTATATCTTTAATTAGGATGAACATATTGCCGAAATTTCTCTACTTGTTTATAAATATTCCCTATTACCCGAGTAGATTCTTCTTCAAAACATTTAAAACGCAAATGGTGCGGCTCATATGGGGGGCAAGCAAGCACGATTGACTCTAGACACCCTGATGCTACTGTATCACCTCGGGGGGGTTTGATGTTCCCAATTTCGAGCAAGCTCAGTTTGCGGTGTACTGGTTCCACCCGCCCCCATTCATGCCCCACCTCGCAGTGGAAGATGGCTACATGGCCCCAACGCCACCTGAGGGGTATCTGTTTAAACCTATCAAGGAGAGGGGGAGCGACCCATCCACAGTAGATTGTACGGTGAAAGCATGGCACTGGCTAGCGCGGGCGGAGGGGGCGCAGCTGATGTATTCACCCAGGATACCGCTACGACACTTTCCAATGCTTCCTGTCACCACTGAAAGGTTATGCCACAATCTATTACCGGTGTTCTATGTACTGCCCAAAATCCATAAAGATGAAAACAACCCCCCAGGGCGTCCAATAGTATCTGGATGCGAATCCCTTTTCGAACCAGTAGCCAAGTACATAGACTTCTTTCTGAAACCATTCATTGAAAGGGTTCCAGCCCACCTCAAGGACACGACTGCATTTCTCAAAAAGATCGAGACAATACAGTTTGATAAAAACCAACAACTAATGGTGACACTAGACGTCGTCTCACTCTATACCCAGATCCCCCAAGATCAAGCTCTGGAGACATTGTCTTTCTTCCGGGATAAACGTGATAGACCGATCCAAGTACCCACGGAATTTATAGTAGAACTGGCGACTTTGGCTCTACAAAAAAACTTTTTTACTTTTGACTCCGAATACTTCTTACAGATAAAAGGAGTAGCTATGGGGTGTCCATTTGCCCCGGAATTAGCGGTGATGTTTATGGAACTCTATGAACAAAAATTCACCTATAATGACAACCCTTTTAAAGAGCAGATCTCCCACTATATGAGATACATCGACGATGTATTCCTCATTTGGACCGGCAGCCCGGTAACCCTGAATGAGTTTGTCAACTGGCTGAATGCACGAAGCAATGACATAAAATTCAGTTGTACATCATCCAATACATCCATCACATTTCTGGATGTAAAAATTGAACCATCTGATGGAGGCCTTGGAACTACCCTCTTTCGAAAGGCGACAGACAGAAATAAGGCGTTGCTGTATTCAAGTAACCACCCACGCAGCCTAAGACAAAACCTACCCTTTGGCCAATTCCTCAGGGTGCGTAGGAATTGTTCACGAAAAGAGGACTACTTTGAACATGCCAACCAACTCAAGGAAAGGCTTCTCCAACGAGGATATCCTAACAAACTATTGAAAAATTCATTGAAAAGAGCATGGTGGACACCGCGTGAATCCCTTTTGCAGAAAAATCCCAAAGTGGAACAGAAACGACTGGTCTGTGTATCTATTTATTTATTTATTTATTTTTAGCAATTTTTAAAGCGCAAACAAATACCCGTGAGGGTGTCTCGGCGCTAAGTTCATAGAACCCACTGGAGATGTAAGGGGAATTGGCGTGAAGTAGTCATGTCTGAACAGGGAGTTAGGAGGAGGAGAATAGCCATGTCTTAAGGCTTTTACGGAATTTTAGAAGCGTGGGAGCAGCTTTGATGTAGAGCGGTAGAGTGTTCCACAGTTTGGCCGTGGCAATGGTGAAGCGTCTATCTCCCCAGTTGACCCTCTTTGTACGATGGACTTTCAGCAGAAGGGCTGAGGAGGATCGTAAAACCCTCTGTTGTTCAGCTGGACGGAGAGCTTCTTTTAAAAACTGTGGTCCTGTGTTATTCAAGGTCTTATAAGCAATACACAAAGCTTTAAATTTGATTCGGCTCCTGATAGGGAGCCAATGTAATTTCCTGATGTGCAGGGACACAGATGAGAATTTGGGAATAGACAGTAGCGTTCTGGCAGCAGCATTTTGTACTGCTTGTAATTTATTGAGAACTCCTTCTTGCGCATTCAGAAGCAGTGAATTGCAATAATCGGTTCTCGAGAACACTAATGTACTAATGAGCGTTTTACCTGATGATTGTGGGAGGTAAGGAAGCAATTTTTTTATTTTTTTGAGAGTGTAGAAAGCAGAAGAAACAATGGCGTTGGCATGGTGGTGAAACGTCAGCTTGTCGTCAAAAATGACTCCCAAGTTGCGAACCTTTGCCACCGGCTGAGGTGGAGGCCCCATGTGAGGTGGCCACCATTGAGGGGACCATGCTGGGCGCAAGCTCCCGAATGTCATCACCTCCGTTTTATCGGAGTTGAGTTTGAGGCAATTTGATGACATCCAGGAGCCTATCGCCTTCATTCCCTCCTGAAAATTGGCTGCAATGAGTGTTCCATTATTATGCACCGATAGTACAAGTTGTGTATCATCGGCGTAGGTAGTAAGGGCAATTCCATAGGATTTAATCACCCTCGCCAAGTCCGACGCATAGATATTAAACAGCGTCGGGCTTAGCGAGGAGCCCTGGGGAACACCACAAGGGAGGGAGAAGGTGTGGGAGGTGAAATTGCCCATCTTGATGGTCTGGGGACGGTTGGCTAGGAATGAGGCAATCAGATCTTTAGCTTTGCCTCTTATTCCTAATGCTGAGACACGGTCGATCAGAGTGATATGATCGACCGTGTCGAAAGCAGCCGAGAGGTCCAGAAGTATCAGGACCGCTGCTCCTCCCATGTCCATGGTTGCTCTAATTTCATCTGCAGCCTTTAGTAGTGCCGTCTCTGTCCCATGACCCTGTCTGAAACCAAACTGGGTCTCATCAAGAAGATTGTTATCATTGATGAATTTGGAAAGCTGGATGTTGATAGACTTTTCAAAAATCTACGTTCTGCCCAGCTACCAACCAATTGAAGAAATTGATCACATCTAACTGGCATCTAGTAAAAGATTTACATGAGGTCTTTAAAACACCACCCTTTTTCGCGCACAAAAATGAAAAAAGTGTGGCCAACCACATCGTAAGAGCAGCTTTACCCATTGAGAAAGGCCCGACCATAAGAAGTCTATTCGGTTTTCCACCAACTACAGGACACCACAAATGTGGAACATGTATCTGCTGTGAAGAAACAATAGAGGAGTCAGTCTTCTCTTTCAATAACATCAATTGGAAACATGACACTTTTACCAACTGTAAGACAAAGAATGTTGTGTACGCTGTAATGTGTCCATGCCCAATGTTATACATAGGAAGAACAACCCAAGAAGTCAGGCAACGTATTACTCAACACAAATCAAGAATACGTAGAGAAGTTGAAAATGCACCTCTAGTCAATCACTGGGCAGCCATGAAACATGATAAAACCAAGCTGAAGTGGACTGTGATGTCTAAAATTGAAAACGACCCGAGAGGTGGTAACATCGAAGCAAGACTAAATCAAAGAGAAGCTATGTTAATAATGAAATTTGACACAGCAGTAACTGGACTGAATGAGATTTCTGAAATTTATAAACCCAACACGTAAATTTATCAGCCCTTCCGAGTAAGACCTATGGGACTACATCCCCCACAATCCTTCAGCTCGCAGCCACTCCCACAGCTAAGAACAGTTAGTGTTCTCAGTCAGTCGCAACAGACCGAAGGGGAAGGAGTGAATTACACGAACGGCGGTTGAATTCAAGAACCAACGCGGAGCTTTACGAACGGTAAGGATACCGTAAGGGTCTACGAGCCCTCTCCTACACTTGACAATGAAACGTCGGACAACAAGCGCTAACACACGCTTTCTCCCCCGATTGTTTCCACAGATCCAGTACGACATTTCACAAAAGAGGCAGACTAGCGGGAGACTTATCCCCGACTACTTTCACTCACAGCTCAGGTAGGCGCACACACACACACTCACGAATGAACCACAACATGACGAACGTGTGTGTTTAAATGCAGCGCACTTATCGTTTGTTTTCCCACTTTGTTCCAGCACTTTCCCCAACCCACATCTTGCATTTGGAATACAATTGCCTGTTATAGCGGTTGGAGCAATGACCCAACACTAGAGGTAGGCTGATGGTGGTTAGGTTGTGAACAAGGTGTTGATCTCTCAGAACCCTAGAGTTATGATTGTTTTCCTTTTCTTTGTAGTTATTGTTTGGTCCTGAGGAGAACCCTGCCAGTCACAGGGCTCGAAACGCGTCGACCGACCAGGTCCCGGGTCATTTCCCTGATTTTTCTGAAAACCCTTGGGGAATCTATAGAAAGACTTTTTGCTTTTCTTATAATTGTTACAATTAAGTGTTAAATATGTAAAAAAGGACTCTTCATCTGTTGAACAAAAAGTTTATTTTGACACTGGGACCAGTGTGTATGTGTTTTTCTATGAATGGATGGCCAAGAATGTGTTGTATGTAAGTTGAGGACTTATTGTACATACCTAATTGTTTGTTTTTCATTTGTTTTTCATTTGTATTTCATGTGTGTATATAAATGTACATAGAATGTTTTGTATTCCCATGCACAAAATCAGAATGATGCAGAACTAAAATAACAGTTAACAAGAAAAAGAAAATTAAAAAGTTGCAATTTATAAAGCGAGTGTTCATGTCATTGTCATGTATACTACATATTCCAATAGTTTTTGAAAAATAAGTTTCTCAGCACTGGCAAGTGTATTGTTTGTTATAGTTTATATTGGCTCAGCCTTGCTGAGTTTAGGAGTCAAGACCCTTTTTCTTTCCTAAACAATCTATTAGTTAGCATGCAGTATAGTACATGGGGGACCTCTACGTTGGGGTGCAATTCCGCACAAAGGAGCAATTCTTTGAAGAGCATACGCCCACGATCATGGAATTATTCATGTACACCAGGCTAAGGCAAAGTGTTAAAGCTGTGTCCCCCGATTTCCCGAATGAGCTGGATATATTCCAATCCCTGCATTTACTGCTGCACTCTGATGTCCCCAAGCATACCATATCACTGCTGTATAAACAAGGTAGGAGCGCGCCGCCAGCCCACCTAGTTAGGGCCAGGAGGGATGCTGATCTGGAAAGTCCCCTAACGGACGAACAATGGGGAGCGTGTTGTTTTAAAACAGATGCTGTCACCAGCAGTAGTAAACTGCGCTTACTGCATTACAAATTCTTGCACCGCCTGTATCATACCCTGGCATGGCTGCATAAGCGACAGCTTCGTGAGGATGATAAATGCATGTGCTGTGGTCAGGGCAGGGGCTGACTTCATGCATCTGGCTTGGCAGTGCCCGAAGGCCGCTACTTACTGGGAGGAGGTATTCACAGGCTTAACTTGTATGATAGGAACTCCGGTTGAGCTGTCCCCACTCAAGGCACTGCTGGGACTGATTGGGGACATTAAGACACTACATGAAATGTTTCTGGCAATGGTATACTCCTGGCAAGAGGACAGGTGGCCTGTAGGTGGGGAAGGGGCAGGGCGCCTAAGTTTAAAGATTGGATCAATGACCTGGCTACCTGGCAGGGACACCTGCATGCGTACGCTGAGCTACTGCCACTGCAGTCCCGTCCCTAGGATATCTGGGGGCCACTGTCGACCTATCTTCTGAGTCTGCAATCGGAGGAGGAAGGTGCTGAGGGAAATGGGGATTAATTGGAGGGGATGTGTATGTATGTATTGCCAGATGAGCGGGCAGTTAAAGCACAGAAGGACACTGAAGCTCTGAGTTCTGGAGGAGATGGTGCTGGACTGGTTTTCCTGGGGCGGACCCCGCCCGCCTACCGATTGGAAGAAAAAAAAGAGGCCACTGGGCCGCTACTGTACTGGTCCTCATGTTCTGGGACACTACCTGTGGTCATACTGTTGGGTTTGTGCCTCTGAGCCTCGCTGTGGACATTGGGAGGGTATGGAGGGAGGGTTGCTAGGAAGGGCGGGGGTGGGGTTCTGGATTGGGTAGGAATGTAAGGTTCTTCTACTGCTACTGTTTTTATTTCACTATACATCTGTTACAGTGATGACTTAAACTGTGAAACTTGTCATTTCACGCAATAAAGGTTTTTGAAACTTATAAAAAAATTTTTTTTACGCGGAAATACTTATTTTTTTAATTATGAACCAGTCGTCTGTAATATGGAAAAAGGCTTTAGCTTACAGAACCCCAGACCAAACAGCTAATTTTTTTTATCTTCTATTGGAACTCATTGCACCTTATGTTCTAGGCGCAAATAATTTAATTCTCATAGGAGAAAATTCTGATGGAGTTTACCACTCATCAGGCCAATCAAGGCACCCTTCCCCCACACAAGAATGGGTCGATAGAGTATCTTCCTTTTTCGACAAAAAGGTTAAAGCTATTTATAAATCTTTGCCCCGGGACAATGTCAACAACATTGATCTGCACCCAGTTGCGAAGAGCCAACCATTGCTGCCTCTGCTGATTGAATTTAAAACTTTAACCTGCGAACTGGTATCAGAAGCTATTGCCAAGATCAAATCTGGTTCCACAGCCGATCCTCTTCCTCCTCGCTTTTTCATGCAATCAGCACCCCTGTTGAGTAATATGTCATTAGACCAAGCGACGGTGCTGATAAGAAGGAAAACAGCTAAAGTCAGACCTATCCTGAAGAAGCCAACCCTCGATCCCAGAGAACCAGGCAATTACCGTCCCATCTCGCAACTGCCTTATTTCGGGAAGGCGCTCAAATCCTTGGTAAATAAACAACTTACTGTCCATCTGGAAAGTCATGGACTTCTTGATCCATCGCAATCAGGATGCCGGTCGTTGCATAGCAACGAAACAGCAGTATGAGAGATGGTTGATAACATCAGGATGGCTTTGGATAAAAGAGAATCAGCTATGCTGGTTCTCTTGGACCTGTCAGCCGCCTTCAACACCATCTCCCATGGCATTTTAGAACAACGGCTCTGGGAGATGGAGGTCCGAGGGAAAGCGCTGGACTGGTTTAAAAACTATCTGAAGGGCCTTTCCACTACTGTGCATATAGATTCCCTGGCCTCTCACAGCAGACAAGTAAGCATTGGAGTTCCCCAGGGGTCAATCCTGAGCCCTATGCTTTTTAATCTTTATGTAACACAGCTGGCCAGGATAATCAGGTCTTATGGTTTTGAAGTAGTGTCATATGCTGATGACACTCAGCTGTTGATCACATTTGGTCCTGACCTTTCAGATACAATGATCCAGTTTAAAAAATGTCTGACCCACATTAACAGCTGGATGGGTAACAACAAATTACAGCTAAACGGCAGTAAAACGGAGATTATTATGTTCGGCCGGGCCGAAAAGTTAGTCTAACAGGTGGTGGCCTCGGGCATTGGGCCCATGCCCGTCCCCAAAACAAGCAGTCTGCAACCTTGGAATAATGATTGACAACAAGTTAACCATGAAAAATCATGTCAATCTTGTGCTATGTACTTGTTATGGGATCCTGCGGAAGCTACGTAAAATCTTTAAATGGGTACCTACCGAATCCAGTAAACCTCTGGTCCAGGGCTTAATTGTAAGCCGCATGGATTACAGGAATGCCTTATCAGCCTCCCTAAATGAAGACCTTTTTTCTAAACTGCAAATTCTGCAGAATGCTGCGACAGATTGATCCTAAATCTACCCCAAGATCCCCCTCAGTCCCTAGTCTGAGGCTTCTCCACTGGCTTCCAGTTAGAAAAAGAAGTCACTTTAAAATCTTGTGCCTAACTCATAAAAGTATTTATGGCACTGGGCCTGGTTATTTAGCGAAAAAACCTAAAAGATATCAGCCGGAAAGAACATTAAGGTTCAGTTCAAAATCTCTTCTTACCCCACTACGAGTCCGCACCGTACGTAATGGGGGTCGATCCTTTTCTTTTCACGCCCCCATCTCTGGAACAAGCTGCCATTTCATCTTCTATCTATTGCGGACAACCAGCATTTCCGCAAAGAATTGAAAATGTGGCTTTTTGACCAGGAATAACGAAATTGGATATAACCTACAGTCTCTGGAATCTCCGTAAGCGCTACGAGACCTACCGGTGATATGTGTGCTATATAAGATTCTCTGACTTGACTACTACAGTGCTGTAATTTGGGGCAGTGCCACAGTAGATGGAACAGAGTACCTGAGTTGTTGTAGTGACGCTAACAACTATCATCCACTCTACATTTCCACCTAGCCGTGAGTGTAGGTTTATAGTACCAATAGTGGGCACCTTTAAGAAGAGCCTCCCTTCCTGAAGTGCAGCAGGCAGAGGTCAAAGCCTGCCACAAGATATCTGACTATTCTTTATCAGAGAACTGTCGCTCACACTCCCAATTCCCATCTGGTGCAGGCAGGTGAGGAAATGGCACTAGGGAGAATGTTAAGAATAGTATAAATGTCAGAGAGGATACACTTGTCGAAATGCCTACCGAGGAGCCCTCAAAAAGGCTTAATTGGCCTACTCGCATGTGGGCGTATAAGCAAATGGGTTACCCAGTGTTAGATAGTATTATAGTGTCAATGCTTGGACTCAGGCAATCCAATTATTGCCTTCACTTTAGGAAAATCTAATAGGCTCTGAGCATCGAAGAGGTCCCCTATTCGTTTACAGTTGGCTTCTTGCCAGCGGGAGAATGACATGCTGTGTAATGTCAGGGGAAAGTCTGGATTCCCTGTGATAGGTGTGAGTGGAGAGACAGGAGTAGAGACCTGCTTAGACAGACTGACTTTATCCAAAGTACCCACTGTGGCTCTAATCAATGGGGAGATATATACTGCTGTCAGGCAGTGTTTTTGACTGAACATGGGAATTTTCCAGATCTGTATGCCCGTGATAGCCTGATCTATAAAGCACCAGTGTTTCTCTGTGCTAAGGCACTGCCACTCTAGTAGGTACCTCAATTGCGGCACTTGGTATTAGCCTATCAGGTGGAGGATTACCAGCCCTCCCTCCACCATCGGTATGTGTTATCTTTTCCTGGCCATTCTTGTGCGTTTACTGTTACAGATAAAAGCTTCTATAAGCTGCTGAAGCTTTATTAGGACATGGGGATGGGGATGGGGCTGGAGAGAAGATGTCTGCATAAGGTACAGGATCTTAGGGAGAAGAGACATCTTAATGGACGCTATCATCCAGAGCCATGATATGGGTCCCCTGTGCCAGGACAGAACTGTGGAACGAGAAGTGTCCAACAAGGATGCATAATTATGCTTGGCGATCTTGTCTAGAGAAGAAAACAATTGAATTCCTAGGTATTGAACCCCCTGGGTCACTCCTGAGAACAGAAAAAGGGCCTCAAGTTGGGCTTTTTCATTTTGAAGAATAGTGAGGTTGAGGGCCTAAGTTTTGCTTGCATTCATCTTAAACTCGGAAGCTGTGCCAAACTGCTCAAGCTCCACCAGAAACAGGGGCAATGACTGATGGGTCTAGGTAACAAATAGCAACACACCATCTGCGTAAAGAACTCTCTTGTGCATTTGACCACCCATGGTGATGCCCTCTATAAAGGGGTGCCATCAGATCCACTCAGCCAGAGGCTCCATGTAAAAGGCGAACAAGAGTGGCGACAATGGGGACCCCTTGTCGTGTCCCACAGGTAATGGGAAAGGAGCAGGACAGCAACCCATTAATTCGGACCGATGCTGTGTTACCCAAGTAGCTAGACCACACCCATTTACGAAAATTATGCCCAGTCCTGTCTCCAGAACAGATGGAGGAAGGGCCAGGGTACCTGATCAAATGCTGCCTCAGCAATGATTGATATCAAAAGGGTTGGTAATCGGGAGCGGGTGGTCATGTCGATGAGATGGATTAGGCACTTAGCGGCACATGCATCAAGGTAGGATTTGCGAGACCTTAATTGCAATTATTAAGGAATCGCAATTAAGGACTCGTAAAAGCCTGCGTATGTATGAATCGCAATAAAAATAGCTATTCCTAAACAATCCTTAATTGCGACTCTGAATTTGCGACTCAGAATTAAGGAATGGCTCCCCATTCATTCTTATGGGCCTGCAGCCCCATAGGAATTAATGGGAGATTGCATGCGCAATTTGCGAGTATCAATAGGTACTCGCAAATTGCGCATGCAATTTCAAGGGTGCAAGGGTGTCAAAAGGACACCCTGTTGCACCCCTGAAATTGTGATGCGCACCCATGTTGCGCACACACATGCCCTAAGGGCATGTGTGTGCGCAACATGAAACTTTGAAAAATGCACTTTAGTGCATTTTTCAAAGTTTTTGCAAATTACCCACCAGTTTAATTGTGCTGTAATTTGCTGCCCCAAATAGCGAAATCGCTATTTAAAAGTGGTTCTTGCATTGCAAATTGCGATTCCTTAAATGCAATTGCAATTTAAGAAATCTCAATAAATTGCAATTTCTTAAATTGCAAGTTTCTTATACCTTGATGCATCACAAACGCCCTTTTTGTAGGCGCAAACGGACGATTTTTGCTAATCGCACTGTTTGCGCTCGCAAAAAAGGTTGATGCATGTGCCTGTATATTGCCTAGCCAGCACTGGGGCCAGTTGTATGGTAAAACTTTTATAACAAGTGGCTGTAAACCCATCCTGACCCGGCGCTTTATCTGGTTGGAGTTTCCCTGTAGATCCCAAAACCTCTTCCACTGTGATATTTTTATCTAGGAGGTGTGTCTCTCTCTCAGGTAGTTGGGCCAGGGGTGCCTGCCCAATGTAAGTGGCAGCGTCTTCAGAGTGAAGCAGGTCTGCAGCCTATAGATCGGCATAAAAGCGTTCAAATTCTGCCGCAATCCTTGCATCATAGCATATGGTTTGGTCAGATGGTCTGATCTCTAAGAACCCTTGGCTGGGCATCTGTGTACGCAGCTAGTGGGCAAGAAGTCGCTCAGCTTTGTTGCCCCCTACATAGTATTTCTATGTGGTGCAGATCAAGGCATGTTCCGCTGTGTCCATATCCAAGACTTTGATTTGCTTCCTAGCTAATGTGAATAGCCTCCACATCTTGTGTGAACCTGTTTGTCTGAGGGACGTTTCCAAGGTTGTCACCTGATCCTTCAGAGTGGAGCACTTATCTTACATGTGTTTATTAAACTTCGCAATCACCGCTATCTAGGCCCCCCTGACCACTGCCTTAAGCGTGTCCCACAAGAATGCCACTGGTGTGTGAGGAGTGTCGTTAGTGGTGAAATGCCCCGGGATTACACCCAGGATTTCTTTGACTGTGGATTCATAGGCCAGCAACTTAAGGTTGAGCCGCCATAAATGTGATTGCGGGCAGTTTGTGGGTAAGTGTAAAGTGAGTGCTATTGGGGCATTGCTCCAAAGGGCTGCCACCCCGGTGTCTGTGTGTGTAACTGCTGATAAGAGGGAGGTGGTAACCAAGAAAGAATCTAACCTGGTATGTGTTTGGTGTGCAGCAGAAAAAAATGAATGTTTCGTAGATGGCTTCTGGGACCTCTAGACATCCACCAAGCCACCCTCAGTGAGCCATTGAAGACCTTGTGGGATGTAAGCCCGTTCTTGGGCCCGCTCATTGGATGAGGCAGTCTAGGAGGGCATCATAAACCAGGTAAAAGTCTCCACGAATTAGAACATTGGCATCTGGGGAAGTAAGGACTTTCCCAATTGCCTGGTGAATGAAGGGTTCTTGATGATTGTTAGTGGGGTATAAACAGGCCACAGTAATGCTATGATTATGGAGGAAAAATCTTAGGGATAGTAGCAGGCCGTCATTTCTGACTGTACTTGGAGTACTTGCCCCTGAAAGTGAGTGTTCAATAGAATCGCCACCCTTGCCTTCTTTCTGGGTCCAGATGAGAAGTAATGTCTGTGGAACCATTTTGATTTCATGCAGCCCCAGTCGCACTGAAGAGGATGAGTTTTCTGCAGGAGGCATACATCACTTTGGGAGTCCTTTAACATTGCCAGCAGTGCCAAATATTTTGCTGGAGTTTTGGGGACCCTGACATCAAGGCTTAATACCTTTACCATGGTTACAATGCAGAGGGCAAGACGTAGGGTCCATGTCCGAAACCTTCAAGGCAGGGTCTCTCCTAGGTGGTGGTCTTAGCCGGGCAACAGAAAGTGAGATGGATGAGAAGGCAGTCTGTGAGCATCTCGGAGATCCATAGGAAAACAAACCAGGGGAATAAACTGTTCTAACATGTGGAGAACAATGTATCATAGAATTAAGGACCATGTCACTGGCGAGATCTGCTGCAGAAGGAAGAGGACCAACAGGAGCCCTGCTGCTCAGAGGGGTGCTATTGTAGACTTGAGGGTAACGGGGAGGTCCAAATGTCAGCCCATAAGGTGAAAGTCCCGAGTCGGGGCAACAGATCGTACACACTAGTGGGACTTGCTACCTGAGCTGCAAATTCCAATCATCAGGAAGGCTATAGGCCACCACATCACTCTGTGGTGGAGTCCGGAAATGGCTCCCATTAATTGAGTTGCTGCAGCAGGGCTGAGTGTTGTCTGAGGCTCACAGCAGTCAATGGTTTGCTAGTCTTCTTTCAGGCACAGAGTCTGGATCTTCGCATTGTGTGGAGTGGCTTAGAGAGGAGTCACTGGCGTTGTGACAATGCGGGTTCCAGCTTCTCCTGTTTGAGTCCCAGAATCAAAGCCGCTTCGTTTAGGGTACGGATAGCATATGTTTCTCCTTTCAATGAGATGATGAGGCGGAACGAGTGCCCACATTTGTAGAGAATCCCCTTAACCTCAGGCAGAGTGGTCGCCGGTTTTTGGGCCCTGTGTCATTGGAACATGATAAATGAGAGGTCTGTGTAGATCCAGATTTTCACTCACTCAAAGGTGATGGAAGCCTGGTCCCGCACAGCGGTCATGATCATTTCTTTTTGATGTAGCTGTGAAGGCAGGTCAGGATGTCCTGCGGGGTCCCCGGAGGGGCAGCCAGCTCTGTGGGTGCAATGTGTGTGCGATCCAGGATAAGTTTATTGTAAACCAACGCCAGTACGTTGCGGAAGATTCAAAACATGTAGTCCTCCAGTCTACCAGCATCCGGCTGTAATGGGACCCCCTTTTATCTGGATATTTGATCTGCTGGACCTGTTCTCCAAATCTCCAGGTAGTAGTTGAGGTCTGCGTTCCAGTCTTGGAGCTCAAGGATCTGACATCAACATGTCTCCAGTTCTTTCTCCCGGGTGTCAATTCCCTGTTCTAATTTGTCAACACGCTGACCCAAGTCTGCCAGTTTGTGGCAAACCTCTTTGATATCTCTAGCCACTTCTTGCATCAACGCTGCTATATCCTCATGGATTTGAAGAAAAGGGCTTCCCTACATCTACGAGTGACGGCGCCTCGTCTTCTGTCCGACTCTTTTGAGAGGCCGAAGGGAGGGACCTAGGAGGGGACACAGAGTCTCTAGTAGACTCTACCCGTTTAGATGCGGTCTTGGTCAACAGGTTTTTGATGGTAGCGTCTCTCTTCCTTTACTGAGTCACAATGATCCTGGATTGACAAGTCTCCTGCTGAGGTCAACCTGGGCGAAGGCAGGAAGGGGGATTCCTCCAAGCTCTCCCCCTCAGAACTCCCCCCATAGGTAGCAAGAGTTAGTCAGAACCTGTTTGGCTTTGGCAGGGGGTACCTGGTAGCACTGGCCAAAGATACAGCAGTGGCCGAACGCGCCAATGAACAGCTCTTTGTACTCCAAATGCTTCACGGAGGCCAATGTGGGGAATGCCAATGTCCACGAGCACTGTACGCCAACAGGCCAGGGGCAAGAGAGATCAAGGAAGAGGCGATGGCAGCTTTTCAGGACAGGCGCCAGCCTTCCTAGACAAATAGCCCAGCAGGCCCTCATCAGAGCCAAGCAGTGGCTGCGCCACTTCTAGCTCTACCAGACCCAGTGGGTAAGTGTGGGCCCTGTCAGTTTGTACGTCAAGCCGCATTTGAGGGCCTCGTTATAGCAGATCTGCTGTATTGAGAGGGGGTCTTAGGGTACCGTCACAGTCCCAGAACGTCTCCCACTTAGCTGAAATATCCTTTGTAATAGCCAGCATTGATGTAGCAAATGTCAACCACTCTAGCCGGGGCCTCGTCTTCCCTGCCGTAGTCAATGGGGCCGCCAGCCAAATGCAGGCCTCTCACCGGCTGCACGCCTTGAAGCACAACGCCCCATGGAGCTATGGAGGCAGCCCTGCAGGTGCAACACCAGGCCCAAACTTAAGGCTGCTGCCTCAGGGTGCCCCACCATCTAATCTGCTGCACTTTGCTGGGCCCACAGCCCCTCTATGATCTGCCTCCAACCGATCCTGGTGCCCTTCAGCCTAGGCACGTCTTGCAGCTCTCAGCCGCCTCGTATCTGCCACCTGCTCTCAGCAGGTGCAGGTGGATGGATTGGGGTCAGAAGAGCTCCTAGGGGGCAGGTCCGGTCGACATCTATTTTCACCCGGGGGCCTGATGTGACGGCCACCATCTTGGAAGCAGAGTCTGCTGTGTGGCCTCTCAGGTGGTGAAAACTAGGGATATCTCGGTCAGTGGAGGAGTCAGGGCAGCTAGTGCACTCTTCCAGTCGCAATCTCGTGCTCCTGCTACATTGGGACTGCAAAGATGTCCCCAGTTTGCTCGACCGACTGGTGAAGCGGAGTTCCGCAATCCAGCTCCTACACTGGCGCCATCTTGGACAGGCCCCCAGATATGCAATTTTAAACGTTTGGTGAAAATCAAGTGCTAAAAGCAAAAATCGACAACCATAGTTATATGGTCATGGCAGATCGGGTCCAAGTTACAAATTCAGGCTAACCACGATGAGGCACGGCCAGACACTGGACTGAGTTCAATCCGCTGACAAAGTACCTTGTAGCCTGGGTGTTGAGATGAGACGTCCTTGTAAATGTAAATGTGGGTGTACTTGTAAAGCGCACTGCGACTCCATGGAGTATCCTGGCACTGAAGACCGCTGGGGAACCCGTCCTGGTTTTCCCTGTGAGATGGTCCCTTTCTGGGTATCTCCAAGGTGAAACCAGGCATCCCTGGTGTCTGTGGGTGGCCGTTGTAGAGATGAGGCAAGCTTAATGTCCAGAGTTGCTGAGTGTGTTCCCTGGTTAGAGTAGGCACCGAGGCAAGAATTATCGAGTCCGTTTTGACCCTGGTCCACGACCCTGCTGCGTCGGTAATTGAACCCTGGTCTCGGGCCGTTCTCTACTTACGGGTCTGCCGCCTCTAACCAGTGAGCCACACAACTCCACAACGCCTTGTGTTGAGATGCAAAGGCTGGCGTCGACGAGCCGTCAATGAAGAGCTGCGATTCGAAATGTTGTGTCGGCGTTGAGGAAGCAAGTGGGGCTTGTCGAGACGTGTGCTGTGATACATCAGCACAGGGGATGAGATGAATTGCACTGGGCAGATGTCAGCGTTGGGTTGTGCGGAAGAAGGCACCGGTGCTTGCGAGAAGTTGCGCTGAGATGTCGGCATCAAGGACGAGCTATGATAAGCTGGGCTGAAGTTGATGGCGGCCTACATCTCACTGCGTGGAGCTGTGTCGATGTCCATGTAGCCTGTTAAGTCCCAGTGGCTTGAACGAGGCGGTGACCAACTGACCCTTGAACATTTACTGGAGCGCTGGGTCCACATAGGCAGGCTGGATTCAGCAAGCAGCTCACAGCAGCAGAGTAGTCCTGTTGCAGCAACAGCCGGACTTGGGCAGCAAACCAGTCCTTGGTCAGCAAGCAGGGCAGACTTCATAGTTGAACAGTCGTTTTCCACAGGTCCAGATGAGATCTGAAAAGTTGGATATGAGGGTCCACTACTTATACCTGGTGCTCACTTTGAAGTTTCAGAAGCTTTTAGAGTCCTCTCTATAAAGAGGTGTCTAGAATTTCCTGCCTCCCTGCCCTGACCCAAGCTTGTCTGGGAGCACAAAAGACCAGTGTGAAGCCCCTTGTGAGTGTGCTGAGGCAGAGTCTTTCTGGTAGGTCACAGGTCCCTGCCAACCCCCACCCGCCCATCCCCATCAAGCCAAAGATGGCTTATCGTGCTAACACCTATTGTCAAACTTAAAAATACATGCCCGCCATTTTAAATAGGGCTGTGTAGGGCCTACCCTAGGGGTGACTTGCATGTATTAAAGAGGAAGGATTAGGCCTGGCAAAAGGTTTATTTTGCCCGGTCTAAATAGCAGTTTAAAACTGCACACACAGGCTGCAATGGCAGGACTAAGACATGGTTAAAGGACTATTTATTTGGGATTCACAATGACTGCTGCAGGTCCACTAGTAGCACTAAAATGACAGGCCTTGGGTGCAGGTGGTAACACTTTCCTAGGGACTTACAAGTAAAGTAAATGTGCAAAGTGGGGGAAAGCCAATTTTACCATGTTTAAAAGAGAGACAACATTCACTTTAGCACTGGTCAGTGGTAAAGTACGCAAAGTCCTAAAGGCCCACAAAAACCAGTTCAGATAATTGGGAGGTTGAAAGCAAAAAGTTTGGGCGTGATCCTGCAGAGATGGCCAAGTCCAACTAATTGCAATACAGCTGTGCAGACTGTATATTGTTTTGAGTGCACAATGTGATACAAAAGCACAAGGAAAGGTCAGGGTACTAGAAGCCTGCACCAGTCAGTCTAAAGTGATGGCAGTTGGATTAAGGGTGAGGTGCAATGAGCCAGGGACATGACCTTCCTGCGTCCCCAATAATGGAGAAAAACCCCAAAGATACAAAAGACAAGAAATGGCTCTGCACTCAAATGCTACAATAAGTTTGCTAATTAATATCTACAGTAAATGGCTTGTTAATGAAAATTTTTATCCAAAATTAAAATCCCAAGATTTTGCAATATGCAGTGCTGAAAAAAGATATCAACAATTAAATATGAATAACATTAACATTGTCTCTCCCAAATAAATCACGTTGTCAGTCAAAGTACTAGAAAAAGCGTTCTCCTTTTATTCAAGTTTTCTTTCGTAAAAACACATCACAGAATTGATAGCCGATGTTGCGCGTTTCGTCCCACATGGGACTTCTTCAAGGCTTTAACATGTTTGAGATTTTAACGCATGGTCGCTTCAGGTCAGGCTTACTCTAGTAAGGAAATATTTTGCTACGTGAGCCTTAGTGTGTTTGAAATAGGACACACATGTGCTTCGTATCAAACTTGCTGTAACAAGAAAATATTTTAGCCGGTAAACGGGCTATGTCTCTCCCAGGGTCGTGTTCCGATGTCCGGTTCAAAAGGAAAATGTGATAAGATGGGACCAGAAATTTTGGTCATGGTGTCAATGAGAGTGCATGGAAATCAGAGAGGTGATATCGCGCTCAGGTGATGGGCAGCTCAATACTTTGGGAAATAGGAGGCTTGGATTTGGTAGCATTGAAAGGAAATATAAGCTTGGCAATAGTGTTTCTGCTCGGGAATGAAAAGCATGGTGTCACTGTGAATACTTACTAACCTTAGAGATGGTAGGATCACCCTGAGGAGAGGAGCAGCTCAGCACTGACATTACTATCAAGGGATGGGACACATGACACAGGTAGCATTAAGAGAAGAAAGGAAGCTTGCTGCTGGTGTTACAAGGAGATGAAGCTCGGTTTTGGGGTCAGTGTAAGTGGATCGGAATTTCTGTGATGGGATTACTGTGAGGTGATGGGAATATTTGTACTGGTATCACTGTATGATGAGGACCTTGGCAATAGTGCATTGTAGAGGGTAATCTTAGCCCAGGCAACTCTGTGAGTAGATGGGAAGCTTGGGCTAATGGTATTATAAAAAGGGAACTTGATGCCGGAGTCTCTGTGAAGAGATGATAATTCACTTGTTGGTGATGCTATGAGTGGAAGCATGCTACTAGTCCTGTAGGGAAACAGAGTTGTCCACTGTTTAAAGGCTGAACGTTTGTTGCTCATAGCACTATAAGGAGAGCCTAGATTAGCAGATTACTTGGAAGCAAAGGACAGACACTGGACAAAAATGAAATTGTAGAGCTCTAATATTTCCTAGGCTCATGCATAACCAGCTTACTGTCATGGGTAAACAGGTCCTGGCTAGGACGGCTCATGTACGAAAGCTAAACCTCATACCCAAGGGGCTCCATTGGACTGATCGCACTCGGCGCTGATGCAGTGTACATCACACCAGTGTCCCAGGTGAAACCCTTATTGAGGAGTGGGAGGATATAGAGGACTCAGTACAATGCCATGGTGATTGCGTATGAAGAAGAGCCTGGTGTAAAGACGAATGCATGGAACACGTATGGTTGTGCCTACATTGGTATGTGATTTAGAAGTGCAGCGTTATGGCGGCATGAATAATGCTGCATGCAGCATACTAGCACGGACACCGCAACCACGAGTATGGTGAGGGCACTGTTATGACTGAATAACATTGTAGGAGACTAAAAGACTCCATGTCCCATCACGCCCTGGTTCCCGTCAACATTTAAACTTGAGTGGCCATATTGGAGAATCGGCCACAGGAGAGTACATAAACCACTCCCAAGAACCATGCCCTTGCTAGGCAATCCGCCTATCAGGGAGGACAGTTCCTGTTCTGCCATCCGGATTGTAGTGTCTCCCGGAGGAAAGCCGCAACCAGACCCATTAAAAGACGCCTTCCTGTTCCTACGGACGGTCCTCCTGTCTTCCAATCACAGACCCTGCGGCAGCAGCTCCGGAATACAACGGGGAGGTGTCCCTTAAGCTAACTCTGCGTCGCCGAGGGCTTGCGCGCGCGTGCATGACTAATCGTACTAATTTGCTGATGAAACTATAGTTTGAAGCAATTGACAATGGAAGCGCACACCGCTTCTAGGTGTTATTAACCTTGGAGTCTCAATGATCTCTAGTACTACTAACCCAGGATACACATAACCGCATGAAGATCTTGGAAAGCAGGGAGAATTTTCAATAGGGGTTGAAAGGCTCTGATCTCTATGGTCTTAAGTTCTACTGTGTTTCCTGTTTCCATAGTTCATAGACCCAGCTTGTGTATAAATGAATGAATGAATGAAGGGAGACGTATACCGCGCAACTTAGCCCAAGGGCATCAAGGTGCCAATCAGGTCAAATAGTCTAAATTCTCCAGGGGCACGTCTACGAGTAAGCCTCTACAAAGAACCAAGTTTTCAATGCTTTACGAAAAAGCGCAAGAGATGGTTGTACTGCCAGTTCTGGGGGGGAGGGAATTCCAGAGCTTGGGTACCAGGGTGGAAAACTTTCTACCTCTCCATCTTGCTTTTGCAAATCTAGGAACTAGAGAAGACTTTTATTTGATGAGCGGAGGGCTCTAATGGGGGCATAAGGGTGGAGGAGGGACCTGATACCCTCTGAACAAGAGCCATACATAGCCCCATGGACGAGGCACAGAATCTTAAAGGAAATCCTAGACTGGATAGGTAGCCAGTGTAGGTTTTTTCTGGCCAAAGATACTGAGGAAAGCCTGGGGAGGTTTAGGACCATCTTGGCCGCGGCATTTTGCACTATCTGCAAGCGATGGATGAGGCTCTTGTTTAGACCTACATACAGTGCATTGCAGTAATCCAATCTTGAGTAAACAAGTGCCACAGTGGCTTGCTTCCGGGCATCAGGGGAGAGATAGGATGCAATCTTTCTGAGGATCCTGATCATACCACAGCAGGTAGAAATGGTCCTACTAACCTGACGGTCAAAAGAAAGAGAGGTATCTACCAGAACCCCCAGATTCCTAGCGAAATGAGAGGGAAGGGGACAATCCCCAAGGGAGGCCGACCACCAATCGTTCGACCAGACGTCTTGATTGCCCCCGAAGATCAAGACCTCTGTTTTCTCTCCATTAAGCTTTAAAAAATTCTGAATCATCCATTGGGATACTGTCTACATGCAATTTCTAAAGTTCAGGGCAGAATCACTCATCGACTGCGTGAGTGAGACCATAATTTGGGTGTTGTCGGCTTAGGACAACACCTCAAGCCCGAAAGATCTCACTACCCTGGCAAGTGGGGCCACATAAATGTTGAAAAGTGTGGGACTTAAAGAAGATACCTGGGGGAACCCACATTGCACAGGTTTAGAGGGGGACAAAAAGTCACCCAGCTTCACCCTTTGCTCTCTTTGATTTAGAAAAGAGGCCAGGAGGCTCAGGGCTGGGCTTCCAACTCCAATCTCCCTAAGTCGAGAGACCAGGACAGAGGGAGACAGGGTGTCGAAAGCCGCCGTAAGGTCGAGTAGGACCAGAAGGGTGGTATGGCCCTTATCGACCTTCGAGTGGATGTTGTTAATGACCACAGTAAGGGCAGATTCAGTACTGTGGGCTCTATGTTGGGAGGTATCCAGAAGGTTGGAGTCATTCAAGAAGGAGCTAAGGTAGCGATTAGGAAGTAAGTATGTATACTATCTCAGCTTTGGCAGTGTGAGCCTGAACCTAATCCCTGAATGCGTGTAGACTGAGCATTTGAGGGGGCTGAGGGCGCTGATAATCCCATTTTGTCCTTCTTCCCCTACAGAGTGGATGATCCTCTGGGTCTAGTCCATACCCACATCAGCACGAGGACAAGTAGACGGTGAGGGAGGTCCACTACACATGTCGCAGGCTGTCTTTATTGTTTTGTCTCAACCCCCATTCCCCTTGATGTGCTTCTATGGGAGCAGTTATCTGTTCTCCGTGGAGAACTGCATTGGGAGTGGTCAGACTGTCTTCTGCATCGCTCCTGCTGGGCCTAGATACATCAGGTTAGTTCATGTGTGTATTTGGCTTCTGACACTTACCCAGTCCAGACTTTTTGCTTTTCATTCTGTTACGGGAATGGGTGGGTTATGAATGGACTTAGGTAGACTTAAGTGCTCCAAAATTTCTTTTGCTTTAGCTGTGCCCCTTGGTTGACCACTTTGAGGCACACTGAAGAATTTATTAATGTAATTTTGAAGCGTGGCTAGGTCAAACCGTGCGCAATTCCATTGATTATAATTGAAGTACCAATATTATCTAGTGAGTGCTCGAGGTAACAGTTGGGGAACGGCTACCCACGTTTTCCAAAGTCCTCTGTAACCAAAGGTACACAAAGAGAAAAATACAAAACAAAATCCAGTTCTAGAGTATGCAAATTTATAATATCAGAGAATTAATCCAAGAAAATATATGTTCATAGTCTTCTTTATTCTCTCATCCTATTCAGAGCCGTAGATGTGTTACCGATGGCTCCTGATAGCAAAGTGGCGTAGCTGGTATAGCCAAGATGTAGGTACATTGTGCTAGGGAAGAATTTATGAATCCTGACACATAAGCCGACACAGAAACAAGTAAAGCCCCAAAACCTCTTGAAGCTTTTATGCTGGATTTGACTGTGTTTTGTCTGAGATTCAACGTCACAAACAACGGTCACTTTAAGGCCAGTAGAAATAAAAGAAATTGAGAAGGTATTAGGAAGAAAGGGGTGCAGAGGTGAACAGGTGTGACTGCAAAGGAGAGTAGTAAGAGGCAAGGGAGAGTGAAGAGCAAATGAGTATGATTGTAAGATACAAAGATAAGAAGAGAGACAGAGGAAATGATGAAGAATTAATAGGATGAATGGTGAGATACTAGGCAGTGGGCAGATAATGAAGGGGAGGTAAGATGTAGAAAATCAGCAAACAGGAAGGTGGAGAGACAAAACGAAAGATTGAGAGAATATAGAGCTTGATGACAGAATAGAGGGATATGGGGTGAATGGAGAGGTATAGTGGAGAGTGAATCAAGGGGTGGACAGATACAGGAGAGTAAGTGATACAGCAAAGCATAGTTAAAGAGGAACATTGAGAGATAAAGGGGATAAAAAATGGAAAGATGGAGAGATACAGAGAAGAAAGACAGGACTGGGATGAGATACCACAGAGAACTGAAAGTTGGAATGGAGTGGAGAAATCTAGGGTAAAAAGCAGAGTTAAGGGTGTGGAGAAACAACAGATGAGAAAGACTGATGAGATAACAGTAAAAGGAGAAGAAAGGTGAGGTTAAGGGGAAGTGAAAGGAGGATTGGAAAAAGAAAGGAATCACTACACAGAGGAAGCGAGATTAAGGTAGCATGCTGATAGACAAGGAAGGCTGTAGAGATTTAGAGAGACTAATAAGAGAGGAGCAAAGGCCAAGAGATGTAGGGACGGGGGAAGGTTGAAAGTTGGGAGACAACTAGATGCAGATGAATGTGAAAATGCACAGGAGATTGGGGGAAATGGAAGGGAGTGTAGGGAAGGGCAGTATTATGCAGTAGACACAAAGAAAAATAAATAGTTAAATACAGTGTAGGATGGGACATTTAGTTACACAGTTGGGACAGGTGGAGCAGTAGAGAGAGGCAGATGAAAGTTTGGGGAGAGTGAATGTAGGAAAAGGAAGCAAGAGTAGAGAAACATGCAGATATAAAAGGAAGGATATACTGCAGAATGTTGATGTGGATTGTGTTGTAAAAGCCAAAATCCTTCACAAGTATTGCATGCAAAAAAGAAGGGATATAGACATATGGGAAGAACTAAGAAGAGTATGGGTAAATGTGAGGAGGTGAACATAGAATACCTCTAAAAGCAAACTCTGAAAGGAAATGTGTGTGAGACAGGAGAAGGAAGGAGGGGCAGGAACTTGCCAGAAAGTTCCTCCACCAATGTTATTGGAAGGGGAGGATCAGAGAAAGGAAGGAGGTGGAGGTGGACGTGGACGTGGAGCTATATATGCCAGGTAACTAAAAGTGGAAATTGACGGGGAGAAAATGGTCTATTGTTCCTGTCTGTAAAGGTTCCTGCAACAGACAAGTGTTCCCTGTAGTGCTTAAGAGCTCAGTGGACTGCTATACAGCCTGGGCAGGCTAAAAGGGAGGCAGTAAGAATAACCCCTGAACTGGTGGGACTGATGTGCGTAGGAAGCTAGTTCCAAGGATCAGGTCACAGCCTATCCCTACTTGAAGCATTGAAGGGCCAAGTTTACCTGGTCACCAAAACGTCAAGCATCACCGAAGGGCATGTCACTATGATTTATTCGAAAATCACCTGAGAATCCCATAGCGTGCATCCAAACATGGAGGTGGATGGCAATCACAGAGCCTTTGGTCCATACTGAATGCATGGTATGCCATACAGAGAGATGGATTTTTTTGCCAAATCTTTACAGTTTCACACAACCTTTGCAAAATGGTCACAAGGATGATCAGGAATGTTTGGTATAACCAACTTTGACAATCCCCACAGTACAAAGCAGTTGCACTCGTGGAGTTCAGGGCAAGGCTCTCCAAAGGATAGACCTTACCATATTGCCTCAATTGTCTTGGATTCCCTATTGGAAGTGGAAGGGAGAAAGGAATCAGGGTTCTTCTTGGAGGCAGAGGACGTGTTCCATCCTTCACTTTGTTGTTGTTGCAGTAGATTATTTTAATCACCTAATCTATGTAGAGAATTCAGGCCATTTTGCTGTCTTCTCAGCACTTTGTCCAAGAGAAGTGTATCATCAGCATACTGAGGGATGCAGATTTAGGAGGATACAGATCTGCAGTTCTGGTGGATTCACCCACATAAGCCTGACATAAATGGAAACACAGATTCACACATATACAGCCCTTGTCAAGGCCTCTGTCAGTGAAGATCTTCTCTGACACCACCAATATGAATCCAGCAACAGATCAACATGACCTTCACTGTCAAGAGCTCAGATTTCTCTGCATTGAATTTCAATCTTTTGTGCCCCAGCTAATTTCAGATGAGCCATAAATGTTTTTGATACTCAGTGCTAGATTCGGTGCATCTGTTATTGTCTAATTGGAATAATAACTGTGTTTCAGCAGTAGCAAGCTTTGGCCCCCAGTTCCGATGCATTGGACAGTAGTATGTAGGTATTAAACAGATGTGGTGATGTCATCACCCCTTGAGGTAGATCAAAGCAGGAACTCTTCTTCTGAGAGAACTTTAGACAGTACTACAGCCTGTGATATGTTTGACAAGAATAACTGAAACTACTTTAGTGCCATGCCTTCACACGGTCTAGTAAGACATCATGTCTGCCCTCTCAAAAGGAGCCAACAAATCTAGCAATAATAACACACAAAGTTTTACTGCATGAAGATCCAGTCTGAGATCATCCAATAAGGGGACAAAAATGTCTCAGTGCTATGCGCAAGATGAAACCCTGCACTGAAAAAAGTCAGTGCTAAAAAAAGTCTTACTTCTTTACATAAGGATATAACATTGTTATTAAAGTATATATGACTTAGACCTTCTTTTCTATAGCAACTTTCAATAGGATTATGTTACTTACCCTGTAAGCATCTGCTCTTGGCATGTAGAGCTGTAGATTCACATGCTTTGAATACTCCTGCCATCTAGTGTTGGGTCCGGATGTTTGCAAGTTGTTTTTCTTCGAAGAAGTCCTTTTCAGTCATGAGGTAACGGGACTCCTCCTTTCGGTGATATTGTGCATGGTCATCAACTCCATTGTTAGACTGTTTTCCCGCAGGAGGGTGAGAATGGAGTAAAAAAGTTAAAATAGAGATGTCCATGCATATGTAATGTAAATTATAAGGACTGCAACATCCACAGGTGTCCAGGGAGAACGCATGTAAATCTACAGCCCTACATGCCAGAACAGATGCTTACAGGGGAAGTAACATAATCCGTTCAAGGCATGTGTGCTGTAAATACACATGCTTTGCATAGACTATATAGCAGTATTCTCCCAAAGCGGTGGCTAACCGGTAGGTGTTGTAATTGTTTGAAAAAGTGTCTTTAGCACTGCTTGTCCTACATTAGCTTGTTGACGTGCTAACACATCCACACAATGTTTAGTAAGTGTGTGTGGTGTGGACCATGTTGCTGCTTTATAAATGTCAGCTATGGGAATATTACCTAGAAAGGTCATAGATGCTCCTATTTTACGAGTGGAATGT
The DNA here is from genome assembly GCF_964263255.1 of Lissotriton vulgaris. NCBI lineage: Eukaryota > Metazoa > Chordata > Amphibia > Caudata > Salamandridae > Lissotriton > Lissotriton vulgaris. The sequence continues at coordinate 716,915,369 of NC_141697.1, read as the reverse complement.
GCTCTAGGAGGTATAGATAAAGTTCTTTTAACTTTAGCATAGCAAGTTTGACTGCCTTTAACAATCCATATTGAAATACCTAATTTAGAGATAGGATTGCCTTTGTGAGGTGTAGCAAATGCAACAGACGCTTTGTCTTACAAAAATTCTTTGCTCTTTCAATAGAGTAGAATATCGTTCTCTTGACATCAAGTGTGTAAAGAGATGGGGGCGCTAGGTGGCGCCAAACCAAGATGGCCACACTGGTGTGAGGCTCTCGCTCGATCAAGCACATAACACCATCCTGAAGGTATCCTGATCCAAGCTATCCTCTCGGACACCGCATCATCGTGTCCTTGATAACCTCACGAACACAGCGGTACCTCATTTGGCGGAAAAACCCGACGGACGGCTGAGTTGTTGGCCGGTGAGGGGAGAGCGGGAGGCGAGGCTGGTTCTCCGCTTGCTGGAGGGCGGACCGTCCCGCTGGGAGAGGCCGGTGATCCGTGGCCTGCGCGGCGCTGCGGGGGACGACCCTATCCCTCGTGGGTCACTGGATTCCGGAGCGGCCAGCCACTGCCACAGATATCGTGCAGCCTGAGGTGAGCCCCGTGTGTGTGGCTGTTGCAGCGGAGAGCGACTGTGTCTGGCTCCCCTTCCCCGACCCTACCGGCGATCCTGGGCTTGGCGCTGTGATCCTGCGGTGGCCCGCTCCTGCTCGGAAAACACCGGTGCCTGCGGTGATTGCCCTGACGCTGGGGGGGGGAATCTACCTACCTGCCGGATCTGCCTGCACAGTATCTGCGCGTCCCCGCTGCACGCTGCTCGGCGGGAGGCCTAGCCACGCGACTCCCGGTATTTGCGGCCTGCCCGGCTGCAGTTCAGAACGATACCAACACCTGCAACTACTTACCCGCCCCGCCTGGCCGCTTGTCGGGACCATCTCAGGGGAGGAAACCCTGACCCCTGTACTCCTTCACTGAAGGCCACCCGCGGCCTACCGCGAGGCCTCTTGGCGCCAAAACACACCGGGCTTTCTGGGCCACGGACGGACTCGGATTGCGGCTCCCCCCCTGGTCTGGTGGTGCGATCGCTGCGATCCCCCCCCCCCCTCACCACTAGGCTGTAGCTGCCCAACAACTCGCAGCTACAGGACGTGGCATATGGGCCGGAGTGTCTGAGGGCTGCCTGGGAGGATTGCGACGTGCACATTAGTGGGAGGCTCCGAGGGGATCCAGCTCTACAGTCTGCTTGTGGCTGTTACTCTGTGGCCTGGTGGCCCGGCTGGGATGAGACGAGGGACCGGACTCTCTACACCCTACCTTGGACACATCTACCCAGAGTCGCCTTCTGGCCATATTATTGCCTCCACATTGCGGATCCCTCTATGCCCTCACGGCTTCACTTTGCCTGCCCGCTCTCCCGCATGTTCTCCGGTCCGTATCGCTGCGCTGTAACCAGTGGCAGCGGGCCCGCCTGGGAAGAAGATCCTCCTTTGCCAGCTCCGGCCCCTTCGGAGTCAGTTGTGGTTTGTCTTGCATCTCCAGTTCTCTCCTCTGGGTGAGCCCGGCTTGTCGGCTTTCGGAACACTCTGCGGTTGGGCCGATCAGCCCTTTCCTACTGACGTATATAAAGATCTTCCAGAGCCCTAGGGGACAGCGAAAGTACATTGGTCCAGGCACCGTACACTCCCACCGTTCGCAACACGGGGAGTCTTCTTCTGGCTGCTCGAGCTCTCAGCTCACCCTTCAGCACTCTCCTCCCCTCCTTTCTGGAGCCTTGCCTTGCCCTGGCGGCTGCCTCTTCCACGGCAGCGCGAACGCCGAGGCGTAACATGGGCCGCAACGATGCCAAGCAGTCAAAAATTCCTTTCGAATCTAAGAAAACCCCCACGCCGCCGCCGGATGGGAAGGGCGGCCCCTCTTCTTCGACCCCCCCGGAGGATGACTGGAAGACTCTCTTGTTGGGCATGAAGCAGAGCCTGTCAACGATTGACTCCAAAATAGACACCATTAACATGCGCATGGACAGTGTTGTTGCCAAACTGGAACATCATGATACCCGTATAAAAGAGACTGAAGACCGGATCTCAACACTGGAAGATGGTGCCACGTCTAATGCCAGACAAGTCACGCAAATGGACAGGCTCCTCAAAATAATTGCGGAAAAGAACGAGGACTTGGAAGCGAGGTCTCGCCGTAATAACGTCCGCATTTTAGGCCTTGCAGAGTCCACCAACACAGGGAGGATGGAAATCTTTGTGGAAAACCTAGTGGTTGAGCTGTTTGGACGAGAAGCCTTCTCATCGCACCTCATCGTGGAGAGAGCCCACAGGTCTCTTGCCGCGCGCCCCCCCCCCCAGGAGCACAGCCGAGACCCATCATCGCTCGCTTCCTAAACTACAGGGACCGCGACGCTGTGCTGCGGCGGGCTCGAGAGCTGGGATCAGTGAACTATGGCAACGTAACACTATCCGTCTTCCCCGACTTCACCCCGACGGTGCAGGAAGCAAGACGTAAATTTGCTGGGGTTAAAAAGAAACTTCAAGCCCAGGAGATCCCTTACGCTATGCTCTACCCAGCGAAATTAAAGGTGTCTCATCAGGGGAAGCAACTAATTTTTCTCAATCCACAACAGGTAGAAGACTTTCTCAAGCAGCACAGGAAGGATCAGGCCAGGGAGGCAGCTGAGGAAAGGCGCTCCAGATCGCAATCGCCATTGTCCCAGCAGGATTAGGACAGTCTGCCATCTTAATGTAAGCGCTATCGCTGAACCTGCTCAGAACGCGACTGAACACCAATAGTTCTGGTGAGAAATAGTCTGTGAGTTATGATTCAACCCTGGGCTGATGTACCATGATCCCCTCCGGGTCGGTGAACAGATGCAATCTGATCTTCTTGGGACCGCCCACTGTAAATCCCGGTGAGGTACCTGCACTGCTTTAAGACTTATGGGTCATTGATATATTGGAGTGCTTGATCACCCACCTCCGTCCCGCGCAGTCGACTGGGTATAGACCTGGTGGCCAGTGGGTGTAAGTAGGGAGGTGGAGGGTGGGTCTGGCGCCCCTAGGTTACGTCCCCAATGGGCGATCCCCTAAGCAACTCTTCCCTCTTTAGGGTAAGAGCAATGGTACTATTTGGTTTAGTTTTGGGAATGTTAGGGTATAGGGAGGGGGGGAGGGCACTGAGTACCCGGCCTGTTGGGGTTGCCGGTGTGGGAGGGCGAACACATTGCTTTAAGACTGTCCCCATTAATACGCCAGCTGCAACTGTTCCGCATAGACCATCTCTTGTTGGAAAGCTACTAATTATCCGGCTAGTTGGGGCAGCCGGCATAAGGGTGTATAGAGTCTGTCCTCATTCTGTCAGCACAGTTGCGGCAGAACTACCAGGGGCAGGGGGGATTAATAGGTTGTCATTGAGTAATAATCATGTTAGAAGTTTTACTGATGTCTGTCTGAAGCCGATTGCTACGTACGCATGTCACATTTATCTTTCACTGTGGGAATGGGAGACGTAACAATTACACAGCCAGCCCATCAAATTCAGCTAATGTCATGGAATGTACGTGGATTGAATAACCCAAGAAAGAAACGACAAATACTGGGGTACTTGGATAGGCAGGGAGTGTCTATTGCCATGCTGCAAGAAACGCACTTGCTGCCAAATGGGTCCCCCTTATTCGCATCTAGATGGGCCTCCAGCAGGGTGTTTTCATCTTATTCAAATTACTCTAGAGGGGTCACAATTTTGGTGAAGAAAAATTTGGGGTTTACCCCGACAGGTACTGAAGCAGATTCGGGTGGCAGATACTGCATGGTCTGGGGTAAGTTACACACCCATACTGTACTCTTTGCCTGCTATTATGGCCCTAACACAGATGACCCTACTGCACTCCTCACTATGTGGGGCAAAATCCAAACTTTGGGCATAGCCCATGTGGTACTGGGGGGAGACTTCAACACTGCCTTGCGGCCCGCAATGGACAGATCCAACCCCCAGCCGGTTCACTATACCCATGCACAACGTACTCTATCGGGCTTGGTCGACGACCACCATTTGATAGACACGTGGAGGCACTCGCACCCTTCTCTGCTGCAGGGCACACACTTCTCCGCAGTCCATTCCACCTGGGCACGCATTGACTATATTTTCGTTTCGGCGGGACTCACCCCGTGGGTGGGCAAGACTCTGCACTTGGCTCGAACATTCTCCGACCACTCCCCAGTCCTCCTTTCACTGCGCATTCCCCTTGACGTCTCTCCTTACTTGAGCTGGCGCCTCAAACCTGCGCACCTCACAGACTCGGCCTTTAGGGCAGACCTAGAGCAAGACTTAACAGATTTCTTTGATCGCAATATTGACTCGGTCTCTAGCTTTACTACAGTTTGGGAAGCCTTTAAAGTTACGGTGAGGGGGTGGTGTATTTCCAAGGGGGGCGGAGTCCTTAAATCCCTTCGGGGGGAACTACGCAAGATAGAAGCAGAAATTCGTACTCTCGAACAGGCTGTCTCCCACAGATCACAGGGGAGGGAGGATCTGGCTCGGCTCAGGGAAAAAGTTAATGAGTACACTGTAGCTGCCGAGAAAGAATGTAAATTCCTGGGGAAACCTTACACAGCACGCAGTTATGGAGAGGGGGATAGACCTGGTAGGGCGCTCGCTTCTGCTATTAGACCCCCCAGACACCATAATTATGTTACCACCTTGCTGGATGAACAGGGTGCACCACAAAGGGACCTCCCCGGGCAACTACACGTCCTTACTAATCATTACAAAACACTGTACACCTCCCACAGACAGACAGCTCTTGACTTGCGCGCATACCTTGATGACACTGCCATTGCATGGCTAGGCCCGACCCAACAGAAGTTTTTACACCACGAACTGGAACTGGACGAAATAAAAGACGCTATTATGTCCATGAAATCTGGTAAGGCTCCGGGGTCAGATGGCCTGCCAATAGACTTTTATAAAACCTTCATCCATGTGCTGGCCCCCATACTGAAGCGGGTATACTATTCAGCCCTGGAGGATGGCATCATGCCACTTAGTATGCACGAAGCCCTAATAACGTCCCTGTTGAAGCCGGGCAAACCACCGGAGCACTGTGACTCATACAGACCCCTATCATTATTGAACACTGACGTCAAAATACTGGCGAAGGTCCTGGCAACTCGACTGAACCTCCTGATGGAGCGTCTGGTCCTTCCGGACCAAGCGGGCTTTGTCCCGAACCGCGCTACTTCCCATAACCTTCGTACATTGCAGGCTGTACTGCAAGATATTGACCCTAATTGTGAGGCAGCGGCGGTCTTCCTAGACGCCACTAAAGCTTTCGATTCCCTGGAGTGGGACTACCTGCTGTCGCTACTGGAACGTATGGGAACTCCCTTTAACTTTATAGACTGGATCAGGCTCTTATATCACAAACCGCATGCTGCAGTGCTATTGAACGGATCCTGCTCGGCCCCCTTTGAAATTCATAGAGGAACTCGGCAGGGGTGCCCACTCTCCCCGGTCCTCTTTGCAATAGCTATTGAGCCTCTAGCGGCCAAGCTCCGACAACATCATAACCACCGCTCCCTGATCTACCCGGAGCGTCAACTGCTCATTTCATTGTATGCAGACGATATTACTCTATATATCCACAAACCGCGGGAAAATCTGAACCCTCTTCTGCGCGAGATCACTAAATTCGGAGCCATAGCGGGGATACAGATAAATTGGTCAAAGTCCGCTCTGTTCCCCCTAACAGACAAAACCCCGCAGTTCCCTCTCGACTACCCCCTGCTGTGGGAAAATGACGAGATAAAATACTTGGGCATCAACATCACCAGGGACCGTGAGGCCCTAATTAGAGCGAACTATGGTACGGTCCTCGACAAGCTGACTGACAGTGTAACTAAATGGATCCACCTCCCGTTATCTATGGCTGGGCGTATATCGCTGATTAAGATGGTGATCCTCCCTAAGATGCTATACCTCTTTACTAATATCCCATATAGCCCCGGCTCATACTTTTTCCGCGCCCTAGATTCCCAGCTGTCGAGACTTATTTGGGGAGGGAAACAGGCCAGGATGGGGCTACGGACACTCATGTTGCCCTACCACCAGGGTGGATTCGACGTCCCGAACTTTCGAATATACTATGACTGTGCTCAGGGCCACTTTGCCGCGTACTGGCTCCACCCGCCTCCCTTCATGGCTCACCTTGCCGTAGAAGATGGATACATGAGACCTGAAAAGCCTTCGGGATACCTATATCCGGCAGCCCGAATAACTGATCGAGACCCCACCACAGTGGACTGCACGGTGCACGCCTGGCGTAGGATAGCAGACCGCATGGAGGTTGCCTTCCTATACTCCCCACGCATGAGTCTTGCCCATGACCCTAGGTTAAGTGTATCCCGTGAAGAAATTGGCCGCAAAATGCTTACCAAACTAGCGCTTCATACATGGGGGGACCTTTACATACAGGGACAATTTTCGCAACGCGGCTCAGTTCTTTGGGGACCACTTGCCCTCGGTCATGGATACATTCCTGTACACGAGGCTGCGACAAAATATTAAGGCAGTCACCCCCAACTTCCCAGTAGAGCCTGAAGTCATGGCTCCCCTACACGCTCTTCTCCACACTGACACACCGAAGCACGTAGTTTCCATGCTATATAAGCATGCATATGCCGCCTCCACACCCCCATCCATTAGAGCGAGACATGACTGGGACGAAGATCTGGATGCCCCACTTTCTGATGACCAATGGGAGGAAAGCTGCTCACACACGAACATAGTGACAGGTAATGCTCGCCTCAGGCTGGTACATTTTAAATTCCTCCATCGTCTCTATTACACCCCCGCCAGGCTGTGCCGGTTTGGGCTGCGGGATAATGACAGATGCCTTAGATGTCACCAGACGGGTGCTGACTTCATTCACTTGGCTTGGTCATGCCAAGCAGTCGCCGCGTACTGGGTGGAGATCTTTGACGCCATGTCTGAAATGATAGGGATTACAGTTGCACCTTGTCCCAAAATTTCTCTCCTAGGCCTCTCCCCCCCGTCGCTAAAAAAAACCCGGAAATTCTTCGCGCTGGGCTTCATGCTTGCAAAACGGCACGTAGCCTGCAGATGGGGCCGGGGACGTGCTCCTAAATTCAAGATATGGCTGACCACCATGTCCACTTGGCAGGACCAACTACACAACTACGCTGAACTATTGCCTCACAAATCACGTCCCAGAGATCTCTGGGGCCCTCTCACAGCCTATCTACTTAAAGCCCAGGGCGATGATGAATCCGAGACGGACCATCAATAAGCGGCAGGCCAGGTTGCTCTACCCCTTGTACCAAATGGTGCGTCTTCTCTACGCCCGTAAGATGCTACTTGATTCCTTCCCTTACTCTGGAACCACACTTCCCCCCCCCCCCCCCCCCCCCCATCCAAGTACATTACATGATGCACTGTACCGGGCCCAGGGGTGGTATGGGTCGCGAGCCCGGTAGTGACGTTGCGTCTTACTGCGTCACATTACATCCATACCGAACTACCAAGTTGCGCTCTGGCTAAGCTCCCGGCCCGAGTGGAAGACACTCCCCACTTGCCATACTCTACATAATACATGACATTCAGATGCGTTGCGATCTCTCCAGCCACAGACGTAGGCACAGACTACACCTATTCCCCCCCCACAACACAAATGCTTGTCATCCGGCGGCAGAGTGTGCTCACTCCAATTCCAGCCTGCTCCCGGTCCGGGGCAGCATTACATTCTCGCTCTGCGCTAAAATGTCCTCCGTACCACATACTACGTATGGTGGATACACTGTGGGTGGGACTGACCACATTGCTTTCACTGTTCACTATGCATTGTTTTAGATAACAAAAGTTTGAAAAGTGACCTCAAATGTTCAATGTTTGAAAACTGCCCAGTAGTTTGATTGCGAAATAACATCTCCTTTGACAGCTTCAACCACTTTGTATCGCGGCCGGCCCAAATGGGTTGTAGGCGACATGCTGTGTACCTTCCTCCCCAGACAGTACCTGTTGGTTATGACACCGCTTGTTGTTGCTGCCGGCCTGCACTCACAGGTTGTAGGCGTAAAAGCTGTGTATTTCTTACTTGCCTCCAATAAAGGTCATAAAAAAAAAAAAAAAAAAAAAGTGTGTAAAGAGATCTTTCAGCTACTGAATCAGGTTGAGGAAAGAAGACAAGTAACTCAACTGATTGGTTAATATGAAAAGCAGAAACTACTTTTGGAAGGAATTTTGGGTTGGTGCGAAGAACTAGTCTATCTTTATGAAACTGAAAGGAGGGTTCTTCTAAGGTTAATGCCTGTACCTCACCAACTCTCCTTAATGAAGTGATAGCAATGAGGTAGGCAAGCTTCCGTGAAAGAAACTGTAATGGACAATTATATAATGACTCAAAAGGTGGACCCAATGAGTCGTGTAAGCACAATGTTTAGATTCCAAACTTGTGCTGGAGGTACTCTAGGTGGTATTACTCTTTTCAGTCCTTCCGTAAAGGCTTTAATTACTGGAACCTCGAACAAAGATAAATGTTATCTGTTTGCAAATATACCGCTACTGCTGCAAGGTGGAATCGAATGGATGTGTAGGCTAGACCAACTCGCTGTAGATGCAATAGGTAAAGATTATATTTCGTATAGAGGCACCTAGCGGATCAATTCTGTTGTTTTTGCAATATACAACACATCTTTTCCATTTTGCTGCATAACTTGCTTTGGTAGTAGGCTTACATTCTTCTTTAGGTGTAGCAGCTCGTTCGTTCAAACCACTTTATTCGATTAATTAAAATCATAAAAGTACACATATATTCACACATTATAAAATACATTTAAGACAATAGGTGATATTAAAATCACATACAAAAACGAATATAATACCATTTCATATCCCCTTAAAAATACCAATACAAGGGAGTGCAAAAAACCATAGCTAGGCATCTTAACTTTCTTGACCTTACAGCAGCTACAAAATAATTGGCAATATTAAAAATATTCCATGTGGTATCCAGTAATTGCAGGTACATTAAGGCAGGTTTAACCTGTAGGAACCCCTTGCCTCTTAAGAGTGGAATTATATACTTTTCCCTAATATCAGAGTAATGACCGCAAAAAAATATCAAATGCGTGGTATCTTGAATTGAGCAGGTATCGCAATCACAAAGTGCTGCCTTCTCTAGTTTACTCCAGCCATGAAAGGTTCCCAATAAAAGGTGTATCTGATTGAACCGGAATCTAGTTAGTAACCAGCGATGATAAGGCCTTGTTACCAGCTTTAGATAGGGCTCAATAGAGGGTGATGTAACTAACAGGAAAAGAGCCCTAACCAGAGGTTTTTGTAATATCTCAGATTCCAGTTCCTGCGACCTTAAGGACAAAAAATGCTTTTTAACCCACCTTATATCTCCTTTAACAATGCCTTCTGGGGATTCAAAAATTTCTGGTCGCCCAAGTTTCGCAAACATAAATTTAACATAGGAAAGCCACTGTATTTCATTTCCCCTTTCTAAATAATACAGTCTTTTAAAATAGGGCGATTAAGCGTTGATCTGGATTAAGCCAGGTTTTTAGCCAGCAAACAAGTGGAGCCACGCTAATCAGATCGCAAACATACCCCATTCCCAGCTCCTGGTGAACAGCAAATGTTGGGGTAGATTGGGGGATAGACAAGAGGGAGCGAAAAAATTTATTTTCAATCGTCTACACCTCCTCACCTTGCTTATACCCCCAAATTGCAGCACCATATAATGCTATTGCCAGGCATTTCGCCTTATAGATGGAAAGAATCCCCTCACATGGCCTCACATGGCCTCACATGGCCGTTGTGCGAAACTTAATAGGGCTGATGTAGATCTACCTAAAGCATTCTTTTTTGCTAAGCGCTGGGGAGCCCAGGAACATCTGTCATCAAACAGGACCCCCAGGTAGGTAAAGGCCTTCACCCTCTTCACCCCTGCCCCCTTGAAATACATTCTTCTTTAAGAATAGTCATACAATCTGGTGGCAAATTTAAGAATACAAACTCTATGACTTCAGGAGCGAAACCGCTAGATTGAGCTCCTTGGAGTTTGGGAGTCTAATTTCCCCTTGGTTCTGAGCGAGAAGGTTGGAATTGAGATGCAGCTTTTGATGTGGAACCACTGATAGTTCCAAGAGTGTGGTGAACTAAGGTTGACGGGCCCATGTAGTGTTGCAGGGATTCTGCACATACACAGAACTATGCACAGGAAACCAGGCCCTCGGTGTATAGTGGTGTACCAACCTATCACCTTAGAGACCAAAATTCCAAAAAACAACTAGCTATACTGTCTTATTCGTTCTCCGACCAATAGCGAAGCTACCAATTAGACAACTCAGAACACAACACTCCCGACCATCTCAGGAATCGCGGTAGCAAGACAACTCTTTCGCACATACTTGTCCACAATAAGAGTAATCAGAGTCAATGTATAGTTTAAAATGTTTATTTTAACTAGCGTGCTCTATGGTGCAGTACACGTGCCATTACTAGCAGCAAAATGCATAAACACAATACCGTCAGCATTGTTACAATTCTATAGAATACAAAAGGGGATGTCATTTTATAAAGACCGTGGAGAAGGGCTATAGTACCTAACCACACTCCCCATGATAAGATATAGTTTACTATAAAAAAGAAGACCTCTGGGCTTTGTCAGCAGACCCCATACCTCACGGCCTAGATGAAAGGTTTACATCTCAAGACCAGCACAGCTCTTCTCTCTGGAAAGGTGTCTCTCCAAGTGTGTGAATAACATGCATGCCTGCAATATTAAAAGAACTTTACTTTCAGTAGTGCAGCGGTGTGTCATGTTAGGTCTAGATACGAGGGACTGACCAGAACAGAATAACAAGGGTCATTGTTTATCTACCTTGTACATCGTATGCAGACTAAACCCCAGAGAACAGCAGAGAACGCGAAAAGCAGACAGTTCTCATGTGAAAGGCACAAACACAGTTGTACAAAATAAAGGCATGTAGTAACGTGCCCAAAATCAGCCTCATGGCAGCAAGCTCATGCTAACTTAGAAATGTCGACAATGAACCTACCAACCATACAACACCCTTTCCCTGGTAAGTCCATAGTGTATAGACAAAGGACTAAAAAAGAGTTCTAAAAAGCGAGCGGAGATCAAAAGCGCTTTCATTTGAGAAGTAAAAAAATAATGAAAAAACCATTTGGGAAAAAATACTTTTGAAGCATAAGAACCTCAGAGATGCCGTTGGTGCATTCGCGGAGTCAATCCATTAGAGTGTATGAGCAAAAGAATGCAACACCTTCCAAAAAAAGGACATCATTTTCATTAGTAGAAAAAAGGGATGCCATCCAATTCAGCAAGCTGAATGAACAAGCGTGGTCCTCACAATCGGGCGCCTCCATGAGCATTGCCGGATAACTTGCATGATATTCGATGTAACTTTGAAGCAGGAAATTCTGTGCAGCTTCACAGATATCCCATTGAGCCAAGACTCCAAGTGCACTAGCACGCGCCATATGGGCCAGGACAGTCTTGCTCATGGGCCATCAAAGGACCCATCAACTGGTCGAAATCAGAGTCTGATCATGACATATTGGAGAGGCATATATCCAACGCCCATGTAAACGGACATCGTAAACAAGCGAAAACTGGTTGCACGCAAGTGAAGTAGGCAAAGCGGAAGGACAACCCATAAATCACTCTGAGTGTTGCTAGTGGAAATGTACCGAAGCATCCATGCATATGGTTACAGAGCAACTTCAGCCAGCCCGGTCTGTGCAGTACTACAAGAGGAGCAGCCTGGGTGTGTGAGAATCTGCAGCTCTACATGCCAAGAACAGATGCATACTGGTAAGCAGCATTTTCCGTTTGAGGCATAGGAGCTGCAGATCTCACACTTAGCATAGACTATACATCAGTATCTCCCCTAGCGGTGGTCACCTGTATCGGCTGCAGTGGTTTGAAAGAGTTTTGAGAACAGCTTGGCTTACAGCATCTTGCTGCTTGGCTTGTACTTCAACACAATAGTGTTTAGTGAAGGTGTGTGTTGTAGACCATGTTGCTGCTCGACAGATGTCTTCTAAGGGAATGTTCCCTAAGAAAGACATAGAGGCTCCTAGTTTACCCGTGGAGTGCGCTCTAGCAGGAATTATTATTGTGCGCTTTGCTTTTTGGTAGCATATTTGAATACATATAACGATCCACCTTGCAATCCCAGCTTTAGAGATGGGATTTCCTTTATGCAATGGGGAGAAAGCTACAAAGCAATTGTTTTGTTTTGCGAAAGGATTTGGTTCTGTAAATGTAATAAAGAAGGGCTCTTTTAACTTCTAGGGTGTGTAGAGCTCTTTCTGCTGCAGAGTCTGGGTTTTGAAAAAAACACTGGCAACTCCCCTGATTGATTAAGAAGAAATGGAGTGATGACTTTAGGAAGGAATTTAGGGTTTGTTCTGAAGACCACTTTGTTCTGATGTAACTGTAAGAATGGTTCCTGTATAGTGAAAGCTTGAATTTCACATACTCTTTTAAGAGAGGTAATGGCAATTAGGAAATCTGTTTTCCATGTGAGGAACTGTAGTTCGCATTTGTGTAAAGATTCAAATGGGGGTCCTGTAAGCCTGGTAAGAACAATATTTAGGTTCCACACTGGAGAGGGTGGTAACCTAGGAGGAAGGATTCTTTTTAGTCCTTCCATAAAGGCTTTAATTGCAGTAACTCTAAATAGTGAGAAGTGTTGTCTGTTTTGTAAGTAAGCAGCGAGTGCTGCTAGAAGTAAACGTATCAATGAATATGCTAGATTACATCTTTGTAAATGCAGTAGATAGCAAATGATATTCTGGATGGAAGCATCCAGTGGATTAATATGATAATTGGCGCAGTAAATGGCAATCTTTTCCATTTTGCAGCATAGCAAGCTCTAGCAGTAGGTCGTTGGGCTTCTTTAATGATGTTCATACAGTCTGGTGGAAGGTTAAGATAACCAAACTCTAAAACTCTAAGACTTCAAGAGCCACATTGCCAGATTCAGCTGACTTGGATCTGGATGTCTGATCTCTCCATGGTTTTGCTTTAGCAGGGATGGAGATAGGCACAGTTTTTGTTGCGGAGCTAGTGAGAGTCCTAGCAGCATTGTGAACCACGGGTGCCGTGCCAATGTAGGAGCTACTAGAATTAGAATGAGAGACTGTTGTTGGAGCTTGCATACCACTAGTAGAATTAGTAGGAGTGGCGGAAAAGCGTATGCAAATCTGCCTGACCAGTTCATCCATATCGCATTGCCCTTGGACAACGGGTGTGGAAACCTGGCGGCGAAGGTTGGGCTTTTTGCGTTGTCGTGTGTGGCTAACAGATCGATGTCTGTTAGTCCCACTTGTGGAAAAATGGTAGAAGAACTTGTGGATTTAGTTCCCATTCGTGAATCTGTTGTGTCTGTCGACTTAACAGATCTGCAATCGGATTGTGAACTCCTGGAAGGTGTTCGGCCAGTAGATATATTTTTGTGGGATGGCCCATCTCCAAATGTTCTGTGTAAGTTGGGACAGTTGCAGAGAATGTGTGCCTCCTTGTTTTTGTATATAGTACATGGCTGTCATGTTGTCCGTCCGGATCGAGACAGCTTTGTTCTGCACATGTACTTGGAAAGATTCTAGTGCTAGGAATATTGCTAGTAGCTCTAGGTGATTGATGTGGAGCACTTTTTGTTGAGTGGTCCATCTGCCCTGAGCTGTATGTCCGAAGAGATAAACTCCCCATCCTGTGAGTGATGCGTCTGTTGTAAGTACTATCTGTGGAACAGGTTAGAGGAAAGGCCGCCCTTTGGACAATTTTTGGGTGGTCCACCACTGCAGAGAGCGATGTGTGAGGCTGTCCACCAACACCAGATCTGTAAGTTGTCCTTGAGCCTGATTCCACTGTTATGCTACACATTCCTATAGTGGACGCATTTGAAGTCTTGTATATGGTACAATAAAAATGCAAGATGCCATCATGCTTATGAGTTGCATGAACACTCTGGCTGGGAGTGTTGGTCTTGAAATTTTGTGACTAAAGCTTGTATGCTCACTATCCTGGCTGGAGTGGGATATGCTAGAACTGTAGAGGTGTTTATTGTGGGCCCCAGATATTGGTGTATATGAGAGGGCTGGAGATGCGACCTGGTGTAGTTGATTGTGATCCCCAAGTTGTGTAATGTCTGAATGGTTTGATGAGTGTGTTGAACACAAAGATTGAATGACTTGGCTTTTATTAGTCAGTCATCTAGATAAGGGACGACATGGATTTGTTGTCGTCTGAGAAGTGCTGCTACTACTGCAGGGCACTTTGTGAACACTCTGGGTGCAGTTGTGACTCCGAATGGAAGGACTTTGAATTGATAGTGTTGTCCATCCACTACAAACCTTAGATACCTTCTGTGAGAAAGATGTATGGGAATGTGGAAGTAGGCGTCCTTGAGATCTAATATGGCAAGGAAGTCGCCTTGTTGTAGCAGCGGTAGCACTTGTAGAGTGATCATGTGAAAATGATCTGAGTATATGTATAGGTTGAGGGGCCTGAGATAGAGTATTGGTCTTAGAGTACCGTCTTTTTTGGGTATTAGGAAGTACAGCGAGTAAACCCTTGTTTCTTGATGTTGTAAGGGAACAATCTCTATTGACTTCTTCTGAAGCAATGAGAGAACCTCTTGTTTTAGTAGCGTAAGAAGTTGTGTGGACATGAGATGCTGCCTGGGTGGTATATGTGGGGGGGGGTCGGTAGCTGTAAGTTCTAGGCAGTAACCATACTGGATAATTTGTCTCACCCACCTGTCTGTTGTGATGGACTTCCAGACAGGTAGGAACTGTGTTAATCTACCCCCGACCGGAGTGGGATGTTGTGGGGGAGCGGAAGGAAGTCACTGTTTTGTGGTGGGAGAGGTCCGATTGTGGTCATTACCTCAACCTCTTCCTTTATTGCTATTTCCTCTGTATCCACCTCTAAAATATCCTCTATTGTGGGATGTTTGTGTAGTGGTTTTTAAGGGAGATGAGTTGTCTGCTCCCATCTGTTTGGAGGCTCCTCTGTAGAAGGAGCGAAGAAAGGAGCCCCGTGTTTGTGGGGACTATAAAGCAGTCCCATGAAGTAGTGTCGAAGGTTGAGATGTTTGGAAGTTAATCCGAAGAGTTACGGATGTTTTTTCGCATCAAAATACTTTGGAGAGTAGATTTCGAAACGGAGCGGAAAAATTAAATCCGAACCCAATGGCGGAAAAAAACAATCTAAGGTTGGAGTCGATGCCAATGCGCACTGTCCTCCAAGGGAGGAGTCACCTATCTCGTGACTACAAAGACTTCTTCCAAGACAACAACAACCTGCAAGCACCCAAGCCCAACACCAGATGGCAATCTAATGCTAAGTGTGAGATCTGCAGCTCATATGCCTCAAACAGCACATTTTTACAGCTAGTCCGCGTTGTGATACTGTTACAATGTATGGTATTCCAGCTAGCAAACCACAGCAGTCTTGGTTATTTAAAATCAAATAACTACTGTTAGTAAGCAGGTGGGAGTTATTGCGGGAACTGGATTACCTTTTAAAACACAAGCAAGGTTTGGAGCCGACACATTGCAAGCCCTGTGCAACTTAATGTTTTACAAATGAGGAAATGACCTACTGTAGAATCACAGTCCTCCCCGTCAGATATACTTCCTTCCCCTCCCGTAAACATCTGTAGGTGAAGGGCAAAGACCACAACTCATGCGGGAAAGCGCTACCTAGGGGTTCAAAGCGGCCTAGCGGGTAATGTTTCATACAAGAGCTGAACTGAAACAATGAGAAAGGTAAAGATATAACCCCATGTATTGACCAAACCGCAGAGTCTGTTTCCGTCATAGAGAATCGCATAGGGTCTAATTTCTCAATGTGAAGAAGAGTGAATGTTGCATATTTCATGGACATAAACTGCTGTTTGTCAGTCAGACTGAAAGGCAAAAATAAAGACGATGCATTTAAATAAACTCATGGTACTTTTCCTATTTTTAGAGTCTGTAAAGTCCATGCGAATTGCATTACTGAATGCAATTGATTTTGATCAGGGTATAACAAAGACACATCCTCTTGTACAACATCAATAACAGAAGAAACTATATTATCTAATATGTAAACGCAGGAAGACAGCGTGTTGCTACTATTGTCAACAACAGCAAGGAACTTTTCTAAATTCGCTTGGCATTCTTTGACGTAGATAATCATTTTACTATGTTACAGGACCTACAAGAGACCAGTGACAGTCTTGCAACTAAACATTTGCCCTCTGGCACTGATTCTGCACTGCTGATTCCGGTGGCCAGCTGGCTTCCGAAAGTTGGTGATCTGGTCCGAGAGAAGTTGGAGAACAAAAAAAGAATTTGAGTGCTTGGCTTCCACTTCCTGGTCGCAAAGACAACAGATACATCTCAATCGACAATGTTGAGCTACAACGTCTGGCCGATTCTGAATAGTGTGACGCCTGCTGTTTCGTGTCCCGCAATTTCTAGGAATCCTGGGGTTGGCGCAACTTTCAATGCTCCACACAACACTGTCATCGAGATGTATCCTATTGTCGACCATTTGCCAGGCCCACCTGCTTCCTCCTGTAACAAGGAGGTTAAATATGCGTATCCCAAAAGAGAGTCTTTGCATGAATTGCCTAACAGTCCTTTACACCATGCCAGCTTTTCTTATAATTCGTCCTCCACCTCATCAATTGGCCCTACCAAGTTAAGTATTTTTGTCTCATGGTTCAAACAGACTTACTTAGTCCCTCCAAGGACTTACATCTGGTTGGTACTCATCTTAATTTTTCTCTTCATGTCAATTGGATTTGCGACAGGGTTTTTCTTACTCATTGCAGCATCAGATAAATATCGTCAACGTATGAGTATGCATCTGGGTCAATGCTGTCCAACAAAGACACAACCAGGGCTATTCTTATACCCCATAGGTAAACGCCAAAATGTTTCTGCTTTCCACCGGCCATAAATGCTGTCCATTGACTGCATTCAGGAGTCAGGTTATGACTATAGAAGCCATTGGAAATGTTGAGTGTTGTTTTATAATTCTTACGAACAAGACTGTCTACAAGTGCACAGTTATGGGTATTCTGTACTGCAAATGTACGACAATGAGAGTTCAAATGCCGGTAATCTAACACTATGAGATAAGACCCATCAGGTTTGGACACAGTAAAAAGATGATTATTTTTTGGTGACACACAAATCTCAATCACACCTTGATACTCCAACCCAGTTAAAACATTAGAAACAGGACCTTTAGCTTCCCGCTGGATGGGATATTGGGGTTTAGGCTGTGGCAAAGACTGCAATGGAATCTCATGTGCCGGAGAATCTTTATCCCAGGCCACTTGGTTACAGTACACCACCGGTGCAAGGGCCAAAGCCCACTCAGATGCAAAAAAAGCCTTTGCATGCTCCTCCGGGACGTAACGTGAAAAACTCTGAAGTATCACGACCTCCCCTCTTGATGCGGCCAGAACAAAAGGTGGGGCCAATCTGCTTCTGCCAACAAAATGTCGTAAGAAGAGGTCAGATTTTCCCAAAAATCCCTGTGATCACACACTCTATGTCACCTTCAATTTGAAAAATTATGTTATACAGTCTATCGGGGGGGGGGCAACTCAGGTGAATGCTGCCACTACAGAAATGAAAGTGTCAGTTGCTGTCGCCTCCAGATAAGGACGCAGTGCCTCCCGCACTATGGTAGCTTCCGCAGCGCTGTCGAGCTGAGTCACCGCCCAAGTCCAATCCAGCAGTCGGGTTCTCACCATCTGAGGCATATCTCGCTGTCAAAGCAGCAACTTTTTTCTTTTGAAATGGTGAACGAAATCGAGGCAGCTCCTCCGATTTGGTTTTAACGTCAAACTGCCGAGGCTTATACCTTCCCTGTTGCATCAATGTTCCTTTGCCATGACCTTGTCAGTCCCCAGCACCGAGTTGTGAGCCCAATGTGTCTGGTAAAGAACGAGGATAGCGTTGTTCAGGGACTTGAAATCTCTCAGGTGACTTAAGTTTTGCGCAGTCGCGCAAATCATAAGTGTGAATATACTGCTGCAAACACTTTACCCCAAGTATTGCAGTCAGCTAAAACAGGAACCAGATCATTTGGTACGCTTACTGTCAAAATCCTGTGTTTTTCTACAGGCGTGGTGTGGGATAGACTGCCTCGAGTTGCCCACATTTCTCAGCAAGCCAATAAGGAAACTCGTCCTTATTTTGGGGACGCTTGCCCATTACTGAATTTATCATAACAGGACTGATGTGCTCACCACCCCAGGCCCCGCCTGCTGCACAGCAGCTCCAGGCGGACCTGCTTGGAAATTGTGTGAAACAAAGTGAACAACAGCCCTATGTACGCATATCAATGAGGTATGCAACATGCGAAGCTCCACAAGTGTAGCAGTAATGGCATAATGCGGGCATGGAGTATAGCCCTCCAAACGGGCCACGTAGCTCCATCAATCGATAAGGGGCCCAAACAGGCCAGCGTTATGGGGTGAGTGTCATTAAACCAAATTTGGTGTTGCCAACTGTGAGCGGAAGTTCAAGAGACATGTTAGGGCGATAGCCAAAAAGGAAGGGCCGTGGCAGTATATTCGTGAAACAGATTATGCATTCCCTCAACTGCCAGTAATGTGACCCAAGAATAAATAAACCTCGAAAGGATGAGCTGCATTCGCCTCAACTACAAAAATGAGCGCGACACCATCATCAGGGACTCCATGTTGAGCCAAAACGGCTTTGCCCGCAGCCCTAATTTGCATCAGAATATTAACAGCCGCCATGCCCAAAAAATAGAGAAAGACAACCTATGCCTGGCAGCAAGATAGTGAGTATAACAAGTATATGAAAAGACCTTTTAAAATTAAAGCTTGAAAAACCTATGAAAGCAGTTAATATAGGAGGATACACCGTCAAGAATGTCTCTGGAAACAAAAGCGACAGGATTGTGGACAAGCACAAGCACTACTCAAGCGTCTCGCAGATAAGAACCAGGCCAAAAGTTGGTGGCTCCATGTTGCAGGGATGCTGCACATATACAGAACTATGTGCAGGAAGCTAGGACCTCATTGTATAGTGGTGTACCAACCTATCACCTTAGTGGCCAGAATCCCAAAAACCGACTAGCTATAGTGTCTCATTCGTTCTCCGACCAATAGAGACGCTACCAATGATTAGACAACCCAGAACACAACACTCCTGACTCTCTCCGGAATCGCAGTAGCAAGACAACTCTTTCACTCACTCACTCATACTTGTCCTACAGAGTAGTAAGAGTCACTGTATAGTTTAAAATGTTTATTTTAACTAGCGTGCTCTATGGTGCAGTACACATGCCACCACTAGCAGCAAAATGCATAAACACAATACCGTCAGCTTTGTTAAAATTCCATAGAATCCAAAAGAGGATGTCATTTTAAAAAGACCGTAGAAAGGGCTATAGTACCCAACCACCCTCCCCGTGATAAGATATAGTTTATTATAAAAAAGAAGACCTCTGGGCTTTGTCAGCAGACCCCATACCTAAAGGCCTAGGAGAAAGATTTACATCTCAGGACCAGTACAGCTCTTCTCTCTGGAAAGGTGTCCCTCCAAGTGTGTGGATAACATGCATGCCTGCAATATTAAAAGCACTCGACTTTCAGTAGTGCAGCTGTGTATCGAGTTAGGTCTAGGTGCGAGGGACTGACCAGAACAGAATAACAAGGAGCATTGTTTATTGACGTTGTACATCGTGTGCCGACTAAACCCCAGAGAACAGCAGAGAACGCGAAAAGCAGACAGTTCTCATGTGAAATGCACAAACACAGTTTTACAAAATAAAGGTGTGTAGTAACATGCCCAAAAGCAGCCTCATTGCAGCGAAGCTCATGCTAACTAAGCAATGTCAACAATGATCCTACCAACCATACAACAGTAGGAGCCACTAAAATCAGTGTGAGCGATGTTTGCCTGAGCTTCCGAACCAGAAACGGAGGGAGAGGGAGAGGCGGAAAAACATAGGCAAATATACCTGACCAATTCATCCATAGGACATTGCCTTTGGATAGAGAGTGTTGGAACCTGGAGGCAAAGTTTGGGCATTTTGAGTTGTCAGCTGTGGCAAACAGATCTATTGGTGGGAATCCCCAATGTTGAAAGTATGGAAGGAGAACCTGGGGATGAAGTTCCCACTCGTGTATTTGTTGCCGTATCCTGCTGAGGAGGTCAGCAATTTGATTGTTCACTCCTGGGAGGTGCTCTGCCAGAAGATGTATTCTGTAATGGATTGCCCAACGCCAAATGGTCTTAGAGAGGCATGATAGTTGCAGAGTGTGTCCCCCTCTGTTTTTGTACAGAGTGCATAGCTGTCATATTGTCTGTGCGGACTGAGACAACTTTCCCTATGACGTGAGACTGAAAGGCTTTCAGTGCTAGATCCACAGCTAGAAGATCTAGATGGTTGATGTGGAGACTTTTGTACTTGTTGTCCCCTAGACCCTGAATTGTCAAGTTCTATTGATGGCCGCCCTGACCTGTGAGAGATGAATCTGCTGTTAGCACGATCTGTGGAACAGGGTTGATGAAGGGCCGCCCTTTTGATACGTTTTGTGTGTTCTACCACTGTAGAGAGTGATAGGTGTGGCTGTCTACCAACACTAGATCTGTTAAATGACCCAATGACTGATTCCACTGACGTGCTAAGCATTCTTTACTGGACGCATGTATAATCTTGCATGAGACACTATTGCAAAGCATGATACTATCAGTCATAGCAGCTGCATGAAAGTTCCGACTTGTAAGTATTGGTTGGTCTGAAACTGTTATAACAGAGTTTGAATATTTCAAATTATGGCTGCATTGGGAGAGAGTAGAGCTGTGTGACTGTTTAGAGTCACTCCCAGATAGGACTGTATTTGAGAAGGTTGAAGATGAGATTTTTGCGTATTGACCATAAACCCCAATTGGTGAAGTAGGTCTAATGGGGTCTGAGTGTGTTGCAAACACTTTTTGGTCTGTACCAGCTTGGACTAGCCAATCGTCTAGGTATGGGAAGACATGAATCTGTTGTCTTCTGAGATGGGATGCCACTACTGCTAGACATTTTGTGAATACTCTGGGAGCAGTAGTTACTTTGAACTGATAGTGTTTTCCTGCTATCACAAATATGCGTCCTTTAAGTCTAGTGTGACATAAAATTATCTTGCTATAGAAGTGGAAGCACTTGTTGAAAAGTAACCATATGGAAATGTTCTGACAGTATGTAGAGGTTTAACATTCTTAGATCCAAAATTGGTCTTAAGGAGCTGTCATTTTTTGGGATTAAAGAAAGTACAGAGAGTAAATCCCTGAACCTTGGTAATGTAATGGAACTGGTTCTATGGCTCCTTTTGTTATAAGAGCTTGTTTTTGAGGAGCGGTAGGTGCTCTGACAAGAGTTTATGAGCACATGGTGGAATATTGGGAGGATTGCTGATAAGCTCCAGGCAATAACCATGTCAGATAATGTCCAACACCCATTTGTCTGATGTTATTGATTGCCAAATGGGGCAAAATTGGTAGTCTTGCCCCAACAGGTATTAAATGATCGGGGGAAATGTAGGTATGTCGCTGTTTATTGGGGGAAGGGGAGTTACGCGCTGGCATGCTTTTACCCCTACCTTTGAAATTGTTCCCTCTGTATCCTCCTCTATTGAAACCTCTAGAGGGAGAGGGTTGTGTGTTTCATTTGTAGGAGGAAGCATTAGGTTCTGAAGATGTATATTTTGACCCTTCTCTATATAATAAGTGGCGAAAAGAGGCTCTGTTTGATGGGAACTGAAGCGCTCCCATGAACTTCACCAAGTCTGTGTCTTCATTCACTTTTTCTAGGGTCTCATCTTCTTGAGGCCCAAAAAGGTGTTGTTTGTTGAAAGGGGTATTCAAAATAGACTTTGGGTTTAAAACATGAAATTCTAAGCCATGCATGTCATCGTAGGAGAATGATGGTGTTAATTGCCCTTGCTACTGTGTCAGCAGCATCTAACGCACATCTAATGGAGGAATTGGATAGGGTGTTTACCTTCTTGTACTAATTCATGTGCTTTATTCTTATGCTCCTCTGGGAGGTGTTGAATTTCGTCTTCTATTTCGTCCTAGTGTGCTCTAGCATACCTGGCTAGTAGGCCCTGCGTGTTGGCAATATGCCAGTAGTTAGCTGCTTGAGCAACTACTCTTTTACTAGCTGCATCAATAAATGTAAACTCTTTGTCTGGGGGAGGTGCATATGCAGACGTTTGTGAATTTGCTCACTTACGAGTATTAGAGACTACTAGTGAGTCTAAAGGCAACTGTCCTTTCATAGAAATGGGATTTGATGATGGAGGTTTATATTTTTTGTCAATGCTAGGTATCAATATGCGGGCACGAATAGGGTCCTTAAAGATTTCATCGGCATGCCTCATCATGCCTTTTAACATGAGTAGACTCTGACTTGTCCTATGTGTAGAACCTAGCGTCTCAAATAAAAAGTCTTCTTCTAAAGCTCTTTGTATAATGTAACCCCATGGTAAGCTGCTGCTCTTGAAATTAGCTCTTGGTAAGCTACATTATCATCTGGAGTTGATGGCTTCGCAGGATATAAATCCAGATCATTATCCACGGGTGGATCAATATAATAGTCTTCCCACGGATCAATCAATCAATCAGTGAATTTATAGAGCGCACTACATACCCGCCAGGGTCTCAAGGCGCTGGGGAAGGGGGTCGCAGCAGCTAGTGGTCGAAAAGCCAGGTCTTGAGTAGTCTCCTGAAAGACAGCGGGTCTTCAGTCTGTCACGGGCACAGAAGACGCAGGCCGTCTTAAGGAGCGGCAAGGCGGCAGAACCGGCACAGGAGCTGCGGCGGGAGGGTGAGCGACCTACCAGGAGGTCAAGGGCTGCTGTTGGTTAATGACTATTGTCATTGTCATTACCATCCACTATACCATGTTGTGTATGTGGAGACCCCTGAGGCGTTATGTGTAAAGGATCTGAGCCTGGCAATGGTAGAGGTGAAGATGGTGGAGGGGATTGAGGATTATGGTAAATAGAGCTTGTAGCCATGTCCTTCTTCGTGAGAAGAATTTTATAGCTAGTGTCCTCTGACCTAACTTTCCTTTTGGAAGGTGTTTTAGACTAAATATGTCTAGTATCTGAGTTGATGTGAATTGTCATCTGCTTAGGTTCTAGCTTTTCCTTCATAAGCTCTAGGATCGGTTCTGGATGCTTTGGAAGGACATCTTTCAATGTTGGCGCTGAAGGTTTTGTTGCTGTACCGGGTTTGTCTTTTGGAGCAAAAGGTTTCAGTTCTGAAGAGGGCTTTTCTCTACGGGGTCCTGAGCTGGATGTCCTATCTCGATGTTCCGAGGGCGGGGCATTATAAACATCGTCTCAGTGCTGACCATGGCCCGAAGGCAGAGGGGGTCCTGAAGCCTTTTGTTTGGTCGAAGAGAGTTTGGTGGGTAAAGGGTCTTTAGTACTCACAGTATCCTGCCCTGGTGGAACGTCTTCGGACTCCAGCAGAATTTCTTACTCTGAATCTGATTCCGGGATAGAGAAGGCATCCTCCTCTTCCACTGCCGATGCTTCAACCTCTGTGTTTGGATTTGTCTCGAAAGATATCCAGAGTATGTTGTATGTTTAGTCGCTGCATGTCTCTTTATCGAGCCTGATGATCCTGCAGAGTCTTTTTCGATCGGAACAATCAACAAGCTTCACAATGTTCTTCTCTGTGCTCCGGTGAAAGGCACAAGTTGCAGACTTTATGCAGGTCGGTGCAAGGGTCCTTGGAGTGGCACCAAGGACAAAATTGAAACAGACTCCATTCCATCGGCAGAAGGCTGGCTAGTACAGAATGGAGTAGAAGCCAATCAACGCGGCAAGGCCCGAAGGCCATCTATGATGTCTTTGACCGAAGAGGAAGAGTTTCCCGATCGATACGATATGGAGAATAGTGAAAGCATGAACAATAACAATACCGTTGAGGGTGCAGTGGATTGCGCTCCGAGGGGAACCCGAAAGATGGTTTTGAACTGTAGCGCCACAATCCATTCCGAACCTGATGGCGGAAAGAAAACAATCTAACAATGGGGTTTATGCCCATGTGCAATATCACCGAAAGTAGGAGTCACCTTACCCCGTGACTGGGAAAGACTTCTTCGAAGAAAAACAACTTGCAAACATCCGGACCCAACACTAGATGGCAGAATTATGCAAAGCATGTGTACCTACAGCACACATGCCTCGAACCTAAACTTTCATTCATCAGCCTTGTTAACTCCAACAGTCAAAGTTTAAAAAATATGTACTTAGCACTTTACTGAGTTTGCAGTAGTATGAGGCTCATGCAGTGCAGTGGCAAACGTCACTTCTTGTCACAATGCCTGCACAATTGCTCTTCAAGCTCTTGGGGGTTTCTAGCAGCTGGAGATTTATTTTCTTAGTGCCTTTCGATTTGTTCTTCTACCTGTAGAACTCAGTTGCCTTCTAGTGCACCTTGTTCTTATGGTACCGAAATAAGTTTGGGAGGGGCAATGCTTAATCATCCCTCTCGGAATCCAATTTTCAGAGCTCTGAAAGTCGTAGCCAGAATTATCTCATGGTGATGCAATGGCAGTACCTTGTGTTTAAAGGTTTACTACATTTGCTGTTCTCTCATTATTTGCTTGTACTTCTACTTTGTTTATTCAGGGGTTAGAGGTGCTGGTCGAAAGAAAATAATATGATTGAGTACTTCTTATACAAGACTGGATAGCAAGTGTGGGGGCTGGTTTCTTCTTAGAAAGAAAGGATTAACAATAGTTTTCTCCTGGCTTTGCATATTACTACTGAAAGCGGTGTTAAAGTATGTCCATGTGCCTCAAACATGCTTAGCTCTATGTGAAAGAGATGCTTTAAATGTCTGTGTAACTGATTCAGAAATGTAATAACATCTACTCTTGAGGAAAGATTTCCGAAATGCTGACTGAGAACCGCTGCATTCTGACTTCTTAAAAGGTATGAAAGTCAGCTGAGGTTCAAATCGTTGATGGAATCATTCTGGAGAAGAAAGAACATGTACACCATCTACAGTGCTGAAATCGTAGTATGGTCTTTTCTTGAATGAGGCAGATATCTTGGGGCCTGGATTCCCTAGAAGAGCCTCTTAGTATTACTGAAGCAAGACTCATGCAGTCTGCTCTTCCTTCTAATAACAGAACATTCCTAAAGGTTTGTACTGGGAAGATGATTCTAAAATTCAATTGAGACAGTCTGAGCATTCTTATAAGCAAACCTGAAGGGAAGAGCTGAAATGGACTCCAGATCATCCTGAGCCTGGTCTGGCGAGTCTCTTGTGTATTGTTTAGAGTTTTTGGCATGAAGGTCTTTAATGTCACTTGTGGCGTAGTCTTTGACCTTAAGGCTGTACTGTTGACTGCAGTCCCAATGTCAAAGCCATCCATGTCAAAGAAGATTGTTATGCTGTAGTGATGAGCATGTCACCAGTCAGACAGTTGGTGTAGGCCGGTAATGACCGTGGTGACTGCAGCACTTTGTGAGATGACCCTTTGATGTGCCAAAATGACCCCAGCAAGAATGCCCCTTAGTTCTATTAGCACCCTGACCCACAAAGATAACCAATCTGATGTGAAGAAGATCTGCAGCTTCCCTCCATGTTGCTCCATCTTCCTATATGTAAATTATTGACAAACTAAACACTTATTCAAGGGGTGTTACGTAGACAAACAAGCAGAGATCGTGTATCATTCAGAAGGAATATCAATTTGTCAATAAGTGTTGAGACAGAGAACGAGACAGTAGCAAACAGGAAAAGCAAAGGAAAATTGTGTTAAAAGATTAATGCTAGGTCTTTAAAAAAGGGTCACCCCAAACAGATGACAAAAAGCAGAAAGTAAAGTCAAAATACAAGCACAAAAACATTTTTTGAAGACAAAATACATGACAGAGCATGCCTCATTAAACATTTCTCTTAATAAGAAGTGTTCCAGACTCTCGCACACTGGCAAATATCCCAGAGTGCCAGAATAAATATTAACATCTCCATGATGAAATCCTCAAATTTAAACTTATCTGAGGGGCTAAAAGCGTTTAGACAGTGAGAAAGCCAATGGAACAAACGTCCACTGGCCATCCACTCCTGCCACAAATTCGAGACTATAAAAAGAAGTTTTAAGACATGGCTTTGTTAAGCAGAGGTTTGGGTAGGACACTATCTCTGGCGGAATATGATGTGTTGCTTAGCACTGGGATACTCTCATGGGAGTGATATTAGCGCTATGCAAGAAACCTATAACATAACCATAGAATCCTTCTGTAGTGCCTGTTAAACTAGCAAAAAAAGGAGACAGTACAAATCACTAATGAGGCCTTGTTGAGGCTTCTTCCAGCTCAGTAGGCCAAACCTTTGAAAATCACAATGATAAATCAGACACAGGCTTGAAAAATATATGGATTATCAAGATGGTACAAGGTCTTCTATAACACTCTTATGAAGAGAAGCCTCACAATGATCATGAATTGTTTATACCTGACAGTTAATGTTTAATATTTTAAAGACACACAGATTTCAAATTTGTGTTGGTCTTATTAAAAATAAAAAATAAACATGCAACTTTACCACAATCCATAACATAAATAAAATAATTACGAAATAATAAAAACACAGGTAATGGAGTGAATAAAAGAACGGAAGTATTGCTGGAATACCGAAATTAGCATGCATTTGTAAAGAAACCTTCAGATCAAATTTGACTAAGTGTAGGATGGAAGTTAGAACTAGTGAATGATCCTGAACTGGCAGCTGCTTTGTCAATAATTTGACTATCACGACCAGGGTAACTTGAACTGCGATCAAAGGCTCAGGCAGAAAAGGATGAAGGAGCTCCGTAAGGTAATAGAGGATGGATAATGCCACACAAGGTGGGATTTTCAACAGACCTTTTCATTATTTTGACTGAGAGGCTTTGTTGAACATACAGAGAAACGTCTTGCAGACTATAGTCAAAAGCTAGCCTCTGTGGGACTTCATTGTTTACCAAATCCCATGAAAAATAAAGTGGTGGCCTTGGTTTATATGTAAAAAGATCCAAAAAGGCTTTCGGCACCCAGAAGGGAGAAATTGAAGGCACTAAAATAAGAACGTAGGGCCAGATGTTAACCTTGGGCGGAGCTGACGGTGCGGGGATACGCGGAGGTCCACAGAGTTGGGACCCAATTCCCTCCTGCTCCACCTCGCCACCCGCCTCCACCCCCCTAGTAAGAAATTAAATAAAAAGACATTAAAGGGAAAATAGCAAAGACTTACCTAGACTATGGTGTCCCCGGGCTGCCGTCCTCCTCTTCCTCACGTTTCATTGTGATATGCGCATGCGTGCAAGCCCGCGCATTCTTTGCAAGAAATGCACATGCGCAGATCACCGTGAAACGCGAGGAAGAGGAGGACAACTGCCCAGGGACGCCACAGTCAAGGTAAGTCTTCATCATTTTCCATTTAATGCCTTGCTTAGGTCGAGCCTAGAGCAGCGCATGCGCTGCTCTGCGAGACTTTTTGGTAAGGGGCTTCAGAAAGCTCACCACACGCTCTTGCGTGTGGTTTTGTTTTCCTCACTTTCCTCACAGTCTATTGGACTTGGCGTGCGTTTTTCTAAGACAGACAGCACGCAATTGGGCAAAGGCGGGTGCATGTCCCGTCTTTGCTCCGCCCACTGCCTATTGCTTGCAGTTACCCGCACCAGCGACATCTGTTTTCAATTATTGTGCCCAAACGTGTGCGCGATAATAGAAAACAGATGTCTCGCTGTGGCGCATGCGCGCACCACTCGTGTGCTTGTTTTTTTTTTTTATCGGACACATTGTCTGCTCCATTCCCCCCTCCTCACCCACATCAGGGACGGCCACGAAGCGGGCACATCTTCCCGGAACGCTAACAATAAATGATTTGTCACATGCGATCAATAGTCTTGG
The DNA here is from genome assembly GCF_964263255.1 of Lissotriton vulgaris. NCBI lineage: Eukaryota > Metazoa > Chordata > Amphibia > Caudata > Salamandridae > Lissotriton > Lissotriton vulgaris. Next base: position 716,887,375 of record NC_141697.1, on the reverse strand, counting down.
CTGAAGTGTGGCCCCCTTCCTCCAGCGGGCCCATCGCGGTGTGCCTACTTCTGGCCCCCTCACCCCATCTCAATGTTGCATTGTCTTCAGTGAGTGGGATCACGGCGCCTGCGGGCGAGCGAAAAAGTAGTTACCTTGTACACGCCTTGATTTAACCATTTTCAGGCGCTCCCTATTCACAGCCGAGCGACTGATGCCAAGTAGGAGAAGGGAAAAGTATTGTGTGCCCCAAAATAACACAATGTAACAGCGGCTGACCAGGGACTTGGGAGCCCAAACTTCCTGTCTTGGAAGCATTCAGTGGATCCTCAAGTCTTTGTAGCCACTACACTCAAATTAACAGTTTAATAGCGAGAATTTTGAAAAGGCGCACTTAGTGGTTTGTTAATTATATCGTCTGCATACGTTTAGTGGCTCATAGGAATGCAGCTCTAAAGTCAACCGTGCTTGCAGTTCAAGCTGTTAGATGCGTCCATGTCACGGAGTGTGTGTGTAGGGGGCGTTGATGAGTCAGTCCCGGGATTTGTGTGCTGTAATCTGGAACTTGAGTCTGACGGTCCATTTGAAGTGACAACAGACACGTCTGGGCTGTTTCGCATGTTCTCAGGATATCTGCGTCAGAGATCCATAGATTACACATGCCTGAAACCATGGCCAGGCCTCTGGGATTTGAAATTGACAGGCATGGGAAATATAAACAGAGGACTGGCAGGGTGCCCCATGTCACAAATTAACTTTTAATCCATCCAGGTATTTCATCGAGCAGCACTAAGCATGATGGGATTGCAGGCTAATGTTTGTAACAGAAAAGGTAACACTTTCAAGTTCCATACAGCATGCTAGAGTTGTCAGCTAAGAAACAGGAGTGTCAGAGTATCACTCTCTTAACATGAGCCACTTGACAACACTAGCACGCGATTACACAACTAAGCCAAACATTACACACATATGACAAATGGGCAGTTTTAGTGGCATTAGGGAGGTTGCGTTGGCTAATCGGAGGTCAGATTGAAACGTGGTTCCGCAGACTATTTTCTGTGTTCTTAGATCAAGGTGTACTGCAGCAAGATCGCACACTGCAACAGCGGTTGTGCTGCGATTTACGGTCCCAATCTACACACCCCAAGCAATAACCAAAAATCATTCATGAAAAATTATTAATGAATGGGCCCTTGTCTGTAATTGAAAGAACAGGCTATGACATGATGGATTAAATGTGCCCAGCTAAATCACCAGTAGTTCAAATTAATTAAAGCATTCCTTTATTTTATGTTTTTAGCCCAATAATCTGGTTTTCCTTCAGCCACTCCAGAGCCAGACAGATAGGCTTATTTACTAATTAAAATATTTATGTGAATGTTTTCCAAAAGAGGGAGTCATTTCCTAACAAATGAATGTCCGTTCCATTCCCCCACCAACTTGTTTTCGTTTCGAACGCCACAATGAATGGCACTTCCCTTATACGGGGTTGTTTCATGTTAACCAAACATTTGCCTCATATCATCTGCTATAAAGCCCTAAACAGTAAGCTGGACATTGTTATTTTAACCACATACTTCCAATAACCCAATAAGTGTGGACAGGCCTTCGGAATTTTGCAGCATAATGCAGCACATTCTATAATAGTATCACTTCAATATTTAGTCAGGTGAAAAGCTAAAATTAAGGACGCTGAATTAAAATTATTAAAGCTTAAACAGCACCTTTAAATACAGGTAAGGACATAGCCTTATTAATCTCTTATAAGGTCCCAAAGGAGAGACCTATTGGCTGTGCCAATGCTTGTATTAAATTCTTACTAGGGTGGGTAGAGGCGGGCGGTGGGTCAATGCTCCCCCGCGGAGTGTACAGCGATTTGCCTACTCCGCTCCGCCACAGAGTGTACAGAGAGTTGCCTACTCCGCGATCTCCACGGAACGCGGAGTAGGCAAATCTTCGCATACTCCCCAGGCGGACCGGAGCTCTCTGCCCGCGCCTACCAGATGTACGACCCACCAATTAGCGAGTCGCAAATTGTGTAGCATTTGCGGCTCGCAATTTGCGACTCGCTAATTGGAATGCACAGCAGTCTCAGACACCGTTTGCGATTTCTAATGGGGTTGCAAATTGCATGCCTCATTAATATTAATGAGGCAGGTGCAATTTGCGACTCCTTTAGGAATGGCTAGCTTCACAGGAATGGTGGCCTGCTGGGGTCAGCAGACCATGTCTGTGACTGCTTTTTTAATAAAGCAGTTTTTTTTCTCAATTGCAGTCCGTTTTCCTTAGAGGAAAACGGAATGCATTTAGGAAAGAAAAATGAACATTTTCAGTTTCAATTTTAAGGGCAGGCAGTGGTCTCTGGAACCACTGCCTGCTCCTAAAAAAATATTTCCCACATACTGACAAAGGGGAAGGGGGCCCCTAGGGACCCCCTTCCCCTTTGCGAGTGGTTTACCACCTACTTGAAGTAGGTGGTAAATTGCGAGTGTTTTGCAGCTGCAAAACATTAGTACATAGCATGTTGACTAGCTATTAGGAAGGGACGCCCCTTCCTAATTGCAAGAGTCGCAAATGCTATTTTGCGAGTCAGTGACTCGCAAAATAGCATTTGTACATGCTATTACCCTTTATTGCCGCCGCCAACGGGAGGATCTCCCATTTGCGGCCACCAAAAAGGGTCGTACGTCTGGCCTCAAAAGTCTAATTATGGTCATTCATTTAGCCTTATAACCCACTGTTGAAGGCTTTTCGGGTAAGGAAAATTGCTGCGATGCGTTTACAGAAATGTATTGTAATGACAGTACATGGAGTTGTCAATAGTAAACAGACATTTACAACCGCGTAAATTCCATTTACTTTATTGGATTAAATCTCTATCTACAGCTTCAGCTATTTTCATGTTTCATAAAGTGGTAAGAACACATCACCATGAGTCTCCAACCTTGCATTTGCACAATACTTCACCAGTATACATACAAATGTCTCCTTAGCTGCACAGCTAACTAAAATGTACATGCAAAAGGAGATCATGAACCCGTAAAGTGCACATATCAACATTTTCTCTTCTTGTATTTCCACATCACTTAATGTCAGCATGAACAACATTCACTCTCTGTCAAAGAGCAAGCTTAAGTTTACTGATGGGGATGGGAGGGAGACTCCCAGCCCCCTCAGTAAACTTTAGCTTGCTTTCTCACAGTTCGCTCTCTCTCAATGTATATTTGTTTTTAGTGTACCATTCTCCTGAAGTAAAGGATAGGCATGTTGCTCCAAGTCTATCTTTAAGTTTTAGAGTTAAAGAGATCATAATTTTGTTTACATACCTTTGCTATGTGACATATTTACCCAACTTCTTAACTGGGAGATCGACAAATAATGCAAAGGATTGGTAAAGGTGGGTAACAAAACCTCAAAAATAAATTCTACTGATACATAAACATGGATTACATGAGTGTCTGCATTAGATGTATTTTGAAGAACTCAAACATTTCCGAAGAAGCACTCACCTGTGCTTTTTGTTCGTTTTTGGTTTAATTGTAATTTCACAGATTCCGTCATGGCAGTCTTTACCCACAAGTCCATGTGGATGTATCCTGTAAGGCCTGTCCTTCCAAACTAAACAGGTTATCACTCTCACCTCAGGGATGCCATCGCAATCACTAAGCTGTGAAAACAAAACAAAGGCAAAAATGTAAATTCAAGGCCCGACTTTACAAATATAAGCATTCCACAACTTTCAACAAACAAATTCGACTTTTATTCCCCACAACTACGAACTTTCATGGGCAAGTAGCCTCCAAAAGAATCCTAAATACCAGCCGCACATGTGCACAATATATATATTTTTTATTTTAAACATCAGCCAAAATATCAGTAGGTGAGCATTATGTACAATGGATTCAACAATGATACAATCCATGGTTACTTTCAGGGATATAGAGATTACATTCGGGGAGATCCGTCCTCCATTACACCTCCCACCTCCCTTTCCCTAGATTGGCCATGGCACTCACCAGCTACATATCCCCACCATGTGGGAGAGTCCATTTATTGCATACTACTCTTGAGTGGTGTGTTGTATAGTATCCAGTACAGGCCTCTCAATCTCTAAATTGTAATATCTCAGCCACGGTTGCCATATTTTGGTAAATTTTTAGGGCCATCCTCTGGCTGTGTACGTTGTTTTTTTCGTCCCCCATGTACAGATCCATACTGGTGCGCCATTCTGACAGAATGGGCAAGCCCTCAGCGCCCCAGTGTTGAGTAATATCCCTCTTTGCAACTATTAATCCTAGGTTACTCACAAGGAGTTTCTATCTACAAAGGTCAATACGTGTTGAGATGCCCAATAATACATGTTTAGGGTCTATAGGTATCTGCGATACTAATATGTTGTTAGGAGCCTTCACTATTAGTGAACAGTAACATTGTATCTGCCGACATTCGATATGGTGTGTATATAGGTGCCTTGGACGGTTTTGGATCACAAGCAGCAGGGTGTTTCTGCCCTGCCCATAGCATGCAGACGCGCTCTATCGTAGTATACTCTGTGTAGAACGTTAAATTGGGTCAGCCTTAGTTGGAGCTTAATCGCTACCTCTCTAGGGTGTATCAGTGCTCCCTCCCAGTCGATATCCCCCAGCTGACCTGTGGTTTCCTCCCATTTAGACCTGAGGGCTGACTGTTTGTCGGGATGTTATTAATTGAAGTTTTATGAGTCTAGGAAAATGCTTTTGTGGGTATTTCTTCTTGTAGTAATCTGCCTTCAAGCTGCGCATACTCAGGTATGTTTGTAGTGTTGATTTTTTCCGCCCTCCAGGCATGTTGTAGTTGCAGGTATTTATAGCATTGGGTATGCGTCCATTGGTATTCATTCTGGAGGGCTCCAAAAGGAATTAAATCTCCATCCTTCAGTATGTCGCCTGATGTCGTGATCCCAACCGTATCCCACTCCTTGAAGCCCTGCAACTTCGCTAACTCTAGCCTCCTCTTGCCCTTCCGTAGTGGTGTGGCTCTAGTTAATTTCTTACCCCATCCGATCTGTCGTTCCATCTGTCGTTCCATCCCCTTCCCGGCCTCAATCGTCCTTTGGTTGGCAGGCAGTAGATCTGTAGTTCCTGCGCCCCCATACAGATAATGGAGATAAGTATACTTCCTCAATTGGAGCCTTTCGAGAGCATACGTGGAGTGGTCTCCCGCAGCATGGCCCCATTCATTGATCACAGTTAGATGTGCGGCTTGATAATAAGCTTGTATGTCTGGCAGAGTGATTCCTCCATTATATTGGTTACGCTGAAGTGTTTGTAGATCTACTCTGGGGTGCCCTTTGTCCCGTAATAATGTGCTAAGTTCGTCATTGAGTGTCTTGAAAATTGTCTCCAGGATTCTGTGGAACGTGTTTTGGAGTATATACAGTAGTTTGGGAAGAGTTATAATTTATAAATGGCTGCTCTTCTCAGTAGTGTTAGGGGGAGCCTTCTCCACCTGGTTACATCGCCTCGGAATTCTGTCAGAACCCATTTGATGGTTTGATCGAGGCATTCATTTTCGTCTACAGAGATATACAGTTCCAAATATTTAAAATCCCTTCACTGATGTGCAAGTGTATCTGTATTAAGTGTGCATCCATCGTCCCTAGCACAGGGTAAAGGCTATAATGTTCCTAATTGATATTATAGCCTGCATATTTACCCAACTCCTCGAATAGCTCGAGCACCAGAGGTAGTGTAGTGTCGGGAGTCGTAATGTATAACAGAACGTCATCTGCGTAAGGAGATATCCATTCATCTGAAAGATATTTCCCTATGTCTTGAAATCCCCTGAGATCCGGGTGGGCTCTGAGCAGACAGGCCAGCAGCTCCAGGACTAATGCAATAGGTGCACAATATTTAACCCTTGGCCTGTAAACTCTTTTTTTTTTACCTTCTGGCTTCCTCCACAAGTGACTAGATGTCAGGGTGTCCATACCCTGCCCCCCTTATGCCCTAAAAAAAAAAATTCAGTACACAGAAATAGAGTCCTGTCATGGCGGTCAAAACATTTTCTTCAGAGGGCCGGCTACCCAATCAGGTTGCTCGGTACTGCGCTACTGGCACCATTACGGTTGTTCAGAAGTGGCAGGCAGAAGAAAAAGCTCACTCAGTTAATTAGAAAGTCCTATTTTGGTACCTGATATGAATTTTTTAACCCCTTCATATCCAACCCGTGGCCGCTTTAAACGCTAATTTCTCGAAGACAGCTGAATGTATTTATGGTTTAAATCTTTTATTGAATTTTCACAGAGAACAAGACAATAGGGCCTCTTTCTGATAAACAAGCTTAACCGGGCAAGCTCCAATGTGAGAAAGATAAGCACGTTCAGTGTCCGCCGGAGCTGGTCAGCAATGCAGGCCGCATATATAACCATAAACAATACAATTTGTCCCTCCCCCCTTGTCCACCCAACGAAAAAGATAACCCCATTATAGCACAGAAGTAGAGATAATGAGAGAAGCATCAGCGCTTGAGTTTCCGTGTGCACTTGGATGTCTTTTGTTCCGGGATCGGAGTGTCCACCAATCGGAGAAGGTGTAGGTATCTGGGACAGCTCAATTCACAGAACTCCCTTGTGAGCAGCTTTAAAAAGGGCCGCCACACTCTGGGAATTCTTCTCCCCGCCCAGCCTGTACCAGGGACAACTTCTCCATGCCAAGCACCATCCATAACCTGTGCAGCCAGCCTGTGTGTGGGGGGGCCTGCGAAGTTCTCCAGTGTGCTAAAATGTTTTGTGTGGCTTCCCCAAATGCAATGGCTATGAGGCTGCCCCTCCGTGACTTCAGGGGATACTTCAGGGTGTTGGGCAGCCCCAGCAAGATGTAAGCAGGGAACCGGGGGAGCTGGGTATCCAAGTGGGAATCTATGTCATCTAATATCGTGTCCCAATACCCTTGTATGCGATAGCAGCTCCAGAGTAGGTGTTTCAGTGTGCCCAATGCCCCGCATCCTCTCCAACAACGGTCGCTACTAATGTGGGGGTCTGCTTGATGAAGGCGTTCAGGTGTGAGGTACCAATAGGTGGCCACCTTGGTCAGGGTTTCCGTCAGCCCGGTGTGATATGCGGAGTGCCGTGCTCTATAATAGAAACCACCCCATTCTTTGTGTGTGAGGACCCTTTCAAGTTCCCGCTCCCATCGACATCTGCCCGCGTTATATGTGTGAATGTTCATGAGGAGGAGATGTTGGTACAGGTCAGAGATCAATTTTTTCTCGGAGGTGCGAGTGACTAGCCATTTTTCGTAGGGGGTAAGATGTCGTTGTGCTGCGGGTTTAATGTCAGGGTGAAGAGCACAGTGTCGTACCTGCAGATAAGCTAGCCTGTCTTCCTCTGGGATGCCATAGTCCTCCTTCAGCTGTTGAAAGGAAAGAATACCTTCCAAATTAAAAAAAGATGCCCCAACGCATTGCAGGGAGAGCGACGCCAGTTCGCAAATGCTTTCGGGTCGAGGCCCGGGGTGAAGTCGGGGTTGTCGAATAGCGGTTTTAGGAGGGAGGGGAAGGACGACAGTTCGTGCTTGGTTGCGACACGGTCCCACACTTCCATAACCGTGTCTGTGATGTGGAATGCGTAGAGGTTAGGAGGCCGGTGGCGCCTGGGGAGAAAGGGAATCCCTTGTAGGGGCATGCCCGCCACTGCCTGGCCTTGGAAGAGCCAATTCTTGCCAGACTCCAACTGGTGCCATTCCACCAGGTTCCAGAGTTGTGCAGCGTAAAAATAGAGTTGGAGATCCGGTATCCCTACGCCGCCGTGGCCTGGCGGGAGGACTGCAATGGCCTGTTTAAAGTGCGGTCGACGACCTTGCCATATGTAGCTTGCTAGCTCGGACTGCATCTGTTGGATCCAGCCTGGTGGCGGTCGCAGGGGAAGGGTCTGAAACAGATAAAGGATCTGTGGCACAAGAGTCATTTTGGTGGCGGCTATCCTCCCCAGCCAGGAGAGGGAATGGCGTTTCCATCTCCGGAGTTCCTTGCGGAGCTGCGTGCGAAGTCTGGCATAGTTCGCTTCCACCGTAGCTGGGATGCTGGGACCTAGGAGGACTCCCAAATAGGGAACTATGGAACCGGACCACTGCATAGTGACTAAATTGTGTCAACCAATGTGACAAAAAAGCATGCCATTTGAGTGACTTAGTGTCATTTTTTCGTCCTTGGGTATATTCAACCCATTTCCGTATTCACACATGTCACATATTCAGTGATTTCTCTACACAATGACACTAAGTCACTCAAATGGCATGCTTTTTTGTCACATTGGTTGACACAATTTAGTCACTATTTTAATGTGTTCACGAACAGAACATGTTACCAAAAAATGTATTTCATGTTTCCATCCAGCCCTGAAGATTCGCAGTTTGTTCCCTGCGATGAAACACGTGTTGGCATTTTGAAATGGAACAATAAACAACAAATGACTACACCAAGAACAGATTGTTTCTCCACCAATTATCTTTATGCATTTATACTCATTTTCGGAGTCTTATTAATGTTTGGATTTGTCCTATATACCTCCACTATTTTCTTAAACAAATGTACATCAGTACTATCCAATTACTCAATGTGTTTAGCGCAGGGGCATTGTTGTTTTTTTTAAGTGTGTGGATCAGCTTGCTGGTCCATCTTGGAGCGGTTGTGAGGGATTACCGCTCGCCTCATTGCCTACACTGACCACAGTTATACTCACCACCTTGCGGCCACCCAGGTAGTGCGCCCAGTCATTCTGGACTACTAAAAGACCTCCTAGTTGTCTTTACTAATTTTGTGGGTATCTCCTCCAAACTTAATACCCTTGATAAGGGCGTGCTGCCTGACCCTCTGCGCCAGCGGTTCCATGTAGAGGGCAAACAGAATGGGGGAGGGGGGGGCATCCCTGTCTGGTCCCCCTGCCTATCGGGAATCGCAAGGAGGTATGCCCATTGACGCGCACCGTGGCGTTAGGTTGTCTACGGCAGTTCAAAATGCGGGTACAGAAGACGTCCCCTAGGCCAAAAAGATGTAGGACCTGTTCTAGGTAGGGCCAATGCACCCTATTGAACGCTTTTTCGGCGTCGATTGTGAGGAGTATACAGTCTGGTCGCGTACACGACCCTGCTTCAATGAGGTGGAGGACTCGCCTGGTATTGTCGCTAGTCTGTCGCTGGGGTATAAAGCCCGCCTGGTCCGGCTCTACCAGCTGTTGCATGTAGGGGGCGAGTCGGCTCGCTAGGATACCTGTGTAGAATTTGAAATCGATATTCAATAGCGAGATCCGTTGGTACGAACCGCAACGGGTCGTGTCCCTGCCTGGCTTTAGGATGACCGAAATTGATGCCTCCAGGAGTTCTGCTGGGATCGCGCCAGGCTGATCAAAGGAATTAAAAAGGTCTCGCAGGAGAGGGGCCACCTGATGGCAGAACGTCTTATAAAAGATCGCTGGGTAACCATCTGGGCCAGGGGATTTCCCAAGCTTCAGGTGGGTGATTGCCGACACCACTTCCTCTAAGCCTATGCGCCTATCCAGGAAATCTGCTTGGGCCAAGTTCAGGGACGGGAGATGCGCCCCCTGTAGGTAAGTCTGACCTGCCTGCAGGTCAAGGGTGTCTCCAGTTTAGAGGGATTGGTAAAACCTCCCGAAAGTCTCAGCAGTAGTAAAAGCTGATACCCTTCATCCCCATTCATGACCGGAAAAGTGACAGCTGCCCCCCAGGGACCCCCAGCCCCCCTCAGCGTGGCAGGAAAAAGTGTGTGGTTTGTCCGGAAAAGTTGCATGCATGACCGGAAAAAAGATGCCATCTGTGTGTCCTTAAATGTGACAGGCATCAAGCCCTTGGAAATACAAAGGGTGGGATCCCAGGGGTGCCCAGGGGCGTATAGGGGCGGTACTTCTTCTGGAGTCCTCGGCGACCCATAGCCCTGTGACGCGTGTATGACATTGTTGTGAAGTAGAGGGTACGCCCTTTTTGGGGCCGCTTAGGATACATATAAGACATCCTTAGGAGTATTGTACAGCAACCGGAATCCTGAATACGCCGCAGTTCCCACAGCAAGAAAAAAGAAAAAGGAATGAAGCGATACAACCCCCTCGTGAAAGGCCCTATGTGGGGTGGGTCCCAGCCCACTATCAATAGATATTACAGCTGCTTGCCACCCCGGGTGGTGGATGAGAATGCTCAACAAGAATCACCTGGGAATCAGGGCAACGACGTTACTGGTTTTGATGCTGACCTGCGTCGGAGTATGGAAACCCCTCGGCCCAAGGCTTGCGACTGTTGTATATCCCCTATTAAGGGCGATAGCAGCGGGAGTGAAGACTCTTGTAATGACAGCGCGTCTGAGGGCTTCGAATTTGTGGAGTTGGACAGCTTGGGAGATCCGGTAGTTCTGCCTGTCACCCCCATCTATGAAGACCTTGGTTTTCAGGAGGATGCGAATCCAGATAAGGACGTGGTGCAGCCGTCGGGTACACCAGTCGAAGATGCTGGGTTTTCGGAGGACATTACCGACTCTCAGGATTTCAGAGCGGCCGCCGAGGGATGCGCCTACGGCATAACCGCTGTAAAAAAAGCTGTAGAACATCCTAAAACACCAGTCTATGAAGACATGGATCTTCGTGAGCAGACGGATGTTGAGAAGGTCGTTCTGCAACAACCTGGCACAAGCGTCGAAGATGATGGGGCTTCGCAGGACATTAGCGACTCTCAAGATTTCAGAGCGAGCGCAGAGAGTTGTGAAAATGCGGAGGTTAGTAAGAAAACTGTTATGCATCGTCTGGTACGTAGTGTTGTATTTTATTTCTCCAGCTAAACTAATGATCCGTCAATCTTTCTTCTTTTACCCCCTAGGGCGGAACCCCAAAAAGAACTAAGGTCGAGGAGTCTCCTACAAAAACGGACAGCGTGAATTTTTACTGTCTATGTTGTGCAAACCAGGCTGAAAGTTCCATAAGTCAAAGTGCTGATGTTCCTGAGAAGCGGGTCGTTGTCTCTAAGAGAGACGTTGTTGTAAAATAAGTTATTGCAATAACTTACGACGATTTGAAGTCTGTTAAAGGTTTCGTAGTGGCTGTGGTGCAAACATGTGTCAAACCTGACTATTACGATCTTTGTTACGGACATAAGGCGGATGATCCTCAGCAGGGCGCGCACGATTGTCTGCTCGATGCATACAGAGACAGGGTAACCCGTTATATATGTAGTGCGTTAGACCCTCAACGGATGTATAAACTGCTAAGGGTCGTTTACGGGTTGTCAGATGAAAAGAAATATGTTCACCCTTCTATGGTTAAGATCATCACGGCGACACTCGCGGAAGCCCAACACGACCTCCATCCCGATTTAAAACTGTTGTGTATGCGGGCGGTGTGCACTGTTAAGGATAGAAAGATGATTGAAAGACTCATAGAAAGACGGGTATGTAAGCTGTATAAAAAAATATAAGAATAAGGCCGCTGGCTCCTCGAAGACTGTTTTAAATAAATAATGTCACACCTAAAGGACCTTGATAGTGTGTTTTTAGAATGAATGAAGTAGTAGAATGTTACACATCGAGATGACTAGGGTTTAAGCAGTTGTTACAAAGTTTACTATGAAAATGTAAAATGCATTCTGTTTATGATTTGTTAAGATTCACTATTATTTTTTTAATAAAATGTCCTTACGCAGAACAAGTGTCATTCATTGGCTGTGGTGTAGCTGTTGATATCATGCAGGGGGGGCGGTTAAGAAAATTTTATTACGATACAGGCGGGGTGGGTGGCTTGGGAAGCGCCGAAGCTCTGTATAGAAGGGCTGTAGCTGAAAACAAGCATGTGACAAGAGCCAAGGTCAAGACGTGGCTTTCAGGAGAAGAGTCGTACTCCCTCCATAAACCAGCCAGAAGACGTTTTAAGAGACGCCCAACAGTCGTTAATGCACAATTAGATTATCAGTGGCAGGCTGATATCATAAGCCTTCAAGATATAGCAAAACATAACAACGGCGCTCAGTATATATTAACAGTCATAGACGTATTGTCCAAGTACGCCTACGCAGAAGCGTTACACGATAAAAGTGGTACGAGTGTCACGGCCGCTTTTAAAGACATCTTCGCTAAGGGCCGAATTCCTCAAAAACTACAAACAGACGCCGGCAAAGAATTCTTAAACAAAACATTTCAGAAATTATTAAACCATCATGGTGTTCAACATTTTGTGACACACACGGAGGTAAAAGCTGCTGTTGTAGAACGGTTTAACAGAACTTTAAAGTCTAAGATGTGGAGGTACTTTACGGCCAACAACACCTACAGATACGTGGATGTTCTTAAGGCTTTTTTAGATGTATATAATGCCAGTTATCATCGGACCATCAAAACAGCCCCCGCAGAGGTGACTCCTAGTAATGTTTTAACTGTATGGAGAACGGTGTACGGGCACAATTTTGCTACAAAGGTCAAGAAGCCTATTTTTAAAAAAGGAGAGCACGTCAGGATTTCAAAATTGAAAGGCGTCTTCACGAAGGGCTACCACCAGACATTTAGCGACGAGATATTTATAGTGGAAAGTGTGGAGCTCAAAGAGGGCCTGTATATTTACAGGTTAAAGGACTATGCAGGGGAAGAGGTATCGGGTATCTTCTACAAGGAAGAGCTACAAGCGGTACCTGATGATCCGAACCGTGTGTATAGGGTTGAAAAGGTTCTGAAAAGGCGGGGTCGAGGGGTTAACAGTCAGGCGTATGTCAAATGGAAGGGCTGGCCTGAGAAATTTAACAGTTGGGTGTTGGCCAGCTCCCTGAAGGGCTTGTGAGCTAAGGCCCTGTTACAAGCAGCAGCTGAGAAGATGGAGACGAAGCCCTTTTATATCACCTTGCCGTCCAACTCTTCAAAGGCCATGTTCCCCGACAACCAGATTTCTAACTACATTGTGAAATTGGCAAAGCCGGTGGACCTGAAAGGGGATTGGGAGGTGGCCCTAACAGAAATACAATACCCTAGAACCTGGAATACATTGACATCGAGCGAAGCAAAGTTTTTCATAAAGCGTGAGGACAATGTGAACATGCACGCCGGCATCCCGTTTGGCTACTACCCATCAGTTGCAAGTGTTGTCGACGCCATCAACAAATCCATAGCCGCCCTCGAAGGATATGCGAATATTCAGCTGACGCTCGATCACGTCAGAAGGAAGGTGTTTCTTAAAGCCCCGACTCGAGGCACGTCTTTTAACTGCTCCGGTAAATTAAAAAGGATTTTAGGCACAGTGATGAATGCGGCTTCGAAGGGCCTGGCGGAACAGGATCTATCTTGTCCTGATATTAACGGTGGGTTCTATACGCTCTATGTATATAGCGATATAGTAGAGGCCCAGAGGATCGGCGATAGCTACTCGCCGCTGTTAATATGGGTCCAGGTACAAGGTGAAAATAATGGGATGGTCAATATCCAGTTTCATAAACCTGACTACGTCGCAGTTTCTAAAAATCATTTTGACACTATTTCAATTATGATCTACGATGATCAGTCTGAGCCGGTTGGGTTTAAATACGGGAAAGTTATTGTCAAGCTTCATTTAAGACCGAGACGCGACAGCAGCTATTAAGCAGGCATCATGGTGGTCGTGAAAACATACGGTGACCCTTCTATGTACCAGGACTATTACAGAAACCAAGCCGGCTATGGAGGGCCTCCGTACTTTCAAGGATCACCGGTTATGTACGGGGCTGGTTTAGGGGGATTCTTCAGGAGTCTGTTTAGAAGAGCGATGCCATTCCTGAAAAGAGGCTATGAAATTGCAAAACCGCATATTAAGACGGCAGCTACTAGCATTGCCGGCGATGTGGTCGGTTCTGTTACATCGGCAGTTGCAGAGCGCATGAACAAGCAACCGCAAGAGGGATCGGGGTTGGTGTATGCCCCGCGTGCGCGTGTTAAAAGGAAGCGTCGTGCTTCGAGCCGCAGGGGCCCACCGGCCCCCTATAAAAAAAGAAGGAGCTCTTCAAAACGCCCTCAGAAAAGAAGAGCTCCAAGACGGGAGAGAGCTGTGAAGAAGAAGAGAGCCGCCTCTAAAGTGAATATTTTTTAAAAAGCATCGTAAACTAAACCATGGCCTTTGTACATTGCGCATCTGGCGAGTGCGCCAAATCCGAGTTAGACCTGTTCACTCTAAAACCAACGCAGACAAGCATCGAAAACAGCTTCCTCATGGAGGTATCGCCTCTAGCCGCATTGACGCCTCTGGCCCCTATAGAGTTTTATGTGTCGGGGTCCACGGATATGTATTTGGATCTCAACAACACGCTGCTGCATCTTGTGTGTAAAATCACGAAAGCGGATGGGTCCGACATCGCAGCAGCCGCTAAAGTGGCGACGATCGCTTACCCCATAGCTACAATGTTTAATCAGGTGGACATCACCCTGGGTGATCGGCTCATCACGCAGAACGACAACATGTACGCCTACAGAGCCTACCTCGAGAGTATTCTAAATTACAGCAGCGACGCCCTTGACACACAGCTTTCAACCGGTCTCTTCTACAGGGATACACACTCCCAGTTTGAAATCACGGCTCTGGACGGCGCCAATAAGGGTTTTGTAAAAAGAGCGGGGCTAGCAGCAGGCAGTCGTAACTTTGACCTTCTGGGACGCATACATTCAGACCTATTCTTCCAAGATAAACTGCTCATCAACGGAATTGATCTTAAGATCAAGCTCACCCGTAACAAGGACTCATTCTGCCTCATCAACGGGGATGCGGAACAGTACAAACTGGACATACTGTCAGCGAGTCTGTTTGTAAAGAGAGTGAAAGTATCTCCGAGCGTCAGGCTAGCGCACGCCGACGCTTTACAAATATCAAACGCCAAGTACGCTGTGGAAAGAGTAGCTCTGAAAGTATTCAGTATCCCCGCAGGTACCCGCTTAACACAGCAGCAGAACCTATTTCTTGGGCAACTACCCAAACTCATTATCGGTTTTGTGGACAATACAGCTTTTATTGGTACCTATGCCTCAAACCCCTTCAATTTTAAACACTACGGCATCAACTACGCAGCGTTGGTCCACGAGGGCAATGTGATTCCCGCAAAACCCTACACCCCCAGTTTTGTAACCTCCAACTACGTCAGGGAATATCAAGGGTTGGTTTCGATAACAGGGAAGCACCAGAGGGACTGCGGCGTAGCCGTGTCACGCGAAGGCTATGGGGCTGGATACACGCTGTTCGCATTCGACCTGACCCCCGACCTGGAAGACGGCGATCACTACAACCTGGTCAAAAACGGAAATCTAAAAGCGGAAATACGATTCAGTAATCCTCTACCTACGAATGTGAACATGGTCGTATTCTCGGTATTCGACAGCATCATCCAGATCAACCACGCCAGACAGATTTTGTTTGACTATCTTTAAAACATTGGCAAAATGGACACTGTGCAGATACGTGACGTATTAAGCAGACATAAACACGCTAGGAAATACTTTTAGGTGTTTTCCCTAGCGACGGGTTACCGTCTGAAATAGGGGTAGAAAGACCCCGCACCCTAGTCTTTAACACGGATCCTCACTACAAGGGTGGAACACATTGGGCGGCCTTGTTTATAGAGAATGATCAGGTTATAGTGTTTGACAGCACAGCAGAGTTCCCAGAACACCGCCTATATACACAACCCATATTCAAGTTTGTAAAAAAAGTTGCAGAGCGGGTGGTGTATAATAAGGTGCGGATACAGGATACTACAGCCATGACATGCGGAGAACACTGTATTTATTTTATCAGTAAAATGTCAGAGGGTGTTTCGTTTAGAAATTTCTTAAATTTATATTCGAGGGACCTTGTTAACAACGACAGTATAGTTGTGAAATATGTAAAAGAAAACACAAGGGTATCGGTCAGACCTGTGAAAACCGAATATGTTGCGTGTCAAAATTGTAAGAGCTTGTAACTTATGTTTTTAATGATGAACGTCTAAAAATAAAATACAATATTTTTTTAAAAATCAAGCATTCAGTCCCTGTATTTTTTATTGCATATACATGCACCATAATTCAAAAAGTTCTTAAAAATAGGAGCGGGAGGCGGTGTGAAAAGTTATAAAAGTGTTTATTACAAACAGACCTGTAGGTTGAACATTACATTGACAAACTCTGGCGAATAAACATAGGAAGAAAAATCAGACACGCTTATACACATAAACTGTACATTGTTAGTTAAAAACCATTAAGTCTGAATCCAAGTACGGGTTTTGGATAAATGTATTTTTCGCCGTGCAGACGGCACCATGGGGGTACTCCACGATGGGGATAACAGAGGTGCGTCCGAGCCTGCAGGCGATGGAGGAAGGGGTGTCTTTAAATGTTCAAGCAAACGCCGGTGCTCGTTATTGCCCACCAGCGTGGATGGGATGTTGAGTTCAGCAGCGGCTCGTAGAAACTGTTCCCAGCCGCGTGGGGTATTTTGAGGCGTCAGGATTCTGGGGTGTGTGAGACCTTTGACTAGATCGTACATGTGCGAACCTACAATCGGCTGGCCCCTGTAGAGAAATTCTCCTCGGTCATTCCAGGATGTTAGGTCTTTAGAAGCGGATAGTTTACTCATCAACATTTGCGCAGCCCCTCGGTGCCTTTGACTTATGTTTTTTAGGAGGTCCCCCACAAAGGTATCGGCGGTTGGCTCAGAGTCCGGCGGTTCTTGTAGGGGTTGAGGGGCATTCGTGGGGGCTGTTGGTTGCTCAGAGTCCGGGGTGTGTAGAGTTAGCGTGTTTTTCTCAGTATTCCACTGTTTGTAGTAGCTTAAAAAGTTTTTAAGACTGCTGCTGTAAAGATTAGCCTTGTCGTAGGGGTTTAGATCAGTCCAATTCAATATAGCCTTAATTTCAGCATCCAGCCGTAGAGTCTCATTTCTGCGTATATCCCATATATTGTCCGCGGAAGAGCCCAGCTGTTCCATTTGTTGTTTAGGAACCAAATACATTTTTGTGGCGTGCTCCATCAGCGTGTCGGGAGGAGGCTTGTGATTACAGGTATAGCTATACGCAGCAGCGCGCCTATAAACCCCCCAGACTGTTTCACCAGCTTCTTCTTGGTACTGAGTGAGGCCCTTTTATTACTGAGCTTCTTGATAAGACCCTTCTTCTTCTTCAGAACCTGTAATTGCCCCCGTGATATAGGAACGTTGCCTTTTAGGGTATTTAGGGCTATTTCTGCAATGGCAGACACTAAGTCATCAGAAGCAGCGCACAGGATGGCCTTTCTGTGTTGGGGACTGGCTGTAACCAACATTTTCAGGAGAGCGAAATTACGGCGTAGACGGTCCGACATGGTCAACACCTTGTATTATAAAGTCCTGGTTGTAAATGTCTCTAAAAGTCATCAAACATGCTTTTTATAGGATCTGTTCTTGACCCTTGGCGTGTAAACTACGGGTAGCTCGGGGGGGGGAAATATCAGCCCTCAATCTATAGTCTTCTAGAGTTTCATTTTTTAAGTCTACCAGCAGGTAACCGTGGGGTTTTGCTGTAGCGTCGTTAAAGGCTTCCATGAAGAAGTGGGTGTTTCCGGGGTACATCTGTTTAGCTATGATGGCTATTTGTTGTTTGTCACGGGGGTTTTTAAATAAAACAAGATACGAAGCGTTGAGAGCTATAGATCTGCTGTTCTTACCCTTGTAAAACAAGTTCTGCACAATATAACAGATACTTAGATTGCGATGATGTGAATATTGAGTAAATGCTCTCTCTAACTCCGGATGATCGCCCCCTTCACGCATAAGGTCGTCGACAATTATCATGTTAACCTTGGTCGGTGGCAGTAACTCATCATCGTTGAGATTATCCGGTATACCCTCTATAAATCTGATATGGGGGAAACTGCGGGCCAGGGCTGTATAAAGCGGCTGCCAGCATGAATAAAGCCATAAAATGTTATTTGGGGTCTGGGATAGAACAGATGCAGAGTTTTCTAAGAGCTTTTTTATAAAGTAGCTCTTACCGCAGTTTGAGGGCCCTGCTAACACGCAGGAGAACGGATGTTGTAATCGGGTGTCCATGTTAGGGGCTGGTTTGTCTCTCTAATGGGGTCTAATAGCCGTACGGCAGCGTTTTATAGTCGGTGGTCAGGACCCTTTTATCAAAAACAACGCGTAAGGTTTTATGTAGGGGCTGTGTTGTAATTTCCCACTTCTTTTTGGATCTGACTATGCAGGGCTGGTTCACAACTATAGTTTTTGCATTTTCACAATCGTCTGATGCCGCGTATTCGTGCACCAAATTCTTTAGACTGTCAAAATTGATTTTTAGGGTGTTGTTGACGTTTAGGGTTATGCCTTTGACCTTCATACACACTTTGTTCTTGTTTGTCCTGTATGAGTATGTTTTAGGCCCGGATGTGGTATATTCTATTATATGCTCATCCTTATCGAGCTCGCTGGTCAAATTACCAAGATAATCTCCAAGGGGAGGGTCTTCATCCCCCGGCTTACTCACAAAAATTACAGAGTCGGTATCGTGATACAAACAACGGTCCTGGAGTTTATCCATAACCCTGTAAAGCTCTCGACGGGCGTGGGCTGTGGTGAAGCTTGCGATGAAGATGTTTATGTTGATACACGTTGTGGGGTATGCTTTTGTGTATTTCCAGCATAGTGCCGCGGTATCGTCGTCAGCACATGTTCGACAGAGGGGGAACATCAGTTTACCATCGACTCTGTATGGTAACACAGGAAAGTAAAGCTGTCCTGTGTTTAAAGAGGTTGGTTATTGTGGGCACACCGAAGAACAAAGGATGCTCACAGGGACCTGGTGCAGCATCGAGGTAGAAGCTGCCTTAGAGAAAGGTTACAGGCTCGGGAGGATCCACGAGGTATGGCATTTTAAGAGGACCTCTACACAACTCTTTGCCCCGTACATTAACCTGTTTCTCAGAGACAAGCAGGAAGCCTCTGGGTATCCCGAATGGTGTACTAGTCAGGATGCAAAACAGAAGTACATCGATGACTACTACCTTCACGAGGGTATACAGTTACGTCCCCATTTGATAGAGGTCAACCCCGCCCGGCGACAGTTAGCCAAGCTCTGTCTTAATTCCTTATGGGGAAAATTCGCTCAGCGTACAAATATGTCAAACACGACCTTAATAACAGATCCTGACGAACTGTTTAAGTACCTCTTTGCCCCTTGTTACGAGGTCTCCAGCTGCGAGTTTATCGGCGACGATACCGCGGCACTATGCTGGAAATACACAAAAGCATACCCCACAACGTGTATCAACGTAAACATCTTCATCGCAAGCTTCACCACAGCCCATGCCCGTCTAGAGCTTTACAGGGTTATGGATAAACTCCAGGACCGTTGTTTGTATCACGATACCGGCTCTGTAATTTTTGTGAGTAAGCCGGGGGATGAAGACCCTCCCCTTGGAGATTATCTTGGTAATTTGACCAGCGAGCTCGATAAGGATGAGCATATAATAGAATATACCTCATCCGGGCCTAAAACATACTCATACAGGACAAACAAGAACAAAGTGTGTATGAAGGTCAAAGGCATAACCCTAAACGTCAACAACACCCTAAAAATCAATTTTGACAGTCTAAAGAATTTGGTGCACGAATACGCGGCATCAGACGATTGTGAAAATGCAAAAACTATAGTTGTGAACCAGCCCTGCATAGTCAGATCCAAAAAGAAGTGGGAAATTACAACACAGCCCCTACATAAAACCTTACGCGTTGTTTTTGATAAAAGGGTCCTGACCACCGACTATAAAACGCTGCCGTACGGCTATTAGACCCCATTAGAGAGACAAACCAGCCCCTAACATGGACACCCGATTACAACATCCATTCTCCTGCGTGTTAGCAGGGCCCTCAAACTGCGGTAAGAGCTACTTTATAAAAAAGCTCTTAGAAAACTCTGCATCTGTTCTATCCCAGACCCCTAATAACATTGTATGGCTTTATTCATGCTGGCAGCCGCTTTATACAGCCCTGGCCCGCAGTTTCCCCCATATCAGATTTATAGAGGGTATACCGGATAATCTCAACGATGATGAGTTACTGCCACCGACCAAGGTTAACATGATAATTGTCGACGACCTTATGCGTGAAGGGGCGATCATCCGGAGTTAGAGAGAGCATTTACTCAATATTCACATCATCGCAATCTAAGTATCTGTTATATTGTGCAGAACTTGTTTTAAAAGGGTAAGAACAGCAGATCTATAGCTCTCAACGCTTCGTATCTTGTTTTATTTAAAAAACCCCGTGACAAACAACAAATAGCCGTCATAGCTAAAAAGATGTACCCCGGAAACACCCACTTCTTCATGGAAGCCTTTAACGACGCTACAGCAAAACCCCACGGTTACCTGCTGGTAGACTTAAAAAATGAAACTCTAGAAGACTATAGATTGAGGGCTGATATTTTTCCCCCCGAGCTACCCGTAGTTTACACGCCAAGGGTCAAGAACAGATCCTATAAAAAGCATGTTTGATGACTTTTAGAGACATTTACAACCAGGACTTTATAATACAAGGTGTTGACCATGTCGGACCGTCTACGCCGTAATTTCGCTCTCCTGAAAATGTTGGTTACAGCCAGTCCCCAACACAGAAAGGCCATCCTGTGCGCTGCTTCTGATGACTTAGTGTCTGCCATTGCAGAAATAGCCCTAAATACCCTAAAAGGCAACGTTCCTATATCACGGGGGCAATTACAGGTTCTGAAGAAGAAGAAGGGTCTTATCAAGAAGCTCAGTAATAAAAGGGCCTCACTCAGTACCAAGAAGAAGCTGGTGAAACAGTCTGGGGGTTTATAGGCGCGCTGCTGCGTATAGCTATACCTGTAATCACAAGCCTCCTCCCGACACGCTGATGGAGCACGCCACAAAAATGTATTTGGTTCCTAAACAACAAATGGAACAGCTGGGCTCTTCCGCGGACAATATATGGGATATACGCAGAAATGAGACTCTACGGCTGGATGCTGAAATTAAGGCTATATTGAATCGGACTGATCTAAACCCCTACGACAAGGCTAATCTTTACAGCAGCAGTCTTAAAAACTTTTTAAGCTACTACAAACAGTGGAATACTGAGAAAAACACGCTAACTCTACACACCCCGGACTCTGAGCAACCAACAGCCCCCACGAATGCCCCTCAACCCCTACAAGAACCGCCGGACTCTGAGCCAACCGCCGATACCTTTGTGGGGGACCTCCTAAAAAACATAAGTCAAAGGCACCGAGGGGCTGCGCAAATGTTGATGAGTAAACTATCCGCTTCTAAAGACCTAACATCCTGGAATGACCGAGGAGAATTTCTCTACAGGGGCCAGCCGATTGTAGGTTCGCACATGTACGATCTAGTCAAAGGTCTCACACACCCCAGAATCCTGACGCCTCAAAATACCCCACGCGGCTGGGAACAGTTTCTACGAGCCGCTGCTGAACTCAACATCCCATCCACGCTGGTGGGCAATAACGAGCACCGGCGTTTGCTTGAACATTTAAAGACACCCCTTCCTCCATCGCCTGCAGGCTCGGACGCACCTCTGTTATCCCCATCGTGGAGTACCCCCATGGTGCCGTCTGCACGGCGAAAAAGACATTTATCCAAAACCCGTACTTGGATTCAGTCTTAATGGTTTTTAACTAACAATGTACAGTTTATGTGTATAAGCGTGTCTGATTTTTCTTCCTATGTTTATTCGCCAGAGTTTGTCAATGTAATGTTCAACCTACAGGTCTGTTTGTAATAAACACTTTTATAACTTTTCACACCGCCTCCCGCTCCTATTTTTAAGAACTTTTTGAATTATGGTGCATGTATATGCAATAAAAAATACAGAGACTGAATGCTTGATTTTTAAAAAAATATTGTATTTTATTTTTAGACGTTCATCATTAAAAACATAAGTTACAAGCTCTTACAATTTTGACACGCAACATATTCGGTTTTCACAGGTCTGACCGATACCCTTGTGTTTTCTTTTACATATTTCACAACTATACTGTCGTTGTTAACAAGGTCCCTCGAATATAAATTTAAGAAATTTCTAAACGAAACACCCTCTGACATTTTACTGATAAAATAAATACAGTGTTCCCCGCATGTCATGGCTGTAGTATCCTGTATCCGCACCTTATTATACACCACCCGCTCTGCAACTTTTTTTACAAACTTGAATATGGGTTGTGTATATAGGCGGTGTTCTGGGAACACTGCTGTGCTGTCAAACACTATAACCTGATCATTCTCTATAAACAAGGCCGCCCAATGTGTTCCACCCTTGTAGTGAGGATCCGTGTTAAAGACTAGGGTGCGGGGTCTTTCTACCCCTATTTCAGACGGTAATCCGTCGCTAGGAAAAACACCTAAAAAGTATTTCCTAGCGTGTTTATGTCTGCTTAATACGTCACGTATCTGCACAGTGTCCATTTTGCCAATGTTTTAAAGATAGTCAAACAAAATCTGTCTGGCGTGGTTGATCTGGATGATGCTGTCGAATACCGAGAATACGACCATGTTCACATTCGTAGGTAGAGGATTACTGAATCGTATTTCCGCTTTTAGATTTCTGTTTTTGACCAGGTTGTAGTGATCGCCGTCTTCCAGGTCGGGGGTCAGGTCGAATGCGAACAGCGTGTATCCAGCCTCATAGCCTTCACGTGACACGGCTACGCCGCAGTCCCTCTGGTGCTTCCCTGTTATCGAAACCAACCCTTGATATTCCCTGACGTAGTTGGAGGTTACAAAACTGGGGGTGTAGGGTTTTGCGGGAATCACATTGCCCTCGTGGACCAACGCTGCGTAGTTGATGCCGTAGTGTTTAAAATTGAAGGGGTTTGAGGCATAGGTACCGCTAAAAGCTGTATTGTCCACAAAACCGATAATGATGAGTTTGGGTAGTTGCCCAAGAAATAGGTTCTGCTGCTGTGTTAAGCGGGTACCTGCGGGGATACTGAATACTTTCAGAGCTACTCTTTCCGCAGCGTACTTGGCGTTTGATATTTGTAAAGCGTCGGTGTGCGCTAGCCTGACGCTCGGAGATACTTTCACTCTCTTTACAAACAGACTCGCTGACAGTATGTCCAGTTTGTACTGTTCCGCATCCCCGTTGATGAGGCAGAATGAGTCCTTATTACGGGTGAGCTTGATCTTAAGATCAATTCCGTTAATGAGCAGTTTATCTTGGAAGAATAGGTCTGAATGTATGCGTCCCAGAAGGTCAAAGTTACGACTGCCTGCTGCCAGCCCCGCTCTTTTTACAAAACCCTTATTGGCGCCGTCCAGAGCCGTGATTTCAAACTGGGAGTGTGTATCCCTGTAGAAGAGACCGGTTGAAAGCTGTGTGTCAAGGGCGTCGCTGCTGTAATTTAGAATACTCTCGAGGTAGGCTCTGTAGGCGTACATGTTGTCGTTCTGCGTGATGAGCCGATCACCCAGGGTGATGTCCACCTGATTAAACATTGTAGCTATGGGGTAAGCGATCGTCGCCACTTTAGCGGCTGCTGCGATGTCGGACCCATCCGCTTTCGTGATTTTACACACAAGATAGAGCAGCGTGTTGTTGAGATCCAAATACATATCCGTGGACCCCGACACATAAAACTCTATAGGGGCCAGAGGCGTCAATGCGGCTAGAGGCGATACCTCCATGAGGAAGCTGTTTTCGATGCTTGTCTGCGTTGGTTTTAGAGTGAACAGGTCTAACTCGGATTTGGCGCACTCGCCAGATGCGCAATGTACAAAGGCCATGGTTTAGTTTACAATGCTTTTTAAAAAATATTCACTTTAGAGGCGGCTCTCTTCTTCACAGCTCTCTTCCGTCTTGGAGCTCTTCTTTTCTGAGGGCGTTTTGAAGAGCTCCTTCTTTTTTTATAGGGGGCCGGTGGGCCCCTGCGGCTCGAAGTACGACGCTTCCTTTTAACATGCGCACGCGGGGCGTACACCAACCCGATCCCTCTTGCGGTTGCTTGTTCATGCGCTCTGCAACTGCCGATGTAACAGAACCGACCTCATCGCCGGCAATGCTAGTAGCTGCCGTCTTAATATGCGGTTTTGCAATTTCATAGCCTCTTTTCAGGAATGGCATCGCTCTTCTAAACAGACTCCTGAAGAATCCCCCTAAACCAGCCCCGTACATAACCGGTGATCCTTGAAAGTACGGAGGCCCTCCATAGCCGGCTTGGTTTCTGTAATAGTCCCGGTACATAGAAGGGTCACCGTATGTTTTCACGACCACCATGATGCCTGCTTAATAGCCGCTGTCGCGTCTCGGTCTTAAATGAAGCTTGACAATAACTTTCCCGTATTTAAACCCAACCGGCTCAGACTGATCATCGTAGATCATAATTGAAATAGTGTCAAAATGATTTTTAGAAACTGCGACATAGTCAGGTTTATGAAACTGGATATTGACCATCCCATTATTTTCACCTTGTACCTGGACCCATCTTAACAGCGGCGAGTAGCTATCGCCGATCCTCTGGGCCTCTACTATATCGCTATATACATAGAGCGTATAGAACCCACCGTTAATATCAGGACAAGATAGATCCTGTTCCGCCAGGCCCTTCGAAGCCGCATTCATCACTGTGCCTAAAATCCTTTTTAATTTACCGGAGCAGTTAAAAGACGTGCCTCGAGTCGGGGCTTTAAGAAACACCTTCCTTCTGACGTGATCGAGCGTCAGCTGAATATTCGCATATCCTTCGAGGGCGGCTATGGATTTGTTGATGGCGTCGACAACACTTGCAACTGATGGGTAGTAGCCAAACGGGATGCCGGCGTGCATGTTCACATTGTCCTCACGCTTTATGAAAAACTTTGCTTCGCTCGATGTCAATGTATTCCAGGTTCTAGGGTATTGTATTTCTGTTAGGGCCACCTCCCAATCCCCTTTCAGGTCCACCGGCTTTGCCAATTTCACAATGTAGTTAGAAATCTGGTTGTCGGGGAACATGGCCTTTGAAGAGTTGGACGGCAAGGTGATATAAAAGGGCTTCGTCTCCATCTTCTCAGCTGCTGCTTGTAACAGGGCCTTAGCTCACAAGCCCTTCAGGGAGCTGGCCAACACCCAACTGTTAAATTTCTCAGGCCAGCCCTTCCATTTGACATACGCCTGACTGTTAACCCCTCGACCCCGCCTTTTCAGAACCTTTTCAACCCTATACACACGGTTCGGATCATCAGGTACCGCTTGTAGCTCTTCCTTGTAGAAGATACCCGATACCTCTTCCCCTGCATAGTCCTTTAACCTGTAAATATACAGGCCCTCTTTGAGCTTCACACTTTCCACTATAAATATCTCGTCCCTAAATGTCTGCTGGTAGCCCTTCGTGAAGACGCCTTTCAATTTTGAAATCCTGACGTGCTCTCCTTTTTTAAAAATAGGCTTCTTGACCTTTGTAGCAAAATTGCGCCCGTACACCGTTCTCCATACAGTTAAAACATTACTAGGAGTCACCTCTGCGGGGGCTGTTTTGATGGTCCGATGATAACTGGCATTATATACATCTAAAAAAGCCTTAAGAACATCCACGTATCTGTAGGTGTTGTTGGCCGTAAAGTACCTCCACATCTTAGACTTTAAAGTTCTGTTAAACCGTTCTACAACAGCAGCTTTTACCTCCGTGTGTGTCACAAAATGTTGAACACCATGATGGTTTAATAATTTCTGAAATGTTTTGTTTAAGAATTCTTTGCCGGCGTCTGTTTGTAGTTTTTGAGGAATTCGGCCCCTAGCGAAGATGTCTTTAAAAGCGGCCGTGACATTCGTACCACTTTTATCGTGTAACGCTTCTGCGTAGGAGTACTTGGACAATACGTCTATGACTGTTAATATATACTGAGCGCCGTTGTTATGTTTTGCTATATCTTGAAGGCTTATGATATCAGCCTGCCACTGATAATCTAATTGTGCATTAACGACTGTTGGGCGTCTCTTAAAACGTCTTCTGGCTGGTTTATGGAGGGAGTACGCCTCTTCTCCTGAAAGCCACGTCTTGACCTTGGCTCTTGTCACATGCTTGTTTTCAGCTACAGCCCTTCTATACAGAGCTTCGGCGCTTCCCAAGCCACCCACCCCACCTGTATCGTAATAAAATTTTCTTAACCGCTCCCCCTGCATGATATCAACAGCTACACCACAGCCAATGAATGACACTTGTTCTGCGTAAGGACATTTTATTAAAAAAATAATAGTGAATCTTAACAAATCATAAACAGAATGCATTTTACATTTTCATAGTAAACTTTGTAACAACTGCTTAAACCCTAGTCATCTCGATGTGTAACATTCTACTACTTCATTCATTCTAAAAACACACTATCAAGGTCCTTTAGGTGTGACATTATTTATTTAAAACAGTCTTCGAGGAGCCAGCGGCCTTATTCTTATATTTTTTTTATACAGCTTACATACCCGTCTTTCTATGAGTCTTTCAATCATCTTTCTATCCTTAACAGTGCACACCGCCCGCATACACAGCAGTTTTAAATCGGGATGGGGGTCGTGTTGGGCTTCCGCGAGTGTCGCCGTGATGATCTTAACCATAGAAGGGTGAACATATTTCTTTTCATCTGACAACCCGTAAACTACCCTTAGCAGTTTATACATCCGTTGAGGGTCTAACGCACTGCATATATAACGGGTTACCCTGTCTCTGTATGCATCGAGCAGACAATCGTGCGCGCCCTGCTGAGGATCATCCGCTTTATGTCCGTAACAAAGATCGTAATAGTCATGTTTGACACATGTTTGCACCACAGCCACTACGAAACCTTTAACAGACTTCAAATCGTCGTAAGTTATTGCAATAACTTTTTACAACAACGTCTCTCTTAGAGACAACGACCCGCTTCTCAGGAACATCAGCACTTTGACTTATGGAACTTTCAGCCTGGTTTGCACAACATAGACAGTAAAAATTCACGCTGTCCGTTTTTGTAGGAGACTCCCCGACCTTAGTTCTTTTTGGGGTTCCGCCCTAGGGGGTAAAAGAAGAAAGATTGACGGATCATTAGTTTAGCTGGAGAAATAAAATACAACACTACGTACCAGACGATGCATAACAGTTTTCTTACTAACCTCCGCATTTTCACAACTCTCTGCGCTCGCTCTGAAATCTTGAGAGACGTTAATAGCCTGCGAAGCCCCATTATCTTCGACGCTTGTGCCAGGTTGTTGCAGAACGACCTTCTCAACATCCGTCTGCTCACGAAGATCCATGTCTTCATAGACTGGTGTTTTAGGATGTTCTACAGCTTTTTTTACAGCGGTTATGCCGTAGGCGCATCCCTCTGCGGCCGCTCTGAAATCCTGAGAGTCGGTAATGTCCTCCGAAAACCCAGCATCTTCGACTGGTGTACCCGACGGCTGCACCACGTCCTTATCTGGATTCGCATCCTCCTGAAAACCAAGGTCTTCATAGATGGGGGTGACAGGCAGAACTACCGGATCTCCCAAGCTGTCCAACTCCACAAATTCGAAGCCCTCAGACGCGCTGTCATTACAAGAGTCTTCACTCCCGCTGCTATCGCCCTTAATAGGGGATATACAACAGTCGCAAGCCTTGGGCCGAGGGGTTTCCATACTCCGACGCAGGTCAGCATCAAAACCAGTAACGTCGCTGCCCTGATCCCCAGGTGATTCTTGTTGAGCATTCTCATCCACCACCCGGGGTGGCAAGTAGCTGTAATATCTATTGATAGTGGGCTGGGACCCACCCCACATAGGGCCTTTCACGAGGGGGTTGTATCGCTTCATTCCTTTTTCTTTTTTCTTGCTGTGGGAACTGCGGCGTATTCAGGATTCCGGTTGCTGTACAATACTCCTAAGGATGTCTTCTATGTATCCTAAGCGGCCCCAAAAAGGGCGTACCCTCTACTTCACAACAATGTCATACACGCGTCACAGGGCTATGGGTCGCCGAGGACTCCAGAAGAAGTACCGCCCCTATACGCCCCTGGGCACCCCTGGGATCCCACCCTTTGTATTTCCAAGGGCTTGATGCCGGTCACATTTAAGGACACACAGATGGCATCTTTTTTCCGGTCATGCATGCAACTTTTCCGGACAAACCACACACTTTTTCCTGCCACGCTGAGGGGGGCAGGGGGGTCCCTGGGGGGCAGCTGTTACTTTTCCGGTCATGAATGGGGATGAAGGGTATCAGCTTTTACTACTCTCAGCTATTGCCGCGTCGTACGAGACAATCTGCCTGTATGGCCTGCACCCCCTGCCTTTGGCGCTGTTCACATAATTTGCTCGCCAGTAGCCGTCCGCAGCGATCCCCCCCTGTGTAGTACGCCCGCTTGAGGCGGAGGGCTGCGTACTCCGCTGCGTCCTGGTCTAGAGCAGCCAACATTTTACTCTCGGCGCACAATTGCCGCCAAGCTGTGCCGCCCCCGTGCGTTGGTGCATTTGCTCCAATTCCGACACTCGTTGCGCAATTTCGGCCCTCTTCTGAGCTCTTTCTTTATTGTTGGCCGCGGCTATAGATATAAACTCGCCTCGTAGGACCGCTTTCAGGGTTGCCCACTGAGTGGCCCGTGTGGTGTCGCTATTGTTGTTGTGGGTCAGGAATTGTACGATAGCGGTTTTGTAAAAGTTGTTTTTTATTGTTATTTCGTAAAAATAAAACCACAGAAAGCGACAATCCCGCTCAACATCCCTCGCAGGGGGCACGGTATCGGGCATACAGACATCAGTGAATTCGGCTCGTAAGTAAAGCCGGCCCCAGGCCGGCAAGTTACATATCAGGCAGAGAGGCACAGTCCAAGTCTGACGCGGGGGCCCAGGCCTTCAGAGAACTTCAGATCTGGGCAGAGTACCGCCAGTGCGCCGAATAGCTGGTATAGCAAACATAGTCCGCATCCCTCATTTACCCGCTATTCTACTTTATGGGTCGTCGGCAAAACCTTTCCCAACAACCATGCCCACCCCCCACCCGTTCCCACCCCGCGCCCCAGTGGTGGTAACACACATTCATGCATAAATCAGTCAATCAGAGCGACTCAGGTCAGAAATAGATGAAGGCCTCTCAGGGAGGACGGACAAACCGCAGAAGGCAAGCCGCTGGATAGCGGACAAGGGGACCCCATCGGAAGGAAAAGTTTTTGAAATCACCCCGAAAGATGTCTGCCATTAGTTCCATACTAAGGAGCCTCCATAGCCTTGCGTGCCAGAGAGCGAACGCCGGGGCCTCCCTTTTCTTCCAGGCTGCCGCTAATGTTAGCTTGGCCGCCCCCGTACATAGCCAGAGAATCTTTTTATCAGCCCGTGTCTGGTGTTCAAGGTCAGGGTCTCGAAGGCCCAGAAGCACATGGTCCAGTGTGTCCTTGATAGGGTAGCCCAAGATTTCCTTGATGTGAGATAGGATTTCCGCCCAGTAGGGACGGATGATCGGGCAATCCCACCATATGTGACGAAAATCGCCCAGCAGCCCACAGCCCCTCCAACACCTATCCGAAGAGTTCGGAAAAATCCTCTTTAATTTAGATGGGTACATGTACCAATCCATTGTGGTTTTCAGATGGGCCTCCCTAAGATCTAGCGAGTGGTTATGTTTTGCAATGTCATGCCATAGACGAGACCACTCTTCGTCTGAAATGGAGCGGCCGAGGAGGTCCTCCCAAAGGCCCATATATCGTGGCCTAGGAGAAATAGTGGTAGAGAGTAGGAGGTCGTACAAGAAGGAGATGGTTCCACGCATGGTGGAAGTTTTCGCAAGAAATGCCTCAAAGGCAGTGGGCGGCCTGGTGGCAGCATCTCTAACCGAGGGCGATAGCGCCCAGTGAAGCAACTGGGTGTGGTGAAATTGCTCCAGTGGGGAGACCGAGTAGTCCCGCATACAGTTGGCAAACGTGAGTGGTGCATCCCAGAGGAATAGGTGCGTAAGGGCGTAACAGCCTCCGGCCCTCCAGGCGTCAAAAGGACCCTCTCGTTCCGCCGGAGGAAAGGCGGGATTAAAATGAATCGGTGTATACGGGGACGGGAAGGACGTCCACCGGTCATCATGGGAGATCGAGTCCCATACCTTCAGGGTGGTGCTCGTGAGGGTGCTAATGTACGAATTTTTGGGTCTATCCCCTTTGGGCTTCCACGCCAAGTCCCAAATTGTCCTCCCCGCTACCGAACGGTCCATATGCAGCCAGTGCTTCTCGGACATGGGCTGCGACCACTCCACGAGGACCAGGAGCTGTGCCGCTTTGTAGTACAAGTGCATATCCGGGAGTCCCACTCCCCCCCTCCTCTGTGGGCATCGAAGGGTGATGAAAGAGAAGCGAGCTCGACCACCCTGCCAGATGAAGCGAAGCATCATGGATCTGAGGCGGCCAAAGAAGTCGTTCTCGGGGAGTATGGGCAAGGCCTGGAAAAGGTACAATAGTTTGGGTAAGAGGGACATTTTGATCGCGTGGATCCGTCCCAAACACGAGATAAACATGGGTTTCCAGCGGGCTAGGTCACCTTGAATCTTCGTCAAGAGTGGGGGAAAGTTGGCGGCAAACAGCTTCCCAATGGTGGGGGTCAGATGGACTCCCAAGTACACTAAGGAGGTGAGGGACCACAGGAGCGGCGACAACGGTTACAGGCGTTCGACCTCGGCTGGGGGGAGCGTAAGGTTGGGAATATAGGATTTATTTAAGTTGACCTTAAATCCTGCCACCTTCTCAAAACGCCCTAGGGCCTCCTGGACATAGGGAAGGGAGTGGGGGGGATCCGCCAGGGATAGCAGAACATCGTCCGCGAAAAGGGAGATTTTATGCTGTTCCCCCGTGAAAGGCAATCCCCGAATATCTGGGTTCTCCCTTAACGCCACTGCCAAGGGTTCCATACTTAAGGCAAAGAGCAGGGGTGAAAGGGGACAGCCCTGCCGTGTTCCGCAGGAGTGTGGGAAGTAGGCAGAACAATGACCGTTGACCGCGACTCTCGAGCGAGGGCTGCTGTAGTTTGCCCTGAGCATCATGAGTAACTTAGCCAAGAAACCAAAGGCCTCCAAGGTCTAGAACATGAAGTTCCAATCCACACGGTCGAAGGCCTTCTCAGCATCGAGGCCCACTAGGACTGCCGGGATCCTAAAGCGGGTGGCCTTCTCAATGAGGTGGACCACTCTCCTGGTATCGTCATGCGTCTGACGGCCCTTGATAAAGCCGGATTGGTCCGGGTGAATTAGGACCGCCATTAAATCATGCAATCTACGAGGCAGAATGGATGAGTACAGCTTGGCATCTACATGGAGTAGTGCTATAGGCCTATAAGAGGAGCACTCTGCAGAGTCCTTCCCTGGTTTCGGGATGAGCGAAATGGCCGCCTCCGCCATGGAACCCGAAGTTAATCCCGTCTCACCCATGGTGTTAAATAATCGCGCCAAAAATCCACTAATGTCAGAGGTGAAGGTCTGATAGAATAGCGCGGTGAACCCGTCTGGGCCTGGCGCTTTATGCGGTTTCAGCGCCTTTATGGCCTCTCTAACCTCTTCCTCCGTAATGGGGGCCGCCAGAAGATCGTTCCACTCCGCAGAAACCTGGGGGAGTGGGTGCCCCCGCAGGTATTCCTCCTGAGCGTCCGCGGGTAGAGTCTACCCCGAGTAGAGGGCGGCATAGTAGTCCCTAAAAAGGTTCGCCTTATCCCCGTCTCGGTGTGTTAGGGCGCCCGTCGGGTCCCGGATACCTCCTATGTATTCCCTCTCCCTCTTGTCCCCGAGTTGTCGGGCCAGGTGTTTCCCAACTTTATTACCCTGGGATTAAGAGAGGCGCCTTAACTTCAGCATGGTAAACTCCGCCCGGTTGTTATAGTGAGCTCTAAGTTTATTCCGAACGGCCGTCAGGGGGCCGAGAGTTACCCTAGAGGGGTTCTGTTTGTGCATCTGTTCAAGTGAGGTCAATTCCCGTTCTAGGTCCTCTCTTTCGGTTCGCCGTAGTTTATTAAGCGCCGAGTTAAGTGCAATGCACTTACCCCGTATGGTGGCCTTGAAGGCGTCCCACACAGTGAAGATGGAAGAGTCTCCTACCAGATTAAGGTCAAAGAAGTCGCGGACATTCTTCCGCAATTCCTTACAGTATGTATCGTACCGAGTTAGGGACGGTGGGAAGTACCACTTGCGGTGAACTGACGTCCCGGGAGACCATGTCAGGCCTAGCGCCAGAAGGCTGTGGACAGATACCGATAGAGGAAATATGCTAGCCTCTCGGAGATCGCCTCGTAGGGATTGACTCACAAAGATATGGTCCAATCGAGAGTAAGAGTGGTGGACATGGGAAAAAAAGGTGTAGTCTCTAGTCTGAGGGTGAAGGGCACGCCACCTGCCTAAAAGGCCCAGGTCCCCCAACATGTCCTGGGTATCAGCGGCAAATAGGCCTGAAATAGACCGTAGGTGATGGGAACAGTCCAGTTCTCTGTCCCAGACCAAATTAAAGTCCCCCAAAACTACGAGTTCACCCTCCACAAAGTCCCCCACCTCACGCAGAAGATCTCATAGGAACCCGTTCTGACCCACATTTGGGGCGTAGAGGACAAGGAACAAGCACGCCTTGCCTAGGAGCACTCCCTTGACCATCAGCCATCGTCCCTCCTTGTCATTTCGGACCCCCATAGGTTGAAAATGGAGGGTGGAGCGGAACATCAAGGCCACCCCTCTATGTTTCGAAGCGGCAGAGGATCGATAAATTAGGGGAAATTGCTTGTGCTTCAGCCTAGTTTCATCTTTGTGGGTAAGGTGTGTCTCTTGGAGGGCCACCACATCTAAGTGATGATCTACTATGTATTTCCAGACCCTCTGACGCTTCTGTGGGGAATTCAGGCCCTTCACGTTCCACGTGCCGATAATCAGGGGCATTACAGATCAGACACCTCCCCATGCCCTATCAGATAAGTCGCAACAAGCCACACTTGACGAACAAACCGCATGACCCCCCAAGTCAAACCATTACAATTATTGTCAAGTATCAAAGAGGCGACCGCAGGGGCCAGCCAACATTCCAGGTCTCGACTCTCCTTCCCCGTCCCTCCCCTCAGTTCTCTCTCGCCAGCCCCATGCGACCAGATGAGCTCTTCACCACTCCCCTCTCCACTCTCGACCCCCCATACCCTGGAATAGCCTCCGCTATCAGTGTGAGGATTACTCCGATGGGGGACCAAAACATAACCAAGAGGCCATTGTTCAGGTAGCCACAACCACACCTCAGACTCCAAGTTGAGTTGCACGTAGTCACACCAAAGCCGGTTACCACCACTTCCTCCCCCCCCTTCATTCCCTCCCCCCCCCCTACCCTCAACAACCAAACAACCCCAACTAGAAATAGAAAAAGTAACAAAGGACCCAGAAAGCTTATCATAGCAGTTATTTCCGAACCACCTGGGTCAAGTCCATCGTCAACCTTTCTGCATGACCCCTTACAGTGGCGTTCTCCCAGAGAGAACATAAGGACCCAAAGTACCTGAAGGGGGGGGCGGTGCCCCCGGCGCCACATCGGTGCCCCTCTCGGGATCAGGCCGCCGAAGAGCTGTGCAAAAGGGGAGGCACTGTTGCCGACGCCACCGCGGCGACCGCTGCTCCACGCTCCTGTAGACCTGTCATAGGATCCAGTCTTGCTGACACCGTCGGTCCCCCCACTCTTTGCCAGGATGAAGAGCGCCGCTGACGCCGCGACCGGGGGCTCCCATCTCTCGAGGAAGGAGCAGCGTCGTCCAGGCCAAGGAGATCTTTTGCAGCCTGTAGGGACCTGATCTGGACCAGCCTGTTCTGCCACCTGAAGATGAGTCTAAATGGGTGGCACCAGGAGTAGGACACATTCCGCTCACGGAGGAAGGCAGTCACCGGCCGGAAGTCACGCCTCTTCTGGAGCGTAGAGGCCGCTAGATCTTGGTAAACTGGGGTCGATGGCCCCGGAATTGCAGAGTGGCGATCCCCCTAGCCTTCCGCAATATCCTCTCCTTGAGCTGGAAGTCGTGGATGCATACCAGGATGTCCGGGGGTGGGGCCCCAACCCCTCTCGGTAGGCCCATTCTGTGAACTCTGGAAAAAGAAAAAGACTACTGTCCAGGATACGATCTGGTTAATTCCATCATAACCAGTAGAACCATACCATCTAGGTTCCTATGCGTACCACATTAAGTACACCTCTGAGCCAACATTTGTGTTAGTCCAATGTCTTGTACTCTTATGTTTATGTGTCCAGTTTGTTAGATTTGTATCTTTTACTCTTTAGAATTAGTATGACTGATGTATGAGTCTGTGTTGTATGATCACTAGGATAAACTGCTATTAGAGGGCGCTTTCTTGGATGATAGAATGACCACTACTAAAATTTGTATGCAAAAATGTGTTTCTCATAATGATATTGTAATGTACCTTTGCATAAATGTCTTTTTATAAATGTTGAAAAATGCTGAAAATGAAAAAATAATCAAATAAATACCTCATGCTTGAAGAATACTTTTCAGTTTCTCGTTGGCATCTTTCTAAAAAACTGTCTGGATATATTCCATGTTAAAAGAAATATAGGTCCGCACAGAGGTATTGTCTTCTTTTTCGCTTGGTATATCTCCCTCCTCTGGGCTTCAAAGTATTTGGGAGAACTCTCTTTCTATATACATTCTGTGAACTCTGTCCATGCGGATTTCTCGCAAATCTTCCTCGTCAAGTATCTGTAGGAAAAGGGCCTCCACGTAGCCCCGTAGGTCCCCGGCCTCCCCCTCGCATGGCACTGCTCGAATGCGGATGTTATTCCGGCTGGAACGGTTCTCCAAATCCTCAGCGTGAGTCTAGAGATCTAGGTTTTGTTCCGTGAGCCTGAGGACATCTTGCTGCAGCTGATGCACATCACCAGCTAGTCCCAGGTCATGCTCTTCGAGCGTCGCCACCCTCTCACCTATGCCGTCCACGTCTCTCCGTACCTCGCGCAGATCCGAGGCCAGCTGGTTGCGCAGTTCCGAAATATCCTCTTTTATCGCCGCAAAAGTTCCATCATAAAGGCCTTGGTGGCCGGAGCATCGCCGTCCTTCTGCTTCGGGGAGCTACCGGGGCCCGGTGGGGTCGACGACGAGGCCCCCCTTGGCTGGCCATCCCTGCCCGGCTTGTCCTTCTTTTTACGGAGCCTGCCCGCCATTAATCCGCCTCCTGTAGGGCACCCCAGACCAGGCGCACCCCACACCGCACTACGTAGCCCTTTCAGGAGGGGGCGCGCAGGGCAAGGAGCCCACAGACCCCAGTGTCGGGGAGCCCGAGTCCCAGGGAGGCCGCAGTCGCAGGCAGCGGAAGGGGGGCCCGAGAGGACCCCGTCTCACCCTCCGCTCGCCAGTCAGGGATCCAGCCAGGTTCCACCAAGCTTCACACCCACCTCAGCTCCGCATCTAAGGCGTAGGTCCTCTGCCGAGCCGCAGTCAGCCCAACCACGTGGCACTACACCGGCCGGGGCACTGTTGGGGGTTCCAGGGTCTCACCCGACTTGGCCTCGCTTTGTAGAAGTCCTTTATCTCTCCTGGGGGTTAGCTGAGCGATGTTGCCCCCCTACCGACCGGGCACACCTTTACCAGGCCGAGTCCAAGTAGTCCCAAGGCCGGTGCTCCCGAGTCGGGGGGCCCTCCGTGACACTCCCCGGCCAGCAATAGGCCCCACCACACAGGATCAGGCAGCAGATGTAGCCCGAGGCTGGGAGCCCCGTGAAGCTCCGATGTTCCCCCTCAAGCCGGAAGCCTCCGGTGCACACCCCCGCAGAAGCTGGTCTGAGAAGCGGGCGCTAATTCAGGTCGGGCCTACCTGGGCTCAGAAGCCCCGACATCGCGTGACCGGGGCAGCCGTGTCGCGGCACCCAAGTCCGGGTGATCTCCCGCTGCTCAGCTCCTCTCCGGCGCTCCGCTACTCTCCTCCTGGATCTTCTCAACGCCGTACTCAGCGTCAGGGCGAGCTCTGTCAGGGCAGGTCCCGGGCTCCTCCGAACACAAGGAGTGGTCGACCACCGCACCGGAGAACTCCGCCCGTAGGCTTGGCAGGACTCAGGCAGGTTATGCAAGGCCGGTCATGCAAGGCCGCTCAGCAGGCCGCTCCTGCAAGCCCCGTGCCCAGCTTCTCAGCGGGCGGTGCAGGATCACCGGGCACCTCGGGCAGACTCCAGGGCTCGGATACAGCGAGGTCCAGGCCACCAAACCCCCCCCCCCGAGGGACAGCTGAAACAAGGCTGTAGATTGCGTGGCGCCGGAGGGACCTGAAAGAGCGTCTCACTCCGTCACCATCTTGGCCACGCCCCGTGATAGCGGTTTTAATCCGATCTGCTGTTGAGGGGGTATGGAGAAGTGCTTCCCTGAGGCGCCAATGTCGTTGTGGGGTCGGTGCTGCCGGTAAGAGGAATGTGGCCACCACCGGAGAGTGGTCAGATAGCGAGGCCGGCAAGATATCCACTTCCTGCACTCGCGTCACCAATGGGGAGGTGCATAGGTAGTAGTCTAGCCTGGCGTAAGACTTGTGAGCCCCCGGGTGGTAAGTGTAGGCAGTGCTGCGTGGGTGGAGGTGTCTCCACAGGTCGGTGAGACCAAGATCGTGGAGGTAAGCGTGTCCGGATTTTGAGAGGGCCCCCACCTGACATGTCCTTTGGCATGAACGGTCTGCTGTATTATGAAAAACTAAATTAAGGTTGCCCCAAACTAGTAAAAAAGAGAATAGAGAGGCAACAAACAATCAAATATAGTACATCAACATTTTCAAAAAGAATTTAGGTAGGTGATCACAAATGAGTAATAGTCCTTCACTGATGTTCATAAGATGTTTTTATTACAATCTTCATACAGTATCTTGAGATCAATACAGCCAACGCGTTTCGCCCAGATCAGGCTTCCTCAGGGCAGATATTTATAAAAGACGAAAGCACGAACGTAAGGCGCTCTATGGACGGTGTAAATTAGTCTCTGCTTTCAAATTAGTGACTGTCTACAAATGTAGGTATCCAAGAGCTTCCTATTTCCACTAAGAGCAGCAATGTGCAGAGAGCAAAGGTGTAGGCCTTTCACAGAAGTGGAGCTTTAATATGTACAGTTGTTCCAAATTTGTAATAATATTTCATTGAGCTACTGCCGGCGAACACTATGATATGTGTCCCTGGGTATTCTGAATCAATGTCAGCGTCCTGCTCCTACATCTGTCTCCTCGGCATGCTTTCTCACCGGCGTTCTGGTCCGAAAAAAACGTGCGGTTAAATATCTGCCCTGAGGAAGCCCGTTGTACTATATTTGATTGTTTGTTGCCTTTCTATTCTCTTTTTTTCTTTGTATAACTGGGGTCCTTAGGCAGTGGGCC
The DNA here is from genome assembly GCF_964263255.1 of Lissotriton vulgaris. Classification (NCBI taxonomy): domain Eukaryota; kingdom Metazoa; phylum Chordata; class Amphibia; order Caudata; family Salamandridae; genus Lissotriton; species Lissotriton vulgaris. Next base: position 716,850,116 of record NC_141697.1, on the reverse strand, counting down.
TAAGAGGTGGGCAACATTGGCAAATAAGATTTTGCTTCGATTTTTGTGTATATTGTGGGTAGTGCAATTCTGAAAATCCTTACTGCCGTGTCTTGTTGTTTATACGCCCCCAACTAGTAGCTGGCGCTCGGTGTTGGCTGTAGCTGCTGCTAATGATGTCTGGAGAAATGCTTCTTGCCCCTCGTTGGGTGCATAGACCGAGCCCACTATGAATGTCATACCCGCGATTAGGAAGCGGTATACCAGCAGTCTCCCCTTTAATTCCGCCTCTCGCTGAAGAACCTTTCCTGTGAATGATTTGGATACCAGTATTGCTACCCCTGCTACTTTTTTAGAGGAAGATGAGAAAAGCTGTGTGGGAAAGGCACGGGATTTAAGTCGGTGTTGGTCCTTGGGCAATAGGTGCGTCTCTTGGAGGAGGCAAATGTCGGCTGAGGAGTGCTCTAAAAGGGACAGAACCGCCCAACGCTTAATGGGGTTGTTGAGTCCTCTCACGTTTAGGGAAAGGACTTTAAGTCTGGAGTGTGTCATCGGTCATCAGGGTAGGTTCTGAAGCTCTGAATGGTATACAAGGAATAAAACGGAAAGCAAAAGAAAAGAGGTGGACAAGGGGTAGCCCCCAAACAACCATCCTCCCAGCCCCAACCCCCCCCAAGTGTTCCCAACCTCCCCCCAAGTGTTCCCCCCCATTCCCCACCAAACCCCAACGAAACCCCCTCCCGTGCCCTCCCCAACCCCAACCGAGGAACCCCAATTGTTCAAAATAGTCCCGGACCAGTCACTACATTGTTCAGGCCCGTGGTGTAAGTCAATAGAGGGAGACGTGGCACTGGCGACCCAAATGGCCCCCACCCCGCCCCTGTCAGACCCGCATGTCAGTAAAGCGTAAGAAATGAAAGCCCCCACCCCTTTTTTCCATGGGGACGTGTATCAATCAGCTGTGGCAATGTCCTTAGACACCTCGTGGATGGCCGCTGCCTGCTCCTGTGCCATCGTGGTCGGGTCCGGTCTGTGTACCTTCTTAAGGGACCGTCTGCGCCGTACTCGTTGCCATCCATCCCGAGGAGCGCAGGAATCTCCCTTGTGAGGAACCATCCGCTTCTTCGCTACCTGCAGATTTCTCAGTCATGTCGATTCCTAACAAAGCACATGTGTCTCTCAATGATCTTGGAGAAGTGTGGCTCACTGGTTAGAGGAGGCAGACCTGGAAGCAGAGGTCAGCCCGGGACCAGGGTTCAATTCCCCGCTCGGCGGGGTCTTGAGTCCTAAAATGTCCACGGACTCGACAATTCTCGCTTCGGTGCCTACTCGATTCACGGGTTCACACTCTGCGACTCTGGGCAATAGCTTGCTTAATCTCCACAAAGGCCCCTCGTGGTGGGATGCCTGGCTTTCACCTTGTGGATACCCTGCCGGGGTTATCTCACAGGGGAATACCAGGACGGGTTCCCTAAGCAAGCGCTTAGATACCGGGTCGGTGATTTGCGCTATATAAATACATGTACATTTACATTTAGTTGCTGTAAGGCGTCATTCCACTTGAAAACAAGTCGGAAGGGTTGACCCCAAGAGTATGGGATTCCCTTGTCTCGTAGGAACGTGGTTGCAACCCTGAAGGCCTTCCTTTTCTGCAGGGTGATGGCTGAGAGGTCCTGATAGAGTGCCAGTAGATGCCTCTGGTAGCGGAGAGGCTGTTTCTGACGTGCCACCTCCATTATACGTTCCTTCAATGGAAAGTCAGGCAGGAACGCTAGGATATCCGGTGGAGGAGCGGGCGCTCTGCGTGCTAATCCCACTCTGTGCGCCCTGTCAATGCGGATTGTGAAGCCCTCGCCCTCCCCGAGGATCTCCCTGAACAGGCCCTGCAAATAGGAGGTGACGCTGTCCCCTTCTGCTTTAGATGGCACACCACGGATCCTTATGTTGTTCCTACGGGAACGATTTTCAAGGTCCTCCGCGTGGGCCTGTAGATCCAACTGTAAGCGTAACACTTCCTGCTGCAGGTGTTCCACCTCTTCGCTCCGCGTCTGATCAGCATCTTCAACTGCGGCCACGCGTTCCCCCACGCCATCAACATCCCGGTGGAGCTCACGGTACTCGCCCGTCAAATCCTGTTTCAGGGTTTGGAAATCTTCTCGTAGGGAGTTAAACAGGGATTCCAGAAATGCCTTGGTTATGGGGGCTCCCTCATCTTCCGGCCCAGCGGTGTCTTTGGCTGCTGCAGCGCTCGACGGGCTCTTTCCCCCCTTAGTGGCCCCTTTAGTCAGCATGTCCGTTATCGTGCGGCTACCTCGGTGCGGCATCGTCGACATGGCGATCCAAGCACTATGTCCTCAGGGGCCTCGCTGTGGGACGGTGTCTGAGAGCCTATGCCGCCCCCCTAGTCCTCATTTGCACTGGGCACTCCGCCGCGGCGTGGGTCAGCCGTCACTGCAACAGGCACACAGCATCTCACCTTTCCAGACAGGGAAAGATCACGATCCTGGTCAGATAGGCCCGGACTGTCGTAGGCCCGCGGGGAAATCGATCACTCTCAGGCCCTTCCTCTTTTCACTGCCTGGCCATTGAGGGGAGTGAGCACTTGCACTCTTCTGGTGTCTGCTCCTGGGTAGGGACCTCCCAGATGATGTGTGCAATGGTGGCCTGCAGCGATGCCCCCGCGTCGCTCCCGATTGCAGTACTCCAACTGTCTCCCTGGTGAGAGGCGCCGTTTGGTAGGCCCCGAAGCACTGCTTCTAGCTGTGGATGGGCCCCTTAGCCCCGCCGGGCCCCCTCGACAGTGGACGCTCCAGAGATATCCCAGCTGCCACCGCTATATGTCCGCGCCAGTCCCGGCGAACTGCGGGTGCGGGGGGGGGGGCTCCCCTGCTAAGCTGTGTTGGGCCCCGAGGCAAGGGGACCGCCACCGTCCACCATGTCCAGGATGTAGACCCAAGAGGCCTGGGCTGCAGTTCCCTCTGATGCTCACTCCGCCGAGACCGTGTGCGACCAGTTTCTCAGATGTAGGCCGCAAAGCCTGGGCCTCAATTTTCGCGGGGCTCCCTGCTCTCAGCCGGGCTCCTTCTCCTGGCGTCTTCTCCTCCTCGCCCCCGAGCTGCCCCTGCAGGCCCTGGCTGGTTAGGGAGAGCTCCGGGCACCCTCCACTCTCATCCCCAGGGCGTCGGCTGTGTTCACTATTGTCCCCCCCCACCAGGGGTAGGCCCCAAAGCCTGGGCCTCGATTTTCGCGCTCCCGTGTTCTGTGCCCGGTCTAGTCGGGAGCGCTCCCCGGCCTCTCACCTCCTTTCCTGGGGCCGATGTCTTCGGCTACGCAGCCGACTCTGGCACTCTAAGCCCGCACCGCCTCCACTGGCTCCACTCTCGGCAGACAGCCGTGGCAGGCGCAGTTTCCCCCGGGCCCGTCACACCCTGGAGGCGCGGCGTGTGGCCAGCAACCGCACCGGCGGGAGCAAAGTTTCACGCTGTGCTGTCGCTGCGGTCCCCCCTCTCAGGCGGACGGAGATCAGGGGCCGCGGCGGCGGGGGCTCTAAAATGCTTTGTTGGGGGGGGGGTCAAAGAGCTTATTATGGGTCAAAACTGGGGCCGGGAACGGGAGCCTCACGAACTCACGTCCATCGCTGTCGCCATCTTGGCCACGCCCCCAGTGAATGTATTTAAACAAAATCACAAGCAGCACGCTTTCGCATTAAGTTCTAACTTTCAGCTATATATGGTGTAATTTAGTTCAGCAGATTTTTGTTGTTGTATCAGAGAGCAAAAGCTTCCTAGGTGAATTGACATGGTAAATCAATGATTTCGCAGCCCCTCCCCCCTTTTTCCCTTACTGTGAAGAAACAAAGGTGGCTGAACTTTATTTTTGGAATGTTTTGTGCGGATTCATCAAACTGCACAAAAATTATTAAAGAAACAAAAAATGTTCTTCCTATGGAAACTTGGACCCAACTATAACTACACAGAGGCGACCACCGCTTTGTAATATATAAATAGCAAACTTCCTCTTGTGAATGCTTCAAATGGACCCCCACGGGGACAGAGCACTACACGGGGGAAGCATGTGCAGAAAAATCAACTAACATAGTCTGCTTTATGTGACAATTTATAACAAATAAGGAGCGATGGTTCACCCTGGCATCAGGCAGTACCCCAACGCCTAAAGGCTCCAACAGTCTTTCAGCCCCCGTGACCTAGAGCATCCTCAACCCCATGGAAAAGCAACAGGCAGTTCGGGTTCCAATGGGCCCAGTTTTTTAGGTCTCGTAGCGAAAACACAGCGCGTTAGCGCTGTGTCTCGCTAGAGATCTATTGTTAGCGACTGTGCTTCCCAGGAGACAGTCCCGGCCGAGCGCATCGCCTTGGAGCCGATTTCAAACTGGAACGCGCGCTGTGGCCAGGCGCTGTCTCCTGGGAAGCTCAAGCACCACACACGCATGCGCATACACACACACACAAGCGCCCATGCACGCACGCACATTCATACATACAGAGACACCCCCCTGACACATACACACATGTGCGCGCACACACACACACAAGTGCACCGAGGCCCCCCCTCCCCCGCCGTCACCGTCGCAACAATACATACACACACGCACACACACAAGTGCACCAAGCCCCCCCAGCCTTTTGAAACTTACCTGGCCAATGTCGGGGACTCTTCTCTCAGCACGCGGCGCCCAACCTCCTGCTAGCGCGGCCCCGGGGCTCCACACCGCTCACAGGAGCCCCGGGCCGCGAGACGCATTGACTCTGCCTGCCTCCTCTTCCGGTCTGGACGTGGCCCCACCCCCGTCACAGGCGACCGTGCCTGACTTCCGGGGCGGCCGCGGCGGGATTCCGGGATGCAACCTGGGACCGGCGGAGGCGATGCCATATCCTGGTAAGTTTTTTTTATTTATTATTTTTAATTTAAATCAGTCTCCCCTCCCCCGCACGTACTCCCCTCCCTCCGTCATGCCTGCCGTGACTGCTTCCCCACCCCCGGGCGTGCACCCCCTCCCCCTTCATTCTCATTCCTGCCGCGACTGCTCCCCTCTGTCACACACTAAAGACGTGCAGCGGTCGGAATTTGCACGTGTGGAGGTTCTTGTGGGAAATAATACTTGTTCAAATAATGCAGAAGGTGACATGCTGCTGCTCAGTCTGAACTACCGCGAAATTAAATAAGTTTAACAGCTACTTTACAACGCCAAAGAGAGTGAATATGTCTGATAGGCTTGTGGATTTGGGCTGCGTTATAGCAGTCAGTGCCTGATTTTTTTTTTTTACATGGAGTGTTCTGTGGCGTGTTTGCTGCACAGTGTGGTTTTCGGCGGTTCGAATCGAAGTGGTGATGTTGCTATAATTTTCAACTTCAGAAGCCCTTTGATTCTTCATTTTTCAGACTGGTGGAATATGTGGGTCATTACTGAATGTCGGATGTCCAGTCTTTTAGTATGTGAGCACGAGCACGTGTCTGTGTGCTTATCTTTAATTATATCTGGCGCTGGAGCTGCAGATCAGTTAGTTTGGTTAACAGAAAACACAACCTCAAGGTGTCTTTAGCAGATTAATTAGAACAAGAGGTAACGGGATCCCCAAAGCGTCTGTTTGTCATTCTAATGCAGAAACAATGCCGCCTGCAGTGCAGTGTCGGTCGAGTTTGCGCTATTAATTAAAACTGCAAAAAAACTCAAGAGCGGTAAGATACGGTCAGCCCAGACGTGTGTCAGACTAGCAGGAGGGCGGAGGGACTTCACAAAAGGGCATTCGGGGAGGAGGGAGGTTTACAAACAGCATAGACCTCGCAGGCAAAGGGTTGGTAACTAAAGTGCAGCAACAGGAAAGCACTGAAGTAAGGCCCTATATTGTTACTGTTTTCAAAGCTTGCCGGGTGCATCGAGGGGTACCGGTATACACGTGCCGTCAAAGAACGGTGGTTTCAAAAAGAAGCATTATCATTTTGTTTTTATGTAGCACACATATCGTTTCTGGGCGCTATATATAAGAGACGTTGCTATTTCTGTAGGTTCGTGTGTGTCCTGATACATTTGTGACACGAGGATCCCCTTCCGTCCTAGGTTGAAGTATTGCTAATTTATTATACATTCATTTATTTACGTCACTGAGTGACACCTCAATGCATGTGTGGAAGAGGAAGACATGAAATTGTATGTAGCTTCTTGCTTCTAAAATTTGCTTGAAGGTGCACGATTTGCCCACTCATTTTTCAAAATGTTCTCAAGGTGGACCCCCCCCCCCCCCCATCCTTTAATTGTTCGGGCTTATGACCATACACTGAAACTTTACGCCCGACCACTTTAAAATCTCACCAGCCACCACTGGTTGGCACGTTCTGTTCCGGGACAGCACGGTTTTTTGTCGCTGTGAGCATATGTGCGCGGGCGTGGATCTGACCACTGCAGTGCCGGCTGAGTCCGGGCACGGGGGCTGCCGCCGGCACAGCGGTCGCCTTGGCTTTGTTCAGCTGTGAGATGCAGCGTGAGCGCCTCCTCGCTCTGTGAGGAACCCCCAGGGAAGCGGAACACAAGATGCTTATTAGAAACATGTTCACACACAATACAATTCAAACACGCAAATCCATGCCAGCACGTGACTGTATATGCAGGGCCTGGCGTATGTGGATAATACGTATTGTTGGGGCTAAACCAACCAGTTACTGCCGGCAGCGCGTGGTCAACTTCCGAGAGGAACTGGGTGTTCAGGAGTGCAGTAAGCACACGTGCACTTAAACGCTGCACCATTTACATTACATTGAATTAATGGACACGGTGACAAGGGTCACATATCCGATTGTGTAGTAAAGTATGGGTATCTGTGGCAGTAGAGGCGCTACCCAACAAAGTGTCAAACAGCATCCATGTCATCGCTGCGACTTTCGGCCAGTCCTGTTTTTACAGCCTACGACACTAAGCATGCTGGGACTAGTAGTTTTACTCTACGTATACCACGCTATCAGCCCGCGAGTCTCGGAATGTTCATTACAGTTACTTGAAATAAGGAAGACTGAAAGTCATCCCCATTACTCGTGACATGGGGCCATTTAACAGCCATGACTGCAGCCTAGACACGGGCTGTGCTGAGACTCAGTCAGAGCCTCAGCCGCCAATTCCCACCCTCCCTATGTATTGTTGGGGAGGGGGGTGGGGGTGCTGGTGGGGGCAGGGAGCGAGCGGAGATTCAGCGCTGAGGCACGGGTAAAGAGAGAGCACGGGCGCCGTGAGCGGGGGTATCATTGACATAAGCTTGTGCTCTCACAGACTGCGGACACGGAGCCTGATGGCCTGCTGCCGCTGAATCCGAGCCCAGAAACATTATGTCATGGTGTTATAAAGCGATTACCGCCTCCCCAGGGGAGGGGGCGCTCGGGTCATCCAGCCATTCACACGTGTCATGTAAATACAACTCATATTGCATTACAAATACTATAGGTGTTACATTTGCAAATGTTATAGCTATTGGCATGGTCATACACAATGCCAATAACTCAAACTTTAATGCTGCGAGACCTATTGCATTGTAAATGCTTGTGTTGTAAGATATGGGCCGGGAATAGAAGTTAACCCTGCCAAATCTGCATTCCCCAGGAGGCAGAAAGACTTTATGGTCCCCAGTGTTTGGATAGACAGACAGTGCCAGGGTGGGAAAACCCTGCACCCTATTATGTTCTCCTTTATTCCTGATGATCTGTTGGGCTTTCTGACTCCAATTGATCTGGCAGATAAGTGGAAAACACCCCAACCTGCCCATCCATATGAATGAAAACTTACTAGTCTACCAAGGAAAAAAGTGAGAAAAAGGATGGGGTGTATGCTGGAGGATCTTAGCATCTGGTTTCACCCTAGGTACTATACGGTATTTCCGCACTCACTGGAAAGTAGAATGGGGGGAATTGTCCCTCTGTCAGCCTTTATATAAAAACTAAGATGACCAAAGACATTTCAATTTCCTTTCATTTTCCATGGAGAATGGGTGCACAATTTGGGCTCTGGGTCAGCTGGGCATTTCGGACACCTTGAGACCCAGGGGATTCCAGGGTGGTGTGGTTTGTGTGAATCCCATCACATTTTCTTTAGTAGAATACCGTGCAAAAATCAAAGTATTGTTCAAAAAAAGCTATTTTTCCCATACCTATTTGACAGAAAACATGGGCACTTCAAGGCAACGCCCAAAGTGTTACCACCGTGTGTTTTCACACTTCTCCAGATTGAAGTGCTTCCTCACATGTGTGGGTGGAATGAACACAAGTCATCGAAACTAATCAAAGAAGAGAACATAAATGTGCACAATTATGGTTTATTTACAATTAAATGATTAGTTTTGTGAAAATATATGTGAAACATACATTGGTGTTTGCAATTTTACATTTTACATTAATGAGGCGTCAAAATAAAATTAATAAGTTGAATTAGCTACATCCAACTTCACCCTCCCCCTGAGGCACATTGGTGACCACCTCGTAGATCATGGTCTTCTGATGCCAGAGTGTAATTGTAAGGCTTAGTAGCTACATGGAAATCCCTAACAAGGCTAGCCATGGCCCATGTGTAAACCCACATTTCTGCATATTAGAAAACAATGGCAGATTCAGCAAGATGTAGCCTGTTGGCCTAGTCACACATCCATTAAGTATTTCATACCAATGCACATAACTTATCATGCCTTTGGTTCCTCCAATCTTCATTTCCAAATCAGGTCTGAAGCTCCGACCATTCAGAGTACTGTGTTCGTTCAGTTCCATTTATGCACAACTAAACTAAAAGGTTACTTTTTTGAGTCCTTACATGCTGCACCAGACTGAAAAATTCAGTGTAAGGCCATCATAAGGTTTGTTAGCATATTCTGAAAGGATGAAAAAGGAATTTTTCCAGATTCACGATAATACAATTTCCAGGTTGAACTGCAGCTTATCTGGACTTCAAAGACCAGTCTGAATGTCTACTAGAACATTCGGATGTGAGGTGTGGGTATATTCTGGGCAGCAAGCCCACTACCTCTGTGCTACGTGACTGTGTGTCATGTAGATGACTTTTGTCTTGGAAGTGTCATTAGGGGCATATGTCCCAATTGATTCCTGAAGCTCTTGTTGGCTTTGGGAAAGACTTTTCTCCCATCACTAGTTGTACTGATTCAACTCTTGAACCATTGATACCAGGTGCCTCATTTTGCCTACAAGCCCCTAAGTAGGCTCCTTGAACCAAGACTATAGTTCACTCTTTAGAAAATTGATTGGAATGTCTCATCGCAGCACACATGTGGTTAACAGAAGCCACCAGATTCTAAATGTATATCTGCACTTAAGCAAAGTCTGGGAGCTAGTGTGAAAAGAGCCAGCCCTCAGCTTTCCATCATGAAGCAACCTAATCAGTCTACTAAATAAAACGGTCTCCTTTAGAAGTAACGCAAGGAGTTTTACTTTGAAAGACTAAGGGCCTGATTTAGATCTTGGCGGAACTCCAGTTGTCCCTCCGCAGCAGAGTTTACAAGTACTCCCCCAAGCAGACGGTATCCCATCTGCCATATTTAGATGTGGGCTGGCTGAACCACTGGCTGCATCCAGAGACTGTTTCCTGTTGCATAAGCGGCGCACCAGCACCGACGAGGCAGACTATTCTGCTTACTAACAGTACTCCCTTGCCGTCAGGTCTGTGAATTTGCGCCAATCCTACTTAGATTTCTATGTCGACTTTAGTGTGGCTGTGGGCCTGCTAAATCAGACCCACAGCCCAGCTGTTCTCTCTCTAAATTGATACTGTTGTATATTGATTCTTCTTGTAATATGGCTGACAGTAGTCATTAGCCCTTCCTTAGTGTTTTCACCTTCACAGTCACCCAGAATACCTGTGAGTGTTCTAACTTGTACCAGAGTGTTCTATCAGTGTCAGTTGATGGTCTGGTCAAAGGAAGCTTGAAACCGGATGAATGAGGAAAAACTCAAAGGAAATTCAAGCAAGTAAAGAACTGTGAGTATATTACTCATCTCTGGCAGTACGGCGCAACCTTAACTGTGGCAAGAAGTAAGGTGTAGGAAAATAAAAGCTGTCAAGTAACCAGAAATCTTTGAAGCGTTGTGAAAACGGAAGAAACCAGCAGCAAGTATTTGTAGCGCATCGAAATTTTAAGAAACCCGTCTGAAGTGGCAACTAAAGTCGAACTAAACTACATCTCAAATAGCTGCAGTTAAAACCACGAAGAGAAGTAACTGCCAATGCTGTGAAACTCTTCTCATGAATGAAAAGTGAAAAGACTTCAAGTACAGTGGATTTGAAGATTGAAAAGTAGTTTATTCACAGTAACAACCCCAGGGAGATCCAAGGACCAACTCACCCAGTAACTGTTCATCTGTGTACTGCCCCCTGGATTCCACACTCTGGAATCCAGTGAGCACAGAGACCATAGAACATTACATCATTACAAGGATATAACATATCTCCCTTTCTATAAAAACAAATAAAACAAAACCTAAGAGAAAACAAGAAAATATACTACAAACCTATATCATGTATTAGAGTGCTGCAAAATCATGAACAGATGTAATCCTTCATCCACACAGGTTTACATTTAGGCCTAGTAGATAAAGACACTGAGGTGGGAACAGGATTACATTTAGGCCTAGTAGATAATGAGGTTGGAACAGGAACATCATCTCTCTTCTCAACAGATGTTTTTTGAGAATTTACAGCCTGATCAGAAATGTGTTTACATTCAAGATCATTACATCTTGTAATGCTTCTTATATTCCATTGCTTACCGTCATCTAGTTTCACTATGTTACCAGTAACTGAAACAATTTGTTTGGGTTTAGACCATTTAGAGGAACCAGGTTTCCGATTCCCCATTAATTGTGAACGTACCCAATCACCAACCTTAAATGCTCCACCACTGCAGTTGATTTTTGAATTATGACTATAACCATATTTGTTTTGATATTGTCGAACTTTACTTGTTAAATTCTTACTATCAATTACTTTTGGACAGTTTCTGGACATCCAAGCGGGTTTGACTTTAGATCCAGCCGCGCGCCCTTTTAATAAAGAAAATGGAGATACTCCAGTAGCTGTATGGGGAGTATTCCTGTAACACCATAACATTTCTTTAACAGCATCTTTGCAATCATCGTTATTATTGCAGGCAAGTTGAATGCATTCTTTCAACACTCGGTTGAATCTTTCTATCAAACCATTTTCTCTTGGATTATATACAGAAGTTGTAATGTGTTTTATACCAACTTTGTTAAGATAAACTGAAAATTCCTCTGCTATAAATTGAGGACCATTATCAGATAAGATAATACTTGGATAGCCCTCTCTACGAAAAATTCCTTCACAAAATTCAATAATATTGGAGGCCTTAATATCCCTAACAAAAGCCACTTCCGGCCATTTAGAATGAAAGTCCATCAAGACAATTGCAAACTTGTTTTCAATACCCTTAACGTGAAATGGACCACAGATATCGATAGCCACTTTGTCCCAAGGTTTGTCAGGAAAAGGAGTAGCAGAGATGGTAGTTTCTTGGGATTTATGAGACTTGTCACTAGACATACATGCCAGACAATTCCTAACACATCTGTCTATGTCTTTGTCCATTCCAACCCACCAAAAATCATTTCTAGCCCTTCTTTTCATGCTAGTCATTCCACTGTGTCCTTCATGTAACAAATTCAATAATTTGTCACGCAAAACTGCAGGTACAACTAATCTGTCACCTCTCCTAAGAATTCCATCATAAAACGATAATTCCGGCCAAACCATCTTATAATCCGCCAAAATGGACTTGTCTAGGGAAGACAGATCTACACCAACGTGTAGGTTATTAATTATTTGTTGCAGTAAAGTGTCATCAGTCACAGCTTGAACCCATTCCTGCTCACTGAATGCATTATTGCAAGACTCTTCAATGCTGGCAATTAACCACTCATCATTATCCTCTGTTGTATCATTTTTGACACAAGGCAAAGGGAGACGGGATAAACAGTCTGCACTTATATTCTTATGACCAGGAACGTAGTTTATTTGAAAATTATACCCCTGTAATCTATATAACCACTTTGCTATTCTAGGTGTAGCTCTTGAAGCACCTTTAGTGGTAAAAATATCAATAAGAGGTCGATGATCAGTTCTTAATTCAAATGAAGTTCCCCAAATAAAAGTCTTGAAATGGTCTACACCCCACCAACATGCTAACGCCTCCTTTTCAATTACAGAATATGAAGGTTCAGCACCCTTAAGTGTGCGAGACGCAAAGGCTACAATTCGTTCAATTCCATCGTGCCTTTGCATAAGAACAGCACCTAAACCATAAGCGCTGGAGTCCACAACAATTATGGAAAGGTGATCAGGATCATACGGTTTAAGAGCTACAGCTTTTGTGATATCATTTTTGATGTTCTCAAAGGCTTGTTGACACAAAGTTGACCATACGAAAGAAGTACCTTTTTCCATTAGTAATCTTAAATTATACACTTTATCAGCAAAGTTTGGGACAAATTTAGAGTAGTACTCTGCAAGTCCCAAGAATAATCGTAATTGATCCTTATTCATGGGGTGAGGTGCTTTCTCAATGGCATCCAATAATTTCATTTTAGGTTTAACACCCTCATTGGAGATGGTATGACCAAGATAATCAATTTCTTTCACTCCAAACTTGCATTTTTCACCACACACAGTCAAACCAGCATCTTGTAACTTTTGCAATACATTGTGAACTGCATGGTCATGAGAAATTAGATCCTTCCCCCAAATAAGAACATCGTCTTGAAATATCCTTATATACAATTCATCCTTCAAAATACTACACATGACTCTCTGAAAAACTGAGGATGCAGATGCCAATCCGAATGGCATTCTGAGATATTGAAAAGCACCCTCAGGCGTAATGAAGGATGTTAGATGCCTAGAATCAGCGTGTAATTTGATTTGGTGGTATGCATTTGACAAATCAATTGAAGAAAAATACATGGCATCCTTAATACTAGAAATCATTTCGTTGATATGTGGTAGAGGATATCCATCCACCCAAATATTTTTATTTAGATCTCTCAGGTCCACACACATCCTAATTTTTCCATTGGGTTTGCGAGCCAAAACGATGGGACTAAGCCAATCTGAAGCTTCAATCGGTTCTATTACCTTGGCATCACACAATCTATTTAATTCTTCCTTCAGAGGATTCCGTAGGGCAAAAGGTACGTTCCTTACTTTATGAACAGATGGAGTATTGTCAGCTTTTAATATGATTTTATGTTCAAATTTGATTAAACATCCTAAATCTTTGCTAAACAATTTGGGAAAGATAGCTTCCCATCTTGAAGATGAATCCTCATTGGTTAATAAAACTTGGTCAAGATAATCATTAGCTAAAACTACCTGATCAGGATGATTTGGGTTTAGTACTAACCCCATCTTTTTAAGATCTTTCCAACTTAATAAAGCACGTCCTCGTTCAACAACATATACTTTTGTTGAACAAGACCTCCCTTTGAAAGTTACCTTGGCATTAAAATAGCCCATAACAGGTAACTTAATGCCACAATATCCTTTAGGTTGTGCATCAGAAGTTATTAAAGAGTATTTGTTCCCATTTTCCCACATATTTTTATCAATAATGGTATACGGTGAACATGAATCTGCCCATAACATCATGTACACTTCATTTATTAACACTTCACATTTAGGTGGGCAATAATCATCAGATATATCATTAACAAAATCATCCTGCAGCATCATTACCTCAATATCATTGTCATTGCTGTCAATTTCTTCATTATCACTCTCAACATTTGATTCTACAAGATTAACCGAACGTTTCCAATTACTATTATCACCAGTTCTACACCACTTAGCAAAATGACCAATTTTTTTGCATTTAATGCACGTAACCTTACTAGCAGGACATTTATTGAAGTCAGCAGTGTGTTTTTGACTACCACACCTGAAGCACACCCTTTTGGTGAAAACAGACTTATTTTTGAAATTAGGTTTAATTTCCTTACTGTCACTTTTAGAGTCTGACTTTTTGTAGCTTGAAGTTAGGGCATTAACATTACTGGAATCATCTTTAGAACCTAACTCCTTAACGTAATGAGAAGTATTCTCCATTTTTCTAGCATTGTCAAGTGTTTTCTGTAAAGATGGATTCTTGAGTTCAAGTAAACGTTCTTGAATTTTAATGTTTTTAATCCTATTTATAAATTGATCTCTAATTATCTCTTCATGTAGGTCTTTAAATTTACATGTAATGGCTAAAGTTCTTAAGCATGCCACATATTGTTGCACATTTTCACCGGGTAACTGTGCTCTAGAGAAAAATTTGTGCCTTTCAACTACAATACTGGTTTTCTTTCCGTAATTTTCTTCTAATGCTTTTAATGCATCAGAATATACATCTATGGACGTATCATTTGCGCTTGTTTCACTGGTTTCACTGCTTTCATCATTGTCAACAACAGTTGAAACAACACGAATGATAGTAGGTAAAGTTTTTAAGACTTTCCTGCCCTCAACTCCCAAATTATGTTTTAATAAAGCTAGTTTCCTGGATGGCAAAAATACATCACCGCCAATTGCCTCTAAATAAGTCTCGAAAGATTCAGACCAATCTTCCCAATTCATAGATGGAGGACCAGGAGATTGCAAAAATTTTGGAGGAGCAATCACAGAAGATGAGACATCCATAATAATTACTAAGGTAATATCAAACACACAATAATAGCAAGAAGAAATAAAGAAAAACAAATAACTAAAATAATTAAAGTAGTCACCGTTGTCACTTTGGAGTATAAAATAATGAATTAAAATAAATAATGTAGTCGCCGTTGTCAGCTGAATTAAAATAAATAATGTAGTCACCGTTGTCAGGTTAAATGTAGCTGTAGAAGATTACTGTTAAGATTGTTCCAGTTTTATAGCGAGCGTTGAAATTCACAAATGCATTACTAAAACAAAGAAGTTTTTGTAGTTTTAGTAATGTTGTAAACGCGGCGTGTAAACGCGGCGTGTAGACAAAGAAATTGTACGCGGCGTGTAAATGCGGCGTGTAGACAAAGAAATTGCAGCCGAGTCGTGAAGCCGTGGAGATCAATGGCATCAGGTTGCCATGGAAACTGAAGATGGCCGCCACGTATACGTCGTAGCGTGATAATACGCGGTGACGTCGGTGCGTTGACGTATCCTGACGCTGATGCGTTGCGTTGCGTTGCCACGTAGGGACGCTTGAAGAAACACCAAAACAATGGAGAAGTCGAGTGCACGCGAAGGAATTGAAGTTGAATCAATACAGCGTTTTTCAAGTAAGAAACGTTGGCAGTTTATGAAGATCTTTAACGTGGTAATTGCGCTTTAGTAGAATGTCCAAATTGCGCTACGCTTTAGAAAAATAATCAAATTGCGCAAAATAATATTATAAAAGTGACGATTTACAAGTTCTGACTACGAAGAGTTTATCAATTAAGTTCAGATTTTAAACGCAAATTAGCGATTTTTAAGGTGAAATATTAAGAAGATGTAAGTAAAAAAAAATTGAATACATACATCAGATACCTTGGAAATCCATAGAAATATTCAGTTTTAATCTGGGGTTGTTGTATTCATCAGTTGAAAGAAAATCTTCAGTTCATCAATTGATTTTCTTCATGAAATCTTCATTAATCCAGATTTTGATCATTGAAGTTCTTCAAAACGATCCCATCCTCGTGGCCACTGAAAAGACTTCAAGTACAGTGGATTTGAAGATTGAAAAGTAGTTTATTCACAGTAACAACCCCAGGGAGATCCAAGGACCAACTCACCCAGTAACTGTTCATCTGTGTACTGCCCCCTGGATTCCACACTCTGGAATCCAGTGAGCACAGAGACCATAGAACATTTCATCATTGCAAGGATATAACAAAAAGGAACCCGTAACTTCATGGAAATCGGTCCAAAGGATTTCTCCTCTGCTTCATGTGGTGTTATAAATGATGTTTTAGACACGAGAAACAGCACAGATTTAAGCAAAGTACTTTTGAATGCAAACCGGTTGCTAAAAAATAAACAAGAAAATCGGATGGGAAACAGACACATGCTGCCAAAAAACGAGTGAATTACAGATATAAACGGAGTAAGGAAAGAAGAAGCAGTACTCAAGTTTCTCTACTGTGAGTCTGTTGTGCAATGTCATTTTCGTTTGCCTGTGAACACCGTCTGACTGCCTCCGTGCTGACCCGCTCTTCTCCATGGCGCATTTCTTAATGATGACGTACTAGAATCTTCATTAGTTTCAGTGGAGGAGCAGCTTGCTCAATTGTGACGTGTTCCCGTCCTCATCTCAGCGTTGAATGTAATCTATCCTTGTTGCCAGGCTTGGTACATCATCCTGTAATGTCGCGCAATGTAAAATGTCATTGCGCGACGAAAAGCAACCATTTTGTGTTCATCGGGTACTTTTGTTTCCATGGCAACGGGGCTACGGAAGCACAACGCAATGAAATAGACTTGCCTAGTATGGAAGGAATGCTTCAAAGCGTTTTTTTAGGCAACTATGTGCTGTGCTACTAGCTTCATGCCAAAAGTATAGGTAAGCGGGCATATCCACACTTTGTTTTATAATTTTGGCATTCTTCATCAAATTTAGTGTTGGAATATTTCCGTGTGCTGTTTAGTTTAACTGCATGAAGAACATTTCACCCAACAGCGTTCTACACGGCAGTACTTTGCACTCGTATATGTATTTGAAGACAGTTTTGGGTGTATTCCTTCACGACAGTGCCATCCTGTGGACTTGTTAAGTATTTTCCCTTGGGATTCTTTTATCTAAACTAGAATTGGTACAGAGTAATTAAGAGCAGAGCAAGCAATCCTTTTCCACTATAGTTTCGTGAGTAGGACATTTTAGCGCAGAAATGTACTTGAGGGTCTAAAATACACACAGAGAACCTACAGACAAATGTCCAATAACTAACGGCGTATCGACTGCAGAAAATAAATGTTTTTCAGAACCATGAATCAAAAGCGCGTCTGTTGACTCGGAACAGTGTTCCACAACTTGTACTGGTCACTTTCAGAAGGCCCAAGAGCAGAGCAAAGCTAGTCCATTAGTGGGCTGAAGAAGGAGGACAGAGGTCCCAGAAACAGGAGTGAATATTGGTCAAAGAACCAAGAGGGGACAAATGTCGTTCCAAAAACAAAGTATGGACAGTGGTCGTGCAAGAGGAGGCAAGGTTGTCCAGGAACTAGGAGCGGAATGTCCCAGTAACAAGATGGAGAGTCTGGAAGGAAAGTCCACAACGGGGACAAAGGTCCCAAGTCAGAGTCTGGACAGTAAATCCACAACGGAGGCAAAAGTCGGAAAGCCTGAATTTGGGACAAAGGTTCCAGGATTAACACAGAGGATGGACAGTGGTCCAGTTTGCGTCTAAGCTAGTCACATCTAGGACTATGTATCCATTTTTTGAAGTGAAAGCTTCAAGCAAAAAAAATTTTTTTTATCTTTTTACATCGCTTCTGATACCTGATTGGGTATTGGTTCACCTTTGTGAGCCCCTGTATAGTGTACCCTAGGTACCCAGGGCATAGATGCATTCAAGGCCTACCAGGGGCTGCACCATGTATTATGCGACCCCTGGCTGGCCATCCAAATTCACACCACAGGCTGATCACTCAGCTTGGGTAAGGTTGGGTTAGATATAGTATATCTATAGCTACCTTATATATAGACACACAGTAACCTATAAGTCACTCCTATGGCAGGCCTTAACAATCCTGTAGGCAGAGTGCTTGGTTTTATGTGAGAGGGTACCCTAGCATGAGCTGAGCCCCTCTGCAGCTTTCAGAACCATCTCCATATAGCTGTTCTATGATATAGCCATACCATATTCTCTTAAGTGCATTATAATCCTCGCGGTTAAGGCTATCTTTGGCTTGGCTTTATCAAAACATGTCGTGTAAGGTGTCAAACACTTTGGAATACTACCCCCCCCCCCCCCACGCCCCCTTTACCAGTTCTGGCGGAGGGGGTAGCATTCCACCCTTCTAGAGGGAAAAGACATGTAGTTACTGCTTTACCCCGTTAAAGTTAAACAGAGCCTCAGCATCACAAAATGGATGCTGCTGCGACAGACACGAGTCTGACCTCCTGCTGCTGGACGAAACTCTGGCAGGGGAGGCCTGGACAATAGGTTTCCTGTCAGGAGAGGTGCTAGCACCTCCCCAGACAGCCTGTAGTGTATTGGGACAGGGTGGGTTAAAAGAAAAGATGCTTTTCCAGACACTGCCTGGGGCACATCAGGTGCCCCATGCATAGCCTGGTTCAAACTAGTTGCTGGGGAACTCCTGCCCCGCTCTGGGGCGAAACTGGACAAAGGGAAAGGGAAGTAACCTCCCCCCCTTCCCAGGTCCACCCATAGGAGGGACCTAGCAGGTAATCCAGCCCCTAAAATCAGGATAAAGATAGGAGCTGTGTCTAGAAACTTTAGATTATCCTGGACTGAAACTCTGAAACGAAACTCTTGGACCTTCGACGTTCTACATCGACTAGAAGACTGAAGACATCTCCCTTCTGGTCGAGAAGTGACCACCCTGTGCAAACAGGCACCACCAGTAACTTGCCGATTTGCTTTGTCGACGCTCCTGCCGGAACCCGAAGACTCATCGACTCAGGAACTGGATTTCCAGACTTCTCCGACTCCGATCCACAGCAAAGCTGAGATCCGTGGCAGACACGAGAGACGTGGGACAGGACACCCTGGACTTCCTGCATTTTTCTAACTGCTCGACTCCCGAGGTACCCTCGCAGTTGTGCATTGGGGTATGAGAAGCCCCAGACCTGTGCGCCATTTGCACCAAAGCTAAGCCCTCCACACTCCACGAGTGCCGCGTGGGGCCTGCTCCTGCATTTCAGCTCGAAGCGTCTTCCCGGTTGCTAGCCCACTGGCTAGTTAGCCCCCTGAAGACTTCTTTTCAAATTTACACAGCTGGCCTGGTTGCCCCAGGCTTGTTCCAGCTTCCCTGTAAAGGAGAAGCTCCCCAGACCTTGCTGGTCTGACTCAAAGCCAATCTTCACTTCCTGCGTGGGTTGCGGTTGCCAAGGCTTGTTGGGTCCAATCCGGATACCGACGCCGCAGTCAACTAGATCGTTTGTGGGACAGGTCAAAACCAGCTCCTGGTCGTCATCGACGCCTCCTGATGCTCGTGGCTGCAGAGACAAGCTTCACCTCTTCACCTGAAATCTCCTCGACAACGCCTGGTTCCTTCCTGGTCACTGGCTAGTGACCCAGACTCTTTCCCCTCTGCTTTCAGGTTCTTCAGTTTCTCGATCTGCCCTTGGATCCATCCGGAAACTTTTTCTCTGGTCGCCTGCAGCACTTCTTCGCAAATCTCCAAAGGAAACATCGACGAAACCCGACACCTAAAACACCTATGCACCCGGCTTCCCTGGGTGAGGTAACTCGAGTACTCCGGTGCTCCCGTGGGTATTGACTATCCAAGTGTCCTAGTTTAAAGTGGTTTTGTCGTAGTCCATCCGGAAGAACCCTAATTCTTTAACTTTGTAACTTTTACGTTCTCCATTCTAAGTCAATGGTAACTCGCGACTGTGTTTAGACACTGCACGCGTCTCCCGTGGGTCTCCTACTTCCTAAACTTTGGTTGTCTAGTGTAGCCCCAGGGATTCCCTAGGCCCTAGGCCTATTCCCTATTCCTGAAGTGGTTCTTATACCACTTACTTAGTATATGGTTTGTGAGGCACCTAGGGCAAAACTGTATTTGTGCAACTTATCGTATG
The DNA here is from genome assembly GCF_964263255.1 of Lissotriton vulgaris. NCBI lineage: Eukaryota > Metazoa > Chordata > Amphibia > Caudata > Salamandridae > Lissotriton > Lissotriton vulgaris. Next base: position 716,830,362 of record NC_141697.1, on the reverse strand, counting down.
CTATTTCAGTAACTTGTGATGTACTTCGATCTCGGACCTCATAAAGAAGTCAGAGAGGTTGTGTTAGAAATAAATACATATATATTTGATATATACCTTGTGTGGTGTCCTTTCGATAGCTTGATTCCAATGGCACAGTGGGACGGATGTGCCCAGACATGGGTCCCATGCTCTCCATGGAACTGGAGTCAAGCTATTCTGGCTGAAGAGGGGTGAAACCCCGAAGCCGGTCTAGGATGCTGGTTTTCAGTGCAGGGAGGACCTGACCTGGCAGTTCGGGCTGGGCTGTTCCCATTGGGAACAGGGTCAAGACTGATTTGCATATGGCTGGGTTTCAACTGGAATGGCATGGTGAGCAAAAAAACGATGGATTTGGGCCCAGATCTCTGTACTGGGGTGAATGCATGACATTGTTCTGCATTCTGTCCATCAATTGTTGTTTTTGCATTTGTCACCGCAAGCGGGACGGGTATGCCCAGACGTGGGTCCCGTGCTCTACATGCCACTGGATTCAAGCTATTCTGGCTGAAGAGGGGTGAAATCCCGAAACCGGTCCTAGCATGCTTGTTTCCAGTCCAGGGAGGACCTGGCCTGGCAGTTCGGGCTGGACTGTTCCCAATGGGCACAGGGTCAAGACTGATTTGCATATGGCTGGGTTCAAACTGGAATGGCATGGTGAGAAAAAAACCGATGGATTTGGTCCCAGGTCTCTGTACTGGGGTGAATGTATGACATTGTTCTGCATTCTTTCCATCAATTGTTATTTTTGTCAAATGAACACTAATACATTAAACAAAAGAAAAACATAGCATGTAATAGCAATGTAAAAATGCAGGGTCTAAAGCAATTGTCAACCCACGATTCATTGCCATATTGACAAGTGTAAAAGAAGCTTACCTTAGATCTCGGTGACAAGATAGTTGATTAGACTTGTGGATAAGTAGAAGCAGCAAAGAAAGGAACAGGACAATGGGGTTCAAGATGGAAACGGAAGTGGGAAACAAAAAAAAGGTTTGTTTCTACCTCCTTTCCTTCAATTCCGCCAACTCAAAGTAGGAGATATCCCTGCCACAGCTTCCTCAACGGAAAGGTATATCATGATTGGCTCAGAGGTAATCTTGGTTGGACTCCCTCCAACTGCCACTTTTGCCTAAGACGTCATCGACATAGAAGAAAATTCTGGCGGGGACGGCAGCAGTAGGACGGTCTTTTGTCCTTAAACCTGCCAACATCTAAATAGAGCGGGTAGACCGCCAAGTAGGCGGGCGGGTAAACTGTCGAAAAAGTGATGGCAGGACTAGTTCCACCAGGGTCTAAATCAGGCCCTAAATGCAGAGCATCACAGAAAAAGAAATAGAGATCAAGGACACTGCGGAAGACAAAGAAAGCTGGTTTCAACAGAAGCCAAATAAACAGATCACTTAAGTCTACAGAACAGATTTTATTCTATTTAGAACCATCATCAAACAGTCCAGCAAAGGAAAAGACCAGACAATATCTAGCATACCAGACATCAATTGATACTTTCTCTCTAGAGCGTTTTGAGTAGCTTAGGCTTATCGTAAGTGAACAAGTTTAACAAATTAATCTTTTTTATTGATTGAGGTTGCACTGATACATTATTTTATTTCTAAAGTGTATTATGTATTTAACTGTGCATGCCTATCCCTTTCAAACGGACTTGAACTTCGGCTTTCAAAGACAGTCACGATTACTGAAAGAAGCCACGGTTCTTTTTTTGCAGGCAGTTAATGACAATGTTTCACTGAAGTTTTGCTTTCGTGCCCATCAACCCTTTGTCCCGCTTCTAACAGAGCTGATTAAATTCAGCAGGAGTCTTACGTGGTCTAGGTGCTATAGCTTCTGTGTGGTCACTTGTAACAAACTAATTTACACAGCATATCAGTATATATCTTTACAAAAACAATGAAATACAATCTTGCCATTTAACTTTGAGGGACTGTTTCTTTATTTATTGGCTTTGGTATGACCTCAGTGACTGCTTGGAATATTGGATGTATTAAAGGCATCTTTCACAGAATGTTTTGGTATAATTTCACAGAATGTGTGTAAATTCTGGTTGAGATGTTATGTAAAACTCTGATAGAAAGCCATTTCAACCTAAGTCCTTCTCTAAATTAAGATATTTAAACATACTCTTAATGTTTCCTACAATGACAACCCGGTGATAGTCATTAAAAGAGGTCCTCTGAGATGTACAATATTTTTGAATGTATACAAATTATTGAAATTATCTTTAAATTACACTCCTTATGCTACAAAGTTCTTCTCTGTTTATATTGGTTAAGTGCCTACTCTTGGTTTTAAATGCACTGTACTAAATCTGAGAAGGCGTTCTTGGCGTTCTATGCTTGTCTTGGCCTCTACCAGCTTTCTCAATGTTCTGTCTTACATTTTCCCTACTTTTCTAATCATTACTTCAAATGGCTACAGCTCTCATTGTGCTTAATTATTAATTGAGCAGTGTGTGATACATGACCCTCTCAGTCCGATGTACCCACTTTCAGGCGTTAAGTGTTATTTTTAATTACTCAATAATACTTTGTGACATGTCATCCATGAATCCTTTCTATTAAGAGAGTATGGATTTTTTGGCCTATTAGCCATACAGGTTTCACAGGTTCTGGGTCTGCTACATTGACTGCTGTAATAGGGTAAAACACCTCGAATGATCCCAACAGGGCACAATACACCAAAGTGTTTCATGCACTAAGGAAGTGTTCTGGTGGGATCGGATATGTAAATGAATGTGCCCTAAACTTCAATATACTGTAGTTCAATGTTCTGCCATTGTGGGTTGAGATGAGTTGGTGGAAAGTCTAATACACACCCTAGTCTTTTAACATTGGGGGTCGAAACAAAAGGCCTATTAGAAATAGCCACATGCTCCCCTGATCGACCATGCTTACATCCTTTGAAAATAAACTGACAATGTCTAACAGTGTCTATATTCCATTTGATGTTTGATGTCCACCGCCTACTTAAATCCACATCTGTAAATTTTCAGGTGGTTGAACGAAATGCAACTAGATGTATTCATCCCATCCTCTGTGGCAATGCCAAAACCCTGGTTTCCTAGGCTGACATCTGTCGTTCTTTGAAAGACCAGGTTAATAGGAAAGATCAGACAAGCTAGTACCACATCAGTGAGGTTGCAGGAGACTAAGTGGGCAGGAAGCCTCAGAGCTGCTGCTCTCATCATGATCCAGGACCAAGGCAGAAAAATTGGGATCATGCCCTAAAAGTCCTGGACTCATTGCGACAGCAGAATTGCCCTGAACACCACTGTGTCCAGGATTGCTCCAATGTATTGAAGCCTCTGCAAAGGAATTCTGAGGGGCTTTGGCTCATTAGTAGTGACCTCCAATAATCTCAGGAGGTTTACTGTCATCCAGAGGTGGCCCACGACTGACTGTGTTGAGCCTGCCTTCAACAGACAGTCCTCAAGAAACAGGAATACTGATATGCCTGACATTCAAAATTGGTTACTGCCATCACTTTTGTGAACAAGTGAGGGGTGCTGTTGAGGCTAAAAGGCAGGACAGTAAACTGGAAATGCTGTTAGCCTACCCGGAACAGCAGATAACGTTTCTGGGACTTTAGGGTGAGTTATGAAAATGTTCAATCTGCAAGTTCAAGGATACCATCCAGTCGCCTAGGTCCAGAATAACAGGATCTGGGTCAGTGGAATTACTTTGAATTTAGCCTTATGAAGGGAAGCAGTCAGAGGTTGGAGATCCAAAACAGGCCTGAGGTCCTCGTCCCACTTGGGAACAAGGAACTAGCAAGAGTAACAATCCCTCTCCTCTTAAGAATCTGGAACCCACGTGTTGGCACCTCTGGAACGCTATAGCTGCACCTCCTGTAACAGAATGGACAGGTGCTTGCCTGAAATCCGTTCTGGTATGGGAGAAATAGTGGGCATGGCAGAAAGAAAAGGTGCGGCACAGCCATTTTAAACCATTTGAAGTCGCATCTGTCTGACGTGATGGATTACCAATGTGGGAGAAAATTACGAATCCCACACCCACCTTTAGTGCACGCACTACAAAGGGCAAACTAATGTGGTTCCTCACCGGTCCTTCCTCACTGGCCGAACCCAGAGAGTCAGCCTCCCACCATTCTCCTCAGAACCTACAGAGATAAGCTGTGGAGTCCCTCAGGTCTCCTCCCTGAGCCCCACCCTCTTAAATATCTACAAGGCCCTGCTGGTAGCCATCGTCAGAAACCACGCACTAAACATCATCTCCTATGCTGATGACAACCAGCTGATTCTCTCCCTCACCGACAAACCTATACTGCAAAGAACAACTTCCACAACGGGATGAAGGTAGTCACCACCTGGATGAAGGACAGCTGCCTCAAATGAAGCTCTGACAAAATCGAAGTCCTTGGAACCACCCCCTCTGCCTGGGAAAACTCCAGGTGGCCCGCAATTCTCAGAGCCCCCCACCCACCCACCAACCATGCACGTAACCTCGGTCTCACCCTTGACTCCTCGCACTCAATGAACCGCCAAATCAATGCCATCTTAACCTCCTGCTTCCACATGCTCCACCTGTTTCAAAAGACTTTTAAGTGGATCCCCACTGAGTCCAGAAGAACGGTCACCCAGACGCTCGTCAGCAGCAAACTTGACTATGGCAACGCACTCTACGCCGGCACCACCCTTCGACTAACCATCAAATTATCATTGAGAGCATTGTTAAAGAGAATCAAGGGCTCAGAAGCATCAGGCCCAAGCACAATACCCAATAGTAGTGTTCTGCACTTCCAGGATATCAAGAAGTAGCTGGTTAACTGATCTCAGATTCCATTAAGGGTGGATGAATGCTAAACGTTTTGGAAAGGCAGGTACACGTAGTGGCATAGACTATTTTATGAATGATGGTCATGGATTTTAAAATAATCCTGAAACCTACTGGAAGCCAATGCAATGAGTTAAGCTGGGATACTGTGGATACGCATGGAAGAACTAGTAACCAGACATACTGAATGAAGCCTTCTGTACCAGCTGTACATGAAGAGGAAAACCTTTCTCAGGACATCCAGAAACACAGTTTGCCTAGTCCAAACTGGATTGTACCAGAGCTATTCAACAACGGAGTGGAGAGTAGAATAGATAAACGACCATTTTAGAATACACAGCTGTAAAAAGCTAATTTGCACAACTATCTGTTGCATGCACTTCCAAGTAGTGAGCCTTCTCCCTACATGAACCCCAGGATTATGCACAGCTATAGAAGGGGAAGGTTCAGGACACATTGATTCCAGTCACCAGATAGTATTGAAGTTGGACAATGAAGATGGAACAATTAGAATCTCTATCTTCTGGATGGATTTAGCCACAAAACAATTATCAGACATTCACCATCAAACTGAGGATAACAGTCTTTAACAGTATGTCAGACTTCTGTAAAGTCAATTGAGAGTTTCATATTGTCAGCATAAGATAACATTTCACACCAACATGATGGAGCATGGCCACCAATGTGCTGAATTTTTTTTTCACAAGTGCATTTTTCAGCATTACATAATTTGTGCTGAATATAGTCATAACTGATGAATTAATGACGTTGCAATTGAAACAAATTAAAAGTACTGTTTCGAAGTGTGATAATAATGTAGTTTAATTATAAACATTTTCATGAAGGGATCACATCATTAACATGGAGGACATTTCTAATACTTTGTTCATTCTGCCACTGCTCATTCACCCTCCCAATCAAAGTTACCCTGCGAGTGTTCCCTCCCCACAGTTTCCACGGAGCACAGTACAATGTGACGCAAATATTCATTTTTTTTTTAGAGATCAAGTATTGTGAATGACATTTTTAATTGAGTTCCTGGTGTAACCTTTTGCACGACACTTCCGCTGGAAGTTTAGATGAAGATGCTAGTACATTTGTGTATTCATCTTTTTTTTTTAGAAATGTGTTTTGCTTCTCCGGATTGCTGTTGCTGTGAAGGATAACAGAAGAATCTTGATTATTCTTAAACATAGGGTAGTGTTATAAAACTTTAAAATTACAATCTGGTTTACAATTTGCCCAATATGTGTTATCGTTAGTCATGCTATTCTGAATCTGCAGTTCTGCTCTTTGTCTATGTGTAAAATGTGTATATAACCCTCTGGATTTCTGCTGAAAGGCAAGACTTATATTTCCTCACAAAACTCTGTCCATTTGGATCAAAACTTTTTCATTTTCTTCAAGAGATTCTGTTGATTATTGAGAGATTTACTTTTCATACTAGAAATGCTGTTGGCGCTCTTTATGGACCTGACGTTTAGAGACCTCCTGAATGATTTCTGACTTTGTATTGTGTTTTGCGTATTTTAAATTTACTATAGTAAAACTCAACGTTTTTATCGATTTAGATCTCAGTTCTTGAGTGGTTCCAGTCACTATTTTGATTTACTCTGCTAATTTGTTGTGACTGATGTTGAGGAGAGTGGTGTCTTCCCATCATTAGATCAATGGTGCTGGAACTGAATAGCTAAAGGTAAGTTTTTGGGTGATCGAAATATTGGGGTTCGAGGTCCCACAAATTTGGTAGCAGAGGATAGTTGTGTAAGAGAACCTCCTTATTCTTGGGGATCTCTAGAGTAGCCAAATTATTTTCCTGGGATTTTTGATTCTTTAATGCCTAGTTTGAGGGAGAAAGAAGTTTTGGGAATTTCTGGCACTGGCTCTTCCTGTAAAGTGAATGACTGCATTCCTGAACAATCTGGAGTGTAAGTATGAATAGGGAGAATCGATTTTGTGAGTGCACATTTAAGTATGAGTTTTTGAGATGTATTTCTGTGTCTGTTGTGAGCTGTTTCGATATGTGATGATGATTGTGAGTTCAATCTGTGGTTTGATCGCCCTTTGTGAGTATGTATTATTCATATTTGTAAATGCATTTGAGTTTCTACTGGCGTATAGGCTGGCTCGTTATCGGATTTGTCAAAATCCAAGATCTCAAGATACATTGACAGTACTTGTCTGTAATTGTGGGGTGTAGGGCAAGGTGCCGCTTAAACACTGACAGGAGTTCTGAATTTACAATTTTTCTTTTCTAGGTTAAATGTCTAATTTTGCTTGGAGTATTTTGCTCTTGAGCACAGAGTAGGTACACTGGAATCAGTACTAAACGTGTACCTGGATTTCAGATTGGAATAAATATACTGCACATGATGAAGTTTTACAATTGTCATCAGAGAGTACTTTAATGTTAGGAAACTAAATTTCAAGAGACAACCCATTTATCACTTGAAGTTGATGCCTAGTCCTGCACAGTTTGAGGCACTTAATAAATGGGATTGTACGGCTACAGAGTAAGAGATAATAAAGTGGTAAAACAGGTGAAAAGCTGATGTAGATATTGGCTTGAAAGTAAACTTGATCAGCAGGTGAAAAGTTGGAGAGAAGAAATTATTGAACGTTTAAAAACATGTCCTTTCATAGTAAGAGAGAAAGAAGAGCAGGATACAAATAAACCGATATAGAAAAGATAACAAGTAGATGAATCCGATGATAAATTCATAAGTGGGCTTTTGAATTCCACTCCTCCATTATATACAGATGGAGTGACAGATGCTGATCTTTCTACTGCAGGATATATTGTGGGGGTACAAACTTCTTCTGGGATGGTACCAAGTGCACCAACAGAGTTGGTGATGACAGCAGTACATAGTAACAGTAGAGATATACCATCTGAAACTCAAATACAGGTTGTCTCACCTGTGGGAACTGTCATAGTTGAAGAGTTTCCTATGGAAATGAGCATAGGTATCTTGAAAATCGAATATGATGAGATGCTTCAGGGCAAAGTAGATTTGAATAGGTTGCGGACTTACAATGCTGATGAAATTAGATATCTGATTAAAAAGCAGTCAGATCAGTAAATTAGTCACATGATAAACTGGAGGAGCTAGGTAATGAATTAGAAGATGATATCAGCAAAATAAAAAATGTGAACATAAATTATAAAAATGGATTTAACATGATGAAATTAAAGAAAAGGGCTTAATTACTTTAGAAGTTCATATTAAAGACCGTTAGAAAATGCAAGATTAGAGTAATTTTTAAAAAAAAGAGAAAGATAGAAAAAGGGGACAGCGTATAGAAAGAGGATGAAAGAGGCCTAAGTCAGGCTGTAAAGTATTGCAAGTGATTCAGAGGTTGGAGCAGGGACTTTTATGTAGTTTCCTTTGTGAGAGGTTCATGGAGGGAATCTTGTACATGTACCATGGATTCAAGCTTATTTGTACGCTCGTTCATTCGATAAATCTTTATTCCGCTTAAACAGCCATAAAAGAATACTCTAAAATACAGATATCAATAAAAACATTTCTTTGTATGCATTTATTCATAATTTCACGAAGCTGTAAGAGGATCCATCAAAATGGTATAAGTAAGTCCATAAGGGACCTTCTGCTGTTTAATTTCCTGTCCCAGGTTAACCTTCGCCAGGAGGCACTAATGAGAGTGAGGGGTGGAATCCACACACCCTCACAAGTGCTATAAAATGCGCGGTGACTTTCTGCTGCACTGGACCGTCTGCTGTGTGGGGACTTTGTGTGTCCCAGGGTGACCTGCGCCAGGAGGCACAAATGATAGTGAGGGGAGAAGGAGACCACACCCCTCACAAGTGCTATATAGCCAGTTGTGACATCCCTTTGCACTGGACACAAGCGGGTGAATCCCGGGTCAAGGGAGGCTCCATTCATGCCTGTCGGAGCCCAGAGGAGGCTGGGTTGGGCAACCCCCCCCCTGGCTTTGAACTTTACATGTGCTGTGTATTTCTACTGTGACTGCTCCTCAAATGCTTTTTTTAGACCTTTATTTATTGTTTATCAGATTCAGTTTGTACCTTTGTAGACTATTTGTTTTTTCTGTTGTTTGTCGCTGGTCCAGCAATTTCTAAAGATGGCTAAATGCAAGCTAGGTCCAAAACTGAAGGGGCAGCAGCCAAAAAAGCAAGCACCCTTGATGGCTATATTACAAAAGCAGTGAGGGCCATAAATAGGAAATTCTTCTTGCTGGAATACTGCTTTCTCTAGCCTCCCTACCCACTGATTGAGGAGCCTCAATCAGTTAACTGGCCAGGAGATTGTGGCTAGAGACCATCCAAATAAATGTACTTCTTCGCCCCATATTCAAGCTGCTAACCAAACCCTGCTGCTACACACTAAATGGAAAGCAGGACCCATTCCAGACATATTGCTAACTTACTTAGGCCTACACCCCTTGGGATCCCAAAGCCTAATGACTTCCCCAACCACAAAGAGGTTATTGGGGGCTCTTCCTCGAGCAATTTGGCAAAGATGTTGTCGACCTCCTTGATTTTAAGTAATCAGGGTTGTACAAACCCTTGGGGCGTATTGAGGCTAATTACATTTTATAGGATGCCAGGCTAATTCAAGGTGCAGCTGGACGGGGTGACATTATCACTGGGCAAAGGCCACAAAAGTCTGTTCAGGAGAACCAAACCTCGGATGGGGGCAGGGGGTAGTTATTTACCTGTATGTCTGGTGTGGCCCCAGTGTATAGCCCAGCTAAAGCTATTTCCCCTGCACAAGGGATCCTGTGCTACCCCCCACTTTGACTGGGGGCAGTTGCTCAGTTGGAAATTCTATCTTACAATTAAAACCCACGGGGGCAACTCCTGGATGTGTTTTAAGATGATATGTCATCTCCCACTGGCTGTATGACCCTATGTCATAGTTATGGCAAATGTCCTGATGCGGAGCCCTGATGCGAGTGAGTCTACAGTGGAACTCATTAATAAAGCTATATACTGGGTTAAGGGGAACTCTAGGCTAGATTATTTTCTGAGGTTCTCATGGCCAGAAGGGTGGGATGGACCGGTAAGATGTTCAAGGAATCTTTGGGGATTGTGTCATTATTACTTTTAGGAACCCTAGAATTGCTGGTGATCCAATTTGGCCACTCAGCACGGTATTCTCAGCAGTGGTAACATTAAGGTCCTGTCCCTTAGCTTCTTTTATAGAGATCTGTCTGAAGCCCCCCATTCCCGGAATCATTTCCCCCTCCTCCAGCCCAATGCCACAACAACTGCCTCCTTTCAATATTTCTGTTCACAAACGCTTCTCTTCTCTGGGCAAATTGTGAGGAAACGATTGACTTAGTATCCGCAATGAAAATCTGCCTTTATTCAGGAGGCTAGCTGTAGTCAGGGTTCCATAGTCGCTTGCCTTTGTGCACCTCATGTTTTTAAGAACCACTTGAATCTGATAGATACAGAGTGCAAAGAGTAATCTATCTATGTCACCTAATGAGGTAAATTTAACCACCACTCTGGACCCTGCTCATGAGGTGAATATCCTTTCCTGGAATATTGCTGGCCTTCATGGATGGCTTTATTCGCATTTGGTCTCCGCAGGTCCTTCTTTGTCGGGCAGGGCAAGGGAGGGACTAACCATCTGGTTTAACATCACCCTGGAATGTAGTATCACCATAATTCCCTCCAATACTAACTAATTTCAAGTGTTTTATCTATGTGGTACAATGGTCTGAACATTGTTTTAATTAATTTTTATATCGGGTACTTTGAATCCGACCATATTGCTAATTTTAATGTGCTGTCAGATTATATTCTTGGACTGGAAGAACAACTTGCTTATTTGCACCAAGGGTTTTTTAATGTCAAACTAGGTTCAACCCAGGTGGAAAAAGAACTAACTATGCTTGATAGTCCTAGTATAAGGGGAGACAGGCAGCCTGGGGATAAGGAGGTCAAGTCTGTTCTCAAATTATCAAAATGTTTGATCTTCTTAATGTCATCAATCTTTGTGACCCATTTTACCTGGCTAAAGTCACATTTGAGAGTAGGGAGTGCTCTTCCGTTATCGACTACATTTTTGTCACTAGTGATCTGTTTGTTAAGGTCTTTAGAGCTGCTATTAATGAAGGCCCACACAGCCACCATTACCCCTTAAGTCATTATATATGCATTTTTAGGCAGAGGGAGGGCATATGAGTGTGGCCTTTCAGAGTTTTGTTTATTTATTATTTTAAAGTTTTGTATAGCACGAACAAGACCCTGTAGTGTATCAGAGCACTTCACAATAATGGAAAGGGGAACAAAGTAGGGGAACGTTGAGGTGAGAGAGGCTAACTTGTTGAGCTAACAAAATTGTAGATAAATGCTAGCAGAACGTAAGTAACTTAATGAGGTAACTTTATTAGTCAAGAATCAGGAATTGGGTTTAGTTTGGAGAAATGCTGATTAGAGAAGTATTTTAATAAACCTTAGTTCAAACCGCCTCCCTTGTGTACTTGAATGTCACTCCTACTAATGATTACTGGGCTCTGGCTGACCAATTTGTCAAGCTTAGCTCTGTGGTTAGAAGTCTGCTTTTGAAACCTAGCAGATTAGGGATCCAAGAGGATAAATGGTTCGACCAACTCTGTAGAAAGGCTTCTGTGCGATTACATGAGGCACTGAAGGAAACATCTAGGAATGCCAATCAAGTTCAACAATGTAGAGCCTATTACAAGGCTGACAACCACCCAGATGCAAAGAACTTCAGAATGACTCCAGGGTAAAGCTGGCTATGGCCTGTAGGGTGAAAGACACCAGAGCCTTCTGGGCTGCTGTGGCAAATATTAAAAATATGGGTGTAAACACTAATATTGTAATCACCTCCATCAGCCAAGAAGCCTGTGTTAAACATTTCAAAGTAGTTTATGGGTCTAAAATCTTAGCCCAGTTTGCCGAGGAGGAGACGGTCGTCCCGTAAGCTCTAGAATTCACCCTAGATGAGGTGAGGGAAGCGATTATTAGAAGCACCCACAAAAAGTCCCCTGGGCCAGATTGGGTACCCATGGACCTGAATAAATCATCTCAAGATGTGTGGGTTCCACTGTTATGTTACCGTTTTTATGCCATTAGCAAGACTGGCCTCCCTTAATCATGACGAACAGCCGTCATTGTGCCGAATTTCAAAAAGGGCAATCCTAGATTCCCAGAGTACTACCGGCCAATCTCCTTGCTGAACACCACGGCTAAGCTGGTGGTGAAAGTATTTTTAAAATACATTTTAGCTTGGGTCATGGAGTCTGACATAGTGTCAGAGGTGCAGTATGGGTTCCATGAGGGGTTCAGCATGGTGGAGCAATGCCTTAACTTGCACGTGCTGATCAGCAAATATACTGTTGCTAAGCAGGGTGCCGTCTGCCAGGCCTTCATAGACCTCTCCTGCGCCTTCAACAGTGTAGTGAGGTCCAAGCTGTGGGAGATCCTGTCCAATTTAGGGGTGAAAGGTGAAGTGGTCTATTTCCTGAGAGCCCTGCATTACGACCTACTTGCTTCAGTCAGGTTTGGCCCATTAAGCAAGTGGAAAGATTGCTTTAAGCTGGGAAGAAGGTTGCGTCCTAGCCCCATTGTTATTTTTATTGTATATTAACGGCTTAGGCACCGCCCTGTCTAAAAAAGGTTTCTGATGCTCGCTCCATTGGCAGGTAAAAGATCCTTGTTCTACTATATGCGGACGACACAGTACTACTTTCGAGAACCCCCAACCATCTTAACATTGTATTCCAAGAATTTGTCACCTTTATGGGGTCACTTGGTCTGATTACTAACCAAACCAAAACCTTTACCATGGCCTGTAATCACTAGCAAACTAAGATGCAGGGTATATTGCTACAAGGTCATACCATTGCACTCCCCAAGGACTTCTCATATATGGATGTTTTCTTTGATGCAAGAAGTAACTGGTGCCCATACACTTCTAGAGTCTGCCAGGAATTTGCAAGCTTGGTTGTGTATGTTTTTAATCTTGCCAGTCACATTGTTAAAAAACCTGTGTGCCCTTTGCTAAAGGTTTACAGAAGGAAGTGTCTTCCCATTTTAGTGTATGGGTCAGGCATCTAGGGATACTACAACACAAACCCTTTCCAAGGTGAACAAAACAGGGTGTTGAGGAGACTATTGGGTGTCCCACTTGCATGCTCTATGTTCATCTTACACCAGGAGCTCGGGTAGATTACGTGAAAGATTTTACCAGATGGGCCATGTTCTTTCTATAGTGTTCGATCTGGACAAACCCATATGCCTCTTTCAACAAGGAAACCATTAAGCATTATCTTTCATCAGGGGAGAGGTGACGAATTTGGGTAGACCACACCTTTTGTATGAGCCTGCCGCTATGACCAGATCTGATATGGCCTGGGTGAAAACCACCTTTAAATCAAATAAGCACTCAGAGAGGATCATTAACTTATTAAACACTCTGTAAGGGAGTATGCTTTACTTCGCAGTCCTACAGCCCCGGAACAATATCAGGAGTAGATCAAAAACATGTGGGACAGAATGTTACTCATCAGTTTAAACTGTGCTTTGTTAGATGGCGCTTGCATTTTCCTCTTTGGTCAGTTCATTGTTCTGAAATATTGTTATGTTCATGTGATGAGTCATCCCCTCAGAGTCTGTTGCACTTTATCTTTATTTGTAAATTTTATCTTGATTTTACCAAAAGGTTTTTAATCCCAAGAATTTGGAGCCAGGGTATCAGATGTCCTGGGGTATCCCTGACCTATATGCAAGAGCTTGATTCCCTGGACAACTCTGTAAATATTTTTTTATTTTTAAATTGTGCTATTAATAGAACAAAATCAATGCTGTTTTAAATGAAGTGGATTTTCCTTCTTGGCAGGCTGTTTACACTCTAAAATATTACTATGCTATGGTGACACATGTTATCTATGTCTCATTTTATGTCTTGTTGTAACAGTCATAATAAAATAGTGCAATTTTCTACTGTTTGGCACTTGTACTTTATTTCATTTATTCAAACTGAAGTGAGTGGCCCTCTATAAGAGCTCAGACATGGTTTTAACACCCAAGTGTCATGCTGGTGGTTGTTTGATGTCTTTCCTTTTAAGGTCTGAATCAGTGTTTTGCTATTGGCTGTATTTTTATTTTCGTGCAATGGGCTGTTTCGAGCTTTTTAACAATGTGTTTTTGATGTACGTTTATGGTTACCCTGGTACCCAAATATAGTTTGCCTTGACAAATATTTCTCAAATGTAGTGGACAGATTTGAGACTGGTGCCTGGAGATTGGTAGTTGGAAAGTAAGGTTGTAGATGGATGGCCACACAAGAACCAACTAAAATTGGTCCTAATATATCGTGGGGATCTTTGTGTCCTCCAGTTGTTCGGGATGAGTCCCTGTGATCCCTAAAGGTTATTCTGTATGTATTATCTTGTAGTACGGAAATGTATATATGACAAATGTGGAAGCGGCTAATGTCACCGGATGCCTTTTCTTTGTGGTTTTGTTAATAAAAAATATTTTTTTTTTCAAAATGGTCCTAATAATGCACCAGCTGCAGAGATAGCAGACAAATATAAGGCTTTGAGTACATTAAAAAACTAGTTCCTGAGGAGGCTAGAAATTGGCATTAGATTTGAGAACCTCAAAGGTGCCAAAAGAGTCAGTGCATTTGTTTTATAAGAGGATAATTAATGCCTATAAGAAACACAGTGCAGTGAAAAAAAACCAAAATATAGGGTTAGTGGTTTCATATCTGCTTTCGTGAACAGATTAAGGCCACAAATTACTAATCACGTTCAAGTGAGTCAGTTGTGTTGGCAAACAAAGGCCATATACGAGTTCTTGATTTTGGCAAACAATAGTAGTGATTATTTTGAAACAAAGCAGAAGAAACTCAAGGAGAAGCTAATGAATTGTCAGAAAAAAAAGAGTTTGAGAAATGGTCCAGGAATCAAATGGACTCAAATATGAATTGTGTGCATACTGGAATAAATGGAATGAATCAAGTACAGATGCAAAATGGTTGTAGAAGTGATAGAACGAATGCGAGAGTTGAAATGCCAAAAAAGAATAAAGCTTATACTTCTGTGCGAAGATTGGGCACTGGAAAAGGGAGTGCCATCGGCATCCTAACAAGATTCAGGGGAATAAGCAACGGGTTCCACAGATGCAGAGAAATAATTTGATGTTTCAACCTTGTAAAATACAGAAATAATGTTGTATGCCAATGCCAACCACTCCTGTAATGCACCAAAACATCGGGAACAGAATGTCCCAAAGTACAGAGTACCAGCAGCATCCATTAATTTTGAATAATGAATTGGCAGGGAGTAGTTCCCAACGACCGTGCCTAAGAGGAGAAGAGGATTGCGTGCTTGAGGCAGTCCTAGAGGTAGACAAAGTGACTGTATGTTGACTGAGAAATCACTGGCCAACCAGTCTCATTTTTGATCTTGTGATTTTTGACAGAGGGTTACCTGTTATACAGTTTGTTCTGTGGAAGTCACAAACCTACCCCTCTCTGGTACAGAAGTCAAGGCTGTAGGGATTAATAATAAACACATTACTATTCAGATGTCAGGTGATATTCAAATTGGCAAGATGAAAAATAAGCATCAGTTCATTTTGTGTGACTCAAGTCCTTTGAAGTTACTAGGAAGGAATTTATTGCGTAAAACGAATTATGTAATATATTGCAGACCGGATAGTGTTGCAATAGAGACCCAAGATAAGGACCTTATGTTCAAAATAAGTTCTTCAGAAGCGAAAGTTGAGTTTTTCCAGTTTTGACTTAAGAAGACAGATATTTGGACTTAAGACATACTGTGGAAGATGAGGCATTAGATTTTTCTAGTAACTAAATTGGATTGATTAAAAAAGCAAAACCAGTTAAAATCAAGGCTAAACCTGATGTGATCTTCCCTAGAAGGAAACAATACAGACTAACAAAAGATGCAGAGGAAGGAAGGCAGTGATTGAAAAAATCATTGAGCAGGCAATCCTCCGGGTGGTACTTGGTAGCCCTTGAAACTCTCATGCGATGGGAATTAAAAAAAATGGCAAATGGAGAATCGTACAAGATACCCCCAAGAATAATCAAACTGTTGTCTCATGTTGTCCAGTAATACCGAATCCAGCAGTGATCTTGTCTCAAATACCATCAGAGAAAGAATGGCATACAGTAATTGACTTATGTCAAGCGTTCTCAATTCCTCTCCACGAGGAGTCCCAATTTCTTTTTCAAATCCAATTTTTTCATAAAGTTCTCATGCGGTGTAGGATATCACAAGGGTATACTGAAAGTCCTTCAATTGTCTCACAAATTCCTGAAGAAAGATCTAGAAAGTTTAAAATTACCATGCAATTTAGTCTTGGTGCAATATACCAATGACCTACTGGTCTAATCTAAGACAAAAGACGAATGTAAACTTGACACAATTCCCTTATGGAATCACATGGCTGATAATGGACATATGGTTTTCCCAACAAAAATGCAGTATTGTATAAAGGAAGTCAACTAACTCAGACACCATAATGAAAAGGGTGAGCAAAGTCTGCAAAGAATGCATTTCAGCTTTTCTGAAAATGAGTCAGCCAACCTCGCAGAAGGAAGTTTGGATATTTCTGAGATTTGTTGGACAAGGTCATCAGTCAATCCCAAACTTTTCCTTGATTACAGAGCCTCTAGTGAGGTTGATATGCCGCGATGTCCAAGATCAGGCAACATTTGATGATGAATGCATTGATGCACTTAAAAAACTGAAAGAAAGATTCAACGCCCACACTTGGGGTTTTTTAAGTCTCAAAGAATAACAAGCGAACTCTCACTTGAATAACTGTGTGCACAACTGTGTAAAAATTAGAACAAGTTTATATAGTAATTGTATCCGTTTATGAAATGCTACTCTTGTGGTTTCTCCATGTTTGCAAAAAACACCATTTACACAAAATTGTTGTTCAACAAATTACAGATTTGTTATTAGCACATTTGAAGCATCAAAAGATTCACAGAAATAACATGTCCTTAATGTGCAACATATATGAATGAAGTGGACATAATTCTGATAATTCACATGTTCAATTACATGATAATATTTTGTAGTTGTGAGTATTCATGAATTTCCAGGGTGGCCCGATGCATTTCGGGACACCACGCCCCTTCTTCAGGGGGCACTACAATGAAAACTAGCATTTGCAATGCAATAGGTCTCGCATTAGGAAAGTTTGAGCTATTGGCATTGTAAATGACAATTTTTTAATTTACTATATTGTATTGTAATTGCATTTATATATTATGTGTTGGTTTTCAAAATAGCGAAATTAATAGCTTTGTCATTTACAATGCCAATAGTTATAACTTTCGCAAATGTGACACCTATAGCATTTGTAATGCAATATGTGTTGTATTTACGTGAGTTAGATGTATTGATATTACAAACAACAATTTTTTTTATAATTAATACTTATTGTAATTTATAATGGCAAAAGCTTAAACTTTTGTAAATAACCTTTGTGAAGATTATGTTCAGTATATTTTATTGTGCCGAAAATCCAAGAACAGAAGTGAAATATTAACATTTTTTTGTGACATTTGTAATAAAGCTTGAAACATTAAGAGAACATATTTGTACCAGTTGTTGTTGAATGGTTGCAAAGATTTATGCTGCTGGGTGATGTGGTGGCGACGAGTGGGGGCTAATGTGTGAGGGGCAGTGTGTGAGGGGGCAGTGTGTGAGGGGGCAGTGTAATGAGTGTGTGGGTGTGAGGGGATGTGAGGGTGAGTGAGAGGGTTGTGAGGGTGAGGGTGGGTGTGAGGGTGGGTGTGAGGGGGTGTGAAGGTGTGGGGGGTGAGGGAGAGAGGGTTGTGTGGGTGTGTGTGTGTGACAGTGTGGGGGTGTGAGGGGGAGGGTGAGGGTTGTGGGGGTGAGGGAGGGTGAGGGTGTGTGGGTGAGGGGTGAGGGGGTGTGGGGGTGTGAGGATGTGGGGGTGTGAGGGTGAGGGTGTGTGTGAGGGTGAGGGTGTGTGTGAGGGTGAGGGTGAGGGTGAGGATGTGTGTGAGGGTGAGGGTGAGGATGTGTGTGAGGGTGAGGGGCTGGGTGTGTGTGTGTGAGGGTGAGGGGGTGTGAGGGTGTGAGGGGGTGAGGGTGTGTGTGAGGGGGTGTGAGGGTGAGGGGGTGTGTGAGGGTGAGGGTGTCACTGAAAGGATTTACTTGACAATGCAGGCAGGTTCACCGTGCATTAAAACCCCATCATTACCCTGAACCAAGGTAATCTGTTGTCTGCAATGTAAACCAAAGCCACAAACAGCCAAGTGTATTTTAACAGGCCGGGGACGAGCTTTAACTGCTATTGCCCACTGAGTACAGTGACCAAAAAGTATTTGCACAGGATCACACAATTTAGCTTGGTATTGGAGCAGAGATATCATTTCAGTTTTAATTTTCTGTATAGATTTATATTAAAGAGCAATTTGCTGTCTTTGAAGAACTAAAATTGTAAATTGTATGCAATATGTTCAGTGAAACGGACTTGCATAGTACAAAAGCTGCATAATATATATATACATGGCACTAGCTTAGAATATATCTAAAAAGGAGGCAGGGAGAGTCCTCTCAGGTCGCAGGATGGCACAGGCTGCAGTCTACTAGCCATGTCTTCATCTTCTTGTTCTGCATGAAATTAAAACTAGAATCTCAGTACTAGTCGTCAAGGGGCGGGGGCATGGCCAGGATGGCTAAAATGGCAGACGCCATTTGAACGAGCTCTGACTTGAGCCCCATAAAGCCATAAATATCCTGCTGTGAACTCAAGCCTAAAATGACTGCCTCCCCATACTGGGTTTGAGGCAAAGCTGTGGCGGCTCCCTGGGGTCCGAGGGTGGCTAGGAGTACGAAAAGTGGCAAAAGACGGAGGCTATGAAATAAGCCCTACCTGTGTTCCTGTGCTCGAACGGCTGCCTTTCCTGAGGCGACCCGGCCAGGGAAGCGACAACGGCGACTGCTGGCGGACATGCTGGGGTCCTGTTGGCGTATTTCGGCGGAGTTGCTGTGCTCGCCTCCTAGAGTTGCTGATGCAGAGGCATGTGGCACCCGCCCGAGAATCCTGAAGGTGAGGCATGGCGTTTCCACCAGACTCAAGGCCAGACTACGGATGACTGAGGTGGCGCTGACCGGGAGCCCGGCTGGCCGGAGACTGTGCAGCCGATCCTCCTGGCGGGGGTTGTGCCTCTGATGGAACCCCCCCCTCCCCCGGCAGGTGCACGGCAGAGAGCTGTGGAAGCCGGCCCTGCAACGCCGCAGGCCTGCCTCTGCTGGCCTGCGGAAAGACTCAGCGGCTGCCCTCCGGCGATAGAAGGTGGTGCACCTGGCCCAGGAGACATGAGGTGAGAGGGGAAGACCGCGAGTGCTGCTCTTTACACTGGGCTCGACCGGTGCGGGAGGCGCAGGGTCACCACACTCGGAGGCACACCGTAGAGCTGGAAAAACGAGCCAGCGCTGAGGGGCACTCAGCCAATGGCGCGCTAGCAGGGCGGGGTCCAGGAGGCGGCCGAAGGGAGGGGGCTACGAATCCTGCGCAGCCGCCGTCCTGCCCTGCCTGTGCACCGCAGCCGCCGTTCCCGCAGCACACCGCAGGTCCCACCGGAGCAGCAGAAAGTTAGCAGGCTGGAAGTTGTCAGCCTGTCCCTGGTCTGGAGCCCCTGGCCGCGTCGCCCACGTCCTCCCATCCATCTGGAGCTGAGGACGCGACGCTCCATGAATCATTGTCCCCAATAGCAGCGGTGAAGAGTGTGTGTGTGTGCCTGAGCGCCAGTGTGTGTGCCTGCGCGTATGTGTGTGCATGCGTGAGTGTGGCTGGTGCGTGCGTGTGTGTGTGTGCATGCGTGAGTGTGGCTGTGTTTGTGTATGAGTTATTCACTTGCTGAGAATGTGGGATAGGAGTTGTGCATGGCGCCGGGCTGGGATGCGCGCCCACGAGGGGAAATCGCTGAGGAAAAGCGCGTGCACATCCCATGTCCAACATTCCTGGCAAGTCCACAACAATAGGTCTTTCGCTGGATGCAGCGCTTTGCGCTGCTAACACCAGCGAGACCTAAAAAAAACAAATGTATACTTGTAACATAAGATGCATCAAGATATATTTCCACAGTTATCACATATAAGATTGCTACCAAATACAAGGACAATACAGGTCGGAAGGTACTGACAACCTCTGATGTGTGTAAAGAGAAAGCTATAACCACCAAACACCGTAAGTGCGAAAGAACTCGAAGTAACAGGGTACAAAAAAATTGAAAAACCACCCATGTTGACCTCACAGGCAACTGAATTCCCACGTACACAAGTACCTGTAAACAGCACTACCACTGAAAAGCGGGTAGTCAAAACAAACTAGAATGCATAAACAAACAAAAAGGGAGATAAACATAAATGTTTGACAAATCCCGCCTAAATACAAAGCAAAAACTCAGTGAACCATCAGCAACAATACCTTGATCGAACAATAGTACTATGCTGCTGAAGAAAATGAAAAAAGAGACCTATGAGAAATATGGTATAAATGGTATCCCCAAGCTTTTTTATGTAACAACGAATTACAGCTCAGCTTTAAATTATCCTGTACCTTGAACTTGTGGCATTTCATTAGTCGAAAATAGGCAAAGGCTGCGGAACAAAATTAAACCAGATAAAATTACACCATAGGTCCGCATATAACTGAAAACCAAAATGATCTGCGTCATATTTTAAACAAAAGAGACACCTTACCCAAAGCCACAACAACACTGCTGGAAAATCATGAGTAACTCAGTATCCAAGGAGCCCGGAAGATAAACAACGCTAAGAGAGATCACGTGTACAAAATGCCGTGAAGAGAATAAACGGACTCAACCAGAGGAAATAAGTCGACAGATCATGATGATCAATGTAACATACCGGAACGTGCGAAATCTAGCAACCACATGAAAAAACATGTAAAAAACAAAAGAAAAAATTCAGACCTGACAGCTACTAAATAAATATGAGATCTTAAGTGTACTGAGCCACAGTAAGGTGATGCCCGTACCATCCCAGTTTAAATATGGCCGCTACTAAGGGCAAACAAAAGAGAATTTCCCTAAGCGATTCAACAATTATAATACAACTGTATTACACCGTGGGTTTAGAATCACGCAACTATAGAAGGATGAAGACAAGTGCCCCAATGTGAAAGTGAATTCCCTAATACTTCTATAAGATGCAGAGAATACAACAAACTCAATACAATCTAATGTTGGCTGTAAATACATGAAACGCTCTTAACCTACAAGAAACTTATTCTCAGGGAAAAGGCTGCCTACTTCTCTGAGAAAATTCTGGCAGCCAACAGATGCTCCAAAATCTTGTTCGCGACAGTAAAGCAACTTGTAAAGTTGTCATCTATACCTGACACCAGTATCAGTCACGAATTCTGCAATGCAATAGCAGAATGCTTCCAACAAAAGGTCAAATCTGTCTTTGACTTGTTTATACAGCAGGATAAAAACCCTGTTCAATCAGCACTTGAGGTTGATAAGACTCAGTCAGTTCTATTGGGTCTTTCACAAGTTCCTTTCGAATCTGGCCCCAACCCTCTCCTGTTTTAATACACTGACAATCGAACAAACCTCTTTACTGATAGCTGCTACTAAATCTGGCTCTCCATTCTACCCATGACCCAACAAAATCTTGTATCTCTCGCCCAAAATCATAGCTATTCCTTTAACTGATCTCTTTAGTTTAATGTTTACAACTGGACTCTTTCCATCAGATTGGAAAAAAACCTCCATACTTCCGTTGTTGAAAAAACCTAATTTGGATGTCAAGGAACTCTCAATTACAGACCAATCTCTAGACTTCCATTCCCCGCAAAAGTAATTGAAAAAGCAATAAACACAGAACTTTCTGCTTTCATCAAGGACAATGACATCCTGGATCCCTCCCAATTTGGATTTTGCGCGC
This sequence comes from Lissotriton vulgaris, assembly GCF_964263255.1. Classification (NCBI taxonomy): domain Eukaryota; kingdom Metazoa; phylum Chordata; class Amphibia; order Caudata; family Salamandridae; genus Lissotriton; species Lissotriton vulgaris. The sequence continues at coordinate 716,808,574 of NC_141697.1, read as the reverse complement.
AGCACAGTGCTGAGTTGGCTCTCATCATGGCAACAGAGGAGCTTAGGCTGATACTAGACACTGGGGGAATACAGCGCTGATCCTACTAGACCTGTCAGCAGCCTTTGATACTGTCAATCACGGGCTGCTGCGCGACCGGCTGTGAACCATCGGTATCAGGGGCAAGGCGCTATCCCTTTTAAGTTCCTTCTTGTCAGAGTGGTCTCAGGAAGTGGCTATGGGGAACATGGTGTCACCTCCCTTTGCGTTGCCTAGTGGGGTTCCCCAGGGTTCTTCCCATAGCCTAACACTACATCACACCATCACCCAGCTGGCTAGTCTAGTTAGAAGATAGGGCTTCATCCTTGTGTCATATGCTGACGACACACAGTATATCGTCTCGGTGAGCAGCTCTGTCAGCCAGACGGCTACCAGTTTTTGAGACTGTATAACCCACATTGCAAAGTGGATGTCAGACAACTGTCTGAAATTGAATTCTTCTAAGACTGAAGTCTTGCTGCTGGGGAACAACCCTTCATTTTGGACAAATAGCTTTTGGCCTGACCAATTGGGACTGCTGCCTAAGCCAGTACTTACAGACAAACACTTAGGTGTCTTGTTTGACACCAAGTTGTCTTTTGAAACCCAAATCAATACTGCCACCTCGGTGTGCTTCTTTATCCTGAATATTTGGAAGAAAATCCTCCCGTTAATACTTGTGGATTTAAGGAAGACGGTACTTTCAGTGTCGATCTCCTCAAGGCTCGACTACTGTAAAACCCTCTTTTCTAGTGCTCCATGACGTTGCATTAACAAACTTCAAATGGCCCGGAACGTAGCTGCAAGATTATTGTAGGGTATCTCTAAATTAGACTCAGTCTCGTCAGCTTTGATCAGACTCCACTGGCTACCTGTGGCAAGAGGATACAATTTAAATTATTATGCATCGCTTTCAATTTTCTCAACAACATGGGGTCACTACAGCTGATGAAATTTCTTAAACCTTACACTCCTGCAAGAGCCCTTAGATTGGCCGAGTTGAGAAACATAACTGCTCCCAGAGTCAGCAAGGTGAGATGCAGTGGTAAGAGCTTCACAGCCACAACGGCCAACCTTTGGAATTCTTTGCCTATCATGTTGAAAAAAGAGAATAGTCTCTTTAAATTCAGAAAGGGTCTCAAAACTTGGTTGTTCTCGGTTTAATTGTTTAACTTCCTCTGTTCTGATTGCAGCAAAGGCAGCACCTAGACACCTCAGGGTACTTGTCACGCTCAACAAATTTATCATCATCATCATCACCTCTGACTTCATGTAGAGGGACAACTCCTTATCGCCCTCACAAAGCCACACAGGGCAGTCTCTTCCCCTACCATCGCTCGATGGGTCAGAAGGGGGATGCAAGAAGCAGGCATCAACACATACATTCAGGGCTCACTCCATCAGGGGTGCCATGGCTTCAAAGGCTTTTTCATTGGGAGGCAGGCTGGGGGATATTATGAGCGCAGCCGACTTCTCCTCGACCCAGTGTACAAGAACCTTTTTTTTAAGCCACTTCATAGCATGGCATCAGTGGTGGTGGATAAGCTTTGAACTAACATAATCCTCACCTCCGGTAGTGACATAGAATATAACATTTCAGAGCTATTGTATAGGAAAGATTTTATTCGATTAAGGATGCAGAGGCGAGGATCATCTCCGCTCGAGGTCATGGTCTGACCGGAGTCCCTACCCTGAATCTATGTAGGTCTCCGTAATCAGCGTGAGAACATCATCGCAATTCTATATACTTGTTCTGCTAATATGATAATTTTTTTATGTTTTCCAATAATGTTGTTATTAAAGGCTAGGTATAGTCTTGAATAAATTGTTAAAGCATTAGGATCGAAAGACCGAAGTTTAGTGATACGGTCTCAATCCTTTTTTCTCTATTACAGGAAACAATTCGGGTAAACAGGAATAATGGTTTGTCGTGCGAAGAAAGAGGAAGGAAGGACTTGGTGGAGGATCTATGTTGTTCTTGTGAAGTCCGAATTAGTTGACATTTGTTGAACTCTGTTAGACCTGTCTGGCTTTTTGGCGTAGTCCTTCCTATTTATTATTTATTTTGTCCCCTTTTTGCCCCTCATACCCTTGATAATTTTTGTCCACTGACTTTTTTCTAGGTGTTGGCCCAGGGGATAGGTGTTCTTTTCCCCCCTCATAATTTTTCACCAGAGGCCTGTTCTGACAGGAAAAGTTGGAACCACACAAAATGGTGGCTACCAACTGCCCTAACTGTCACACTCAGAACTTGGCCATAGCCTAGCATAGGGCGTTCTAGAACCTTCTGGTCCATTCTGGAACACCGAGGGTCAGCCTATACAAGGCGGAATGCGGGGCAGCCATTTTGTCTACCTGAGAGCGTCAGCTGGAGGACAGGCTGTAGCCAAGGGTGGGAAGAGGCTAGTCATAGGGTTGACCTCCTGGACTGGGAAGCTGCCTTATTGAATCACCATACTGCCCCCTTTAGGTTACTTGCCCTGACCCCACTGTTGAGGATTACTGGAGACCCTGGGCGCCTAGCTTGCCCCTTGTCTAAACCATACAGGGGAAGTTCTCAGGAGAAGGAGACTGCAGCGCTGCGGAGCGCAGTCCTCTGCCCAGAAAAGGGATTTAAGGGAAGCGATCCCCAGGACATCAGTACAGTGATTGTGGGGATTGTGAGCTGGTGAGGAGCTTATCGCCACGTAATACAAGTACCCCCCCTTTCCCCTGTACCTGGGGCTGCCCTTGACCAAGTGAGTTCCTGGTGTCTGAAGCGGAGCCGGGTGCATGCTCTCCTCGAGGCGCTTTGAGGAGCATTGGCTGTTTAATCAGGCTGCCTGCGTGCCTGTGCCCTGTAGAAGCAGTGTGCGCTGGAGGGAGAGAACGTTTCCTGCGCTGTGTTCTGTCAGCGCTGATCCGGAAGAAGGGAGCGAGTGAGCCGGTGTTGGAGGGCGGAGCCGGAGGAAGCAGAACCGAGCAGGCTCCAGCGGAAGCCGCTACTCGCTCGCGCATGCCCGGTCGCGCTGCCTCTCTTCAAGTAGGCGGAGGCGGGTTCAGTCAGGAGCGTCGGAGTGTGGAAGCGGTGAAGTAATCTCTCCCTCGCTCAAGCGCCACACGGAGGAGCCGGCGCGAGCGAGAGGGGGGAATTGAGGAAGCCGTCCGCCTGCTGGGAGAGCTGCCATAATCCTTTCCCCGCTCGAGCGCCGCCAGAGGAGCTGGCTCGAGTGGGAGAGGGGAGCTGAGGTGCCCTGGAGGCTGGTGAGCCTCGCCGGCGCTGGGCACATTAATCCTGATACGTGGCTTTCCCCACTCTCCCTGGCAATACAGGACCTCCAAACACAAGTAAGGAGAGTAGCGAGAGGGCAGGGGAGTGAGACTTGATCAGCAAGGGAATAAAGTGATCATTCCAAAGGGTGAAGCGCACTTGGGGAAATCCCCGGATGGCCTAAAAGTAACGTGGCTCTAATTAGATTAGTCATTTTATACGCTAACAGAAGGGAGGAGAAAGGAAAGGAGTCCTCTTTGCCAGAGGAGTACAGGCTTCACCCAAGGAATAACTGATCTTTGATTGGGAAGGTGACAAGCCCAAAAAGGGGAATTGTATGGTTGTCTATGAAGTGATCACTAAATATCTGATCTAATGTAATGTGCTGACACTGCCTCTTTGAAAGTAAGGTTTGGGGTGAGAGTCATAGGAAGTCATAATAGCAAAGTTTAAATAATTATAGAGCTTAATGAGATGTACTGCTAATTCTGTTTAATGTGGTGATTTGATATTTTTGAAAGTGCCATTATTTATTTCCTGGCAAATGTAATGTAACTTGGAGTCTAATTGATAAATTGCTTAGCAGTTTAAGAGGTATAATTGCTGATACTTAAATAACCTGAAATGTCCTAAGCTGTATATTTTGAAAACAAAGAGTATATTATTTTTATAAAGCAGTACTTATTTTTCCACATTTTGGTGTAGCGTTATTTTTGTGTGTTATTGCGTGGTTTTACTGTTGGGTGGTCTGCAACCTTCACACTGTGCCTCTGAAATGTATGTCTTGCCCTAGGCCAGGCTACCCCAGGTTCTAACAGATTGGTGTCTAGCGGTGGGATTCTGACTTGGTTGCAGCTACTCAATAGTAATTCAACGTAATACACTAAACCTACACCAGGAGTTTTCTCCTTGCGGCCCTCCTAATTTGTCTTTTGATTTTTCCAAATTTGTTTCTGGTGGTGGGTGGAGGTTAACCTCAGGTCACTTCTTGGTTTTCCCCCGTGTGTTAGTTCTATTCCATAATAAAAGATGGAATTAAATTTTGAGGAGCTGGAATCCTACACCGTGACCCAACTCAAGGAGTGGTGTCAGCAACAGGGGGTATTCTTTAAAAAAGGTGTCAGGAAAGGCGAGTTGCTGACCAGCATAAGAGCATGGGTGGAAGCTCGTTCAAGGGAGGAACTGGACACGGAAGGAAGTGACAGGGACACTGTCCTTGAGACTGCAATGTTGTACCAAGCTGGAGGGGGGAATCTGCTAACAGGTCCCAGGACACCTTCGAGGGTGGGCAGCAGCGTCTCAGAGAGGGGTTTTACTGAAGCCGAGCTGGAAGATAGGAGGGAGGAGAGGAGAATGAGGTTGGAACTAGCTAGGATGGATATGGAAAGGGAGGACAAGAGGTTAGCTCATGAGCGAACCATTAAAGAAATGGACCTACAAGCTTTAACCTTAACACCTTAGCTGCGTGTAAACATTTCTCCCCAGTGCTGCGCTGTCCATTAGAACTAGTGCTGAATGGACGTTCAATGGTCGTGCGCAGCACTGGGGAGGTAGCGCTGCTGACGACCATTGGCCGTCAGCAGCACTTAAGGGGTTAAAGTCTCCCAACCCAGATAATGGTGGCAGCGAAACCAAGGTGAACACCAGGGAGTCCAGACCCTATTTACCCAAAGATGTCGTCGCCAGTTACACCACGGGCGATGACATTGCCAAATGGTTGGCCGCCTACGAAGTTTCTTTAAGGGCTCACGGGATCTCAGACACTCACTGGGGGGGTGGGCTCTATAAATACATGCCCCCGGCTGGCAGGGACACCTTGTTGGCTCTGGAGCCGAAGGAGCAAACCCACTACCCCACGATGAAGGTGGCCCTGGTGAAGAAGTTTGGACTTACCCCTGAAAGGTACAGACAGAAATTCAGGGGAAGTCACAAACTGAGTACCCAGAATTGGGTAGACTTCTTAGACTACGCCAAGAAAGCTTTGGAGGGTTGGGTCAAGGGCAGCGAGGTGAAGGATTATGAGGGGCTGTACGATCTATTTTTGAAAGAACACCTCCTTGAGAAATGTTTTCCCGAGCTGCGCCAACACCTGGTGGACAGCAAGCTGACCAATCCCCGGAAGCTTGCAGAGGAGGCGGACACTTGGGCAAGTACCCGGGTGTCCTCAAAGGGGACTGGAGGGGATTCTCAAAAAGCCAGACAGGGCGCCCCCCAGAAGAAGGAGGGGGGAGAGAAAAAGAAGGAGTTCTCTAAAGGTCCCCAAAATAATTTCCAAGGGAAGTGAGCAGGTTTCACCCCTAGGGCAAACCCGCCCAGAAACCCTAATCCTGGCCAAAGCCAGCAGCCAAGGGTTCTCCACTGTTTTGAATGTGGTGGTGTTGGACATTATAAGGGGGATGTCAGATGCCCAAAGAGACCACCCCCTCCAACCGGAGGAAAGTCACCGGGAGTAGCTAGTGTAGCGCTCGGGGAGGAGTTGCCCTTAGATAAGGGGGGTGAGTGGGCGGGTGTTACCTTAGTGTCCCTGGGAGAGCGGGAGATGGTTCCAAAGATCCAGGTGCCCCCAAATACTACAAAGTATGGGCAATGGGTCACCATCAATGGCCAGAGAGGGGAGGCTCTGAGAGATACAGGAGCCAGTATGACTATGGTGAGAAGTCAACTGGTGTCTCCAGAGCAGGTTGTTCCTAATGTACTCCACCCCGCCGCGATGGCTGACGGTAGAATGGGCCACTATCCAGTGGCTGAGGTTCCCTTTGAGTGGGAGGGGGTTGCAGGTTCACTTCAAGTTGCCGTAAGCCCTGCCGTGCCAGTCGATTGTCTGTTGGGGAATGACATGGAACACAACACTTTGAGAGAGGTGGAATACCGACGCATTCTGCGATGCTGGGTACACCTGACTGGGCCTGTGCAAGCACACGGTCTGCGACTGCCCGGAGAGGGAGTTCACCTGGGTTGGAGCCTGGAACAATGGCCCAACCCGCTGCTAAAAAGGGACAGACCCGGAGACAGGGAGAGCCTGCTCCGGCTTCCACACCCCATGTGACAGATCGGCCACCTGCGGTGGTGGACCAGGAGTCCGTGGAGGGGGAAGTAGACTCTCTGGAGGATTTACCAATCCCTGCTGAGTGGCATGTGGAGGGAGGTCCTACCAGAGAGGAATTCTGTAAGGGGCAGAAGGAGTGCCCCACCCTTGAGGTACTGAGGCGACAGGCTGAAGCCCAAGCAGCAGGTGATGTTACGGGACACTACCATATTTACTGGGAGGATGGACTCCTCTACAGTGAACCCAAGGTACCCTTGCCTGGTTCATCAAGGGCCTTTGTAGTCCCGCAACAATACCGAGCCTTTCTTTTGGAATTGGCTCATGCCATACCCCTGGCAGGACACTTAGGCCAGGATAAGACCTTTGCACGGCTTGTCTTCCACTTTTACTGGCCTCAGATGAAAGTGGCGTCCAACACTTACTGTCGGACATGTGTAACCTGCCAGGCCAGTGGGAAAACAGGGGTGAAGCTAAAGGCTCCCCTGGAACCACTTCCCGTCATTAGCACACCCTTTGAGAGGGTGGGCATCGACATTGTAGGGCCTTTAGATCCACCAACAACAGCTGGTCACAGGTTTATCCTGGTTCTGGTGGATCATGCCACACGGTACCCAGAGGCAATTCCTCTGAGGACAGTCACTGCACCTGTAGTGGCAAGAGCCCTAATGGGAATCTTTACCCGAGTGGGATTTCCCAAGGAAGTTGTGTCTGACAGGGGGACCAACTTCATGTCAGCTTACATGCGGGCAATGTGGAAGGAGTGTGGAGTGACCTACCGGTTCACCACTCCTTATCACCCCCAGTCGAATGGACTGGTTGAGAGGTTTAATAAGACCTTGAAGGGCATGATCAGAAGTCTGCCCGAGAGCCTGCGGAGGAAATGGGACGTCCTCCTACCCTGTTTGCTCTTTTCCTACAGGGAAGTGCCCCAGAAGGGAGTGGGCTTCAGCCCCTTTGAGCTTCTGTATGGGCACCCTGTACACGGTCCTCTCAGCCTGGTGAAGGAAGGTTGGGAGAAGTCTCCCAGGAAACCCCCCCAGGATGTGGTGAGCTATATGCTGGCCTTCAGGAGCCAAATGGCGAAGTTGTGGAAGCAAGCTTCTGACAATTTGGAGGCCAGCCAGGCAGTCATGAAGGAGTGGTATGACCACAATGCTCACCAGGTGGAATTGGAGCCTGGCCAGAAAGTGTGGGTGATGGAGCCTGGAGAGCTTAGTGCCCTCCAGGATCGCTGGACAGGCCCCTTTGAAGTGTTGGAGAAGAAGGGTAAGGCCACATACCTGGTGGACCTTAAGACCCCTCGACAGCCCTTACGGGTGCTGCATGCCAACCGTCTCAAACCCCACCATGAGAGACCCGAAGTAATGTTGATGATGGTGACTGACGGGGAAGAGGAAGCGTAAAGCGAACCTCTCCCAGATCTATTCTCGTCTCAAGAGAAGGATGGGTCAGTGGAGGGAGTGATTCTCTCTCCTACTCTAACTCCTGAGCAACGGGAGGACTGCCGCCAGATCCTGGAGCAGTACTCTTCGTTGTTCTCCCTTGTCCCGGGAAGGACTCACCTGTGTACCCATGACGTGGACACAGGGGACAGCCCACCAGTGAAGTCGAAGACCTACCGGCTGTCCGACAAGGTGAAGGCTAGCATCCATGGAGAGGTTGCCAAGATGCTAGAGCTGGGAGTTATTGAACCTTCTAACAGCTCTTGGTCCAGTCCGGTGGTGCTCGTGCCAAAAGCTGCACCACCAGGCACCACACCCGAACTGAGGTTCTGTGTGGATTACCGAGGACTGAACTCAGTGACAAAGACTGATGCTCATCCGATCCCTAGGGCGGATGAATTAATTGACCGGCTAGGAGCTGCCCAATATCTGAGTACCTTTGACCTCACTTCAGGGTACTGGCAGATCTCCTTGACAGATGAAGCAAGGGAAAGGTCAGCCTTCTCCACGCCCGAGGGACACTTCCAGTTCTGTGTGATGCCCTTTGGGCTCAAGAACGCCACTGCCACATTTCAGCGGCTGGTGAACCAGGTCCTCTCTGGAATGGAGAGTTTCTCTGCTGCTTACCTGGATGACATTGCTGTCTTCAGTAGCAGTTGGGAGGACCATTTGCAGCATTTGCAAGCAGTTCTCCAGGCCCTGAAACAAGCTGGATTGACAATCAAGGCCAGCAAATGCCAGATTGGGCAGGGGTCGGTTGTGCACCTTGGACACTTGGTGGGTAGGGGGACTGTGCAGCCCCTGCAGGCGAAGATTGAGGCAATCATGGCCTGGGAACCCCCCAAGACACAGACTGAGGTCCGAGCTTTCCTGGGCCTCACAGGCTACTACAGTCGCTTTGTGAAGGGGTATGGCACGGTATGTAGCGCCCCTCACAGAGCTCACCTCGAAGAAACAACCTCGACGGGTAGTTTGGACGGGAGCTTGTCAGCAAGCTTTCGAGAAATTGAAGCAGGCGATGTGTGCGGCACCGGTCCTGAAGGCCCCAGACTTCTCCAAGGAGTTAATTGTCCAAACAGATGCATCAGAACATGGCATTGGGGCAGTGTTATCGCAACTAAATGAAGAAGGCCTGGATCAGCCTGTAGTCTTCTTATCCAGGAGACTGCTTCCCCGGGAACAGAAGTGGAGTGCAATTGAGAGGGAAGCTTTTGCGGTGGTGTGGGCTCTGAAGAAGCTGCGGCCATACCTCTTTGGCTCGCACTTCCTGGTTCAGACTGACCACCGACCCCTTCGTTGGCTGATGCAAATGAAGGGGGAAAATCCCAAGCTGTTGAGGTGGTCCATCTCCCTACAGGGAATGGACTTCCGGGTGGAACATCAACCTGGAGTGGACCACGCCAATGCAGACGGTCTCTCCAGGTATTTCCGCCTTAGTGATGAGGACTCCCAAGGGGTTGGGTAGTTCTCCCCACTTTCAGCTGGGGGGGACGCGTGTTAGACCTGTCTGGCTTTTTGGCGTAGTCCCTCCTATTTATTATTTATTTTGTCCCCGTTTTGCCCCTCATACCCTTGATAATTTTTGTCCACTGACTTTTTCTAGGTGTTGGCCCAGGGGATAGGTGTTCTTTTCCCCCCTCATAATTTTTCACCTCAGGCCCAGAGGCCTGTTCTGACAGGAAAAGTTGGAACCACACAAAATGGTGGCTACCAACTGCCCTAACTGTCACACTCAGAACTTGGCCATAGCCTAGCATAGGGCGTTCTAGAACCTTCTGGTCCATTCTGGAACACTGAGGGTCAGCCTATATAAGGCGGAATGCGGGGCAGCCATTTTGTCTACCTGAGAGCGTCAGCTGGAGGACAGGCTGTAGCCAAGGGTGGGAAGAGGCTAGTCATAGGGTTGACCTCCTGGACTGGGAAGCTGCCTTATTGAATCACCATACTGCCCCCTTTAGGTTACTTGCCCTGACCCCACTGTTGAGGATTACTGGAGACCCTGGGCGCCTAGCTTGCCCCTTGTCTAAACCATACAGGGGAAGTTCTCAGGAGAAGGAGACTGCAGCGCTGCGGAGCGCAGTCCTCTGCCCAGAAAAGGGATTTAAGGGAAGCGATCCCCAGGACATCAGTACAGTGATTGTGGGGATTGTGAGCTGGTGAGGAGCTTATCGCCACGTAATACAAGTACCCCCCCCTTTCCCCTGTACCTGGGGCTGCCCTTGACCAAGTGAGTTCCTGGTGTCTGAAGCGGAGCCGGGTGCGTGCTCTCCCCGAGGCGCTTTGAGGAGCATTGGCTGTTTAATCAGGCTGCCTGCGTGCCTGTGCCCTGTAGAAGCAGTGTGCGCTGGAGGGAGAGAACGTTTCCTGCGCTGTGTTCTGTCAGCGCTGATCCGGAAGAAGGGAGCGAGTGAGCCGGTGTTGGAGGGCGGAGCCGGAGGAAGCAGAACCGAGCAGGCTCCAGCGGAAGCCGCTACTAGCTCGCGCATGCCCGGTCGCGCTGCCTCTCTTCAAGTAGGCGGAGGCGGGTTCAGTCAGGAGCGTCGGAGTGTGGAAGCGGTGAAGTAATCTCTCCCTCGCTCAAGCGCCACACGGAGGAGCCGGCGCGAGCGAGAGGGGGGAATTGAGGAAGCCGTCCGCCTGCTGGGAGAGCTGCCATAATCCTTTCCCCGCTCGAGCGCCGCCAGAGGAGCTGGCTCGAGTGGGAGAGGGGAGCTGAGGTGCCCTGGAGGCTGGTGAGCTTCGCCGGCGCTGGGCACATTAATCCTGACACGTGGCTTTCCCCACTCTCCCTGGCAATACAGGACCTCCAAACACAAGTAAGGAGAGTAGCGAGAGGTCAGGGGAGCGAGACTTGATCAGCAAGGGAATAAAGTGATCATTCCAAAGGGTGAAGCGCACTTGGGGAAATCCCCGGATGGCCTAAAAGTAACGTGGCTCTAATTAGATTAGTCATTTTATACGCTAACAGAAGGGAGGAGAAAGGAAAGGAGTCCTCTTTGCCAGAGGAGTACAGGCTTCACCCAAGGAATAACTGATCTTTGATTGGGAAGGTGACAAGCCCAAAAAGGGGAATTGTATGGTTGTCTATGAAGTGATCACTAAATATCTGATCTAATGTAAAGTGCTGACACTGCCTCTTTGAAAGTAAGGTTTGGGGTGAGAGTCATAGGAAGTCTTAATAGCAAAGTTTAAATAATTATAGAGCTTAATGAGATGTACTGCTAATTCTGTTTAATGTGGTGATTTGATATTTTTGAAAGTGCCATTATTGATTTCCTGGCAAATGTAATGTAACTTGGAGTCTAATTTATAAATTGCTTAGCAGTTTAAGAGGTATAATTGCTGATACTCAAATAACCTGAAATGTCCTAAGCTGTATATTTTGAAAACAAAGAGTATATTATTTTTATAAAGCAGTACTTATTTTTCCACATTTTGGTGTAGCGTTATTTTTGTGTGTTATTGCGTGGTTTTACTGTTGGGTGGTCTGCAACCTTCACACTGTGCCTCTGAAATGTATGTCTTGCCCTAGGCCAGGCTACCCCAGGTTCTAACAAACTCTATGAACTTAACCCCTTGTGTTCATGGGATTTGTAGTTTCTCATGTTTTTTCTTGTCTGCTGTTAATAAAAAAGCGAAGAAAGAAAGCAAAATCCTCACCTTCGCATCCTTAATAGAATTGAAACTTTCTTTTATGATAGCTAAGAAATGTTTTATTAGCCGATAAACACAGTTCCTCTTGTGCCACAAAAAAATAAAGTCAACAGTTAAAACAGATAAAAATAGTTAAAGCATTAAAAAAGGCAAAAGTTGCATCGCTAAGCGGCAAAAGAATGGTCCTGACCAGCTTGGAATAAGCTGTACAGAACAATAAAAAAGATGACCACAAACATACAGAAGACTACATGTGTTCTTCATATCCTCACCTGGCAGAGACAGTACTCTTCTCTTTACTGGCCTCATCAACTTCACATATATGTCACTCAAAGATACCCTAATAGCACCAACTCAGCTAATCTCTGAAGAACTATATTTTTACTGTATCTTCTTTACCGTCATAAACCTCGCTTGCTCCTTTTGGTAGCCTGTATGAAATATTAATCTATAGGCATTCTCTACAAGGCCATACATATGCAATACCTGACAAAATGGCAGAAAAACATTTCTTCACTGCTGTGCTTCTACCACCTAATTAATTAATTAATTGCAGGTTTATATAGCGCTAGGATCGACTCCCGGAGGAGTATCTCCGCGCTTCGACCGCTGCGAAACCCTTCCTGGCATCCCTGAGAGATGGTCCCTTAGTGGGTATCTCCAGGGTGAGACCAGGCATCCCCGGCGGTCTGGTGGGGCCGTTAGTGAAGATGAGGCAAGCTAATGCCCAGAGTTGCCGAGTGTGATCGCTGATCAGAGTGGGCACCGAGGCGAGAGAATTATCGAGTCTGCTGACCCTGGTCCAGAAACCTGCCGCGTCGGGAATCGAACCCTGGTCCCAGGCCGTCCTCTGCTCTCGGGTCTGCCGCCTCTAACCAGTGAGCCACACTACTTCACTACAGTACCAACTTTCTGATCCTTGAAGTTCCCAAAATCAAGAAGAAAGAAAACCACAAAACAAGCCTCTTGTTTCTCCACTCATTCCCTCTGGAACAGCTTTCCCCACCTAGGATTAACAAATCAGTCCTACCCTTCAAAAGAACTCACGCCCTGCTAATGTCACTGCACATGTCTTCATTCAATTCCAACCCCTTATTGAACCTGCAACATAAAGAAAATAAATTATGTAAATTCAGTAATCATGAAGCATTGTATAGTATGCCTTATTGTAACACTAATGTTTCCTGCTACCCCTCTGCTATTGTAAACATCTGTCTATGCTCCTATTGCAGGCATGTGGTGACACGCAACGCCTAGCTCTCTATTAAAATAACTGCCATTCCCTTAAACAAAAAGAACTCTAACACTCGCTTCTAAGTTGAGTATACTGTATCTTCGTAAGATATAGGTCTCTTAGGAAGTCTGTGTCAAAATGATGATGGGTTAAATGAACATGTTTGTTTTCACCTGCTGGATCAGCTATTCATTTGTATAGGTCTAGATGGGCTGCATACAGGGGTATTGATCTTCCATCTCTTCCATCACAATCCCCATAATGATGATTCAATGAGCCTTCCACAGATTGCTATATATAAAGTGTTCTCTCGTCCTTCTGGGTGCATAAAGGTGTTGATATTTATTTGCCAATACAGGTCGGGTGGGGTAGTCTGCATACAGTTCTTAGTGTGTTTTCTTTTAATATGTATACAAAGTGTACTCAAGGATAACTCTACATTTAGTAACCCTTTAATAATATGTTTGTTCTGTGGATTTTGTCGGGCCTCTGCCCATGTGGTACTCAAAACTTAATAAAAAATGTTTTTTAAAAAAAAACACAGGGACAGTGAACGACAGTCCACGCTATGAGAGGCATTCATCGCCTATATTAGAGGAGCGTGTATAGCCAAACAGGCGGGTGTGCTGTGGACCATTCGTAGGGAGCTTGAGAAGGTGGGGAGGGGGAGACTCCGGGACATAGACAGAAATATACGGACAGTAGCTCGCCCCCCCCCCCCCACGCTTTATGAACGAGCAACACTCCTGAAGGACTTCCATGAATTAGCAACATGAGAAGTACACTATCTGGGCAAATACACTTGGGCACGGGCATATCTTCAGGGCGAGCGACTGGAAAAGCGCTAGCCAGATTACCTCGCCCCCAACTCCAATCCACATATATATTTCAACTGGAAGATGGGACAGCACTGCTGAACTGTGATGAGATTATTTCAGCATTTTTATCTTATTAGACCAATCTTTACACTTCACGTGACCGCTGATAAGGGAGGCCCTTGCAGACAACACAGAGGAGGTGGCAATGGTCTGGACAGACTATGGACAGAGCCAAATCCTAGCTTGTCCTATTGACGTGAAAGAAATCAAGCAAGCTATAGACAGCCTAGCCGGTAGCCGAGTCCCAGGCTCGGATGGAATGACGGGTGCGTTTTACAAAGCCAACAAGACCCTATTGGCTCCTTGACTACTAGAGGTGTATGCGGAGGCCTTACAGGTAGGACTGCTACCCCCCACTAAACAAGAAGCTATAATTGCACTCCTACTTAAGTCAGGAAAGGCATCCCAGAACTGCACGTCATATAGACCATTGTCGTTACTAAAGCAAGACTACAAAATCTTGGCCATAACCCTGGCCACCCATCTATATTTATTGATAGACAAGATAATATGGCTATTTTAAGCGGGATTTGTCCCTAATCGGTCCACCACGGTTAACCTGGGCGTAATCTTTGCAGTTATCAACCAGCTGAACCCATCACTCCGGGCTGCAGCAATTTTATTAGATGCTGAAAAGGCATTTGACTCACTGCAGTGGTCCTTTCTACATGCGGTTTTACGGACACTGGGAATCCCTCCTGGTTTTTCCAGTTTAATTTGGTTGCTATACACTAACCCAGTGGTCACCTTTAAGTGAATGGTGCAAAAACCACCCAATTCCATCTTACGCGGGGCACCTGGCAGGGATGTTCATTGTCACTCCTGTTATTTATTCTTGAAATGGACCCTCTTGCACAACATATCCAAGAGAGGCGCATTGAGATTTCACCGTGGACCACTTGTGGCCTCTTTCTATGCAGATGACGTGATGATGTTCGTCAGGGAGCCAGCTGTTAACCTACCCCCTCTGCTACAGGAGGTGGTACAGTTCAGAGTATACTCTGGACTGGCCATCAACTGGAGCAAATCCAAGATCTTTCCGCTAACGCCGACTACCACTCAATTTGATATTGACTTTCCGCTACACAGGTGCACCCACCCCCCCAGGAATCTAGGCACTTTCCTACACTGGAGTGCTCCAGAAGTGATCCGACTCAATTATGGACAGGCAATAGATAAACTCACAACGCAAATTGAGCGATGGATCAAACTCCCACTCTTAAAAGCTGGCAGAATCGCCTTCATTAAAATGGTGGTCCTACCTTGTTTTTTAAACCTCTTTCTTAATATCCCTATCGCCCCAACAGCAAAAAATGTTGAAACTTTGCAAGGACTACTCATTCGAATTATATGGCCCGGTAAACAGCCGTGCATAGGGTGGAAACATTGGTTATGCCGTACCAAGGCGAGGGATTTGGGGTTCCGGATTTTTATTTGTACTATTTGATAGCTCAAATGCACTTTGCATATTATTGGTACCATATGGATTCCAGACTGCAGTATTTGAAACCGGAGCACTCCCAGGCTCACCTCACCCAAATTCGCTCTCCGTTATACTGTCGCAGGGATCACCTAGAAATCCAGCGGAGATTCAAACTTTGCCTTCCACGTATTGGGCATGGTCGAAATTGCAGACATATTTAAATGCAGCATTCCTATACTCTCCACATATACCACTGTTTGAAAATCCTTTTGCATAGGATAGGCAGTGCCCTATGCAAGGGCCTCCCATCCCATCCACATCACAGGAGCTGTGGATTTCCCACTGCTCACAAAAATTATACCAGCAACAGATTGGGCACATCTAGTGTCCTGACTCTACCACACATCTCTGGCACTCCGACATTGGCCGGGTCGAAAACGCAGGCAACCGGGGAAAAGATTTAGGATATTCACTGATGGACCAGACATGCCTATATTGCTGTGAACAAACACGCTATGTGTCAAATAATCTTCGGCACAAATTGCTACATTTAAAATGTTAACACAGAGCACACATTACACCGTGTCTACTAGCCAAAATGGATCCAACCAAACCACACACCTGCGCTAGATGTGCCATGGATCGGGTGGACTTCACACATTTTGCCTGGAACAGTGGACCCATATTGACATACTGGAGTGAGGTTTTTCGTTTGCTGTCCTTGATGATAGAACACACAGTACAACCTGCACCACCGACAGCCTTGCTGGGTTACGTCAAGCCATTACAAGCGGAAGCGAGGAGATTCACTGCTGTTGCCTTACTTACTGCAAAAAGTCAGGTTTCACTGCACTGGGGAGGAACTCCGGTTCCAACAGTGAAAGCCTGGATTTATGATTTAATATACTGTGACAATACCAGCGACATATACGCCACACTGTAACCACCTGCCTCATGACTCAAAAATATATGGCAACCACTGAGGGACTACTTATTGGTGTATCCATTGGATGCAGATAAAGTATAGCAAAACACACAAGATGATGGACGGAATGTTGCACAATGGCAAAACATTCACCCCCAGTCACAGATCTGGGTTTAATCCATTGTTATTTTGCTCACCAAGCCACCCCAGTTCAGACATGGCCATATGCAAATCAGTCTTGACCCTGTGCCTCATGGGAACAGTCCAAACCAAACTGCCAAGCCATATCTTCCCTGGACCGGAATCCAGCACCCTCGGACCGGTTTCTGGTTATCAGCCGTCTTCAGCCAAGATAGCTTGACTCCAGCCTGACTGCCATTGTGCAACATTCCGTCCATCACCTCTTGCGATAGATAAAAGTTTACGTATATCTGAGGTAACTACACTTAAAACCTACAAGTCACCTCTCTGGCTGGCCTTTCAGTCCTTAGGCAGGGTGCCTGGTTAGAAGTGGGAGGGTGCCCATGCATGAGCAGGACATGCCTATAAACCATGGGGTCGATTCTCCAGGCTTTGTAAGAGCGGTTAGCCATTTAAATACATATAGAGGTCATCAGTCATTACAAGATGTCTAACTATACAGTGACTGCACCGAAGAACAAAAGTTACTTACCTGTAAACTGTGGTTCTCCAGTATTGGTGTCTTTCAAAGATTCACATGCTTGAATATCCCCAGTCGTCGAAGTGGGAGTCCCACGGTACATAAAATAGTAGTAAAATATCACATATATAAATATATATCATAGTAATAATAATAATAAAATAGAATTTAATAATAATAATAGAATGATTGAGAGTACCATAGAACATTATTAACACATAAGGAAGCATTGAGGGAGAATCACTTTACTGACATATCCATGTCGTTATGATAGTCCAAATTCCAGCCAATCAGGCTGTCGCACCCTCTAGAACCGTCTCCTCAGAAGCTCAAGCCCTCATATTTTCGTAGCACAAGAGTGACAAAAGAGTCGACGAGGAGAAGAGAGCCTCAGAGGGGAGGAAGGGTGGGTCGCATGTGAATCTATGAAAGACACCAATACCGGAGAACCACAGTTTACAGGTAAGTAACTTTTGTTCTTCTCCAGTATTGGGGTGTTTTTCATAGATTCACATGCTTGAATCGAATAGCAAGCAGTAGTCAATATATCCATAAAAGGTTACAACTGTAATGCATGAACATATCGCATATTTAAACAAACATTATTAACGGTACACTGATGCGGAAATGCAAAACCTTTTATGGCAGGAGGAGGGAAGCGACAAAGGCTCACCTTACTTGAAAAAATTCTGAAGCACCGCTTGACCCACAGCAGTGTCTGCGCTGTCAATTACCTCCAGACAGTAGTGCCTCACGAAAAATACGTCTGCTGGACCACGTAGCCACTCTGCAGATCTGATGGAGAGGCACTCCAGCAAATAGGGCAGTGGAGTATGAAACTGCCCTTGTCGAGTGGGCCCTCACCGGTGTAAGTAAGGGCTTGCCAATCTTTGTACGACAAAAAGAGATAGCTGATGTCAAACCATGGGGCAATGGTTTGTTTGGTCACTGGATGCACTAAACGCATCCGCTCATAAACAAGAAAGTTGGTCTGGCTTGCAAAAGGCAGCTGTCTGTTGTATGTAGAATTTAAGACATCGTTTGAAATCTAAAGAATGTAGAGTGCCCTCAGCTGAAGATTGAGGGTTTGGAAAGAAAGTTTCTTAGGATGACTGGTTCATAAAGGTGAAAGTCAGATAGAACCTTTGGTATAAATAGTGGATTAGTGTGCAGCACCAGAGAGTCATTTGGAAGTTAAAGGTAAACATGTTTGATTGCAAAAGCTTGAATTGGACTTACACGTCACGAGGACGTGAGAGCAGGTAGGAGGGAAACTTTCCATGTTAGAAATTTCGAATCCGTGAAATGGATTGGTTCAAATGAAGCTTTGAGAAGCTTGGACAATACGACGTTGAGGCGCCAAGTAGGCGGGAAAAGCCCGACGGGCGGGCACATCCTGAAAGGCCCTAAAAGAACTTGCAAATGATCTGGGAGGAATAGAGAGACGTGAATCCGTCATGGCGAAAACAAGAAGTGCAGCCAGTACTTTTCAAGATGAAATGAGAAAAAGGGCTGACTTTGCCAGAAGGAGAAAAACAGGTAGGATTTGCTCTGGTGCAGCGTGCACGGAATTGATGCTGACAGACTCGCACCAGATACCAAAGCGTTTACATTTTAGTTTATAGGTCTTAGTAGTGGAGGGGCTCTTGCGTTCAGGAGAAACGTCCCTTCAGTCTGAGGCAATGCACAAGTGTGCAAATTTAGAGTCTCAGTTGAAGCCGCAAGCTTGAGGTCTGAGGAATGCGGATGGTGAATCCGTCCGTACTTCACTATCAAAAGGTGCGGCAGAGGGCAAAGCATGATAGGTTTGCAGCAAGGTAGTAGGAGGAGACCCGTGAACTACGATCGGCGAGGCCATCTGAGCACAATGAGTGGGATGTGACATGGTTAGAACCTTATTTTCTGTAAGAGACGAGGCACAAACGGAATCGGCGGAAAAGCGAATGCAAATACTGTTGATGAGTTCATCGAATGCAGTTCCGCACGATCCTTTTTGGGGAAGCCAGATTGCATAGTATAGGCATTTGCGGTTCAGAGGCGTCGCAAACAGATCCAGGTCTGGTTGGCCCCCCAGGCATAAGATTTGGTCCAGGGTTTGTTGGTGGAGATCCCACCCGTGGTTGTCCTAGGCGGATCCGCTGAGGGAGTCCGTCATGACGTTCGAGACCCTTGGAACATGTATTGCAGAAATATTAATGTGATGGTGAATGGCCTATTTGCAAATGTGTTGTGCTTGTTTGGGCGACAGTGATCGCGTACCTCCTTGCTTGTTGAGAGAGTGTATAGTGATAGTATTGTCTGTACACGCTAACACTGATTCCTCTCGCACTAGTAAGTGGAAGGCTTTCAGAGCCAGGAAACTGGATAACAGCTCCAAGCGGTTAGTGCGTGACATGCGTTGGAGAGGCGTCCATCTGCCTTTGATGGAAAAACCCTGAAGGCGCGCTCTCTAACCTTCCAGAGAGGCATCAGTGGTAAGGGTGAGCTTTGGAGCGTCCGAGGAGGGAGCGGCCTGCTGCGACACGGGGAGCATGGGCCCACCAGCCCAGCGGTGTCCTCATTCGAAAGGTAAATAAGATGTTGTCGTTGAATGAGCCAGATAGCTGTCACCACTGCTTGTCTAGCTCCTCTAGCATTTTTCTCATGTGTAATCTGCAGTTGGGAACCAACGGGATGCAGGTGGAGGCCGTGGCCCGTAATGACTTTGAGGATCTACTGAAACTGACCTTTTTGTATGTAGAAGAACCACCAAGTGGGAGAGGCAGGCCTGTCGTTCGTGTGAGACAAACACCTTTGCTAGGTTTGTATTGATTGATGCTCCGAGAAATGTTCATATCAGAGCTAGGACTAGTTGGGACTAGTCATGATTTATTGAAAACCAGGTTTTGAAACAGTGACTGACAAGTCTGGGTGTGCTGGACTGCTTGTTGATAAGGGCTAGCACTTATTATACAGTTGTCTAAGTAATGATAAATTTGTATGCCTTGCAGACGTGGACAGGCTGCCACTGCTGCCAGGATGTACGTAAAGACACGTGGAGCGGACCGAAGTTCAAAAGGTAGGACCTTGAATTGAAAATGTTTTGCACCTATTATAAAGCGTAGCCACTTCCTGTGCTTTGTAAGTATTGGCACATGAAAATAGACATCCTGGAGGTCGAGTGTAGTTATAAAGTTGTTCTGGCATAAGAACTTTAGGACCTTCTTGAGGTATAACATTTAAAAAGTTTGTGCAAAGATCTAAAATCAGGCTCTACTTTCCTGACTTGCTTGTTGATGAGGAACTGAGAGTAAACCCTAACTCTGTTGTTGGAGATTCGGAACCACTTTGACGGTCCCTGTTTGTATCAATATAGACACTTGTGCAAACGACTCGCGTAGATGAGGAGGTAGAGGTCCCCTTTGGAGGTGTAGCAAGAGGGAATATGCCAAATTTTAGAGCGTGCCCTTTCGACACAACTATTAAAACCCCCAACAGACAAATGGCATCATTGACCAAATGGAAAAAAAGATAGAAATTCCACCTTCAGCCTTTTTGGGATGGAATAAGGGTGGGTTCTAAGGCAAGTCGTTGTTTCATAGAAGAATGACCTCCTGTATACGATTTAGAGTCGAATAATGCGGTTGGTTCTGATTGTAGGAGTGATACTGGGTGGAACTGCTTAGAAAAGAGGATGTGGAGCTGCATCCTCGGGCACCACTAAAGGGCTGCTTTCTATACTGGAGAGAACCGAAGGCGCGAATGCGCGGGTAGTGTCGGCAGTGTCTGCTCAACATGATTGCCAAAAAGGAATTACCCATAAAAGGTAAGTCCATTATTTTTGTATGAATCTCTGGCAGTGGTACCTGCCCAAAAGGGCTAAAGAGTTGCCAGCTGAAACTGTGTTTGCAGCCATTATGGAGAACTTTTTCCCCCAATAATACGAGGCATAGACCTTTCCGGTTGGGAGAAAAACATCAAAGGAGAAGTGGGATTGCGTGGACGTCGCTGGGCCGCCTGAGCAAAAAATTAGTCAGGTTGTAGTTGAGAGACAAGACAAGCAGGTGAATTGTCTGGCGTTTTAAATTTGTGTTCGAGGCGTGAAAGAACTGCCAGCGCAGATTTTGGGATCAGGAAGAGTCAAAGACCTCTTGTCAAATAAAAGGTATCATAGGAACTGAACGAACTTGTGTCCGTAGTTATTGTAAAATCAAAGTGAAAAAATTGTGTGCTTCTTTCCTCGTGACGAGGGGAAGATGAAAGCGAGTCGCCGTTCTCTCCATGAGGAGGTATGAACCTCCAATATCCACCGGAGGGTAATGTAATGGAGATTCAGGTGTAAGAGAGCGTATCATTTCGCCATGGAACAGGTCATGGCAGCCTTGTCGTCAGAAAAACATAATTCTGATCTTAAGGAACCAGAGGCTGGGAGTCTGGCTAAATTTTTTAGCCAGTCCAAGAAATTACGGCGTTGAGTAAGGAGCCATCACATTGATGTAGCGGAAAAGCAGTTTACGACTAATAAATAGGCTACAAGAGCACTGTGCATAAAGCCAACTGTCAACTGGGTTAAACGTCGACGAATCCAACTGTTGACTGGATCAACCGTCAACGACGCCATCTGCGTCAACACAGCTAACTGTGGACAATGTCAACCTTCGACCAAGCCAACCGTCGATGAAGCTTTCCGTCGTCGACAAAGTCCATTGTTGGATAAAGTTGATAGTCGACGAAGTTATTGTTGAAGTTTAACGTCTACGGAGCTGACCGTCGACGAGGCCACTGTCGACGAGCCCACCATCGACGAAGCTCTCCGTCGTCAATGAAGCCAATCGTTGACAAAGCCAATGATCAAAGAAGTTTACCGTCTACAAGGATGACTGTTGACGAACTACACCGTCGACGAAGTTTAACGTCTACGAAGTTTACCGTTTACGAAGTTTCCCATCAACGAGCCTACCGTTGACGAAGCTTACCGTCGTCGAGCCAGCAGTCAACGAGAGGGCACTGTCCTCACTGTCGTCGCCGAAGCCACTGTCGACGACGTGGTCAATGTCGAGGCCGTCGACGAGGGCAACTTAAAAGTTGAAGATGGCCTTTAGTCTTCAACTTCGTCGACACACTCACGGAGTCTTTTACCGTCGACGGACTGGCACCTTTTTATAGTGTAAAGGCGGCAGTAAGAGTCTGAAACGCCAGAGACTCGGTCCCGTAGGCGTGGAGGCCAGCGGACTCCATGGGGGAACAATATCCAGAGGCTCCTACTTCATCCATTGAGGCCAAGGAGAAGGAATCTCAGTCCCACACCCACGCTTAGAGAGAACTAATGT
Organism: Lissotriton vulgaris; assembly: GCF_964263255.1. Classification (NCBI taxonomy): domain Eukaryota; kingdom Metazoa; phylum Chordata; class Amphibia; order Caudata; family Salamandridae; genus Lissotriton; species Lissotriton vulgaris. The sequence continues at coordinate 716,786,734 of NC_141697.1, read as the reverse complement.
CCAGAACAAACACTCTCCATGTCAGAGACAGGGGTGTTTGAAGTCTACAACCTCTGTAGCCACAGAAGGAGGTGGGCCTCTCCGTTCTCAAAGGTCCTTTGAGAAAAAGGTTCCACAGAACCTGCAACTTCTCACCTCAAGTCCTGGAAAAAGACAGTACTATCGTGAGGGTCCTTAGAAAAAAGGCGAAGATTTCCACAGGCGAAGCAGGGTTGAAAATAAAGACTTCTTTGAAGAAATGTAAAAATACTTGCAGAATGTAGACATTTTGAAGAAAAAACTGAGCAGAGCTCAGGGAGACTCCCTTCACACGACGTGCGGTAGAAAATCTGAGGGCCTGAGCTTCTGAGGAGAAGGTTCTGGAGGGTGTGACAGCCTGATTGGCTGGAATTTGGACTATCATAAAAACATGGATATGTCAGTAAAGTGAGTCTCCCTCAATGCTTCCTTATGTGTTAATAATGTGCTATGGTACTTTCAAGCATTCTATTATTTTTACTAAATTCTATTTCTTTTATTATTATTACTATGATATATATTTATATATGTGATATTTTAATACTATTTTATGTACCGTGGGACTCCCACTTCGACGATGGGGGATATTCAAGCATGTGAATCTATGAAAGACACCTCAATACTGGAGAATCTGGTTATGTTTGTTATCACAACAAACAAGTCAGAGGGTCTCCGAACGTCACCTAAAACTATGATGACATGCGTGCCAGTCGTGCACCAAAGAACTGAACCTACACAGGAAGTCCTACCTTAAAGGATGGAATCCCATCACTCACCGAGGTGACATGCTTCATCATCTGAGATCTCTACTCGGCAGTAAACCCTATGACATCATAGACTTCGGGAGGAAGATCAAAGGCTGTCAAATGTCGCCGCTAAATCTCCACGCATGGAGGTGGAGGCTGGATCGGTTTGGGAGGAGGACCGTCCCCTGCTGCTGGGACAGAAGATCCTCCCGAAGAGGCAGACAGGTCGGGGAATCTATCGTCATGTTGAGTAGCTCGGGATACCAGTATCTTCGTTCCAATCTGGAGCCACAAGGATGACTTGGGCCCGGTCTCGCCGAAACTACAGACCGCAACTTTACTCGGGACGAAAAGCGTCGCCGAGCGAGCGCCGACTTGGAAATTCCAACGTGCAGAACTGATGACATTGCGCGTTCTCTTCGGTGGCGAATAGATCTAACCAAGGCTCTTCCCACTACAGAAAGAGACCTTGCACCACATCAGAGTTCAGACGCCATTCGTGATCCATCAAGAACCGGTGGCTGCGTTTGTACGCCCTGCCCTTCCGAGAACCTGCCAGGTTTTGAAACACCAAGGTGATGCCTTGATGTTCCCGCCATGTCCAGAGGCGCAGAGCCTCCTGACATAGGGTCCACGACCCCACCCCGCCCTGTTTGTTGCAATACCACATGGCGGTGGTGTTGTCCGTGAACACCTGCACTACACTTCCCCAGACAGAGGGAAGGAATGCGTTCAGTGCAAGTCGGATCGCCAAAAGCTCCAAAAGGTTGATATGGAGCCGGGATTCCGCCTGAGACCAGAGGCCTCTGATCTCCGCCTCCCAAGTGGCCTCCCCATCCCACCGCATCGGTCACCACTGTGTGCTCCGATTGGGGAAGGTAGAGGGATCTGCCATTGACCCAATCGCGATTCGTGAGCCACCACTGCAATTGACGTGCAGTGCCCTCCAAGATCTGCACGTGATCGGACAGGTTGCCCTGATGCTGTGCCTACTGAAACTTCAGGTCGCACTGCAGAGCCGGCATATGCCATCTGGCATGTTGCACTAGCAGGATGCAGGAGCAGGTTGCAGGAGGCCATCAGGCCCAGGAGCCAGAGGGTAATCCTGATTGAAACCCGGGATAGCTGCTGATAGATCGGAATCAAAGCCTGAATATCCCGGACTCACTGCTCGGTAGGATAAACCCGAAACCGCACCGAATCCAGAGAACCGCTCTGATGAAGGGGAGCTTCTAAGAGGGACTCAGATGCGACTTTGGCACATTGATGGAGAACCCCAGCAAATGCAGGAGGTTGGGTGACGACTGTCTGGGGCGAGCCCGCCTTCAACAACCAGTCGTCGAGGTAGGGGAAGACTGACACCCATGACCTGCGCAGATGAGCTGTGACCACCGCCATCACTTTCGTGAACACCCAAGGGGCACTGGTAAGGCCTAAGGTGAGCATGGCAAACTGAACATGCTCTTGGCCTACCGTTAACCGCAAGTAGCGCCAGTGGGCCGGCAGGACGTGGATGTGAAAATATGGGTCCTGCAAGTCCAACGCTACCATCCAGTCTCCAGGGTCAAGGGCAGCCAAGACCTGAGCCAGAGTCAACATCTTGAACTTCTCCTTCCAGAGGAAGCGATTGACATTCCTGAGGTCCAAAATGGGGTGCAGGCCCCCTTTGTCCATATTGGGGACCAGAAAGTAGTGAGAATAACAACCACGTCCTACTTCTGGCCCAGGAACGCACTCGATGGCCCCCTTGGCCAGGAGGGCCGTGACTTACTGCTAGAGAAGCACAAAGTGATCCCCCGACATGCGGTGGAACTTAGGTGGCATGGCACTCTCGAAGGGGAGGGAGTAACCCCTTCGGACAATTTGCAGCACCCACCTGTCCGAAGTGACAGAATGCCAGTGGGGGAGGTGATGTTGAATCCTGCCGCCCACCGGCGTGGGGTGCACTCCAAAGCTCAGACTAGGAAGGCTTTGAGCCGGATGTTGCGGGAGCGGAGGAGGACTGACCAGCACGCTGGCCCCCTCTGCCGCCACGGCGGCCTCCACGCCAGCGTCAAATAAACCTCGAAAGTCAGTTGCTTTTTTTAGCAAAAGCCAGTGTCGATTGATGACCATTGTTTGCTCACACAAGATCAAAAAATCTGAAAGAGATCCTGAAATTTTCCACTCACAAGAAAGATTTGTCCACCAACAGAGGCATGAAAAAAATGCATGAATTGTGTTCACTGCAGTAACGTTATCCCAGGAAACATCATAGTGCACCCACTATCAGGGATAGAGATAAAATTACACCATAATTCAGATTGCAATTCAATGAACCTCATTTATTACATCAAATGCCCCTACGGGAAAGTTTACGTAGGGAAAACAGAGAGAAAACTTAAAGTGCGAGTGTCCTAACATAAAAGTACAATACGTAACAAAAATCTGAAGAGCAATCTAGCAGCCCATTGGATGAATGAGAGACACAACATAGCTCAATTGAGATTTGGAGTACTGGAACAAGTAGTTCTACCTGAGGGAGAGGATCAAACCAGATCCCTCCTCCAGAGAGAAGTGTTCTGGATAAAAAAATTGGGTACCCAAGAACCAAAAGGCCTAAATGAACGGATTGATTTATCATGCTTTTTGTAAATTTCATTAATGTCTGTGGTATACTGATGATATTTGCCCATGTATATAATCTGTCTACACATGTAAATTTAGGTTTTCGGATAACCGGTTAATATGATTACGTTAGCACATTTCTGCACTCATTGTTTTGAATTGAGATTATTTTGGTTTATCTGGTTATGTTTGTACAGTCGGCTTGGTTGTATTCACATCGGGAAGTTTGTTCGCCGTACCCACCACGGCGGTCTTTTGATTAGGGGAGTCTTTTGTTTATGTTGTTTTAAGGCGAGCAGTAGTCCTTCGTCAATTTTCATTGAAACACAATAGTTGATGTCCCACGGGAACGGAGTCTTTGCGGAGTCCATGATAGTATAAACATAGAGGTCCTACGTCAGTTTTTATAGCGGAAATCATTGGAGACCGCGTTGTGTGTCAAGCGGAGTCTCATGCGGAAGCACTAGGATTGTAACGGCTTTAGCGGAGTTGCTTGGATATACCGGTAAGACTTGGGAGGTTGGATTTGAGGTGAACGATGGAGGAGAGTGCAGTTGGCTAAAGAGTGACGTTAAGTAGATTATACTTAGACATTGTGTATTGTTTGTCTTCAGGATCAGCCAATTGGTCACGGTTCACGCTGTATACGAAAGTTTGGAATAAAGATCAGGTTCTGGATTGTTTGCAGGAGTCTTGTTGGTAAGTCGATACCAATGCGTTTCCAACTCTGTTCATCATTGATTGGTCCATCTAAGAGATATACTGATAGTAGTCTTTTTGCAATCTTCAGGTTCTTTGGGCAGCGTTCTGAATATACCAAGTAAGCATTTTTTCAGAATGGTGGGTAGTAAAGGTAGCACGGTGGTATGGTATCTTTAGTTGGGTGACACACATTTCGGAGTGTTTTACACACTGTAGGTTGGAGTACTTAATGGATGTTTTTAAAAACCGGTTATTCTGTTTATTTGTTTCACTCCTGTTGCGATAAACAGCTCATTATTGTGCATTACTTTTTAGATGGCACTTGCTCCTGATGAAGGGTCATGTAAGACCCGAAATGCATAGAGCACCTTGAAATGAAAGACAGAAGAAGACTGTAATATTATTATGTGCTCTAGTGAATAATGTAACACGCAAGTGACAAGCAAATTTATGTTGTGAAAAATATAAGAATATTTATGGTGTCAAAATAAATGTTCAACAAGGAGAATTCATATATGTTTTTGTATTATTGAGAAAAACTGTGAATATTGAATTGGGTAAACCCCATTGGTAATAGTGCGTAGGGGTCGAGACCTATGGTCTCGAGGTAGGGAGTTTGAGTTTTGACACGGTCCAGACAAACGTGTCACCCTTGCAGCACGCCAATAAAATAAACTGAGAATTTTTGTTAAATTAATGTTAAAACTTCAAGCACAAAGCTTAATTGAAGGTAGTGCATCTCTAAACTCTTCCATAAAGTCGTCCCACTCTGCCATGCCGGTTGCGGCATCATCATTGTCCGTATCATCGTGGACCTCTCCGTCTTCCTGTTCTGGAAGCACATCATCATCATCCTGTGGATACACAGTTGTGTGTATCTTGACCGATGTTTGAACCTGGGGTGAAGGCGTCGGTGGCAAAGGTGGCGGAACAGAGGGTGGAGCTGCCGCAGCCGCAGCAGCCGGTAGTCTAGGAGTACCTTGTGGCGTAGGAGAAAACCCCGGTTCTAGTCGTCCAGCATATGCTGGAGGTTTGAAATCAGAGACAAAGGCAATGTAGCCGTTGGAACTTGGATGAACTGTTTCTCAGCTTGAGACTCCTGGTCGACGCTGTCGTAGTCACTGCCATAATCTTGGCATTTGATGATCAGATCTGACGGACTGTCTGCCGAACCTGAAAGTGTCATCCACATCATTACCATAGTCCGAATCGTGCTCAGACCCAGTGGCAAACATAGGTGAAGGTAGCTGCGGATCTGGAGCAGACAACTGGTAGCATGGACTTTGACGGCAATGGTGTGAAGGTTCTGTGGCGACAGATGCAGAACCTGAAGATGGCAAAAGCACTAGAGGCAATGAGGCAAACGAGGATGGTGGTGCCGTCGACGGTATCGTTGACGGTGCTGATATGGCCGTCGATGAATTTGACTTCAATGGATCCATCGTGGATGGAAGGACCGTCGACAGAGCCGTCGATGACGGAGCCGTCGTTGACGGAAGCACCATAGACGGCAAAGCCGCCGATGAAGGAGCTTTGGTCGACAGAGTTTTCGTCGACGATGAAGACTTTTTGATGGCTTTCGTCGACGATACTGGTTTTTCGTCGACGATAAGGTGATAGGAATCGTCGACGAGACAGTCTTAAAGGCCAATGAGACTCTCGTAGACGTGGAGGCAGTCAGCGAGACCGTCGTCGATGAAGTAGAAGCTGACTTCGTCGTCAGTGTCGTCGTCGACGATGTAGACACAGATGATCTCGTCGTCGGGACACTCGTCGACGCTCCCGACGACGAAGTATGTTTTTGTGTGGAAACACGCTGTGCGGCAGCAGAAGACGCCTGAGAGCCAGGTCTCGTGTGTGTAGAAGTAGTAGGAGCTGGTGGGGACACCACAGAGACCAAAGGCAGGGCAAGTTTCTTCCTTTTCAGAAAAGGAGAGGGCACATCCTGCACACTACTACGCTTAGATGCTGCAGTGGAAGGTCTAGACTGAAAACTCAGCATCAGACAGAGCTGAATCCTTGTCCTTAAGACGATGGAGCCAAAGGAGGAGACTGCCTTCCCTGTCCTTAAGAGTTTTTGTAGAAAAGGTTCAACAAAACGTGCAGCTGCCAACTTCATGCTCCGGGTAGAGACAATAAATACATTTCTTGTTGGGGTCTTCTTTAAAAAGACGCAACTTCCCACAAGAAGAGCAAGGTCTGAATAAAGACTTCTTACTTGACATGATGAGAAGACTGGAGACTAGATTTTATACATAAATATAATGTGCCGGCAGGGGAAATGCCACTGGCTATTGCCCTATACAAAGTAAAATTAACAGGATTAGGGAATTGGTATAAATTCCTTAGGAAGGGGGAAGCTTCTCCTTTAGTCGACGGAATCCTGGCCAAAATATCCCTGGAAACCAACTGTTCCTTCTCGTGGCAGGAGTGGGAGCGGATCTCAGAAGTGGGTCGTAAGTCTCACAGAGCGGCCAATTTTAAAAGAATGTTGTTCCTATCTTGTTGGCTGGCGTACCTCACTCCTAAAGCATTAAGCAAACGTTTTTTGGGAGAAGAAAACAAATGCTTTAAATGTCAGCTTCATGTGGGGGGTGATTGGTTGCACATTTTTTACACATGCCCGAAGCGGTTTGATTTTTGGTGTAAGATCCTTTCTTCAATCAGCAGGGCCATAAACAAAGTAATTGAACCCAAAGCCGAAATAGCCTTGTTTGGCATTTCAACAAAGAGAAAGGATTTGCTTAGTGAGGAAGTAACTTTCACGGCAATCTGCACGTTAGTCGCCCGTTCTCTAATCCTTCAAAACTGGAGGTCAGAGGAGGTACCATTATTTTAAATGGGTAAATAAAATGCGACGGACGAAAAGATTTGAAGAGGCGTATGCTAAAAGAGTAGGGTCAACAAGAAAATTTATGAATATTTGGAAATATTTTCCTATTAGTGCATCTACCACCACCACATAGCATTTCACACGAGAATATACTAAGAACACACAGGGTCTGAGGTATAGAAACGAATACTATTTACCGGGAAAAAAAATAGCACTTTAGTAAAAATTATACGGCACGATTGCACTTAAAAAAAATTTTGAGCACTTATGCCCTTTAGCACTTAAGCACTTTAAGTTAAAGGCTCAATTGGAGGAGAGTATTCAGTTTTTTGCACCAGCCGTGTGTCAATTATTGAAGCTGCTAAACTGTTTAAGTGTAACTGAAATTGAATGTACTTGGTTCTTTGGTTTTAGCTGTGTTTCTTCTCTTGCGCTTGATTTTATTCTGATGATGTGTATAATAATCCCTGCTGAAGTATGTTTGTTATATAGGCACTTTTTTGTATTTCTTGCACGGACCTCTGCTCTGCTCAATAACAAAAAAAAGACTGGAAACTAGAAGAATTGAGGAAAAAACTGAGCAGAGCTCAGGGAGACTACCTTCACACGACGTGCGGTAGAAAATCTGAGGGCTTGAGCTTCTGAGGAAGAGGTTCTAGAGGGTGGTGGCGCCTGATTGGCTGTAGTTTGGACTAACATAATGACAGTGATATGTTGCAAGTGTTTTCTCTCTCTATCATGCATTCCTATGTAGGAATTGTTTTAGAGGTTTTAGTTGTATATTTACTTCTATTATTTCTTATGTTATGTTCTCACATACATATATTTTAGCATTTTTATTGCTATTTTTATGTACCGTGGGACTCCCACTTCGACGACGGGGAATATTCAAGCATGTGAATCTATGAAAGACACCCCTAATACTGGAGAAAAAAACATCGAGATTTTTGGTCAGAAAAAGATAAAATTAGGCCATTGGCACCTTAATAACCATCATCTGACCATCTCAAATAAATATAAATATTTAGGATGCTGGCTAAACAACAAGGGAGGTCACTTTTTACATCTAAATTCATTAAAATCTAAACTGCCTTCATTACAATCCGCCTTCCGAGCAATTTTTAAAAGCACAAAAAAGTTCTCCTTTGAATCAATTCTGAAAATAGTTACTGCCAAACTCGTTCCAATGCTGGCATATGGGACAGAGGCTTTCCCAGGGAAATTGGGTGCCTTCCTGAACTGCACATATAGTACAGTGTTTGGGTCATTATTCAAATTACCTCATAACACCTCGCCATTCCAGATTAAGATGGAATTTGTATTACGTAACTAACTAATTACACAGAAGGCTTACATGAACTATGTACGTGTAGCAGAGCCAGGATTGTTGAAAAATCTCATTTGGCTGGAAGTTTTGTTTGTCAGCAGCTCATACCAACCAAACGTTTGGACCTATGCCCTTTCTGACACACTGGAGCTAATAGGAGCTGCAGAGTTGTGGACCTACCACATCCACAGCTCAAAGCAGCCTTGAACAGAAAGGTAGAAATTCAATCTTCTGCATCAGATCGCCGGGCCTTTGCTAAAAGAGAGCATGCTGTTCTAGTTTTCGCCAGTTATGTCAGAAGAAGGCTCCAGAAATACATCATGGAAACATTTTCACCAGAGACTGCAATGCAATTTAAGAAATGGCACAAACTTCCCCTTAATATCATTGGGCGTATAAATCTAATTAAAATGAAAATTCTGCCTAAATATTTATATTTATTTCGTGCAATTCCTTTACGTGTTAACAACTCTTACTTTGTGAGATTAGAAGGGATCATTAGCAGCTTTATATGGGGATATAAAAAAGCCCTACGGGCAGTCTCTTCACTTAAATTTCCTTTTAGTCAAGGAGGCTTGGCTCTTCCAGACTTCAAACTCTATTACTGGTCGGCCTTTTTAACCAGTTTTCGTAGCTTAACAATCCTGGATAAATGTTTGTATTTTCATAAATTTCTGTTAGGACAAGATGTCAATATGTTTATTTACAGATTAAATGACCCTAATTACTTCAAAAGGGTTAAATTCAAGACTATACGAGATACTGTTAATATCTGCCGCTCCATCATGATGAAGTGTAATGTCTCTCATCTTCATTATAAAACACCTCTTTGGGGTAATCCAGGATTTCCTTCAATCTTTCAGGAGTCAATATGCAGAATATATTTAGAATCTGGTATTAGACTACTGGAAGACCTGTATGATCATCAAGGATTTATGACATTTGAAAAACTAAAGCAATGCTATAACTTATCAGAACTGGCTAGGTTTAAATACTATCAAATTAAGGATTATTTAGTGAAGAAATTAGAACTTAATCTGGTAATAGATTCGGACTTTTGGAATTATATTTACAGAGGATCAGACCAAGCTCTGATTAGTATAGGATATAAACTATTCTCGGACTTCAATACTAGCGATATTATAAAATTAACTGAGAAATGGAATAGAAGGTTAACCGCAAATGTACCACCCGATTGAATTACCTTATCTTTTAAGAGCTTAGATATGTCAGTTCACTCTTCTAGCCTTAAATTGCAAATGTTTAAAACTATATGCCAACTGTATCACACCCCAGAGAGAATTCTCAAATGGGCAAGGAACAATAACTTTAGCGAACGTACGAAATGCCCTAAATGTGATCTAAGCGGGGCTGATATCGCTCACATGTTTCTATTTTGCCCTATGCTTAAAGATTATTGGAATGGTATACTTAAGGTGGTCTCGGATAGACTTAATCAACCAATCTCCATTACTTCAACTGATGTACTGATTGGTACATGTGTGGGTCAAAATGCATTTAATGATTTGTTGAACATTTTAATTTCGTGTGCAAGACTTATTATTGCTAGAGCTTGGATCCAGAAAAATACGCTAACTGTTATGGAATGGTGGAGTTTTGTTAAAGAAATTTATACTATGGAGACCACTCTTGCCAACTCAAAGGGCCTTCGGGCTAAACAAAAAACTGAAAATCTGGGGAACATTTATGTCTGAACTACTGGCATCTTTTCTTTCTTTTTCTTCTTTCTCTTTTCTTTTTGCATGACCGTATTTCGCTTGTGATTAATGTAATGTTTAAATGTGATTTTTGTATATTTATGACTTGTTTTTCTTTGTGTACTTTTGATGCAAATAAAAAAATACTTAAAAAAAAAAAAAGGAAACGTTTTCACCATATTATAAAGTTTAATTATGTCAACTCCGGGTGGGCTGCTTTTCATCATTAGACTTATTACCCCCATGGGCAAATAAACCTGAAACCAAAATATGTCGACAATGTGGCCTGTCTCAGGAAACATTATCACACCTGCTCGGCATTTTTCCTACTCACAGATCGCAGAAGATCCCTTGAGCATCTGTTGATAAAATGTGGGGATACGGACACAATCAGCGGCAGTTAGTGATCTATTTAACAATTTTCACTCCGCAGGTAATTTGCAAACTTATAAAATTCTTGGACCTTGCAGAGAAATCATTAAGGAAAAAGCCAGAATTATAAAAGCCGCAGCATCTCAGGGCGAGCTTTTAGAGTTACAGTCACAAATTATGAAGCCAAGAAGTCAGTTATAGATAATTTGTTTTATTCAGACCACAGGTTTTTATTAACCGCACTGCTAATTCAAAAACATGCAGAGAAAATAGAAATAATAGGGTTGCTTGTGTTGTTCGCTTTCTAAAGATTTTAATCTTTGTTTATTAATAATGTGCATTTAAATTATATGGCTCTAATTAGAAAAGTACAATGTCTATCATGACATGTTTACCTCAAGATGAGCCGCAATTTTATAACCAAGAGAGAAAATGATCCGTTATATGGTATTGTTCATTTTACATAGCACAAGTCTATTATCAAAACGTGCTTGAAAATATCTTTTCTACATGAATTAACTGAGATTGAGAAGCTGGTTTTCGCCGATTACATTTTGACAGAATATCGCTAACATTATGTAATGATTCTTCTTTTAATCTATTTATTGCACATGGTACTTTAGTGGGCACTTTAATGGACTTGATTGTCAAAATAAAGTATTTGAGCTTGAGTATGCTGTTCCTAAAGGGAAGTCTAGGTCTGTCAAGAAGGGGGGTTTATGAGCAGGGGTCCTCAAACACCCCAGACGGTGTCTTGCTTCATCATCGGGCAGTTCCTCGTTGGGCTGGCACTGCAATACCCAACAGGGGCTCTTTGCCAGAGGTCTTTTCTTTTTGTCAATGTGAATGGTGGGGGGTGGTAGGGCATGTGACAGTTAATTCTGAGTAGAAGTGGAGGGAGGGTGTGTCAATAGAAATAACTCAAGGGACTCAAAAGACTCTTTATTCACTGGGTTCCGTTGTTATGATTAATAAGTAAAAAGTCGGGCGAGAGCAGGCTGTGATGAACCTGTCAAGCTTAGTTAATGTGTGTGAAAAGTATGGGGCTCAACATGTTTCATGCCTGGTATTGTCCAGAGGATCATGGCATTTCATCAGGAGCAAAGAAATCCTTATCTACTCATGTAAGGAAGGTAGATGTGTGCAAGTAGTTTATACCAGACCCTAAAATATAATATATAGTATACCGTCTGGGGGGACCTAACTGAGAGGTCTTGTGGCCGCTCATAAAAACGTGTTTTGGCAGGACTAAGTAAGGTCAGCGAGCAACAATGAATCGACAAATTAACAATTGAGACGCCAGGAAGCGGACGCCCTAGCCTTTAAGAGTGGGGCATGGGTGGCGTGGAAAGGTTTCAAAAATCTACTTGAACAGAGGACAAAATGGTACACAAATCTACTTGTCCTGGGAAGGTAACTGCTTGCCCCACCTATTCCATGTCAAGACCCCACAAGTCTTACCTTGGCTTGTGAAGTGTTCTCGCAGAGATAATAAGAGCTACTGCCCCTGCACCCACCTTACCCTGTGGAATTCTGAAGCACCCAACAGGGATAAGATGGAACCAGGGAAGGGAGCCAAGGTTGCTGGAAGGAGTCACTGTCGTTTGTAGGGGGCATCTCTGGGATGTGGTAGGAACATGGAAGGCAGCTAGCAGAAAGACAAAAAGGGACACCCCTTAGGAACACACCCACACCCTTCGGTCACACTCACGCCTCTACACACATATCATTGAATAGCTTCCTGAGGATAACTGTATAGCTCCTGATGTCAGCGTGAGCATGGAGAAATGATGATAGATCCAGCAACCAATATAACCAGGCGTGCTACCAGGCGACTCAGGAAATGCGCTCCAGCGCGGAGTAGTGAATCCACTGTATGCGCTCCAGCGCGGTAACTTGTACCCTTGGTTAGGCGCTCCAACGCATATTGACACCAAGGTACAAGTGCTCCCAAAATAATAAGGCAATGAAACCAATGTAAGCGCTCCTGCGCTAAAATGCCAAAGAAAAATGAAACAAGAACCAAGCACAAACACCAGAGCCCAGTTGCTTGTGGAAAGAGCTCCGGCGCTTGGAAGCGTTAGTGAGTGTTTAGGGGCAGAAAAGAAGTAACAAGCGCTCCTGCGCTGAAAGTCACGGAAATCGGACCGTACAGGTCCGAAACGAAAGGCGAGGACGGTAACCGTCCTCCAGATTACCTGCAACAGCGCACAGCTAAGCAGGCAGCTCCGATGGGGAAATCCAAAGGAATCCAAAGCGCTGATCCGGCGGGAACCGCAGTGGATATGCGGAGTCCCCCGGAAGTGCTTCTGTGGAGGAGGAGGTTCCAGGCAAGACAGTATCGCGGTCGGCGTATGTGTGCAGAGGTGAGCACCGGGGCGGCTAACACCGCAACATGACATTCCATAAATCACTAAGATAGGTCTGCACTGAGAGAACCTGCACTGCAATAAGTGCAACATACTGTGCAATATATATTTCAAGTGCAAGTCCAATTATGCAGTGCATGGTCATGCACTCTCAAATCCAACTGTTGCGCTGGCTGGTTGTACAGCATGCATTCAGATGTGTCAGTGTTCCCTGCACCCAATTCTCAACTAGTTTGCATGTAGCACATTTTCATATGTAGAGAGAATGTACCTAAAGGCAGAGTGCAGACTGGTAATTGACTACATTTCTTGAGGTGTCTTTGGCACAGACTATGTCGAAATATTAACCTGTAAGAGAGAAGGGTGTTCTCCATCATATGGCCAACTCATAGCTGTCCAGCCTCAAAACTACTCACATGTGATGTTCTGATAAACCTTTGGATGGGAATGAATGCACTTCATGGCAGAGCTCACTAACTGTTCATGGGATAGCAAAATCACGTAGCAAAGGTGCTATGGTTCACTGAGGCAGTATCCACAAATCCACAAGAGGAAGTAACGGGCAGTTAAATCAATCTCTCCTTTTACACTTCTGGGCAGGTGTGGGATGATCATATTATCGTGCACTCGCTGCTACATCGCCACATTCTTCTCTCACACAAAGAGCATATGCAGCACTGGCAGTAGCAGTACAGGTTTCTGTCATGCACATTACTGGTATAGTAATGGACAGCAGCAGAGTAAGCTACCCTTACATGAAGAGGCACAGCTCAGCAATTGATGTTCAAGTTTGTCTCCCTCGGATATGTAGGAAATGTAGCAGCTGTGAAATCGTCAGACTCACACAGCTGGAAAGCAAGCATTAGCCTCACAGCGAAGGGAAGGTGTGTTAAGTTGATAAGACAGTAAATCTAGAAGTGGAGAGCTCAGCATCATTGAGACAGGGGGCTAGTGAGTAACTGCAACCTCTCAAGATTTCATGTGACACCTAGCAAGGGCATCTAGGCTAAGTCACAGTAGAGTTGGAAACACAGTCCTGGCCTCTCTGATAGTCAAATGCTATCTGGCGAAGGAAGTTTCTTTATTCTTCAACTGCCAGGATTTAGAAATCCAGTAATGGCTGAACAAACACTCTAAAGCGCCACTATTTTATTTTTACTTTTCTCCAGTGATATTGGTGGCTTAGTGGACTAATGCGTCCACTGTAGGCCCCTGTGTTTGACCTCATGGTCACAGCTTCAAATCCTGGCGGGTCGACCTCAGCATTTTATCCTTCCGAGGTCGATTAATTGAATACCATTGGGTTGGATAACAATAAACACCTGTTATTCAGTGCCAAGATACCCTTCTGGGTGAACATGCACTTTACAAATGCACGTTATGTTATCAAGCCAGGACAGGGGCCAGAAACACTAAGGCACCTCTTGCACTGACAGTGGGAGAGTCCGAGTTCAAGATGCAAGATTCTGGTCTTTCACCTTTAAAACTGGGAAAGCTTCATAGTCGGCTTCATCCGTGAAAGGAAAGCACCGTGCTTGTTTTGTGAGCCTGGAGTGGGTGTTTATTTTTTGCAGTTATTTTATATAGCGCGAAAACGACCCAAAAGTATTGGAGCACTTCTCATGAGCACCAGGTACATTACACAAGGTGAAGTTCAAATTTTTTTTTAAGGCACGGGCAGATTAATCAATCAATCCATTTGTAAATGTAAAAATAAATGTAGGATACTTGTAAAGCGCACAGCTGCCCATCACCGGGGCATCCCGGCGCTGTATAACGCTGTGGAACTCTTCCTGGCTCTCCCTGTGAGATGCTCCTCCTGAGCACCCCCAAGGTAAAGCCAGGCATCCCAGTGTTGTAGGGGCCGTTGTGGAGATTAAGCAAGCTATTGCCCAGAGTCGCAGCGTGGGACCCCATGATTAGAGTAGGCGCCGAGGCGAGAATCATCGAGTCCGCAGACAAATGAGCCCAAGACCCTGCCGCGTCGGGAATTAAACCCTGTTCCCGGGCCAGACCTCTGCATCAGGGTCTGCCGCTCTAACCATTGAGCCACACTCCTCCACCAAGAGGAGTGCTACTCACCCGTGAGGGTCTCAAGGCGCTAGAGGGGGTGGGGGACGAGCAGCTACTGACTGAACAGCAGGTCTTGAGTGTAGGAAGGTGGATATCGGACTATGGTTGCCCCCAACTTTTTGCCTAGTGTTTTTCTGGTTTTCGACATAGTTGGCCTGGGATCCTGCTATTCAGGACCCCGGCTTCCTGCTTGCTCTGTTAAAATGGACTCCATGTACCTTAGGTACATATCTAATTGGATACTGGGTCACCTTATCAGGCCCTGTACAGTGTCCCTTAGTTACCCAGGGCATAGGTGCACCCAGGGCCTACCAGGGGCTGCAGCATGCATTATGCTACCCCTGGCTGGCCATCCAAACTGACACAACTGGCTCGTAACACAGCTGGGGCAAGGTGGTGTAATCACCCTTTGCTGTAAATATAGTATACCTATATCTAACCCCAAAATGAACACATATACTCCTATAAGTCACTCCTATGGCAGGCCTTATCAATCCTGGAGGCAGAGTGCTTGGAATTATGTGAGATGATGCTCTAGCATGAGCTGAGCCTGTCTGCAGCTTTCGGAACCATGTCCTTATAGCTGTTCCATGATAACGCTATACCATATACTCTTAAGTGCATTATAATCCTTGCGATTATTGCCAACTTTGGCATAGCATTATCAAAATATGTCGAGTAAGGTGTCATACGAATTAGAATACTACCCACTCGCCAGTTCTGGCGACGGGGGTAGCATTCCACCCTTTTAAAGAGACACGACATGTATGTAACTAGAACCCCGGTTAAAGTTAACCCGAGCATCACAAAATGGATGCTGCTGCCACAGACACAAGTCTGCCCTCCTGCTGCTGGGAGTCCTTCCAGCAACGGAGGCCTGGACAAAGGATTTCCTGCCTGGGGAGGTGCTAGCACCACCCCAAACAGGACTTTGTGTATCCAGATAGGCAGGGCTGAAAGGAATGAGACATGCCTGGGGCACACAAGGTGTCCCTGTGCATACCCCGGTTCAAACCAGTTGCTGGGGCACTCCAGCCCCAGCTCTGGCGCGAAACTGGACAAAGGATAGGGGGTGTAAACACCCCCCTTCCAGGTCCCATCCATGGGAGGGATCTAGTCACAGTACAGCCCCCTTTAGAAGAATAAAGGTAGGAGCTGGTCCCATTCCAAATTAGATTATCCTGAATTGAAACTACAAAGAAGAAACTCTGGACTTTGACGTTCTGTTCCACAGAAGACTGAATAAATCTCCCTTGTGGCCAAGGAGTGACCACCCTGCATCTGCAGGCACCATCAAGTCGTCCTTCCTGGTGGAACCAGACTTCAAGACCCAACGAGACCCGGACTTCCAGACCTCTCCGACCTCAACTCACATCTGCAGCACAGCTGAGATCCGTGGGTGCGACGAGACACTTGGGACCGGCCATCTTGGAGAAACTGCACTTCGCTTCCAGCACGACTTCTGAGGCACCCTCGAGAAAGTGCTTTGGGGATTGAGAAGCCCCAGCCCCGAGCAGCTCCTGCACCAAAGACCAGCCCTCCAGCATCAACGAGATCTGCGTGGGGCCCTTTTACTTGATTGCTGCTCGACGCGTTGTCTGGTCACTTGCCGGCTGGCTAGTGGCCTCCTAGATGACGATCCTTTAAATCTACACCGCTGGTCAGGTTGCTCCAGACTGGCCCTTGCTTCCTTCCAAAAGAGAAGCACCCCGGACCCTCCTGGTCCGCACCAGACGCCATCTTTACTCACCGCGTGGGTTGCCTTTGCCGAGGCCTGTTGACTCGGAATCCGGATCAGACACCGCAGACAGCGAGAGCCTGCGGGGGACAGCTCGTGCCTCCATCCTGGTCGTCGAAGACACCTCCTGGTCCACGTGGCTGCAGAGTCAAGCATCCACTCTTCACCTGATCGCGACAACGTCATCTGGTTCCTTCCTGGTTCCACTCCGGTCACTGGCTAGTGACTGTGAACATTGTCCCCTCTGCTTTCAGGTCTCCATCTTCCTTGATCCACCCTTGGATCACTCCGGACATCTTCCTCCTGGTCGCCTGCAGCATCTTTCTCCAAGGCTCCATTGACTTCAACGCGGAAACCCGACACACTTTCACACCTATGGACCTGCAGCCCGTGGGTGAGGTAACAAGAGCATTTCAGTGCTCATAGGTAGATTGACTCTCCTAGTGTCCATGTATCCTGTAGTTTTAGTCTCAACCAGTCGGAACTGTCTTTACTTACCTATTTCGTAATTTGTTTGTGCCCATTGACTTTGCATTGGAACCCGCGTGTGTGTTCTAACACTGCACGCGCGTCCCGTGGGCCTCCTGCTCCTTACCTAAGGTTAGGGTAGTGTAGCCTCAGCGATTCTACAACCTCTGGGCATCTTCATTTCTTCTATCGTTCTACTTATACCATTTACTTAGTATATGTATAGTATATGTGGAGAAGTGTGGCTCAGGGGTTAGAGGCGGCAGACCCGGAAGCTGAGATCGGCCCTGGACCAGGGTTCAATTCCCCGCCTCGGCGGGTCTTGGGCTAAAAATTCCACAGACTCGATAATTCTCGCTCCGGTGCCTTCTCGACTCACAGGTTCACACTCTGCGACTCTGGGCAATAGCTTGCTTAATCTCCACAACGGCCCCTCGCGGCGGGATGCCTGGCTTTCACCTTGTGGATACCCTGCCGGGGCTATCTCACAGGGGAATACCAGGACGGGTTCCCTAAGCAAGCGCCGGGAAACCCACTGCGGGTAGCTGTGCGCTATATAAGCTCAAATACATTTACATTTAGTATATGGTTTGCCGTGCCCCTAGGGCACCATTGTAATTTGTGCAACTTAATGTATTTTTCTGAAGAGTATTGTTATGTGCTTAGCCCTCTGATCTCATAAAGAGTTCAGAGGTGTTTGTTAGTAATAAATATATTGTTTATTTTCATAACAACCTGTGTGGTGTCCTTTTATTTGGTATTCAAGGGGTTATCTGTGGTAAAACAGCTGGCTTCACATGCCAAAAGAGTTTAGCCTAAGACTGCTTTGTCCATGCTACAATTAGGATAGCTGGTCTATGAGGTTGACTTACAACCAATCACCATAAGGGTTGTTTGGACTGATACAAGGTGATCACTAGAACTAGTGAGCATCATATATCAGGCCAACTTCTCACATTGAGGAGTCTCCTGAAGGTCAGTAAGTCCTGGGTCTGCCGCATGTGGATGGGGAGTGTGTTAAGGTATGCTGATCTGGCGTTGTGGAGTGCTTTTTGAGTGTGGGTGAGGAGCTTGATGGTGAACCTCTTGTTGACCGGAAGCCAGAGCAGATCTCTTAGGTGGGCGGTGAAGTAGCTGTGGCGAGGGATTCAGAGGATGAGGCGTGCGGAGGCATTTTGTATGCGTTGAAATCTTTTCTGGAGTTTGGTAGTGGTTCCCACGTAGATGGTGTTACCGTAGTCTAGCCTGCTGCTGACAAGGGCTTGGGTGACTGTCCTTCTGGTTTCGGTGGGGATCCATCTATAGATCTTGCGGAGCATGCGGAGGGTGTTGATGCAGAAGGAGTAGACAGCGTTGACTTGCTGGGTCATGGAGAGCGTTGAGTCCAGGAGGAACCCTAGGTTGCATGCGTGGTTGTTTAGTGTCTGGGCAGATCCCAGCGTGGCCAGCCACCAGGAGTCGCCCATGCGGAGGGGGTGGAGCCGAGGATGAGGACCTCCGTCTTGTCAGAGTTCAGCCTCAGACGGCTGGTCTTCATCCACTCTGCGACGGCCTTCATTCCCTCGTGGAGGTTGGATTTGGCGGTGGTCGGGTCCTTGGTGAGGGAGAGGATCAGCTGGCTGTCGTCGACGTACGAGATGATGTTGAGGTGGTGCGATCAGACGATGGTGCCATGTAGATGTTGAAAAGGGTCTGGCTGAGGGATGATCCTTGGGGTGAGCCGCAGGTGAGCCTGGTGGCTTCAGATCGGAAAGGGTGGAGGTGAACTCTCTGTGTTCTGCCGGTGAGAAAGGAGGTGATCCAGTTCAGGGTTTTGTGGCGGATCCCTGCATCGTGGAGGCATGTGCGCAGGGTGTGGTGGCAGACGGTGTTGAAGGCGGCCGAGAGCTCGAGGAGGATGAGGGCCGCGGTTTCGCCGTTGTCTAGCAGGGCCCTTATGTCGAAGGTGGCGGCGATGAGGAAGGTTTTGGTGCTGTGATTGCTGCGGAAACCTAATTAGGAGGAGTCCAGGATGTTTTTTTCCTCGAGGAAGTGGGTCCGTTGTCTGTTGGCAGTTTTCTCAATGACTGTGCCTGGGAACGGGAGCAGGGAGATGGGTCGAAAGTTTGTGAGGTCCTTTGGGTCCGCCTTGGGTTTTTTTAGTAGGGCGTTGATCTTGGTTTGTTTCCAGCTCTCCGGGAAGGTAGCGGTCTAAAAGGAGCCGTTGATGATCTTCCGGAGTTGGAGTGCAATTATGGGGCTTGCTGTGTTGAAGATGTGGTGGGGGCAGGGGTCGGAGGGTGAGCCAGAGTGGATGGTGTTCATGATTTTGATGGTGACTTCGTCGTTGGCGTTGTTCCAGGAGAGCAGGAGGTTGGTGTGTTTGGTGGGCGTTGGATCGGGGGTGTTGGAGTCAGTCGTCGGTGTCTGGGTTTCAAAGCTGTCGTGGATGTCTGCGATCTTGCGGTGGAAGTAGGTGGCCAGAGAGTCGCAGAGTTCTTGCGACGGCGGGATGTCATTGGAGCTGGAGCTGGGGGTGGCGAGTTCTTTCACGATGTTGAAGAGCACTTTGCTGTTGTGTGCGTTGTTGTCGATGCGTTCTTTGAAGGAGATCCTTTTGGCGGATCGAATGAGTTGGTGGTGCTTGCGTCTGGCGTTCTTGAGGGCTGCATGGTTGTCTGGTCGTGTTGCCACTGCTTCTCGAGTCTTCAGCAGTTTTGCTTGGAAGTTTGGAGGTCGGCGTTGAACCAGAAGGCTCTCGTGTCAGTGAGCCTGTTAGAGGGTTTCCTGATTGGGGCAAGGGTGTTGGCACAGTCGTCGATCTATTGTCTGAAGTTGTGGGCCGCTGTGTTGGTGTCAGTGGGCTCGGATGGAGGGTCTCAGGGGAGGGTGGTAATAAGCTAGTCTTCAGTGACTTTGTTCCGGCTGCGGTGTGGGATTCGCTGCGCTTGGTTGTGCGTGGTGTGTTTCTGGAAGGAGAAGTGGATGCAGTGGTGGTCGGTCCAGAGGAGTTTGGTGGTGTGTCTGAAGGTGACATGGTTGCTGGCAGAGAAGATGGGGTCTAGCGTGTGTCCGGCGGAGTGGGTGGCTGTCGTGATGAGCTGTTTGAGTCAGAGGTTGGCGAGGTTGTCAATCAAGGTTGTGGAGTTGTTGTAGTTGGCGTTCTCGAGGTGGAAGTTCAGATCTCCGAGGAGGATGTAGTCTATGGAGGCGAGGGCGTGCGTGCTGATGAGGTAGGAGATGGAGTCGCTGAACTGCAGTCAGGGTCCCGGGGTCTGTAGATGAGGGTTCCTCTGAGGGTGGTGTTGTGATTGATGTGGATCTGAAAGTGTAGGTGTTCGGCCATGCTGAGGGAGTCTTTGGTGTTGGTAGAACTTTTGATGGTGTTCCTGTGAACGATGACGATTCCTCCTCCTGGTTTGTTGTTTCGGTCCCTATGGGTGATCTTGTAGCCGTCCGGGATGGCTATGGCTATGTCGGGTGCCGAGGAGACGTTCATCCAAGTTTCCGTCAGGAAGGCGACGTCCGGGGAGGATGAGTAGAGAAGGTCCCAGAGTTCAACGGCGTGCTTGTGGACTGAGCAGGTGTTGAGTAGTATGCATCTGAGATGGTTGTGGCCTGCTTTGGTGGGAAGGGCAGGACGTGCAGGTGTGTGCTGGCTGGTGTCGCTGCAGTTTTGGCAGGTGAAGGGCCCGTGGGTGAGCGGCATCGGTTGTTGTGACACTCGCGGGGGCCAGGGGGTCTGGGCGCGGTCCAGGCGCAGACGGGCTCCCCTGACTCGCGCCTTCCGTCGGCATAAGTAGGGGGGCAGGAGCAGAGGTCGGGAGGCGGGAGCGGACTTGAGTAGGGGCGGGGCCGCATGGTCAGCAGCGGCGGGAAAAAAGGGGCTGTAGCGAGGGGAAAAAAATTAAACAGTAGCGAGGGGAGAATTCATTAAATGAAACAGAAGGGAAACACAGTTCAGCAGGGGCAGCAGAGGGACTGAACAGAGAGCCCGGGAGATGACGGATGGCACACAGGCGACCTGAGGCACTGGGACGGGCTGCTGGCTCAAACCCTGCCCGGCCGAAGGTCTCTGTGCGTGCTGGCGCGGTGATCAGTAAGGTGGAGCTGCTGGGTAGAGTGCTGGCCTTGGCCCAGGGGTCATGGTTTCAAAGTGATCTGCCCAAAATAACAGGATGTCTAGCAATCATGAGACACAAACCTGGTCCCCAAGGTTCAAAGTTGGCAGCTCTGGCTGTAAAAGGTGGGTCGGGAGAGGGGTAGGTATGTGTGTGGTGGGTGTGTGTGAAGGGCATAGGGATTGTGGTTAGTAAAATGGTGGGACAAAATGGGGTGGTGATGGACGGAGCATCTGAATCAATCAAACACTCACACCCAGTCAAAAGATCTGGGTTTAATCCATCACAGTTCTTTAGCCCACTCTGCCACCCCAGTTCAGACATGGCTATATGCAAATCAGTCTGACCCTGTGCCTCATGGGAACAGTCCAGCCCGAACTGCCAAGCCATGTCTTCCCTGGACCGGAAACAAGCTTCTGAGGACCGGTTTCTGGCATTCCAGCCGTCTTCAGCCCGGCTTGCTTGAATCCAGTGGCAAATTAAAACAGATTACTTGTTTCTCCCCTGAGGCGGAAGCCGGGGGTATCTTACAACTATCCCCTTTCTTAGCGACTTTAACCGAATTATTGGCGATATTTACAATCATTTTTTAAAACTTGTACCATATTTTAATTGGAGCTTTTTAACTGTGTAAATGTACGCTTGGGCTCATTAGACTGTTTTTGACGAGATTACTTCGTCCTGGGCTTAGGCACTCAGCTCTCACCCCCGGCGCAGCCGATTGCAGCGCTGACGCCGGCTGGTGAAACGCTAAGCCGCCATCTTGGGGGGAGGCAGGGTAGCGCTCCAGCTTTTGGACGCCTCCCGCCCTCCCGTGCTACTTAAGGCGTCCTCCTTCCTACTACTGCTGACAGATTACTTGTTTCTCCCCTCAGGCGGAAGCTGGGGGTATCTTACAACTATCCCCTTTCTTAGCGACTTTAACCAAATTATTGGCGATATTTACAATCATTTTTAAAAACTTGTACCATATTTTAATTGGAGCTTTTTAACTGTGTAAATGTACGCTTGGGCTCATTAGACTGTTTTTGACGAGATTACTTCGTCCTGGGCTTAGGCACTCGGCTCTCACCCCCGGCGCAGCCGATTGCAGCGCTGACGCCGGCTGGTGAAACGCTAAGCCGCCATCTTGGGGGGAGGCTGGGTAGCGCTCCAGCTTTTGGACGCCTCCCGCCCTCCCGTGCTACTTAAGGCGTCCTCCTTCCTACTACTGCTGACAGATTACTTGTTTCTCCCCTGAGGCGGAAGCCGGGGGTATCTTACAACTATCCCCTTTCTTAGCGACTTTAACCGAATTATTGGCGATATTTACAATCATTTTTAAAAACTTGTACCATATTTTAATTGGAGCTTTTTAACTGTGTAAATGTACGCTTGGGCTCATTAGACTGTTTTTGACAAGATTACTTCGTCCTGGGCTTAGGCACTCGGCTCTCACCGCCGGCGCAGCCGATTGCAGCGCTGACGCCGGCTGGTGAAACGCTAAGCCGCCATCTTGGGGGAGGCAGGGTAGCGCTCCAGCTTTTGGACGCCTCCTCACCCTCCTCCAAGAATGGATATAAAGAAGGGGTCTTCCCGTCCGCGCAGCGGGCGGGCGCGCCTAAGGCAAGCCCGTCTGCGCCCGTCCGCGCCTGGCCCGCGTCCAGCGCCGGTCCCCCTGCCTCTTTTACCCCGAAAATCTCTTGGACCAATACACAGCTCCTTCAATTTAGACAAGGCATATGCTCTCCAGATGCCTGCTGCTGTCCATCCACCTTAGAGGCCTTCCCCTATAACTGTTCTTTGTGTAGGTTCGCCATTGCTCCTTATCGGAATCGGCGCTCTCCTACAGTGAAGGTCACTAAGCCCCAACCGTATCCTACTTTAAAAGCTGCCCTAGTTAATTGTCGCTCCCTACCGTGCCATGCCAATGAGATATGGCTATCTATTGATACGCAGGGTTGGGATATCCTATTTCTCACTGAAACGTGGCTTAAAGATACCTCCAGACCTGATATTCATCTAGCCACTCCTTCTGGCTACCGATTGGTAGGCATCAATCGTGAAAATAACAAAACTGGAGGGGGCCTGGCAGTGATTTTAAAATCACACCTCAAATTAACTACTAAGAAGCTTACTAATCTAGGACTTATTGAAGCTATGTACTTTACAATCCTGGACTCAGCTGCTATTATATTAGCTGGTATCCTGATATATAATCCCCCTACCGCCTCCTCTTCCTCACTCACTAGCTTACTACAAACTATAGCTGATCTCTCCTTAAAACATGCCTATTTTACGGTGTTAGGAGATTTTAATTTACATGCTGACAACCCTTCCTGCTCTCAGGCGTCGCTCCTAATTGATACTCTGCAAGGATTAACCCTGTACCAATTGGTTAAAGGCCCGACACATACGGCGGGACATACCCTTGATCTCATATTCACGAATCACCCTGGTATTACTTTGCTTCCTGCACTGCCCCTTACTTGGTCTGATCACTTTCTTCTCCCTTTTGAAATCACCATTCCCTCCCTGCCTCTCCCCTCCTCCTTGAACAGAGAGAACGGACGCAAATGGCCTAAAGTAACCTGTGCCACCTTAGATCCCCACTTTTCCTACCAGCTCAATCCTTCCTTAGATTTTAATGAGGAAGTTACTAGATATAACTCAGCGCTTACTACTGCACTTGATGTCATTTCCCCTTTGGCCCCTATCTCTTCTGTCAGATCCCGCCCCTCTGCTCCTTGGTTTTCTCCCGAGCTACGGGAGGAAAAAAGTCGTTGCAAACGACTTGAACGTCTATGGCGGCAGTCCTACGATCCTGAGGCCAAATCACTATATAAGTCAGCTTTGAACAAATTTCAAAAGCTAAAGCGGTCCACGATGAGAGGTTACTTCTCACAGTTAATTAAAAAAGCTGAGAATTCCACCAAAACTCTCTTCAAGATAGTGAAGGATTTTGTTACTCCCCCTGCTCTGAAGGCCCAGAGCTCTCCTAGTCAGACCCTATGCAATGGACTCTCTGATTTTTTTCAAGAAAAAATTATTAAGCTATCCTCTTCATTTCAATCAAGCTCATCCTCCCCTATGACCACTGAGCCCGGCACTTTGAAATGTTCATTGAATTCTTTTGATGAAATTATGCCTGATATAGCTGTCAAATTACTCCGTCAGGTAACCTCGGGGTCACCATTGGATCCAGTCCCCGCTAAAGTGATGGGAAATCTTGCTCCGATCTTAACCAACCCTCTCCTCTCTATATGGAACGCCTCTTTAACCAGAGGGCAGTTCCCCACATTGTGGAAACAGGCCATGCTGGTCCCCATTCTAAAAAAGACGGACGCGGATCCCTCACAATTTTCCAACTACCGGCCAATATCTCTCCTTCCCAAACCGGCAAAGATTCTGGAAAAGGTAGTTCAGAGGCAATTGTCTCAATACCTAGAAATAAACCAGCTGCTGCATGACTCCCAGTCCGGCTTTAGAACCGGCTTTAGCACAGAAACTGCTCTGCTAGAGGTATCAGAGACGATTCGAGAGTGTGTGGACAGGGGAGAGGACGCAATGCTGGTCCTCCTCGACCTGTCCGCCGCTTTCGATACGGTGTCTCATGATATATTACTGGATCGTCTACAGCAGCTGGGTATCGGAGGCACTGTATTGACCTGGATCAGTTCGTTCCTTACTGGGAGGTCACAGAGAGTTCTTCTGCGGCCCTTTGTCTCAGAAGATAAACCTCTCCTTTGCGGTGTGCCTCAAGGCTCGGCCTTGAGTCCTCTGTTGTTTAATGTTTATTTGGGCCCTCCTGCCAGAGAGGTTGAGTCGTGGGGGTTCAGGGTGGTCTCTTACGCTGATGATACGCAGCTTATTTTTTCTTTTAGAGACCACTCTGATCACCACTTCTCTAACTTCCGCAACTGCCTGGGCAATATTTGCTCTTGGATGGCTGCAAACCATCTGGTTCTAAACGCTGACAAAACGGAGGTCCTATTTTTTAACCAAAAATCTGCCCCTCCCACCACCCTCTGGTGGCCTGCCGTTTTGAATCCGCCTCCTATTCCAGTTCAGTCTGCCCGTAATCTGGGTTTCCTTTTTGATAACACTCTGTCCTGTAAAGCCCAGATCAACAAAGTGACATCCGCCTGCTTTGGCAAACTGCGCATGATCAGGAAGATTTTTCCTTTCCTCCCTTTGGACTCTCGTAAGACTGTTGTCCATGCCCTGATCACGTCGCATTTAGACTATGCCAATAGTCTCTATGCAGGCGCCCCTCTCTACCTTGTTGAAACGTTACAAGTGGTTCAAAATGCAGCCGCCAGATTAATTGGAAATATTCCCTTCCGCCACTCTGTTGCTGCTTATCGGAAAGAACTGCACTGGCTTCCCATCTCCAGACGTATTCAGTTTAAAGTCCTGATCCTGGCCTTTCGTGCCATCAATGGCTCTGGTCCTGTCTACCTGAGTACAAGACTTAAACTATCCCGCTCTGTCAGAACATTAAGATCTAACAGCCTACGTCTCCTGGTGGTACCCAGATTTCGCCGCGCCAGGAGCGGGGGCAGAACGTTCGGAGTGGCTGCTGTCAAATATTGGAACAGCCTCCCACTGGACCTTAGGTTCATCGACTCAGAGCAAGTGTTCCGTCGTAAACTTAAGACCTGGCTGTTCACTCTCCCTTAAATTTCTTTCTCCCTCTGTACTACCTGCTCCGGTCATTCCCCCCTCTGATTGATAAGTATTCTGTAGCGCCGGGACACCCCCTTCGGGGGTAGCTGTGCGCTCTATAAGCTTCCTAATAAATAAATAAATAAGTGAGCAAGGCACTCGCATCTGAGCATACCTGGCCACACTTATGGCGGCCAAAAGCGGTACAAAAGGATGTGGTGATGGACGGAGCATCTGAATCAATCAAACACTCACACCCAGTCAAAAGATCTGGGTTTAATCCATCACCGTTCTTTAGCAGCTCCACTCTCTATTCGTAATAAGGGCACTCTTTGCTCCATTCACCCAGTCTGGAGTCTGTGAGAGGGAGGTTATGGCCCTACCTCTTTTCCTGCCCTGCTCTCCAAATCCCATGGCAGCAAGTCCTGAATACTGTATTAAGAGAGCAGAGTGAGTGCAGCGGTTGTAGGAGTCACAGTGTGCGAGGCTGGAGAAGGTGCTGTCTGCTGAGTGGTTGAAGTGCCTAAAAAACCATGGGAACTGTGATGCTGTATGAAACGGGGCAGGCAGGGTGAGTGAGTTTGGGGACGGGGTCAAAACAGTGGCTTAAAAAACCCCAAAATATTTTCTAACTCTTTGTGGTCTTTCACCTTCAAGTAACTACATATATTACAAGCATTGGCATAGCCAATAGGTCTAGCTTTTGGGACCTTATAAGTATTTAGTTAAGCAGCAGAATATTCTTGGTGCTACAACATCAATAGTTGTATGGCTAAACACTTATAAGGTCCAAAAGGCGAGAACTATTTGCAATGCCAAGGCTTTTTTTTTTTTAGCTATGTCACCTTGTGTCATGGTTGAGGGGGAGGTACACCTCGGGTAGTAAATAATTGGATGAGGAAATGTGAGGAAATAGTGCGTCCTACAGTGGGACAGTAAGATTTCCCACGCCCCTTTCCAAAATTTCTGAAAAAGTCTTTAGGTAGAGAAAAAGCTGCTAAACACTCAAGGAAACAAAGCAGATCTACTTCGCCATAAATACTCATTGCTGTCAGAGCTTACAAGCTTCCGGATTCACTATGTGAGTAGCGTATCCAGGCTAGACCTTCTCTTTTGCACCCAGGACAAAGGAATGGGAATCAAAGGGTCATAAGGCTGGCGTCCTGTTTAAATTACAAATACACAACAAGCTACAAGTGGCCTTTTCCTGCAATGCCCAGCGGCAACTGAACCCAGATTTCAACCTGTTTAGCCGCTGCTTGACACCATGCAAGCCTTGAAGTGCCTGCCTGAGGGGCTTAAAAATTGCACTGCAGTGCTGTATTGGTCCTTAAAGTACTAAAGTCAGACAGTAAAACCTGACCACGACAAACCTGATTGGAGCTCTGATCTTTGCAGTCAGCATCAAAATTTGACCTAGGCCTGGTCTACCGCAACCATTGACTCATGGGCAGCTTATGCTTATTGTTGCTATTCCTACTTAGATCTTTAAAATCACCCTCTGTTACAATTAATGGATTTGTCATTTGGTATTATTTTGTTTATTAATCTATTTCGGTTTGACATTTTTGTTTTGCATTTTGACTTTATTGCTGCTTTGGTTCTCAAATACTTCACATATTTGATTAAGCCTTTTTGCTCTGTGGCACAGCTAACAAGGGGCAGAGTGCAGGTTAATGTAATGACTGAGGGTTCTTCCCCACAAGGGTTAGGATTATTCCTGGAGAAGGGTAGTAAGCCACCCCAAAGAATCCAATTTCTTACAAAAACTACTTGACAGATTTGAAGGACTCAATGGGTGGGCATCTGGTTTATCAGTAAACAAAAGGCTCATCTTTACTCCTAAATATAAATGCATCAAGAGCGATTACAAGGGCCTCTGTAGTTTCAAATAATTAAATCCACTTTTGAGATGCCTAAGTAACTCAGAAGAAGATTAGGTATGCCCAGAAATAGGTCTCGATAAAACAGTACCCTTGTTATTCAACCTTCACCTCACTAATGAGGCGCAATAAAGCTTTAACATCTTGGGTTTCTATTTGCAGGGTGCTACGTATGAAGTTGACAGTTCTTTGAACTGAGCAAAGGCAGATTTGCCTGACAAGTTCCAGGCTGCAAAGGCACACCACGTGGTCCAACCACGAAATGCACCTACAGTAATTACAAGTGGGTCAAACGGATTCAATCAATCCTGCGTGAATACTAGGCGAAATCAGTGTAATGGGGGATTGGAGCAACCTAGGACTCCACAGTAAGGAAGTCAAAACCTCAACTGAAAGATGGGTCTTCATTCTGAACCATAGAAACAAGGACCACTTTAAATGGATTCAGGATAAAAAGTGCAGTGAACATTTAATTCCAACCTTTTGATCCAAAGCCTATCTATATGCATACAGAAAGTATGTACTCTAACAAGCTACAAAAATAACAGCCGTTAATAATTTCGCAGACTGCCCTGTGCTCATCACATTCCTTTTAGAGGTAGTGAAAGGTTAGGGTCCTCGAACAATAAATTCCACTAACACAATACTTTGTCTTTTATGCCTCTACTGCAGTCATGGTCCGTCTAAGCCCACTACGCTGAGTCCTCGGGTGCCAATTTAAGTTGGGCACCAAATACAAGGAAGGGAAAAACAATATATAGTGAGCATGCCAGACTCATTTGCGCGCAGCACCCTTAGCTCGCTGGAAACAAGCCAGCTGCAAGCTGACTGAAAGCCAAATATTTAAAGTAGCTGAAAACCAAATCAACTATATAAGTACATCTTTGTATTCTTAAGTTACTAATTAACTGCTAGGCACCAATTAGGGGAAGAAGGACGCAGAAAAATTGTGTTTCCTTGAGGAAAACAAATAGAGTTTTCTTTAAGAATTCATCACAAATGTTGCACTTCTAACAGAGTATGGCAAAACTTTGAAGCCAATCACCAAGACCGATGTGGACCTCGTAATGGAGCAGTTAATTAAAAACTGTCATAATAAAATAGTATGATGACCAAGTACGTTTTGGATCCATTTCTAAATAACTCTGCCCAAGGACCCTCATGAAGCCGCCAATTATCTATTGCCCAAATGGTACATCGTTTCCAGGTTAACTGACCACCTGCTATTATAGACCTAGGGGAATACCAGACCATGGGTCAGTTTGCAAACATGAAAAGTGAGCTGAAGTACCAGGGCCATGGGTTAGGACCTTTTGCAACGGTGACTCAAAGGCCGAGATGAACTGCCGTTTCCCAGCTACAGGTGAGAAATAATCCGGCACACCCCTACTTCCCCCTGTAGTATTCCACTCGCTGCTGCTGAAGTATCCACCACCGCAGCAATAAGTTAAAACAAAAGAAAATCGGGTACAGACACGGACGAGATCGAAGCCAAGCAGGTGAGGTATGAGAAAGAAGTGGTAGAGGCAAAAAATGCAAGCTATGAATGGGACCAAAAAAGACTGCCAGTGAGCGAGAAGGGACGTGATATACAAATAAAAATGCAATAAAACATTCATAGGCGGAACATTTTCCATGTAAGAGAACCGTTGAGGAGAAAGACGAATGAGTGAAAATGATTTACAAGATAACAAGGGCTGAGGCTAAAGTGGTACGGACAGTGGAAACAGTGAAAAGGGGATGAGGATGTATTAAATGTGCACGAAAAAAGGGAAACAGAATCTAGACATGGAATGTTGTACGAGTGAAAGGGAACAAGAAGTCAAATGACTGAGTAAAGAAATAAAATATTTAAAAACTGAAGCAAGTAGTAAATAGAGGAAGATTAAAAATTTACGAAAAGGGCAGAAACTAAGAACGTCACGCTAGTGATGAACTGAAAACGGTGGAAGAAAAACAAAAGGAATTAAAAAACACTACTACATAAAAGAAATCTGTATTATTGAATGGTGAGAAAACAGAAGCAATACGAGGTAAACAGGAAAGCAATGTCTCGAAAAACTGAAGATTCGGCCAGCAGACTTCTGCGTTCAAAAGCGTGCAAGAGCCCCGCTGGGTCTCTGCATGATGTCCGAGAAGCATGCAAAGTTCACCAGGATATCCCCAAGACCTCAGGGGATCGCACAGCATTTTAGAAATCTAACAGTTTACCAGCCACACTTGAGTGACTTACAATATTATCAGGTGATTACGAGACACGAAATAAAGAGACCAGTTTACTGGAAATTAAGGGAAACGAAAGGTTAACATTTTAGCATTTTACCCAAGAGACCCTTTGACTTTTGAAAAGTCCCTATTTAACTTTACAAGCGGTCATCTTATCGCGATCCACATACAAACGGGTGGTTCCAACAACCTTTGCATCCCAAAACAAGCGCGGCAGGCTGCCGTCAGCAGGGGTAGGCGCGCGCCTTGTGCGGCAGCAGGGGCAGGAGGGGGCTGTGCGATTCACTTGCGGGAGCGATAATTGCTACAATATGGCAGCGCTCGCTCCCGCAAGTAAATCGCCACACGTGCATGCTTTGCCATTGAAGACAATGGAACGCGTGCACGTTGTTGGCTGAAAAGCCAAAGCGATCGCAAAAGGTCTTTTTGCCTATGCAGCACATGCGTGCTGCGTAGGCGAGACCGAGAAATGGACAGCTTTAATTAAAATTAACTGAAAGTTATGTTAATCAGTGGGAAATGCACTACCAGACATTATAAAACCTCTATTAGTTAATGCACTGACCAACCCATGTACATTTAGCACTGAAGGCAGAAATCTATCTGTCAGCACAGACACCCACACGTGCGGCTGTGAAAGTTTTGCTGCAGACTACTGAAGCCAGTCACAGTTAGGCGTCTTGGAGGCCACTAAACTCCATCAGAGACAACTTCAAACTGTCAAAAGAGTCAGGCCAGCCCTCGAGTACCGGGGATGGAGGTTGTGAGATGCCTGCATACTGGGTCTCTCTGCTGAAGAAGGTTCTGGTCACCGGAGGAGGGAGGGGCGAGTTCTGCTCACATGCAATAAAACAGCTCTGTATCCTCAGGGGCCTGTCCTGGAGACTTTGATGCCACCTAGAAGTGATGCTGAACCAGTGACAATGTGGGGTTATGACCCTGAGATCCCCAGAAAATCATTTCTGTAGTTAGAAAAAAAAATCTGCGGTGGGGCGAGTGCAGGCATCGGGAGGGATTTTGAGCTGGGCATGAGGTTCAGGGGCAACAGTAGGGGGTGGGGGGACAACAGTCTAAACATTTTTCATGTGACTGTAACATACCCAAGCTTTGAGGGCACTTTGCCTAAATAGAGCTTCAGAAAATCTGATCAGATCACAGGCAAACTGTGACACTTTCTGATTACAGCCTCCATTCCTGATAGGAGGAGAGCTACGAAGGTCGAAAGTCTGCTGCAGTGATCTGTTTGTAACTTACATGACATACATAGATACCTGTATGGAGGTTTCGTTGGTTATTGCACCTGCTACCACATACAAAGTAAAGAGACACCTGCAGGTCCCCAGCTTCGATTCCAGTGTATTAGATCAGCAAAGGGGGTATTTTCTTCAGTAATCTGTTTGCAATGTGGCTGTCCCAGGCTCGAAAGCCAGTAGCTAGCTTGAAGTGTTGAAGAGAGAGAGAGAGAGAAAATGTGAGCAGTAGACTGCATGTGAGCATATATTGGTGTAAGGCAGTGTAGAGTCGATGGTTATTTTTATTGCATGTTCAGTAGTTGATATAGTTTAACTCCCTGGAGCAGGGGGATAACAGAACACCCTAACTTGAGGTGCTTAGCAAGAACCGAAGTGTGTGCATGGAGTCTGTGAAGAAGGTGCGAGGACTAGTAGTTAGTGGTGCATCACTGGTTTGTGCACTCATGTAAAGTTCGTTTTGATATTTTTCAACTTTCTTTAAGACACACACAGTCCGAAAAACAGGGAGAGAGATGTTTTAAAGCAGACTTTCACCTGCTAAAACCAGTATATTACCAAGGTGAGCCGGTTTCCAAAAGGAGTAAACACACAATGATAAAGTACCGGAGTACGGCAGCTGCGAGGCGAATAGGAGCTCATGGACTGCTACTACAGAGTGCTGGGGTGTCTCTTGGAATTTCTGCATGCATCCTGTGCAGTCCACGTGCAGGACATTCTGTGCCAGGGGAGTGTCACGGGATAACTGCCCAATTTGCAATGCTAGAATTCCTCCAGTTCCATCGTAGCTCGTAAATGCATACAATTATCACCAATGGCGTTAAGAGCACTAGTTGGAAATGTCACATTGCGTGCAATACGAGGCGCACACTCTATTAGCACACCGATGATGACTGACTCGGGACACTGGATTTTCAACATCTCTTCGTATTTACAAATATTATGTAATAGCATACAGAGGCTCACTGTTCACCACCTCAATCCTCATCCAATGCAAAAAGAGGGCAACTCTGATCAGGCACTTTGCAGGTAATGGATAGCAGCTTCTATCCCAATGTCTTATAAAGGAAATTATTACAAATCACCTATCCGCCTCACCACTTTTAAAATCCACTAGCCACCACTGTCAATACCATCTACGATGATATGAGGTCAAATAAACATATTGCTAATTTGATTTAATGCTAATGTGTGCCGGCGTTTAGATATTGAGCACGGGAATTCTTGTTTATGATCTGGTACAATTCTTTAATGCCAAATTTAGTACAATATTTGTTGCAGCATAGCTGAGCTCCACTTAAAGAACAGTCCCCTTCAAACTCCAAGTTAGCACGCTCTGTTTTCTCTTGTGGAATCTGAACTGGGGACTACCGTAATGCCATTATTTTGACTGAAATCCATTGAGCTCTCAACAGCATGTTTGCATTTATTCTTCCCTTTGTGACCAGAGAGGATAAAGTTAACAACATTCCTACGCCCCTGATGCCACAAGCTCACTTGGCATCAGCCTTGTAACATTAATGCCACCCTTTCTCCTCACCTCACTCTCATGTCGAGCCACCAACAGCAAGATATTTGTGTTTTCCTCTTGTGATAAAATAGAGACAGCTTCCTCACGGGTCTGCAAGTCCACCCCATTGATCTTAAGACAGAGAGACACCCGCTTGCTGAGACTGCCGCTTGTTTAGACTGACGTTTCAGTCTCCCAGCCAGTTACTTGCCAGAGGCCTCTAAAGCGTCTCCAGCTATCTGCCAGTCTTTCTGATTGGCTGTGAGCCCCAGAGTGCCCACAGCCTGTATTATGTACGCAATTTAATATCTACTTGTCCGTCGGAAAAAATATGCATGAAATCTTCTTGCCCATCATATATATCAACATGGTTCGGGCGCCGGGCAATATGATTTTCCTACTCCTGCTGGGGCCATGAGAATGCTCAGTTAGGTCCATCCAGAAGGAATACTATATATTATATTTTAGGGTAAGCTATAATCCACTTGCACACATCTACCTTCCCTACAAGAGTAGATAAGGATTCCTTTTGTCCAGATGGAATGCCATGATCCTCTGGACAATAACAGGCATGAAACATGTTGAACTCCATACTTTTCACACACATTAACTAAGAGCTTGAGAGGTTCATGACAACCTGCTCTTGCCCTACTTTTTAATCATAGTAAAGGAACCCAGTGAATAAAGAGTCTTTTGGGTCCATTTAGATATTTTTATTGATACACCATCTCTCCACTTCTACTCAGAAGTAACCACCACAACCCACCATTCAGATTGCCAAAATGAAAAGACTTCTGGCAAAGAGCTCCCCTGAGGGACCCATTGGGTATGACAGCGCCAGCCCAACAAGGATCTGCCTGATGATGAAGCATTGCCAATACTGCTCACACAATTTTGTCATAGAAGCAAAAAGTTGAGTTCATGATTCTCAACTTGAAAGACCACTCTTTCAGTCCTGCAATATGTCTCAAAAAATAAATTTATTTCTTTTCTACAAACAATTTTTGGGGGATTTTTTTCGTTTTGTTCTATCAACATAAAGCGTTCATGGATCACAATTTGAAACAATTCTATTAGTTCTTGGATAACGCTAAAAGGGAAATCTGAGTCTTTAGAAGAGAAAAGTGAATATATACAGTTTGGTGTGGAAAGGATCGTGTAGGCAGAGACAAAAGGGGGACAAACTACATATATTTAAAACACTTATTCATCAAACTAGCAAGGCATCACTCATCCCACACTTATTCATCAAACTAGCAAGGCATCAACACATACAAAGTAGTGGGGGAACGGAGAAGTATGTGAAAAAAGTGAAAGTCAAAAAACGTGGAAGGAACTGAATTGGTTGTCCTCATTACCAAGGCCCTCTCAAATATTTACAACTAGGGTGGGCCTAGGGAACTGAATTTCTCTTTTGAAAACCAAATAGTAGTCTAAATTGAATGCAATTAAATGAATCAAATGCAAAACATGCAGTCGTCAAGTCAATATGCACAAGTATGTCAATACAAGTAGGTCATACACAGGTATGTCAATACAAGTACTTTTTGATTCTATGACAAAATTGTGTGAGCAGTATTGGCAATTGTTTTGTTTTATATATAGATGTGGCGCTGCCTTACTGCGCTTAAGCCAAACCCTTTTTTCTTCTCAGGCTGATGATGAAGCATGGCACTCTCTAGGGTGTATGAGGGCCCTTGCTCCTAACAGAAGAAACCCCTTCGTGTTAGACCTAGACGCCCCTATTGGAACAGCATACTCTTTGTTCAGCTAGCTGCACATAGGGGCACGTATTCTGGCCCTTTCTCAAGCCCCGATCCCCCAGTTTCTTTGGCTTTGAGGTTTAGACTAAAACAGATACAACATTCTCTCCTTTATGAAAACATTAGTGAGTAAAATATCTCTGCCAATTAAGTCACTTGGCCAATACAAAAAACAATGTTCTCGTCTGGTTATTTTTTTATATTCAAGAATGCATATCTGTAAAGCCTAAGGTAATTGTACCTAATGGATAATGATTTGGAGTACACATCAAGTTTCAAAAGGGGATTCATTCCATACTATGCACTGTACACAAAGAAATACTAACATAAAGATCAAGGATATTGTACTCTAATGTAATGTGCTCAAACTCACCTCAATTGTGGGCAGAGTTTTGTTCTCATCTGTGCTACTGGCTCCAAGTATGCTGCCAGCGAATCGCCCCTCACACTCGTAGCGAAACCGCATTCCCCGTTGCTTTGGTTGCTCCTTTATATGCAACTTTGGTGTCTTCTTCTGAAGAAATTCCTCAAGTACATTGCTAGCATTCACAGCATGGTGCACCGTGGAAGCAGAGGGGTTATCGTGTGGGATCCACTGGCCATGACTAAGTGGTGCTGAACTCCGTGGAACAAGAGTTGGAGGAATTGAATTTGAAGTTGGGTTCAGGAGCGTCAAATTCTTTATCATTTTGTTGATATTGGTGACCGGATATTGAGCTGTATAATTACACATATCTGGAACATTTTGACCATTAGAGGACACTGTGAACTCGTTTTGTTGAATAGAAGGCCCAGGATTCGAGCATCTTGGCACAAGGAGACTGGTCTTTTCTGCTGCAACACTCCCTTGCACTCGGTGGCTCGTAGGAAGTTGATGTGCTTCTCTGGCCTCCTGTTTTATGAAGTTCTTCATCTCAGGAGTACAACTCTTGGTTGACAAGTTTTGGCCGGGTCTGGTATCTTCTTCAATGAACTCTGCAATGAGTTCTACAGAAAAAGAGAGGTAATGAAATTTCAATTTGCACCAAACTATCCACCATGATGCAAAGTAAAGCTAAGTTTTGCTCACCTCATAATAAACATTGTTTACTGATTTAACATAATCACAAATAGAATTCTAACCATGCAAGTATACTACCACAGAGACAGAAAAACCGTTATTGGCCAACTTATCCAGTTCAATGTTATTCACTTGACTCTACCACCCTTTGCACTCCCCTGTTTATCTCTTCTTTTATGGGTTCAATGCTCACCCTCCCAACACAGGAGCCAGGATGAACCAGTTACTTACCTTCAGTAACACATTTTCTGCTGTGTACTAGCCCAGCAGCAGATTATTCAATTTTACAATATCCACCAGGAGCAGACTAAATTCAGAGAATTTTTCAGCAATGCTCCATAGTTCCAAAGGTTGCATGGTGCAATTCCATGCTGGCTCTGTACCGCCCAAGAAATGATGGAGCAGAGTTGCTAATACATGTTGCCGCTGTGCGCAGACAGCAGTTCTTTTGCCTTTTTTCCTTTCCTTACCCTTCTGCATGAGTGTAAAATACAACTGTTGGTGAGAGCGTGCGGACCGTTAACTTGGAACCTCTTTAGATGTTAAAGAGATCACTCCACAGAATGGGGAAGTTGGGCTGCAGAGAGGAATAAGCGGTTAGATAGAGTATACATCACACAGAGGGTTACCAAAGGTAAAAAACTTATCTTCTGATTGATGCTTGTAACCGCAGATTTATCACTTTTAAAATAGACACAAAAACAGTAGGTGAAGGTTTACGGAAGAGTCCCAAATCAAAAAATCCTGAAGAACCAAGTGGGCAAAATGTATTTTCTGTCAGACCTGGCCATCAAGGCAATAGTGTTTTGTGAATGTATGAACCGACAGACATGTCACAGCGAAGTCAATGTCATGGGCAGTCACCCATCAAGCCAATATCATTGTAGCAGCCTTGGTGCTGGAGGAATGGGCCCTCAAAACTTCAAAGGGGCTGGTTCTTGGCCAGTGCATTGCAGTTCTTGATTCAGGTTACTATCCACCTCGACATGGTTCTCTTTGGCACAGCTTACTGTTTCTTCACTTACTGACAGCCACAATTGATGCTGGGCACACTGGGATTTCAAGCTCCATCGCAGGACAAGCATGTGCCTTCTGGAGTTGCTGACGAGGATGCATGAGGCAAAGAGATCAAGAACTTCAGAAACATCATTCCCAAGATCCAGGACTGAACTCACAACATCAGGATTATAGCTTGAATTTTCCAGACTCACAACGGAAAAAAGGCCTAGACCTTCACCATGTTTGGGATGGAAGCAATGAATGAAAGCCCCTGCGGAA
This sequence comes from Lissotriton vulgaris, assembly GCF_964263255.1. Taxonomy (NCBI): domain Eukaryota; kingdom Metazoa; phylum Chordata; class Amphibia; order Caudata; family Salamandridae; genus Lissotriton; species Lissotriton vulgaris. The sequence goes on along the minus strand of NC_141697.1, from coordinate 716,750,046 downwards.
ATCAGGTACAACTTTGGCTAGTTTATAATGAAACCCAACAATGCTAAGAGTTCCACCATCATCCGGAGGTGGTCTACAAGTGACTACAGCGAGCTCTTTTCAACAAGTAGTACCTGACGTACAGAAATATAGCAAGGGTAGTGTCTGGAGATTGTGCGGACAGTGTAGTGTTTAAGGTATAGGGCATGGGCGTAGGAAGTGTGGGGGACGCGGGGGACATATCCCCCCCAGATTTTGGAGGGGGGGGCTAGGGGGACAAGGGTGGGGGGGACGAGGGGACAAAATAATTTCCCCTCTCCGTCAGCACTACCTAATGGCCCTGTACTTGACCTGTGACCTCACCTGCCTGCAGACAAAGAAACCCCCCGCCCTCTGCCCTTTCTTATTCTGCAGTAAGGCTTGGCCAGTCTGGGAAGGGCAGAGAAGGAAAAAAAACTCAGGACAGTGTCCGCTTCTCCTGCTCGGCTTCTGGTAGCTTCCCTCCTTCCCCCTCTCTCTCTCTCTCTTTATCCCTCCATCTTTCTGTCTCTGTCTCGCTTATCCTTAAGTGCTGATTTCAAAAAACAGCTGTTACATACTCTCTCTTGCCTCTCCTTTTCTTTATTTGTTCCCCCGTGAAATGGATCCAAAAACGAGCAAAACACTTTGGCTGGAAATTTCCTCATTTTCTCACAGGGTTCTATTTCAAAGTACAACCTTGGGACGGAGAGAAAAAAGTATAAAAATAAGAAAAATAATTAGATAACGAAATAAAGCAATACAGAGTGGTCAGCCGACAGTCCAGATTGTTTTACACCCATGCACCTTAGCACTGCTTTACAGAGTTTTCCAGTGAAGCGCTACTTTCTTTTTATCTTATTTCTTTGAACAACGTTGTTGGGAAGTGCACCATTCGTAAAGGGACTGCAATACCTGGTTGAGGGGTGGAGTGGAAAACGTTTAATATGAGCGTTTTCAACTGTTTTCATTAGTTTAGCCTATAAAATGTGTATCACAGCTCTGTGTTGAGGGATTTGGTCTTTTTAAAACCAAACTGCTTACATTTTGTAAGGATATAAGCATTGGACATTGAAACGGGTCCCTTCCTGGTCCTGTAGTCATGTCCTGGACTTTTCAGGCAAAATCACTCACTGATTTCGGAATAATGAGTTTAAAACCGTTAAGGTAACCATGATGTTCTTGCTTACATTTCACATGCTTTGCTCATCCTTGCATTCAGTGTTTGCTTTTTACAGGGTGTTGTTACTTTTTTTCAGACAGCATTTTCCTTTTGTCCAATGCATAATTTGAATTGAGTCTCAGCACAATTGGGTTGTAGCTGAAGGCAGTGCCAGTTTCTCCCAGTGGGGCAGTATGGTGTTCAGTAGGGGAGAGGATGTGGCACTCTGGCCAGAGCTGCCAAATTTGGAACTGGAGCACCATTTTCAGCCTTCACGACCAGTCCACCAGACCACACTCCTGACAGAGCTCATTCCGATGCTACACCTTAGAAGGCCTGATAGACCTTAGAAGCCCTGGTGTCTTAGCACCAGCAGGTGGACCCTAACCGTGGCAAGTGTGAGTTAACCTTGAAGGCCTGTCCACCACAAACCATGCAGTTCACCTCCAGACTTGCGAGCAGGCATACGAAGAAGCACACACTAGAGCAACAGTGACTCTGTCACTGAGGCCAGTCCACCTCGTCCATTGGTACCTCCATTGGACTTTCAGCACTAGTAGTGCAATTTACCTGGGGTTGGTAATGTTGGATTTGCATGCACATTAAACTTAGCGGTGATTATAAAGGTGGTAGGACTGCCACATCACCGCGTCGTTGACAGTCCCATCACCATTGATGACTGCATTACTGCCCGCCATATTACAATGGCGGGCGGTTCCCTGGCAGTCGGAGAGACCAATCGCCAAGCACACTTCTCCCTTCCATAGGGAAGGGAGATGGCTGGGATCCTTGTGTCTTGCAGAAAGGAGAGAAAAGGGTGTATCTGCTCTTCAGGAAGAATATACGATGCAGAAAGGGCCAGAATAGCCACTCTGGCATTTCCTTTGTGGGCTGCAAGCTAATGATGCTTAATTTAAGTTGGTGTCTGCAGGTGAGGCGTAAATGTATTCTTTGTTAGAGACCGGTACATTATTTAAACCATTAGACTGTAAAAACCGAACAAGAGAAAGGCATTAAGAGTTGTTGGCAGAAGGAGGAAGGGAAATATGGAAATAGAGAAAAAGGAGAAAGCAAAGATGAGAAAGAACCTGGAAGAGTGAGATAATGTGGAGGGAGAGTATGTTGGTGGATAAAGGAGGCATAAGATGAAATCAGATAGACAGCCTTGGTATTCAACAACCAAGTTCCGCCACGGATTCCCTCACTACCACCCTTTAATAGAGCTGCTTAGGTCTCCATAACCACTCTCGCAGATGCTTTTAATTAGATATATAGTGCAACTCATACCAGTGCAGGGTGTCAGCACTTTACATCATTCACACTACACAGAGGCAGTCAATCATAGGTGTGTAAATCTGTGTATAGGAAATGTTAAATAAAACTACAGGGTGTAGGAGTCACATGTCGTCCATACTTGTAGACAGTTTTGTTTAAGAGTGTTTGGTCAGGATGTTGAAAAGTGGGTTAATAGTAGGGGAAAATGTATATCTGTCCCCATCAATAAGGACACTACCTGAATATATAGCTCCGTACCGGTCCTCGAAAATTATTCTCATGCTTACTCCAAGGGTCTAAAATCTCCAAGATGGTCCTTGAAATGGACTTTAGTTACCACAATCCACTTGGACAAAACCCTTTCAAATTCACTGGTAGTTCTCCAGGCTGGAGATTCTTGGTGGTCCAGGTGTGCTCTGTTAACTTTCAGCTTGCAGGGAGTCCACCTTTTAGTTCTTTTGAAGCAAGGTAGTCCATAGGATTGTAATTCCAGATTGTGCAACAGGCACAATTTTCAGTCCAGGGCCTGGTTGGTTCAAATCAAACTCCTCAGCAGGGACCCTTCTTCTCCAAAGTTTAAAGCAGCGTCATCTGAGAGGCTTTGTCCCTTTCAGATACTTATTCCAAGTTGTCTGGGTCAAGAAGGAAGGCACTCCTGTCCAATGAGGTGCAGGGCGATGCTCCAGGTATGACCACATCCTCTAAAGTATGACATTATTTTCCCAAAGAGAGCACATTTTCTCCAAAATTCATCATGGCTGATTTTCCAGCAGAGGGAGCAGAACTAACTAAACCAGCCTACAGGATGGCTTAATCTACCTAGGTCCACTCCCCTTACATCTGGGAATTCCTCCTTAATCCCCCATCCGGCTGTAGGAGAGGTGTAAATGAAAGTGATTTTTCAAGCTTGTCTCCTTCACTTGAAGAGCATTGTTAACTACCCCTCCCCCTGGCTCTGGCATTCCTATGCACAGAAACCTCTACTCCCAGACAGGCCTCCTAACTCTAGGGGTCATTTATCACCTCTTCAAACAGCCAGTCCAATCCACTTACCTCTGGCAAATCAAGGCAGGGCACTAAAGGGCTGAATTGTGGCTCGCAGACAAGAAGACAAGAACGTCTTATAACTTCTTGTCTGTACATTTTAGAATAAATTCAACAATACCACATTGTTGCATTTATCATTAACATTCTTCCGAGTCCTTTAATCCTAGTTGTAGGGCTTTCATTTCTCCAGTTATTAATTAATAACCTCTTGCAACGTTAACCTATGGGCTGGGGATCTGCAATGGAAACATTAACTGGCCAATTTCTCCAATACCAGGGCCTATATAAGAATCCTCCTTATACCTACATGACCCCCCACCCCTAGAAAACATAGGAAAGACTTTAGGGGTTTTGATTATATCAAAATATTGCAGATCCTCACTTCACAGTGCTCCTAGCACACAAGCCGATTTTGGGAAGCACTATACTACAATGTAGGCAGTGAAATGTGCAATTTCACTAAACCCAGGGAATATAACACTCATTTTATAAGGGACCTCCTTGTAGATACCTGACCTCTAGCCCCTGGGACACCTAGGGGAACCGCTGGGGATACCTAATATGCCCCAACATTGTAGTTTATCAATTTGTAAGTGCCCCAAACCCAAAAGTCAAGATTGGGCACAATTTGCATTTTAAAAGCAGTCCTCCAACACGGGCCTGCTTTTAAACTGACCTCAGGCTACAGCAGTGCACACATGCAAGTGCAGGAAGGGCTGCTGGCCTCTAAACCACTATGCCCTAATATATACTAGGGACTTAAAGGTTGTTTCAATCCACATGCCCTATTATGTACTAGGGCCGTATAGGAGAGGTCATGTCAATCATGGAGGTACCCTAACCCATAGTGCACCCTATTGTATGTAAGTGTTTTTACTGTATTTGTAAGTGTCTCTTTCAACATAGCACTGGACCTGGGCCTGGTTAGTCAGAGGGGCCAGGGTCAGTCAGAGCGAGGTACCTCCAGCACAAGTAAGCAAAAAGTTGGGGAGTGCCAGGGCACAGATGGCTTTGCAACACTAGAGAAGCACAAACCCAGAATTTAAACATAACACCATGATTGTGGGTTCTCTTTAATAATCAGAATTGATTTCCATCTTAATGAACCCATTTACCAACCTTAGGATAATGAAAGACTAGGGAAAAATCATAACGTTCTAATCTATACCTTGCAGTTTTCATGCAGCTCTTTGATGACCGTTAATAGCTCACTGTTCAATGTTAGGATTTTAACTTATAAACTGCAAATAGCAAAAGAATCGCTCAGACAAAAGCAGTTACTCGCTGACCTATTTACATTATATGCATTTTGTGATCTGTGTGGTACGTGTTCTTTGCAGCAGGCATATTACCCCATTGTGGCTACCTTACTATGAGTCAAAACTTCCACTAGACTTAAACACCAGAGTTATCTTCACATTTTTATTGTTACCTGGAAATTGCTGGAGACCAGGGGCCTCATTTATGAGTAATGACGCATCGCTGCGTGAAAGCAGCGACGCGTCACTTCTCAGTACGCACTCCTTGCGACATTCCTGATGCGTCATATTTAATGTAGGACGCATCATGTCGCAAGGAGTTACAGATACGTCAGTATTTCTGACGTATCTGTAAGCGCAAAAGTGACGCATTGCTGGAGTGTGTCACAAAAGTGACGCAACTCCAGCAATGCGTCCTTTCACATGGGGCAAGCCCCATCTGAAAGGGCCTGCGTCAGTCTTACGCCTGGTGTGAGGCAGGCACAAGATTTTGACGCAACAGCGTCCTAAAAGTGACGCAGTGAAATCTCATAGATTTCACTGCGTCACTTCTACGACCCTTCCTTGCGTCAATACGCCCCCCTTGCATACGTTATACCTGGTGCAGGGGTTTACAAAGTGATGCATCTACCTAGATGTGTCACTTTGTAAATATGGCGCAATAAGGAGCATTTTTTATGCCACTGGTGCGTCACAAAAAGTGACGCACCGGCGGCATAAAAGTGACGCACAGCCTCATAAATTAGGCCCCTGGAACGCAGCAGCAGGTACTTTTCAAACCATAATGCACTTGCCAACACGACGCCCCACCCTGATCCAGCGACCTTTTTTGCTTGGTGCATGAAGATGCAAGCTTCATATACCTGTTTTTTTAACATTTAGTCTGATTACTATGTGAATGTAAATAACAATAAAGCATAATGCAAACTGTGACTACATACCTGCTTTTCTCAATATTTCACGTCAAAACTATGCAACTGTATTTGTTTAACGGGCGGTAATTTGTATAGGGTCAATGGAAAGTCCACAAGGTTGTCCCAGTCCCCCCCCAGAATTTAATGTTTCCTACGCCTCTGGTTTAGGGCAGTGGCTGGGGATTGTGCTGACAGTGTAGTGTTTAGGGTTTAGGGCAGTGTTGGGAGATTAGTGTTTAGGGCAGTGGCTGGGGATTGTGCTGACAGTGTAGTGTTTAGGGTTTAGGGAAGTGTAGGGTACTTTTTTATGCTTTTAGCGAGTGTGTGTTATGTAGGGGGTTATTTGGGGAAAAATGCGATGTTAAACTATGCGGGGTGTTTGTGTGCGTGGTTAATGTGTTTTGAATGTGTTTGAATGCGTAAGCTAAGTAATGGTTTGCGTAGTGAAAGATTGCGTTGTACATGGGCATGCGAGGTAAAGACGCCGATGTAAAGGGATGCGATGTAAACGTTTGCGATGTCGCATCATACATCCACCAAAGACACACCTGGTGGTGGTCCGTGTCCGACATCTGCTTGCAGCAATCTCGACACGAGTTACAAACAGCCAATTTGGAGGGGACATATTCTCTAGCACACTGTTTGTACACAATTTTGAAAAGTTAAAGATCAACAAAAACAGGAGCGGAGCTACAGATTTGCGTCACATGGCACAGAAAGAAAACCACTCACATTAGTGTGAAGGGTGGAGTTCAAATGCAGCTCTGCTCCATGATGAGTCAGTGAGGAGCCACATGGTGCCACCTATTGGCACACAGGAGTACAGCTCAGAAATTCTTCAATCCAGTCTGGTGCCTGGGAGATATTCTAAATTCGAGGATTCCAAGGTTAAAAATATTCATTAGAAATTTCTAAAATTATTAATGCTCCCAACAAACCTTCCAGACGGTAGCATAATTTCCTTCTTTGTGATCAATGGAACATTTTACGCCTGGTTGGGCTTCTCAAAATATCTGGACTCAAAAATAATTTTGGTGTATTTTGTTTTTGTGCCCATTTCCATTCATGCTTTTTAGGTAGTGCCAAGAAACAGCAGGAGAGCTACAGAATTCGAAATAGGTTTTTCGTTATAAATCTACCCCTCTTCTATGGTAACAGTCTACTTGATAACAATTTGATGATTATTTGCCGCTACTGTGAAGTAAGGCTGTAGCAAGGATAACCTACCCCATCCTTTGGTGCACAGGCATACTGCTTCTGAAGCCTACCCAAGTCCCGAATAGAATTCGTGACAGACCTCAAAGTCCAGTCATTCGCAGTGAGGCATCCATCAGTAAAGGACAGACTTTCAGCTGTACTTCTCATTTGTGCGATTAGTGGATTGTATCATGACAGTCATTTAAAGAGCAGTTAAGCACAGTTTATTTTTCTGGCTGCAAGATGGATCAGAGCCCCATTTTCAGAGTGGATACATTATCCAACTAGTTTTCTACATCTAATTTGAGGCTTCTATGTGCTCCTGCTTATCCAACCCAAGACAAAACACTTATTCATCTTATGATCCAGCATACCCACCACTCCTATGATATATGCAGTGACTATCTTGTCCTTCTCCTCAGTCCACCTGGATGTCTGTTTGGCAATCCGACCCCTTCTTAATACACGTGTAGGAAGGATTTCTTCCCTCTGGTCCCAGTCACACAAATTATTTTAAAAATTATTTATTAGTTTATCAAGACAACGTTTGAAGCGCACACTAAGCAAACGTGCACATTTTCTAATCTATATTCACAATAAAAGTAGGCTAATTTCCAGTGTCTTTGGCCTCCAGAGAACCACCCTATTCCAACATACATTCAAATCCTAGACAAAAAAAGTCCGTTCATAAAACTTGTTCCACAGATTTGAAATCTTATCATACTTATTTCTAAACCTTTACTTTTTTATATAAAATTTCTACTGACAGAAAATCCATGCCTCAAAACAATGCAATATCTGTCATGACAGGGATCTCCCATTTCTGGTCTATCTCTCGTGTGTAACCATTAGTTACAGAGTGAACAACAGACAATTTTTGCAGGTCTGGGTCAGCCCAGACTCCTAATGCTGCCTGTTTTTGTGTCAATGTCATGTCTCTTTTGAACCCCAGAAATGTTCACTGACATCTTTCCAGAACTTTTGAATCTCAGGACATCACCTTATGGTGTGCATAAGTTACAGTCTTCTCCTGCCCATTGCAAGCACACTACTCTCCTGGCCTACTGTAACACTTCGAGCCTTGTACAAGTATATTAAGTTTGATGCACAAATTACTACTTGTGTAACGATATATCTGTAAGAGACATTAATTAGTGATAGATTTCTTACCTTAGAATATCCCCAGGCGTGAGACTGGATCCGGAAAGTTTGCTTAGCAATACTCCTGCGCGTCAGTTGGTGGCGTCCTGCGGCTCCACGTCCGTCGCTGGCATCGTATGCGCCGAGATGACGTCACAGAGACTATTTAGGCGCCACCCATGCGCGCTGGCGTCAGTACTGTACACGACTTTCCGTGCAAGGAAAACAGAGCCATGCAAAATACTGACCACTGGTGCATTGAAAATAGGGCCCTGAAAGGGATGACCTTAACACTAGTAATCAGTTCACAGAACAGGGAGGATGGGTGGGGCGGTAAGGAATCTATCACTAACTAATGTCTCTTACAGATATATTGTTACACAAGTAGTAACTTGTGCATCTAAAAGAGACACCTTAGTGATAGATTCTTTACCTTAGAATAGATACCCCAGCAATACCAACCCTGGTGGTGGGTCCGGAAACAGGATCACACCATAAAGTCAGGAGAACAGAACGGCCAAAGAAGCCGTCTCTCCGGACTTGACTGTCAAGGCAGTAATGCTTGGTAAACGTGTGCAGTGATGCCCACATAGCTGTCTGACAAATGTCCTGCAAGGGAAAGCCGCGTACAAAGGCAGTAGTGGCTGCCTTTACCCTGGTGGAATGGGCACGCAGCTCCACAGGAGGCTCCTTCTTAGCCAACGAGTAGCAGGCTTAGATGCAGAGAACGACCCACCGAGAAATGGTCCATTTGTGCACCGCCCGACCTTTTTTGGCACCCACGTAGCCAACAAAGAGCTGGTCATCCACCCGGCACTGCTGTGTGCGTTTCAGATAAAATGATAGCGCACGTTTGGGGTCCAGATGATGGAGCCTCTCCTCCTCTTTCGAAGGATGCGGATGCGGAAAGAAGGTGGGCAAAGTGATGTTCTGCCCGATGTGGAAGGGCATAACAACCTTTGGCAAGAAGAAAGGACGGGTCCCGAGAACCACCTTTTCCGGATGAACAGAAAGGAAAGGAGGTTTAGAAGAAAGAGCCTGGAGCTCACTCACTCTTCTGCTATGGTGATAGCTACCAGGAAAGCCGTTTTCAGACTAAGAAGACGCATAGGAAAACTATGAAGAGGCTCAAAGGGAGCGCACATCAGATATGTCAAGACGAGGTTTAAGCCCCATTGAGGCATTATGAATGGCACAGGGGGAAACATGTGCATTATGCCTTTCAGGAAACAGTTAACCGGGGACTTTAAAAGAGAAGGCTGATCAGGAAGCCGCAGAAAAGCGGAGATGGCAGAAAGATAACCCCTGATAGTGCCCAGAGCAGAGCCCCGATGGGCCAAGGAAAGAAGGAACAGAAGAACTTCGGAAAGAGGGTCAGAAAGGGGATCCACAGACTTATTTGTGAACCATGCCACAAATTTGTTCCACCTGCAGGACTACACCGTTTTAGTGGAGGGATGCCTGGCTGCCAGAATGACATCACAAACTTCGGGAGGAAGATCTAAAGCGGTCAACTGTCCCCGCTCAATATCAACGCATGGAGGTGGAAGCTGGACAGGTTTGGGTGGAGGACCGTCCCCTGCTACTGCGAAAGAAGATTCTCCTGAAGAGGCAGTCAGATCGGCGGATCGATGCTGAGTAGCTCGGGATACCAGTATCTTCGTGCTTAATCCAGAGCCACTAGAATTGCTTGGGCCCGGTCGCGCCGAATCTCCTTCAGCACTCTGGGCAGAAGTGGTATAGGCGGAAAGGCGTACAATAGACCACAGCTCCACTCGCGACGAAAAGTGTCACCGAGCGAGTGCCGCCTTGGAAATTCCAACGTGCAGAACTGATGACATTGCGCGTTCTCTTTGGTGGCAAATCTGCAGAAAGAGACCTTGCGCCACGTCGAGTTCAGACGTCATTTGTGATCCATCAAGCACCGGCGGCTGAGTTCGTCCACCCTGGCGTTCAGAGAACCTGCCAGTCGTTGAACCACTAAGGTAATGCCTTGATGATCCAGCCATGTCCAGAGGCGCAGAGTCTCCGGACATAGGGTCCACGACCCCATCCAGCCCTGTTTGTTGCAATACCACATGGCGGTGGTGTTGTCCGTGAACACCTGCACCACACTTCCCCAGACAGAGGGAAGGAATGCCTTCAGTGCAAGTCGGATCGCCCGAAGCTCCAAAAGGTTGATATGGAGCCGGGACTCTGCCAGAGACCAGAGGCCTCCGATTTCCACCTCTCCTAAGTGGCCTCCCCATTCCAGGAGGGACGTATCTGTCACCACTGAGTGCTCCGGTTGGGGAAGGAAGAGGGATCTGCCATTGACCCAATCGCGATTCATGAGCCACCACTGCAAGTGTCGTGCAGTGCCCGCCGAGATCTGGACATGATCGGACAGGTTGCCCTGATGCTGCGCCCACTGGAACTTCAAGTCCCACTGCAGAGCCCGCATATGCCATCTGGCATGTTGCGCTAGCAGGAGGCAGGAGGCCATCATGCCCAGGAGCCGGAGGGTCATCCTGACTGAAACCCGGGATAGAGGCTGAAAGATCGGAATCATAGCCTGAATATCCCGGACTCGCTGCTAGGAAGGATAAACCCGAAACCGTGCCGAATCCAGAACCGCTCCGATAAAGGGGAGCTTCCGAGAAGGACTCAGGTGTGACTTCGGCACACTGATGGAGGACCAGAGCAAATGCAGGAGGTCAGCAGTAGTCTGAAGGTGGGAGATGACTGCCTGGGGCGAGCCCGCCTTCAATGACCAGTCATCGAGGTAGGGGACGATTGACACCCCTAACCTGCGCAGATGAGCTGCGACCACCACCATCACTTTCATGCAAACCCGAGGGGCGCTGCTAAGGCCAAAGGGGAGCACGGCAAACTGAAAATGCTACCCCCCTTTGTTCTTCTTGGGGACCAAAAAGTAGTGGGAATAACAACCACATCCTACTTCTGGCCCAGGAACGAGCTGATTGGCCCCCTTGGCCAAGAGGGCCATGACTTCCTGCTGGAGAGGGGCGAAGTCATCCCCCGACACGCAGTGGAACCAAGGTGGCATCGCCGGGGGGGTAGACTCGAAGGGGAGGGAGTAGCCCCTCTGGACAAGCTGCAGCACCCACTTGACAGACGTGACAGAACGCTAATGGGGGAGGTGATGGCGAATCCTGTCACCCACTGGCGTGGGGTGCGACCCGAAGTTCAGACTAGGAAGGCTTCGAGTCAGATGTCGTGGGGCAGAGGTGGACTGAACTTCACGCCGGCCCCCGGAGCCACCACGGTGGCCTCCACGCCCACGCAGAGTTAGGTTCTGCGCAGGCTTTTGACCGAACTAATGGACAGGGACACGAAAGAAATGAATCGTAGACGTGGCTGGGCGCGTGGCAGATAAGGCCAAAGGACTTGGCCGTAACCCGAGAGTCCTTAAAATGCTCCAGTGCTGTGTAGGCCCTATCACCAAACATGCAAGTGCTGTCAAAAGGCATGTCTATTAGCGAGCTCTGGACGTCCAGGGAGAACCCAGTGGACCTCAACCAGGCGTGGCACCGAAACGTCAAGGTCGTGGTAATTGCCCTACCGAGGGAGTCCGCGGTGTCCAAGCCACAACGAATGGCAAATCGAGTCGCGTCCTTACCCTCAGCCACAGCCTGTGACAGCACAGTTTGAACCTCCTCTGGGAACTGAGGCAACACCTCAGCCACGGCATCCCATAAAGCATGCGAATAGAGGCCCAGGAGATATGCGGTGTTCACTGACCGCAATCCTAAGCTGGCCGAAGAGAACAATCGCTTGCCAAACTGTTCCAATCTTTTAGAGTCCTTATCCGGCGGAGCCGTAGGAAAGGCACTCTGGGATGTCGAAGCCTGAGTGACCAGACTTTCGGGTATAGGATGAGTGGTCAGAAAGGCAGGGTCACCCGACGCCGGGCGATGACGCCTTGCAACGTTCTTTTTCACAGGGGCCCCTGTGGCGGGCCGCGCCTAAGTGCCCAACAAGACTTCGGTGAGGGCATCATTAAAGGGCAGCAGCGGCTCTGATGAAGTGGACTTCGGCTGGAGTACCTCCGTAAGGAGATTCGTTTTCAGGGTCACCGTGGGGAGATCGAGGTTAAGGTCCTCAGCAGCCCGACGGAGCACCACCGTATACGAGGTACCTTCCTCCATATTGGTCAGGAGAGAGGCAAACCCCGGATCAGAGGAGGCGTCAAGGCCCCTGGCCTCCCCAAGTCATCCACCCAGTCTTGCTCAGAATCACATTGACGAGCAAGGGGGTCCTCAGACCCTTCCCAGTCATCCTCTTCCGCCAGCGCCGTAGGCACAGGCTGTCGTGGCGGGGTAGGGACTGGTGAAGGAATAAATGGTGCCAGTTCCCAATTCGGATCCCAGGCAGGGATAAATCCCTCCGGGAACCGGGGCAGGGGCGGAACCAGAGGAATCCACTGTGGAGCAGAGGGCGGCGACAGGGCTGGAGCCAGCAGGACAGGACTTCTTGGCACTCGAGGTGCAGGATTCTGCGGCAGCGGAGCCGCTGGCCGCGCCGGGGCTGGAGCCGGCGGAGAACCGACGGACCAGCAGGATCCACACATGGGACCGCGGGGCCCGAAGCCGCACCGGCGGGAGGCCGAGGCCTATACGTGCGGTCTCTAGCAGCAAGGAATTCTTGCATCTGGGCGGGAGTCGCCGACGGACCCGGGTAAGGCGGGTAGCGCGCGGGACACCCAGACTCCAAAGGGATTACGTCGGTCCTTGGATGTCCCTCTTCTCCTCATCCAAGGACCGACGGAGGGACGTCGGAGAGTAAAAACGCTTCTTCGACTTCTTTTTGTGCAGTCTCTTACCCGAGTCTGAGGGTGAAGAGGAGTGGTGGTGACGGCTCAGCCAGTCACGGGAACGACCCCTGGATCTCGAACGGCGTGGGGAAGAGTGCCAAACTTCAAACAACTTCCGGCGCCGTTCCCTCAAGGCCTTCAGGGCCATAGGCTTACAGTCCAGACAGGACCGGGAGTCATAGTCGCGCTCCAGGCAGTAGAGACAGAAGTCATGAGGGTTCGCCACCGACATATTTCGACGGCAGACCCCGCAAGACTTAAAACCAAGCATCCCTACTAGCACCAGAGAAAACCAACACGAGGCAAAAGACTCAAAAAGATAGTCAACAAGTATTGGCATAGCCAATAGGTCTCGCTTTTGGGAACTTATAAGTAGTTATGCAAGGTCCCAAAAGGGAAAGCTTGGGATGGTGCAATAGTGTCTCTAGGCAGCTTGGGATGGTGCAGTGGTGTCTCTGCGAAGCTTGCAATGGAGCAGTAGTTTCTCTGAGAAGCTTGGGATGGTACAGCACTGTCTCCGTGAAATTCGGGAAGGTGCTCTAGTGTCTCCAGGAAGTTTGGGTGGTGCAGGAGTGTCTGAGAATCTTGGCACGATGCAGTAGAGTCTCAAGGAAGCTTGGGATGGGACAGTAATGCATCTAGCAAGCCTGCGATGGCGCAGTAGTGTCTACAGGTAGTTTGCAATTGCGCAGTACTGTCCCCAGGAAGCTTGGGATGGCACAACAGTATCTTCAGGAAGCTTGGGATGGTGAAGTATTGTCTCTGAGAAGCTTGGAATAGCGCAGTAGTCTTCATGAAGCTTTAGATGGTGCAGTATTGTCTCTAGGAAGCTTGTGATGGCGCAGTAGTGTCTCTAGGCAGCTTTGGATGGTGCAGTAGTGTCTCTGTAAAGCTTGGGATGGTGCAGTAGTGTCTCCAGGAAGTTGGAGATTGTGCAGTAGCGTCTCTGGGAAGCTTTGGATGGTGCAGTAGTGTCTCTAGGAAGCTTGTGCTGTTGCAGTAGTGTCTCCAGAAAGTTTGGGATGACGCAGTAATGTCTCTGAAAAGCTTGTGATGGCGCAGTAGTGTCTCAAGGAAGCTTTGAATGGTGCAGTATTGTCTCCGGGAAGCTTGCTGTGGCACAGTAGTGTCTTTAGGAAGCTTGTGATGGCACAGTAGTATCTCTAGGTAGCTTGGGTTGGTGTTGTAGGATTTCTGAGAGCCTTGGGATGGAGCAGTAGTGTCTCTGTAAAGCTTGTGATGGTGCATTATTGTCTCTAGGAAGCTTTTGATGGTGCAGTAATATCTGAGAAGCTTGGGATGGCGAGGTAGTGTCTCCATGAAACTTGTGATTGTGCAGCATTGGCTCTAGGAAACTGCAATGGCGCAGTAGTGTCTCTGGGAAGCTTGTGATTGTGCAGTATTGTTTCTGTGAAGCTTGGGATCGTGCAGTAGAGTTTCTAGGAAGCTTAAGATGACGCAGTAGTGTCTCTGAGAAGCTTGGGATGGCGCAGAAGTGTCTCCAGGAAGCTTGGAATGGCACATTAGTGCCTCCAGGTCGCTTTTGATTGGGCAGTAGAGTCTCTGGGCCGTGTGCCGCCTTTGGGACGCTTGATGGCACAGTGTCTCTGGGACACTCGCCTCTCTGTTGCTTCCGGGGTCCTCTCTATTGCCACCAGCAGACCTAAATTGATTTTTGCGCAGGAAGCTTCCATCCAGGGATCTTATTAAAAGCCAGCCCAACGCAGCGGCTGACATGCTCAGCGCCAGGCTATGAGTGATGTCACCAGAGCTGGGCGGTCTCGCCGTGCCCCCCTTCACCCCCACCAGATGAGGCAGGAAGAGGAATCACTTTATGGGATTACCCCCGGTCTGCAGAACAAATCACGTGGAATCGATAGCTGTGTGTGTGATCCGGGGTTCAGGCGCCCAAGCCCGAGTTTATGGGAAAATATCATTCGTTTGCAATCCGCGGGGTATCTCCGCAGTCCAGCCCCATCCCCAAAGGGGCTCATTGAGCCTGCCTCGCACCTACAAGAAGGGGGATTACAGGGAAACAGCAGACGGAGGGGGGCGGAGAGAGGGCTGGGAGGAGAGGCGGGGCTGAGAGGAAACCAAAGAAAGGTGAGAAAAGGGAGAGCAGGAAAAGAAAGTGGTGCGAGTGGGAAGAAGGAGAGAGAAGGCAGACATGAGGAACAGAAAAGAGGAATGGTTTAGGGGCTAGATGACCGCTTCACACTGAGTAGGAATGTTGAAGAGTGGGGGAGGGAGAGGAGAAGGAGTTGGGAGGGAAAGCAAAACGATTACAGGAGAGCGGCTGCGATAGGAAGGGATGAGGAGAGAGGACAAATAAGAAATTGATAGACTGAAGCGAGGCAAAGGGGAGGAAGGAAAAGGTGGAGACAGTGAAGGGCAAATTGAGTGATGAGAGCTGGGTATAAAAGGGGAAAAAGAGAGGCGTGATTTGGAGACAAAAGCAACAAGCATTGGCCGCGCGGAATGCATAGATGGGGCTGCAGCGGGAGAGAGGCGGAGGGAGTTGTGTGTGCGCACAGTGGGCGCGAAAGCACTTAATGAGCCATGACGGCTTGAACGCTTAATGAGATTAGAAATGCAGACGGTGGCTGCGCGCGTTCACACACACATGCACACAAGCTTTAGGCCAGGAAAAGCTTGTGGGTAGCACTTTTTTTACCCCCTACTAAAAGTCGAGCAAGCAGCGCATACGCTGCTCTAGGCTCGACCAAAAAAGTGACGAGGGTACGTGCTCTAACCGGATCTGTGCTTACTGGCGTGGAAAAAGAAATTACTGACGCCAGCGGGTATGGGTAGCACCTAAGTAGTCTCCGTGACGCCATCTCGGAGCATACGACGCCAGCGACGGACGTGCAGGGGTACTGCTGAGCAAAACTTTCCGGATCCAGTCTGACGCCTGGGAATATTCTAAGGTCAGATGATGTACTGGAATAGATCAAGGTCCCTCCAGGCTGAGAGTTTCTTTGATCCTGAATATCTTTCCCATCTCAATCATCAAGGTGCCAGTCTGTTTATTTGTAGCATTTATCAGACTTCTACCTAATAACTACTGAAATATGTCCCTTTGTTGGTCCTTCAGTCAATACTCTAGCTTCGAATAGTAAAAATTTTGTAATATCTCCTATTGCACCTCCTTTATCCAGTGCATTTAGGCGAAGCGTGTCAAAGAAGAAGGTATTTATTAGTCCTTATTGCTCAAATCAAAGTTGGTCTGAACAAGTTAAAAAGATTCCTAGGCCCCACACCTCACAAGTCTGGATATCCTTATTAGGTCCAATACCATGAACCCTTTGAGTCTAGCTGCCTCCCACAGTTATTGTCCTTGCGATTCTCCTTCAAACTCCTTATGTCTGTAGCCAATTTCAAAGTCATTTTGACCACCTCTATGATTTCCTGCACCTTTCAAACCAGCAGATATTTAAATTTTGAGCTTGAACACCGCCACCATTAGAGTAATCCGAAACTGCCTTTTAATTATGACATGATAGGAAGCCACACAGTAGGTGTTCCTCTGGGCTTAAAAGAAATGGCCTCAACATGTTACTAACGTTTTTTATGTAATGCTTATCTGCCAAGAATCCTAGCAGTCTGATGGATGTATTCTAAAGACCGGAGGGGACAAGGGAGGGATGTTTGGGGAAGGGTAGCTATAAGGAATATTTTATAAGGTGACATTGTCCCTGTCTGGGGTAGAATATCCTTTCATCAATGTTTCCAAAGATGTATTTCAGACAACTAGACTTTGTGGATTTGTGGTTAAAGTTTGCTGAATGTCTACTCCTCTCTGCAATCTTGGTTATTGGAAAGCTTGGAGTATAGAATTTAAATGTTTATGTTGTTGACAATTGAAGATGAGATCCAACAAGGCAGTACAGAAGAGGGTAAAGCACTAACAGCTGCACTGAGATAGTCACCTGTTTGAGGAGCGCGGCGGGCCTGCTGCCCAGCGGACCCTTCTTTCTGAAATCGGAGCCACGACTCGCCGGACCCGCTTCGCGGGTCCCGCAGCGCGTCATCTGCCTGGGGGCTGCACTGAGGAGCTGAGGAGGAGCGCGGGGTCAGGCAAGTGAGCTGGCGGGGCTGCGAGCAAGGCAGGGGACTCCAGCGACCAGGAGCCCCTGCGCGCCCAACCAGCAACACCTGGGCTGCTCTCCCCGCTGGCCACGCCCCCCGCCGACGGAGCCAAAAGCTGCCTCAACCCCAGCGCCTGTGGGACACTTTGCACTGAGATAGTCACCTGTTTGAGGAGCGCGGCGGACCTGCTGCCCAGCGGACCCTTCTTTCTGAAATCGGAGCCACGACTCGCCGGACCCGCTTCGCGGGTCCCGCAGCGCGTCATCTGCCTGGGGGCTGCACTGAGGAGCTGAGGAGGAGCGCGGGGTCAGGCAAGTGAGCTAGCGGGGCTGCGAGCAAGGCAGGGGACTCCAGCGACCAGGAGCCCCTGCGCGCCCAACCAGCAACACCTGGGCTGCTCTCCCCGCTGGCCACGCCCCCCCGCCTATCACCAAATCAACACATAGTAGCAGCATCTTAAGGAGTGCAGGATCTCCGCTTCGCGGGAGCGACCGGGAGAAGCCCGGGACAAGGGCGGGACCGTTTTAGGCCGTTCGAGGCCTGAGAGGCCTGGGCTGGGCCACGTGATTTGGCCCCACGAACAGCCATTGCACGTGAGTCTGTCACCTTTATTTTACGACAAGCCCCCCACTGACCACCATGTGCACACGAACCACACGAAGTAAAACCGCAAGTGACTTGGTGGATCTAGTGGGACCTTGGATGACTTTTTATTTAAGACTAATATGGCGATTGACCACGAAATTAACAAAATGCAACACAGAGTCTCTCTTGAACTTGATGCTGCCCGTAAATTGTCTCTTAATATTGCTTCCTCGAAAAAATCGTCACTTGGGAACCTTGCCCTAGCACGTACCCCTGAGAGGATAACAGGCCCTCGCCCCTTGCTAACTATAGCTGATATACATCACTGCTCCTCTCAGCCCTTAAGTGACCTGGTTAGGGAACCTCCATCTAACCCGGCAGAGGATGCAGCGCTAGTTAAACCTGTAGTCAGTACAAGCTCAAAGGCGAAGAGCAAATCACCTAGGGTTGCAACAAGGGCTAACACCATTGCGAATAAAAAGGCGCTGCAGCAAAAAAAGAGCTTGGCCAGATCTGCCTTTGCTCGCAAGAAGGCAAAAATTGCGAGAGCCCAGTTCTTTAATTGCCGACGCCCTTTGTCTACCTCAGCACATGGTGAACCAAACGATAACACCCACACTGACAGCATCGCTTGTGCCACCACCCATGCTCCGGGTGGTGCTTCGAATGTCACCAAGGTGGCAGCATCCCCTGGCTTGTGCATAGAGGGGTCAAGGGAGGGAAGTTCGGGCGGGGCGGAGAGGGACAATGGGGATGACGAGGTATTTATACACACTGTCTGGGCCACTCTTAAGAAATTACTCACCCCCTTGGAACTCAAACTTACTAGAATAGAAAACCATCTGCTTGAGATGGACAAGACAATAGTAACACTGGCTAGCCTTAGTCTCAAGCAAATGGAGGCTAGACTCTCACAGGGGGGGGGCTCACCATTACAATGCCTAGAAGTAGATTCATCTGCTGCTCTTATCGAACGACCCAAACCTGTACCCAAACCACGTACAATAATAGGGAATAGTATCCCCATCATCCCAATTGCAAAAGCAGGCCTCACCAATGTGCCCCCTGCACCGCCCCCTGCACCGCCCAAATCCAAGCCTAGTGCGCCTCGAGCAGGGGCTGAATTACACACTGCAGGACCAAAACCTAAACCTCCAGCAGATCGGCAAACTATTCAGCCACATCCCAATGCTCAGCCACCCCTTGAACCTAGTAGACCAAACTTCCGTGGGGGCTATATAGATTTACCTCCGGAAGCTAGTCCATATGTCGCTGTCTTAGCCGGTGTACCGACCCTTGACCCACTAACAAAAGAGGACCATTGGTCCCTCAAAAACAAGGTCATACACTGGCTAAATACAAACAGACAGCTCCCTAGCCATCTAAGAAGCCGGGTTCTAATGGTCCGAAGAGTACCGTGGATTGGACCGAGCCATAAATCCATCTTGGGTGATTGTATAGTGGTGACATTTGCTGATCCCAATACTGCACACCATCTCTGCTCATGGTCCCCTTGCATAAATGACCAGTCAGTTGTCGTTAGACCCCTCACCTTTTTCTATCCCCCTAGAAACTTGGATAGGACAGGGGGGACTTGGTCAACAATCCAAAAGTCTAGAAATAGGGGTTATAGGTATGCGGGACCCAGTCAGAGTAGTTGGTGGCAGGAAGTTCCTACGTCTAATATGTTTGGCTGCCTGGAGGAGGTTGACTGACTCGGGGGGGCAAACATTAAAGGGGAGCTGACAGTCTCTAGTACGAACATCACAAGAGATGATAGTACAGGCTGCCAAACGTCGCCTCCACCTGATCTAACATGTGTTCCCACTGACCACTATTCTTACCAAGCAGATATAGAAACCCCGGCCCACCATGTTTCCCCTTGTACTGATAGCCCAGATAGCCAACTTAAAATAATATCCTGGAACATTGCGGGTCTTAGGGGTCGCTTGGACAATGATGACTGGGCCGATTATATTTCCTCCCACGATGTCATCCTGTTCCAAGAAACCTGGTCAGTAGCCCCACTCTATAGACAAGGCTATCTTAACTTCTACAAACCGCCTACTCAGGGCATGAAGGGCAGGGCGTCGGGTGGCCTCTGCATCTGGATAAAAATTAGCTTGGGTTTTAATATTAGAGAAATAGCAGGGATAAATCCCGACATGCTTTGCATCTCATTAAGGAAGGCAAACTGCAAAGAAATACTCCTCATTAATATTTATGCTAGAGGCTGCCAGGGTGGCAAGAAGCAACCGATTATTAATGATCTGGAAGCCCTCTTGAATGAGCACAAAAGTGACCAACTCACCATAGTGGCAGGGGACTTGAACTGCTCATTTGAGCCTATCATGAACCTTGCCGAAGATGTTGGCTTAGACGAGGACTCTGCATGGAACATCCCCCCGTTAACAATTACTAAGGCTGTCAGGGGAACGGAGGCTGCCTTCCATTGGCTTGGGCTGTGTCTGGAATGGGGATTCCGAGCCGTAAATGGTCGCAGCTCATCTGATAAGGAGGGGAAGCCAACATTCGATAATGGGTCTTGCGCAAGTCGCATTGATTACATACTCATTAACATCGAATCTTGGGCATCCATGGTTGACATGATTGTAGATAGCAGGCCGGAGAGTGATCACAACCCCCTCTCTCTAGTACTTAAGGTCCCAGGGATAGCGCCACCGCAGGAGGAATCAGACTGTATTACATCTGACCTCGTCTTGTGTGACAACAGAAGACGGGTCAAATGGTCCAAGGTGTTAGCTGACCCCGAGCTTATCAACCAGATAGAAGAATTGGCTCTTAACACCAAAGAAAAGATGTTGGCACCTCCCCCCAGCGACCTGCCCACGACTAATAATGTTGACCTTCACGAGGCATGCTTTGTGGCAATTAAAGATCTTCTCACCAGACCATGCCGGAAATTGAAGGCTAAGCAAAGCAAGGGCTGGTATAATAAAAACTGCAGGGAAGCCCACGGTACACTCATTGCTGCAGTCAAATCTAGAAACCCCCCGGCCATTAGAACAGCGAGACAGATCTATAAGCGTACCATTTGGGAAGCAAAAAGGGACTGGGATGACTCATATTGGCATGACCTTCTTCATGCATGTGAGTCTTCCAACCAAATCAGATTCTGGGAGATAGTCAGGCGAGGAAGGGGTTCGGACACATCATCCCCTGAAAATTATGTTTCAGCGGTAGAATGGGTGGAATTCTTTTCTGCTCAATTTGCCACCCAGAATGCTCCCCAGTTGGCCGAAGTGCACTCACCAGGAACCCAACCAGTATCACATGAGAATAGACTTATCTTTAGCTGCTCTGACACCAAACATGCTTTAGGATCCATCCAGTCCGGGAAAGCCCCAGGTATTGACGCTGTACCAGCTGACCTTTTCAAATTAAACCTAGATCTGTGGGTCCCCTATATTACTATCTTAGCCAATTCGATAGCAGCCGGGGAAAAAATACCGCAGTCTTGGAAAGGGGCTGAAATAATACCGGTTTTTAAAAAGGGGGATCGATCCTTACCAAAAAATTACCGTCCAATCAGCCTGATCGACACCATCCAAAAAGTGGTAGCACGAATGGCCCTAGCTAGAATACAGGGGTGGATTGAGCAAAACAACATACTCTCCCCCCTGCAGGCAGGGTTTAGGTCAGGCACCAGCACTCTAGATCAGGTGTTTCGGCTAACCATGTTATACTGGAAGGTGGTTTTTTTGGGCGGGGGGGTCATATATGCGGCCTTTGTCGACCTTCGGTCGGCATTTGATATGGTTCCCAGGGCCAAACTTTGGGATGCCCTAAAAAGCATGGAATTTCCCCCAGACCTTTTAGACCTGGTGAAACGCCTTCATGAGGAAAACTTCGCGCGCGTAAGATGGGGCAACCAGGGACAGGTGACTGCTAGCTTCCCTGTAGAACGAGGAGTCCGGCAGGGCTGCGTGCTAGCCCCTACCTTGTTCCTCTTGTTCATCAACCGGGTGGTTGCTTTCTTCAACGAAATCCACACTGATGCACCCACCCTGGGAAACACAAAATATCCTCTGCTAATATTTGCGGATGACACCCTGCTCCTCTCAAGGACCCGTAGTGGCCTGCAGGCGGCCTTAAACAGATTTTCTGAGTTTTGCACACAAAATGACCTCCAAATTAACACAGACAAAACCAAATTTATGATTTTTAACAAAAACAAGCCCATCACCAGCTCATTCTCTTTAGAGGGTGTTCCGATAGAACAAGTTAAAGTGATGTCCTATTTGGGCGTAACCTTGGACCATCAACTCACTTGGAAACCCCAGCTGGAAGTGACAGCCCTTAAGTTTATTCGCCTTTCTGGATGCCTGTTAAAGGAACAGAAAAAATCACTAACAAAGCGTATTACACCTGCTTTAAAAATATACGATGCCAAAGTGAATGCAGCTGCACTGTATGGTGCGGATATTTGGGGGTATATAGGTTTGTCTGCCCTTACCAATGCTCAGAACAAGTTCCTCAGGATGTTAGTGGGTCTCCCCCAATCTTCCCCCATTACTCCCCTGCTTTTAGATTTAGGATGTAAACCGCTGGGTGAGATGGCCCAGTACCGTCTTGTCGCTCTTTGGCGTCGCCTCTGGACGACCGAAGAACTTAGCTTATTTGCCCAAGAACTTGGTGAAGTCAGAGCATTGTGGGGTGCCCAGAAAATCCCTTGGCTCAGGGAGGTTAAGCGTATACTGTACCTGATGGGCCTCCCAGAGCTATGGCTACACCCAGAATGCTCAAACTTCCCATCAAAAGCTGAATTCAAAGAGCTCTTCTGGGCTGCTAAAAAATCCGCTCTGGTCTCCCTCTCAGCTGCTAACAACCTAACAGGTCAGTTTCTGATGCACAAATTAACCCCTTTTCTGGAACCATACTGGGACTTGATCTGTAGGACGCTTGATCGTAAGCTTTACCATCAGTTCCGAGTGGGAACCTTACCGATCAAGTCCTTTACTGCTAAGTGGGCATTGAATTCTAGCGATAAATGCCCCTTTTGCCCTGATCACGCAGAAAGTCTGGGCCATGTATTTTTTGCATGTCCTGCATATCGACAGCCCAGACTAAAATGGTTGAGACCAATTTGTAAAACTTTAAATTGTGGGGGTAGCCACACAGCCCTTCTCAAATTAAGAGATCTACGCACTGCTAAATCTGTGATTTGTGTAGCAAAATTTTTGGGTTGGATGTGGCTTATCCGTGTAAAGAATCTGTAAACTGTTTTATCAATTTTAATGTCATACACCAATTTTAATGAAATGGGGGTCTTTTTGTACAATGTTGTTTATTGGAAATGTTTTTATCTGTGTCTTTTATGAATTTTTTATTCGAAATAAAGACTAATTGACTGACTGACTAACAGCTGCAGTTCATGCTTCACCTATTATGGAAACAAAATAAAAGTATAGTTGCTTGTCATACCTGGAAATGTTGGGAACATGCTATTTATCCAGTAAGTTTTGTAATGTGTAGTGCTGTAGATTCATATGCTTAACATACATACTCCTGCCATCTAGTACAGGTCTAGGAAGTATGCAAGAGTTTCTTCAAAAAAGTCTGTCAGGTCATGAGGTATAGCATGGTATAACTCCTCCTTTTGGTGTTCATTGACCATTGGCACCAGCTCCTTGTTAGCTTTTGAACAGCAGATGAGGGTATATATGGAGTGTCAACATAAGACTGGAGTGTCAAGTACAATGTGCAGTGAAATACAGTAAGCAAGAGCTCTGGAAAAGAAACAGGCTTCCGGGGAGGAGGGCATGCGCATGTGAATATACAGTACTACATACTACTAACAGATCCTTATAGGTCAAGTAGCATTTTAAGTGGGGGTTGTGGCTAAGTAACATGGTAAACAAGACATAACTGCCCGAGCTCCATGGCCTTTGAGGAATCTTGCCATATCCTGACCCAGAAGGGAGGCGCTGACACTGCATCGGTGACCGATACACTTAACTGCATATCCTATGAGAGGTGAAAACTGAATTTCAGCTCTGTGGATGTGGAGGCAACAAGAGGTGGAGGTCATCTTGCTGGTAACACGGCAGACTGAAAGGTACTGGGGACACGAAAACTCTCTGCTGCCACCCAGGGAGCCTGCTTCATGGGCGAAGCGCAGTTTGCTCGCCTCAACCTACCACCACCATCAGCTGCTGGACTGCTCCAGCGAGGAGGGAGCCATCTCGGTTGACACCGCCATTACCTTCATTGTTGGGGACTGCAAGTCCCAGAAACCCCTTTGGCTAATCCACGCCTCTTAAGGCGTTCTGCACTCCCGCCGCGCGGGACACAAAAACTCTCTGCTGCCACCCAGGGAGCCTGCTCTTCATGGGCGAAGCTCTGTTTGCTCGCCCCAATGTACCACCACCATCAGCTGCTTACTGCTCCAGCAAGGAGGGAGACATTGTGGGTGACACTGCCATTACCTGCATTGTTTGGCACTGCAAGTCCCAGAAACCCTTGCAGCTAATCCACGCCTCTTAAGGCGTTCTGCACTCCCGCCATGCGGGATGCGTTCGCCGCGCCAGGCCCAAGGGCGGGCCCGCAATTGCCAGGAAGAGGCAGATTTTGGCCACCCCTCTTTCTTTTGGCCTACGAGTGTGCACTGCTGATTATTAAAAACTTTCCATGGACATCTGCCAGGACCACAATCAAGTGAGTCTTCATTTGTGAGGTTAAACAAACGAGAGGTGTGGGGTACTACACGGAGTGTCTAGAAAACGAACTGAACTGTACTCTTTGATCCCTGTGTAGTTGGGTGACTACTAATTGTGAATTTTTTCTTATTGGTAGTCCAGACTTAGTGAATGCTGGGTCTGAATTCTCTTTAACGGACAGATTTCATCTACAGGGAAAATCCTAGCCTGTGCTTAAGTGTCCAGCATTTTTGTGTTCTCTAGCCACAATCTGTTGCATCTTGTCACATTCATTTTGTACAGTCTGTAAAACAATAAGCCCGTCGAACGAAAGGGAAGACATGGCTTAGAGGAAGCAGCCCATGAAAGGGTCCAGTGGGAGGGGCGGCGGTGACAACCCTTGACCCATTTCTGACTAGGGCTGTCAATGTTTTGTCCAATGAAATTGCTTTAACCGAGCGGAGACTCTCGTTAGAACTGAATAGTTTGTCCTCGAGCCCGGCGCCATCACACACACCACCACAAACAGTGCTAAGCAAGAGCACACAAGGAGTTAGAGCAGTCACCTAGAGATAGTACACAGAACCTAGGTAGGATATGCCCACAAGAAATAACCAGTCATCCCGAAAATGGTCGGGCCCAAGTAACTGGCCCAGACACAGCCCTGCATGAATTACTAGGGGCTGTGCCTAAGCAAACCAGATTGACTCATGGGAATGAGCCCGAAATCTTTTAAACCAAATAGCTTGGTGGGGCCGAGAACCAAAATCATACACCTGCCTCCTGAGTCAACCCCACTTGTGACCGTTCTAGTAGGAGTTCCTCCCTTAAAGGAGAACTTAAAGGAGAACTACAAAGAGACAACAATGCATCTAATACACAAGGTATACATTGGCTGGACAAATCACACACACATAGTCAATCTTTTTCCCCCCATATTATCATGGCCAGAAGAGTTGGATGGGTGCGGAAAACCACAAAGAAAGATAGGAGTGGGAACTGTATCGTGCTTAATGTAACCCATCCTGTACACGAAAGAGCCATGTTACACGGCCAGATGAAGGTAGAGTCGTACACGGGAATACAGGTCCATCTACTTCCCTTTTTCTATCCAGAAGGGCTACTATGCCCTAGGTTTGAGGGAAATAGATACATTCGGCCCAAGGAAGGTTATTGCAATTACAAGAAGAGGGCACCACTAGGAATCTATTAATCCCTCTCACTAAAGGATTTGCACCTTTAAGGGATCTGGATTGTGTGGATTGACACCCAACCCCTTGTGTGACAGTGACCAGTTTAATCCCTCCTTTAATAGCACAATCGACTAGTGCATTTCAACTACCCTATGATAAAGTGTTACATCCTTTGGTGTGTACCTTCATGACATGGAACATTGCAGGTCTGAAGGCAAAAAAGGACTATGAACAATGGTTAGCGGTAATAAAGGAGGGTCACGAGAAACATGGGACACTTCTGACTCCTTTTAATGGATGGTTTTGCCCCTTTTTTTAAATCTGCATCTCAATCAGCCGTAGGTCGAGCAAAGGGTGGCTTGCTTACCCTTATCTCGCTCAAATTGTCATGCACTGTTAAGGTTTTGCCTAGCTCCTCTCCTCATCTATTAGCAGTAGAATTAATCTTTCTAAGCAGTGTAACTATGGTAATTGTAAATTTTTACAATTCATTTTGTAGGGATCTTGATAGTTAACATTTAAATGATCTTGAAACAGAGGCAACATCTAATCCTGAACGACGTTTGTTGCTGGGGGGGGGGAATTTAAACATGGTATTCGACAATGTCACGGACCGCTCTTGTCAGCGCACAACACAAGTAGGGGCTCTGTACCAGGGTGACTTAGATCGTCTCCGGGAGCTAGGGCTCACTGATATGTGGCGACACTTTCACCCACACAGCCGAGCTTATACCTACTATTCCGGGGCACATAAAACATGTCAGATTGGATTACTTTCTTAGCTCTATCCCATTACAAGCTATTGCGACAGGCACCGAGATCCTCACTGCATCCCTCTCCAATCACTCCCGAGTCAGGGCCACCTTCTAATTCCCACACGCGCGACAGTCACTGCGACATTGGCGCCTGCGCGACACACTACTACTTAAGGTGTCCACGGTCACTGAAATTAAAACGGTCATCACAAACTTCCCGGCTCTGAATGCCAACCCGGACACGTCCCTGGCAACACAATGGTCTGCCCTCAAAGCTGTCCTACGGGGGGAATTCATCGCCATATCCGCGGCCAATAATGTAGAACCCAGTAAAAGGCGAGTTGAACTAACCAAGCGGGTGGCAGAGCTAGAATAGATGCATCAGCGCACTGGTGCTCCTAGGGCCTGGCGCCAACTCTGCGTAGAAAGGCAGCAACTCGCGGCACTGGATCAGGACAAGGCCGAATACTTGGCCCTCCGTCTTCGCCCCTCCTATTATACTGGGGGAGACAGATGCGGCCGCCTGCTGGCTAATAAACTGCGGGAAGCGCAACAGCGTCAGGGAGTACAGGCTATTCGGGAGCCAGGGGATGAACTCACATCAGAGGTTGCAGCCATAGCCAAAGCTTTCCGGGACATCTATGCAGACCTGTACTCGAGCGACTTTCTTGACGCTCTTCACAGCCTTGATTACCTAAAGGACGCACAGCTTCCTGCGCTCTCTCCAGTGCGGGCAGACTATCTTGATAGGGAGATAGGGACGGAGGAGGTTATCGCAGCAATCTCCCACCTCCGGCTTGGGAAATCTCCGGGACCTGATGGCTACTCCGCAGCTTTTTATAAAACCTTTTGCGGCCTAATTGCCCCCCTGCTAAGAAATCTCTTTAACACCTTTGCAGAAACTGGGGCTACCCCCGGAGAGATGCTGGAGGTATCTATAGTGGTCATCCCTAAGCCTGGAAAGGACAAGACTCTCTGCAGCGCTTACAGACCGATTTCCCTCCTAAATATTGACATAAAGCTCTACATGAGCATCCGGGCGTCCCGCCTAGCGCCGTACTTGCCCCAACTAGTGGAACCGGACCAAGCGGGGTGCATACCACAAAGACAGACTAGCGATAACACTAAAAGAGTCCTGCATCTCATCGAAAAGGTCTCTCGCACTGCAGGGGAATATATGCTACTAGCCATAGACGCAGAGAAGGCCTTTGATAGGGTGCACTGGCCTTATCTGGAGCAAGTCTTGTTCAAATTTGGCTTTGGGGACAAACTGCGCACGCGCATACTGAACTGTTATCGCTCACCTAATGCAATGTTTCGGGTAAACGGCCAGGCATCATCCTGTTTCCCCATAAGCAGAGGCACGAGTGTCCTCTCTCCCCCCTCCTTTTTGCGCTCTACATGGAGCCACTGGCGCGGCGATTAGACAGCCCCCCCTAATGTCCGGGATCAAACTCTGCGAGTACATTCATACCATCAGCCTATACGCAGATGATATCCTACTTTCCCTCTCAAAACCACTCAAGGCACTGAGATCTCTTTCCATTGAACTACACGGTTTTGCGCAGGCTTCAGGGTTCAAAATTAATATGGATTAGTGAACTGCCCTTGATATCTCCCTCACACAGCACACATAAGATTACATTCAAGAAGAACATCCGATACAGTGGTCAACCTCTACCATACCATACTTGGGAGTGCAACTTGGCACTACCATCCCCGCCACTGTCATCACCAACTATGAGAGGCTTCGCATCCACATCCGCAAAGAACTAGACCAATGGAAACATCACACTCTGTCTTTGCTCGGCAGGATAGCGGCAACCATGATGACCATACTTCCCCAGATCCTATACCTTTTCCAGATACTCCCCTTGCGCCCTCCAGCAGGCTGGATTCAGCAAACCCAATCGGACTTAGCCCGCTTCATATGGCAGGGCTGTAAACCCAGATTCAAGCACAATGTAGCAATTTTGCCACAGAAGTGGGGTGGGGTGGGGGTCCCCGACTTACAGCTATACTTTTATGCCTCGCAGCTCCGCTTTTTAGTGGAATGGAGCCGTATCGAATCCGAGAAGCATTGGTTGTTTCAGGACCAAGCAGTGGCTGTCACGACCCTGCAGGGTGTCCCTTTCCTTCAAAAAGCACATAGACCACCTAACCTCTATGCCTCTTACATTACGAGCACCACGATGGAAGCCTGGGTTCGCACTGCCACTGCTCACCAGCTGACGACGTTCCCCTTCCCACTCACGCCACTTTTGAACAACCCGGAGTTCCACCCGGGTACAGTTACAAAGGCCTTTGCACACTGGTGCCCCACTCCTTGCAGAGCACTGGGTCATCTTTTTGACCTCGAAGGAATCATACCATTCCCACGGTTAAGGACGGATTATGGTATTCCTAAAAAAGGAGAGGTTGTCCTATTTGCAGCTCATACACTGGGCTCTCCAACCACAAGTTAAGCCTGGCGATCGGCGCATATTGACCACGTATGAGAAGTGGTTTGTCATCCGAACTACAGACAAAAAACTCATCTCCGACCTCTCCAAGCACTTATTGCTCACCACCATATACACGTATAACGCAGGGCGGGCTCGATCGGAGAGGGAATTAGGCCGCACTCTAACTCACAAAGAATGAGACAGTATCTGTTACAGGGCTCGGCATTTAGCGTACCACACAGGCCTTACCGAGACACTGACCATGGTGGTAACCTATTGGTACTACACGCCAGAATGTCTCCATCAATTCGACTCCCGTCAGAGCGCCTTGTGCTGGAGAGGCTGCGGGGAGGTGGGTACACTGGAACATCTCTTGTGGAGCTGTGATCACATCCAATCATACTGGTCCCAAATCTTAGACAAAATAGATTCTCACCTTGACACGCAGCTTCCACGCTTCCCAGCCACCATCCTCTTAGGCCTACCCAACCCACTAATGTACCCAGCTAAGTCCCAAGGAGGATGACTGATCGAAATCGCACTAGGGGCGGCTACTCAGAACAGATTGCTCCCGAGACTATGGATGGTGCTGGGGATGGAGAAACTGACTCACTCTGGCAGGTAGGGGGTACGAGTTTCCTGAGCTATGGCGCCCTTTCCTAACGTTGCTCATAACAGAGTTCAGGGAGCTGACCTGCCCTAGATACCTACGACTATTGCGCCTGGCTGACGTACAAATTCCACAGGTGAGCTCTTCGCGCAAGACTCATAGACCGCGATGAACATCTCTGTGCCTCACATTTCCCTATTTCCCTTTCTACTGTATTTGGTCTGGTGGACGGGGGGTGGGGAGGAGGGGGGGATTGTTGGGTTTCCCCTTTCTTTTGGCGTACTGCCTCTCTTTGCACTATTTGCTCTAACAGACCCGCTCCATGCATTTACTAGAGTAATAACGCTTACTGCAACACTTGTTGTCTGTTTTACGACGATTCTGAGAGCTGGGGGTCGTGTTTTCAATTTTGCTATGTGTTCTTGAAATCAATAAAAAGATTTAAACCATAAATGATCTTGAAAGATTCATAGAGGACCTTGCACAGGAGAGACTTGCTCCCTACCAAACAATTATAATGGGGAATTTTAATATACACCTTTGCAAATTAAAATGTTTGTTAGAAGGGGAGATTTATAAAGACATACCACCAGTGGCCCATTTTGAACATACCATCAAAGGTGCCCGGCTAAAAAGTTTATTAGCAAGTTAGAATTTATACTGTCTAAAGCCTGGGGAGAAAGCAGAGATGATACCATCGTTCTTTGGGAGAGGGAGCGGGAGAGGGAGTGGTTGAACTATAGATTTTGTTGTAATATCAGGCCCCCTATACCAACAAATACTGGAAGTCAGGGTGGTTCAAACCGGAAAAAAGATGTTGGCAGGTACAAAGGAGGTCAAGTGGTTTAATGCAGATTGCTCTAAAGCACACAAAACCCTTATGGTTGCATAAAAAAAACCTTCCTAGAGATCCCGAGCTGATAAAAAGCCGAAGTAAACATACGATATGGCTTTAAACCTAAGGAAGGCTGCTTTAAGGTATCAGGCATGGGAGGAACTAATACAGGCGAGTGCACAAGCTGATAGTGCAAAATTTTGGAAGGTAGTAAATAGCTCCTTTTTTAAAGATAATAACACAACAAGAACAGAGTACGTAATTCCAGCCGACCGGTGGGTTAGTCACTTTGAACAGATATATGCAGAGGTGGACACAGAACAAACAGGCCCCTTTTGGGTACCGAGTGATGTACCACTTGCTCTTGGGTTTGATGTAAAAGAGATTCAGAAAGCGATTGAGGGGATGTCTCCACGAAAAGCGCCCGGTACCGATGGGATACCAGTGGACCTCTATAAATCAGACCCAGGTACTTGGGCGAAAATCCTAACTGAGGTATTCAACACGGCCACAAGGGTAGGTCAATCCCGCTCATGGTCAACGGCGGTGATTTTGCCAATTTTTTAAAAAAGTGCCAGGAACTATCCTGCCCGTTATCGTTCAATTTCCTTGTTGGACTCTTCAGCAAAAATAATGGGCAAAGTAATTTTACATCGTTTAAGCATTTGGCTGGAAGAAAAGGATGTGTTGTCCGATCTATAATTTAGCTTTTGCAAGGGTAGGGGTACAGTGGAGCAATGTTTGAACCTAATCATGATCACTAACAAATATACCCTAGCCAAACAAGGGCATATATTTTTGGCTTTTATGGATTTAACGTCCGCTTTTGATGAGGTAAACAGGTCCAAGCTATGGCAAATGTTGCTTGAAATTGGGATGGATAGGAATTTAGTATGTTTCTTGCAGTGGCCCCACCTTAACCTGACTGCCTCAGTAAGGTATAACGAGAATGGCTCCCTAACTAAACCCTGGAATGTAAAAAGAGAAGTGAGGCTGGAGTTCATTCTTGCACCAGTTTTATTTACACTTTATATAAATAAACTGGGGGCAGTGCAATAAAACTCATGTTTAGACATCCCAAGAGTAGGTTCTAAATCAATTCCAGCACTTTTATATGCAGAGGATCTAGTTTTACTTGTCAGGACACTGATTGCGTTGAAATCTTTAGTTAATACTTTTATTGATTTTATGGTAGCTCTTGACAATGCGGTCAATTTTACTAAATCTCACATAATGTCACTTGGTAATCTAAAAAGAGGGCAAAAGCCCCTTCCTTGTAAAGGTGGAGTGCAAACAAATGTACCAACATACCCATATCTGGGTAGTGTTATTTGATGAAAATGGCTCCTGGGTGGCACAGGGTGCTCTAAAGAAAAATATATTGGCAAGAGCAGCTGAGCCTCACTGGATTTCGCTAGAAGATTAGGGACCAAACCCATACCACCACTGCTGAAGATCTATAATGAGAAATGTGTCGCTATGACAGTGTATGGTAGTGTGGTTTGGGGTCACAATGAATGCAATGAAGTTCAAGGAGTTCAAAACAAAAACCTACGCATACTCCTAGCTACACCTTGTAGCATTCCAGCGTTCATAGTACATGAGGAATTAAGGCAGGGTTACATTACAGACAATATTACCGCAGCACTCTTGATATGGTGGCTAAACAATTGGTTTAAAGATAAGCCAAACCTAAACCAAATTATTTATAGTGGACTCTATGATTTTAGATAGAGTTGCAGATATTCCCTGGTTAAAATAGGTCTCCCTTCAGCTTTCAGGTCTCGGG
This sequence comes from Lissotriton vulgaris, assembly GCF_964263255.1. NCBI lineage: Eukaryota > Metazoa > Chordata > Amphibia > Caudata > Salamandridae > Lissotriton > Lissotriton vulgaris. The sequence goes on along the minus strand of NC_141697.1, from coordinate 716,718,280 downwards.
CAATCGGAGCTATGTAATCAACCAAGAAAGCTGCACCCCGAAGACGTGAAAGCTATAAAAACACAATTTTTAATGAGGAGACAACTGGATAGGGAAGTATATGAATTTTAAAAATCTACATGTAGACTTTTTATGATTTTTTTTTTAAACATTGTTTATTGATTTTCTCAACATACAGCCCATCACATAGCATGTATCAATTTGGTTTTACAGTATCCCCATTGTCAGCTTAATATGTATAACATGCTGCACAATCCCAATATCAGTTTGACCTTACAGTTACAATAAGAAGTAGTTGTGCATCGTACAGCTATGAGAAACAGCACAGGGAAATGCAGTTGTGTCAAACAGTGCTATACATAAAATACCAACAGCAAAAAAAAAAAAACGATAATAAAACTATAAAGTAAAAAGTTCCGAAGAAGGGAACAACCCCCTATGAACCCCAACTATCCCCCCTCCCCAAGGTCGCGGTCGGTATAGCCATTAAATGTAAACTGCCGGAAATGCCAACGGGTGGGCAGTGTCAAAAAAGGTGAGCAGGGTGGGCCAACATCCATTAGCACGTCGCAATACAAGTCTACAGTATACCCAGTGGCCTTAACAATAACTCCAAGATACTTTGACATAACATATTAGAACACTGCCACTTCTTGTGCTCGTAAGCCTTCCAACATAATTCCCCATTCGAGGGAGATCAGTGTTTTCCGCAGTCCCCTAGTTTCCGCCCTGCGGAGAGTTGCGCCCTCTGCCGCAGCCCAGCACAACATTTCCACCTGCCAGGTATGCACTTCAGGGGATTGGCAGGATTTCCACTTTCTAGTTATATTTCGGATGGCTAGTATGCATGCCAGGTTTATGAAGCTGTATTCCACCTATGTAGACTTTTTATGATTATAAGTCCTGGAATTTTAAATCAACTCTTTTGGTCTTTTGTTAATAATCTGCATTATTGCTTTCTTTTATGCAGATTCAGATTTAATGGTATCCACTGGTCCCTAACTGTACCTAAAGGTTTCGCAAAGTTAGGTACCCTACAACCGTGTGCCTGCAATAATTTTTCTGACCAAGATCTGCTGCACTTTGTTTTTTTTTTGTGGTTTTTAAACTAAGCTGTGAACTAAATATATTCTACCACTTTTTTTTAGAGATTCCTATTTTGCACAAGTAAGACCGGCACTGATCTATTTACAAATGCGTTCTTCTCCACTCATTTGTTATGGGGTTGCAAGTTTCTTAACAGGGGCAATTCGTAAGAGGAACAATCTGGTTTGATAACAGTCATGACTTGGGCCTATCTGAATATGTTTATTTTCATACTAATGTATTTTAACTGTGCTTTTAATTATATATGTGGTGTCGTTTTAAATGTAAAATGTATGTGTTCTATCATGGAAAATATACTTTTATGGCCAGAGCTTGGCCGAATAAAGTTTTATTGGTTTGATTTGAGGAACTGAGGCTGCGCAGATAGTGCACATCCTGAAGGCACTGGAGTAGGATGCCACTCGTCTGACACACTGTTTTTGACCCCGCAGACAGGCGATAGGGAGAACTCTGCCGCCTCGTGACTGTACGGGAGCATGGTTGGCTCTCCAAAGGGAGCGATTATGATGAGTCCGGAACACGCTTGCTAAGGTATTGTGAGAGCTGCGTGGGACACGTAGTGGCTGCAGCAAGTGGCTGTCTTCACAGAATTTTCTCCAAGGACACAAAGAACACTAAGCAAGTATCGTCTCCTGGGGTCCTTTGGGGGAAGGAGTGGAGGTGCCGAACATTTCAGTCACCTCCTGCAGGTACCATTTAAGTTTACTTTCGCCCTCTCTCTCTCTCTAGACTCCAGCACTTGGCTCACGAGTTTACATACAAGAAGTGAGTGGCTGGGGACAGACTGCCAGAAATCAGGGCCAGTTGCACGTATCTACTCACTCTCTTTATTCTAGGGTGGTTTCCATATTGGTGGCAGCCTGGATGCCCTTCAAATTAAGGTCATAGGAGGCTTATGTGGAGGGGCATTATCTCCTTCTGTATAGCGCGTTGGATGGGAAAGAAGTAGGCATAATGAATGTCTATTCCCCTATTTCAGATGATAATGTTTTCTTTACAAGACTCAGAGTCCTCTTACTATATATGCTGACATTGTGATCATATGGGAGGGCGATTTCAATTCCATAATAGAACAGTTCCTTGATAAGTATCCACCAAAACAGGGTACCAAGCTGGGAATGACCGAAACATTGAGAGAATCACAGAGTATATGAGATGGACAGACATATGGAGAGTGTTTAATCCAGCAGCTACAGAACATTCCTGTCATTCACGGACTCATGATACCTATAGTCTACTATATCATATTTTAATTTCGAAGCTGGCAGCCCAAGCAGTGCAATTAGTTTAATACATAGGTAGATTCCTGTGAGATCACTCTCCATAAATGGTGGATTATGTATTGGGAAGAGAGGCAGAAGCTCAACTTACTTGAAGGCTTCCAGTGGCAACTGTTGAAGACCCTCCTTGTCTGTACAGCTTGGGAACAGCAATAGGGGCATACTTTGAGTCAACTGGGGCACTACAGGCTCCAGGGACTATGAATGGGATGCAAAGAAAGCAGTGCTGCAAGGACAATGTTGATGTTTCATACATGGGGTTAGAAGAGATAAGAGGGCAACTGGGAATTGAAAGAAAAGGAACAGAAATCGGCAGAGGTATTAAGATTGTCTACCTTCCCCGGGTATGCATCCAAGGTGCTAGGAGGTCTCTGGGAGACGCATGAGGCAGGCTGGATAAGTTCATATTGCAAGAGCATTGTCAATGACTACACACAGGGAGGGATACGACAACTAAGTAGCTGGCCTGGATTCTGTGCAGAAGTCACAAGCCCCCCCTTATATTGTTGTTACATAAACCAGACGCCACAGTGGCCACAACACAGGTAGCAATGAACACGACGTTGGGTGCCCACTTACAAACCCTTTACTGTAGTATGGTTTAGGGTTCTCCTGAAGATTTGGCAGGCTATTTTAAATAACAGTGATATTTCTCAGATTAGCAAGCACTCTTCAGAAGGAACCAGGGGCCAGATGTACGACCTGTTTTTGCATGCACAAATAGGTTTGCGAACCTGTTCGTGCATGCAAAAATATCATGGGCCATGTACGAAGCCTATTTAGCGAGTCACAATTTATTTGCGACTCGCTGAATATGTTTTGCGACTTGCTATTTGGAAGAGGCGTTCCCTTCCAAATAGCGAGTCTCAAAACTATGTACTAATGTTTTGACACTGAGGGGCAGATGTATCAAGAAACCATTTTGCACTTCTCTAATAGCGATTGTTAAGGTCGCAATTTGAGAATTATTTCAAGGGTGCAGGGGTGTCTCATGGACACCCTGCTGCACCCCTGAAACTTACATGTGTGTGCATATGACACACATACATGCCCTATGGGCATGTATGTGTGTCACATGCCACCTTCAAAATAGTCATATTTTGTTTTTTAAAAGGATTTCGCAAATTAACACGAACCTCAAATTGGTGTTAATTTGCGATTCCTTAACCCAAATTCGCAATTTAAAAAAGTTTCATACATGCCATTTAAGGAATCGCAAAATTGCGATTCCTTAAATGCATAAGCAAAATAAGGAATCGCAATTTTTTGCGATTCCTTATTTTGCTAATGTGTGATACATCCCAAAAGATGCTAAATGTCCGTTTGCGATTCCTTAAGGCCGAAATTCGCAGAATTTCGGCCTTAAGGAATCGCAAAAGGCTTGATACATCTAGGCCCATAACTGCAGTCGCAAAACACTTGCAATTACCACCTACTTCAAGTAGGTTGTAATACATTCGGAAATGGGAAGGTGTCCCCAGGGGACCCCTTCCCCTTTGCAAATGCATGCGAAAATATTTTGTAAGGGCATGCAGTGGTCCCAGGGACCTCTACCTGCCCTTAAAAAATTAAACGAAAACATTTCAATTTTTTTTTTTAAATGCATCCCTTTTTCCTTTAAGGAAAACAGGCTGCATTTGTAAAAAAGCAGCTGTATTCCAAAGCAGTCCAAGACATTGTGGTCTGCTGAGCCCAGCAGGCCACCATCCCTGGGAGGGCTTGTTTTTCCCAATGAGCCTCACAATTTACGACCCCATTAGGAATCACAAACAGTTTTAAACACACTGTTGTACATTTTATTTTGCTCCTCGCAATTAGTCGAAAATTGCGAGGCGCAAAATAAAAGGTTGCACATCTGGCCCCAAATGAGGAAATTACCCTAGAAGAACTGAAGGAGGCTGTCAGAGAGTGAGTCAAACGTATGATGTTAAAACCCAGGGGTGACTCAATGGATCCCTGGACCATGATTAACTGAATGTTCTAAAATCTAATGTAGTGTATTAGCCACCAGAATAAGACAAGTGGCTGGTGATGTGGTCCATTAAGATTAGTGTGGTTTAATTCCTGGCCTCAGTACGGCGATGAAAATAAGAAGGCTGACGCATGTTCTGCACTTTGTAATCGATAGAGCGAAAAAATTGGATTAGTGTTGACGGCTTGGAAAAAACTTTCAGCACTCTCAAATGGCACTACTTAAAGGAAATTCTTAAACATATGCAATTATGGGACGGATATACAACCCTTTTTTGCTCTCGCAAACAGGAGAGCGGCCCATTTGTGACCCCAAAAAAGGGTAATGGCATGTACAAACGCTACTTTGCGAGTCACTGACTTGCAAAATAGCGTTTGTGACTCTCGCTATTAGAAAGGGGTGTCCCTTCCTAATAGCAAGACTCACTGCCATGTACTATTGTTTTGTAACCGCATTTGAGGCAGCAAAACACTTGCAGTTTACCACCTACTTCAAGTAGGAGGTAAACCACTCCCCTTTGTGAGAACATATTTTTTAAGAACAAGCACTGGTCCCAGGGACCACTGCCTGACCTTAAAAAATGAAACTGAAAAGTTTAATTTTTCTATTTTAAATGCATCCCGTTTTCCTTTAAGGAAAACGGGATACATTTGGGGGGGAAAACTGCTTTAGACATGGTGGTCTGCTGACCCCAGAAGGCCACCATTCCTGGGAGCGCTTGCCTCATGAATATTGATGTTGCGACCCCTTTGGGAATCGCTAACAGTGCTTGTGACACTGTTGCACATTGCATTTTGCGATTCGCAAAGCAACGCAATTTGCAGATCGCAAAATGTAAGAGTTGTACATCGGGCCCTAGGTCTGATCTTTCAGATGGGTGAGCCCATTTTATGCAAACCTATGGTACGGGTGAAAATTGACAGACTGGTGTCAGAAGGCTTGGAGGTGGGATAGGAGTATCAACAAGGGTGCCATCTCTTTTTTTTAATTTTTTTTTATTATTCATCATCAGAGAGTACAGTTCCACATGATTACAATCAATTATTTCATTCCAAATATACATTTCTTTTAGCAGATATGCATCATTATGAACGAGAGACAAAGAATAAATAATTTCACAGGTCATATAAGTCTTTACACAAACGAACTAAAAGTTCATAACAACAAGAAACAAAAAGTAAGAATTATTGTAATGTTATAAACTAATATTGTAGAATAGATTACCCCTCTATTCTTGATTTCCAATGCTTTACCGGTGCCCAAATCCGTTTGCCTAATTGCATCACTTTACGACCTTTTTTTTCATACAATGATTTCTCCAATGTATACATGGATAGCATTCTTATAAGCCATTGGATAAATGACAGGGGATTAGGATCCTTCCATAGGGTTGCTATACAAAGTCGGGATATAGCCATTGCAATATATATAAATTCTTGATGGGGGATATCCTGCCCATCTCTCCCTACACCCAAAATCATAATCTCGTTTGTTAAACCAATTGATATCCTTAACTCATCCCTAAAAAATATTTCCATCGCCTTTTTGAAAGGATTTAATTTTGGACATGCCGAAAACATGTGGATAGTATCAGCTTGTGTGCTTTGACATCTGAGACAATATATTCCACTAATCCCCCCCCCCCCCATTGTGCTATTTTATGCGGCGTATAATATAATTCATGGAAGGTTTTGTAGCATTGTGCTTGTAAATTAGCAACTTTAACAATAGAGTTAGCAAACTGCAGTGATTTTTCCCTCTCGTTTCCCACTAAGTTTAACTTCGTCCTTCATTTAGCGAAGATTTTAGTCCTATCGTCTTCTTTGCATTCACTCAACACCCAATATAATTGTGAGATTGAGCAAGCGGCAGACCCTGATGCAGAGGTCTAGCCCGGGACCAGGGTTCAATTCCCCGCCTCGGCAGGTCTTGGGCTCATTAATTCCACAGACCTGATAATTCTCGCCTCGGTGCCTATTCCAATCATGGAGTCCCACTCTGCAACTCTGGGCAATAGCTTGCTTAATCTCCACAACGGCCCCCACAACGCTAGGGATGCCTGGCCTCCACCTTGGAAGTGCCCAGAAGTGGACGCCTCACAGGGAAAGCCAGGATGGGTTCCACAGCGGTATTCGTACAAGCGCCTTGAGACCCTTGCGGGTGAGTAGTGCGCTATACAAGTATCAATTTACATATCAATTTACATTTCTCATTTTGAATATATTCCATCAAATCCTCTCTTTTAAAATTATCTCCCCTAGGCAGTTTCCTTTGTATTACTGATCTGATCTGTAGGTATTTGAAAAAGTCTCTGCGATCTAACTTAAATATTTGACAAGCCCTTTCAAATGAATTTATGCCCGTATCATCTATAATATCTCCTATAGTACAAACCCCAGCACTATCCCATCTTTTCATAATTTGATCATGGAACACTTCAGGGAGTAGCTCATTATTATATAAAGGTGTATAGAAACTCATCCGTCCCAGCTTGATTTTTTCCCGGACCATAGACCATACCAATTTGGCTGCTGCAAATACCTTAAACTTTGTTCTTTTGTAATAGCTAAATTCTTTAAATGTAAGTAATCCGGGGAGGAGCCAAGACGGCGATCGGGACGGACGCGTAGGCTCCCGGCTCCGTGACCCTCCGAGCCCCGCACGACTATCCTGTTCATCCTCCTGCTATTGCGCCTCAACGCGGTGTTGGGGAATGTGCGCTGAAACTGATAGCGCGATCCCGGGATCCCTGCCGGCCCTATAGCCGGAGAAATCCGTGACGGCAGTCAGCGGCCCTAAACAGACTCTGGAACCGGGACGTCGGCTGCAAAACATGGCCGGACGATGAGTCAACAACAGCGGCCATCTATTCTGGGGTGACGTCGATCTAAGTGCCCACCGGTCGGATTTTCACCACAGACGTCCTGACTGATAAGCAACGCGGCTGTGGAGCACCCCCGAGGCGGCGGTATGGTGGGACCGTACATATGCGCGGTGCGCAGAAGGTAGCTGCTCCGACGATGTTTAGGATTCGGCCCGGTTTTCGCGGGCCGCTCCCAAATTTTCGGCTGGTGCTGACTCGGAGCTAAGATGACCGCTGCAGGAGACCGCTTCCTGGGGATCTGCCTTCACTGTCTCCGCGAATCGGATAGTGGTTGCATCGAGATGGACTCGCCGTTGACCGACCCCCTGTCCCCATCTGTGATGGAAAAGCCAGAGTCCCGCCTGGAAGACATGGGGACTGCCATCCTGGCTGCGGAGGTACAGCAAGAAGGGGAGTGTGTACAGTCAAGTGGCGCTGCGGTATGGGAGAAAAGGGCTCCGTTATCCTGCGGTGACATCCTTGATGCTCTTGGTGACTTTCGATCTGCCTGGGAACACGGTTCCCGTGAGCTGGGGAGGAAGCTGGATGGTGTCACGCTCATGCTGGGGCACTTGCGGACGGGCGATCCCCTGATGCACGAGGAGCTTCCCCCATCTGTCTCCGATGGGAGTGCCGTGACCGCCCTCGCATGTGGAGGGGCACGGGTGACATTAGACTATGCTTTGCATTGTGGACAGCTATCTGTGCGTTTGGACTATTTTGATGGTTTCCTTTTCCAGCAGATGGCGGCTTTGTACTCTGTACCGCTACTGGCGTCCTATGCTTTGCTACAGCGGCGGCTGGCTCCTGTGCCTGCTTCTCCCGTCCTTATCCTCGGATCCCTGATGTGGAGTTCCTGTCTAGGGACTGCATTGGGGAAGATGGCCGTTGGTGCTGATGGTTCTGTTGATGACCGGCGACGTCCATCTTGTATGCTCATGTTGCTCACCGGCCTTGCTTGGACACTTTGTTTCCTTATATCGGCTGATGAGGGAATCAATCGGCAGGCATGCCTCCGGGGACTTGCAAGGACTGGCCAAGGATAAGATGTATTCTTAATGTTGACATTTAGGTGGCTGGCCGGGGTGAGGGGCGCGCGTTATTTTGATACGCTTATTTGTGCAACATGTTGATAATTCTCCCCATTACTGATTGATTTGATTGATTGATGTTGTGGATTAGGTGCCTTGGGGAGGAGTGTATTCTGTGGGAGGGAGTGGCCGGGAGCCCGTAAGGATGGCCCTCCTCCAGTTTTATATAAAATGTTTCTCTTTTTCTTTCTGTGACTAAATTTCGGGTACTCTTCATGGGTGACAGGCACGCTGCTAGGGGGGGGGTAGGCCGTAGCCTCCGCAGGGGTGCAGGGTGGGGGTTTATTTGTCTTGTCCTTTTTCAGTTTCTATGGGCCTCTTCTATTTGTCTTTTTCCTTTTCCTTCTCTTTGTCTTCTTTCTCTTTTCTTTCCTTTTTTGGGTCAGCATGACGGTTAGACATTGCGCCTTTTTGCCGTTTTTCTTTTTGTGCCCTTTTTTTGTAATTACTACTACGGTAGCCTTACGTTCATGGGGTGGGTGATGACTAGTGCGAAATGTGCATATGTGCTCTTTCATCCTGATAAGTATACTTCCGCACCGATACCTCGATTATGATTACCCGTTTTGTTGATTCTCTGTTGCGTGTATTGCCCACCCTATGTCCTCGGTTGATTGTACTGCATCTGATCCTTTTTATTTTTATAATATTAAAAACTAACCTTATCCAATCCTGTAACTCAATGGTCACGTCAAACTGAAGTGCTATTCTGGAGAAACGGTTGTATTTCGTGCTGAGGGGACTGCTGAGTTGCTTTAATACTGATAGATGTGCTATACATTGCTTTCGAGGCCGGCCAGGGTGGTTGTAGGCCCGTATATGTAGGCTATTGATGCACAAAAAAGGTTTTCCAAAAATAAAAAAAATAAAAATAATGTAAGTAATCCTTTATTGGAATCTCTAATTAATAAATCATATGTGTCTGGTAAATCAAGTCCGTCCCGCCATCTATCGTTAGTGTTCCCCCCAAGTAGTCCTCTAAGATACTGTAAAGATGCTGCTAGATAATATTCTTTAAAATCTGGAACTGCTAAACCTCCCTTTTCCTTAGATAGAGCCATCTTTTTTATGGATCTCCGAGTTTTACCTTTTGCCCATATAAATCGATTACAGACCCTTTCAATATCCTTAAACCAGTTATTATGAAATATTAAAGGGATAGTTCGAAATAAATATAACATTTTGGGAAAAAACATCATCTTAATTCCATTACAGTGTCAGATTATTGTAAGATGTAGATTATCTAACCTATCTAGATCTTGTTTAGCCTTTCTGATTACCGGAGTGAGGTTTTCCTCCACTAGCTTAGGCAGATTAGATGTTATAGTTATACCCAAGTAGACAGCCGAATCTATTACTCTAGCATCGTCTATTATAGCAAATTGGTTAATAACTATCTGTGTTTTAGACTGGTTCAATTTGTACCCAGACCAAAACCCATATTTTTTTGCTTCTTTTTCTATTTCCACTAACGCTGTTACTGGGGTAGTTGACGTGATTGCTAGGTCATCTGCATAACCCAAATTTTTTGTCTCGTAGCCACTCAATACAATAGGACAAATGAGCGTATTTCTTTCTATGTGTCTTATGAAAGAGTCAATGTAACAGGCAAAGAGCAACGGTGAACAGGGACAGCCCTGTCTAGTTCCTCGCTTGATGTTAATATTTTCACTCTGTTCCCCCGCTACTCTTACTTTTATGACTGGGTTTTTATATAGCGCTTTCAATCCCCCTCTATACTTTTGCCCAAGGTTGAGTTTACACATTGTTGTCCAAAGAAAACCCCACAAGACCCTATCGAAAGCTTTTTCTGCGTCTAATAATATTAAAGACATAGGGTCTCGTGAGGCTGTCGTTCCATCAAACAAGGTGATAACTCTTCTAATGTGATCGGCTGTCCCCCTGCCTGGGATAAACCCATGTTGGCGGAGTGAGACCACCTTTCCAATTATCGAGCTCAATCTATTAGCTAATATTTTCGAATAGGCCTTTGTATCGCTATTCATCAGGCTAATTGGTCTATATGACCCGGGATCAGTGGAAATTTTATTCTTTAAGAAAGCCACCATTGTCGCTTCACTCCAGGAATCGGGCGGTTCAGCTCCTTCCTGGATCGAAACCATGAGTGTAATGATATCCCCCTCTAGTATTGCAAAGAATTTCTTATACAATTCTAAGGGTATGAGGTCAGGTCCTACAGCTTTCCCTGATGGTAGTCCACTAAAAGCGAGTTGAATTTCTTCTCGAGTAAATTTTGTCTCCAGACTGACCCTATCTTCCTCCGTAACTTTATCTAGTACCGCCTCTTCCAGATATGTTTCTATTTTTCTGTTTCTTGGCTCCTCTCCCTCTTGATTATAGAGTTTCATATAAAAGTTCTGAAAAACTGCGCAGATTTCCTTTGGGTTTTTAACTACCACTCCCTCCTTCTGTGATCATTTCAGTTATCTGTCCCTTAGTAACTGCCTGTCGAGTTCTTATCGCCAACATGCGTCCAACTTGCTCATTATATTCAGATTGCTCTTCTCTTCTTCCTAAATACTTCTCGGCTGCTCTTGAGCTATATACTTCCCCTACTGCTACTTTAGCAATAGCTAATTTTTGAGTCATCTCTGTCACATCCCCTTTCACTACTACAGTCTTTATCAGATCTTCCTCCAAATCCACCACAACTTTAATCTTCTTCTCTATTAATACTTTTTGCATATTATTACGTCTGAGAGAGTAGCTTAAAGTTTCTCCTCTGATACCAGCCTTCATCGCATCCCAAACCACTGAAGGTCGTGCCGTACCCCTGTTATGTTCCAAAAATTCTCTTAACCAATTTTCCATAAGGGTAACATAATCAACATCATATAATAAAGCTCTCTCAATGACCAAGAAGAAAGATTTAACATTGCATTTGCCAGAACGATCTCTAAAACTAGAGGGTTGTGGTCCAACATTAATCTTGGTAATTTTTAGATTGTAGCAATCGGTAGCAGTGCAGGTGAGATCAAGAAATAATCAAGCCTTGCTACTGTGTTGTGTGGAGCCGTGTAGTATGCACTACCTCCTCCTCCCATAATCTGCTCCCAGGTGTCAGTTAAGCCATTATCTCTCATAAGTTTAACAAGTGCTCTATGATTTTTTTTTCCTCCCTTTAAACCTACCTATATCATTCTTCCATAGCCCTGCAAGACCATTTATATTTAAATCACCACACACTATGATCGGAAGAGGCCAGCTAGGTAGCCGTGCATTTATTTGGCTAAAAGTATCAGGATCATCCACCGTAAGTGCGTAAATTGAACATAAAGTAAAATTCAAATGATGTATTTGTAATTCAGCTAAAACCCATCGGCCGTGTTTATCTGCCTGATGTTTCTTCAGCTTAACACTATTTCCTCGAGCCAGTATCGCTACCCCACATGTCCTTGTACCATGGGTAGTACATACCAAAACCAAATAACCCAATTGCTCTAGTAAATATTTCTGCGAGAATTCAACATGCGTTTCCTGCAAGGGTGCCCTCTCAATCAACTTTTATTTGTGCTGAATCTCGAGCCACAGGCTATTAAGCTTCAAATGGGATCAAGGTTGGGGATGTTACAAATCTAGTCTTCCTTTTATGCAGATGACACTGTTTTTGCAGCTTCCTAGGAATTCCGTAGCCCTACTACTGAGGTGCCTGGAGAGGTTTGTGTAGGTCTCTGGTCTGAAAACGAACTAGCAGAAGAGTTTTCTTTTTCCAAAGCTCCAATGGAGAGGACGCCCAATTTGAGATTATTGCTGGGAAGTATATAAGTTTCAGTACTTGGACACACCGGATAAGCAGTACAAGTCTGGCTGAGTACTTTTTGCATGAAAACGTTGACCACGTCCGTCTAGAACCACCTCTGCAGCGCAAACTATTTTAAACAATGCTTTTCATCATACAAGTTTGCGGTGTGATCGCTTGATCGTCCTTAGCCACCTCGAGCTGACTCCCAGACTTTGACATCTGTTGTTTTTTTTTTGTTTTACATTTTTCATTTTTACTGCAGTGTGTGGTTGCTTTCCTTGCTGCTTGCTCGCGCTCTTCAAGGCGGTTGACTAATGATGCAACATGCGCAAGACCACCACACAGCCTTCCTCGTAGCCTCATGGTGCCTACAAACGGGATTTGTATTCTGCACATAATATTAGTGATGCACTGAAGAACAGGTTGTCCAGCAACGACACATGCATATGCGCTAGCATCAGGTCCTGCAGGACAGGAAGTGTATGAGCACCTTCCGGGCTTGTCTGATGGTAATACCTCTGGTCTAAATGAATTGGAAATATGCATGAATAAACTGTACTTGCATTATCTTCCTAGGATAAGTACGGAATTAGAACACTATCACTTTGGAAAGCGCATGCAGAAACCAGGTGAATCTATTGAGGGGCTTATAACATTGTTAAGAAAGTTAGCGTTTACTTAAAATGTTGGCTCTTTTTGTGAGGAGTGAGTAAAAGACCAGTTCATGATGGGTTGTGCCACTGACAAAGTAAGGGAATCTTTATGGCAAAGGGCCAAACCTTCACTGAGTGAAGTTTTGACTATCGCTAAGACCTAAGAGCAGTGTTTCCCAAACTGTGGTCCGCGGACCCTTAGGGGTCCGTGACACATTCCCAGGGGGTCCTCAGGCAGCAGTTATAAAAGCTACTGCAAAGTTCCGAGTATAATTAGAAGTTTTCGGGCAACAATAAAAGTGTCAAGATAACACCAGTGATTAATGTTCCTGCTGGACAGAGATGAGTTTTGTCCAGTGGCAGCTTGACTTATTTAATGTAGCACAGAGGGTTAATATGCCTCTTGCAAAGAAAGTGTGCTTGCATTTTTTTTAAACTGTGTTTGATCTGCATAGGTCAATGGGTTACTGCTTTTGTCACAGAGATTCTTTAGTTACTGTGCAATTTATAAGTGACAATCGTGATCTAGCACAGAGACATATAAACTGGCTTCAAAAAGATGTTTGCAAACTGCATGGTACAAGATAGTAACTTAAGTTTTTTCCCAGTCTTTCATTATCCTGATGCTGCTAAAAAGGTTTATTTGAATGGAAATAAAGTGTTATTGTTAAAGTGAATGCTAAGGACTGTGTTATGCCTACCAGTATGAATGACATGTGAATCCTACAACTTGTAGTCGCCTTTGCCTTATGTAATTACATGTATGATTCATTGTCTCTATGGGGTAGATTTACAAGGAAAGCGACTCAGTGAGTGCTGCAAGCCATTTGGCTGCACCGCACTTAGTCACTTTCAAAGCACAGGGATGCAACATATTTACCATAGCATGTTGCATCTCAGTGCTCTCCCTGCGCTGGTGCACAAACTGCGGCCATGCGCCGGCACAGGCACCCTTGTACCATGGTGCAAGGATGCCTGTGTTGTGGGGAGATTGTTTATGTTCAGGTAGGATTCCCTTTCTGCACATAAACAATCACTAGAGGGGATTTCATCTTCCTAAATATCGAGGAGAAATGAATACATTTCTTCTTGTTGCACCACCCTACGCCTCTCTTGGGGAGTCCCCTGTGTAGTGGTTCGACTCACTCATTGCACTTGGTGTGCACCCTGTGGGGACTTGTCTGAAAACATTTGCCAGGGTTGCTTTGGGTTTCCAGTCTGGTCCTGGCAGGAGCCTCGTACTGTGAAATAAAACCAACCATTTAAAAGTTAGTCATGGAGATGCAGCACCAACCTTCCCAATAAAGTTTTTAGTTTTTTGCAGATTCTTTCAATATAAAATACTAAAATCCTTAGTAATTCGACTATTTGTTTTGTGTGCACACCTGTGGTTATTTTTTTCGAATTACTGTTTTAATGTTTGAAATTTAAATCATACAGATTGTGTGGGGGTCCCCGGCTTCTAGTGCTGACCCAATGGGGGTCCTCAGGAGTCAAAACTTTGGGAACCACTGCCTTAGAGCACTCGATGGCATGTGTGGACACACTGAAAAAGTATTCTGCAACACAAGAGGAGGGTAATGGAGACAACGTTAGAAGTGTGAGGGCCTGAGGGGATCAAAAAAGATGGTTCAAAGGAGTTTGATAAATAAAAAGCAACTTTGTTGTTTTTGTTGTAACAGTACTTCACATTTAGCCAAATGTAAGGACTATCCAGGATGGAAAGCTACATGCAAAAGCTGCAGTAGGAAAGGTCATTTCTTAAAAAATTGTAAATCAAATGGAGATAAAAAGAGAAGTGGAGTACAAGCAGGAGGAGGACTGTGACATCATCATCCTACAAGTGAAGGACAAATGCAAAGATGGACCCATGGAAGAGGTGCAAATAGACGTAGCAAAGGGTAAAATGGTAGTTGAGTCAGGGGTCAAGATCACTCTTATTCCTAAATTGTTTTACGAAAGAGGATTAAGAGGAAAGATAAAGCTATTAAAGACCGACATATGTCCTAGAGGTTATGGGGAAAATCCTATCAAACTTCTAGGTTATTTTGTGGGTGAAGTTGAGTTTCAAGGGAGGTTTACATCTGGCAAGGTAAACACATCCATCAGAGGGGATTCTCTTACTAGCTGGATACATCAGAGAGAGTTTAGGGTGACCTTGACCCTAATGAATCTTCTGCAGTAATGTTGAGGGAGATAATTGGAGAAGTTAAGATTGGTTAGAGGTGTAGGAGAGATTCCACAGGTTTGGAAGTGAGACCGAATTTGTGAAGTTGAATGCGAAAAGAAGCAAATGTTTTCAGAAAAGAGTTGGGATGTTTCACCCATTTCTTTAAAATGACGCCAAGGATAATTCCCAAGGCATGCAATGTCAGGGGTGTTACTTTACGAGTGAGGAATGAGATATCCCATGATTACGAAAGATTGGAATCAGTGGGCATAATTGAGAAGTTTGAAGGATCAGAGTGGTTGTCCCCTGTAGTAATGTCAAAGAAGGCAAGAGGGCACATGGAGCTGTCTTTGGCCCTTGAGGGAACTGAATTGCTGCCTCATTGTTGATCGGTACCCTTTACCCAATATAACGGAAACGTTGTCCTTGTTAGGGGATTCTAAGTATTTTTCATTGCAGGACAGTATACATCCATTATCGCAGGAGCTAACATCATTCATCACTCCATTTGGTACATTTAAATATGTTAGGATGTTGTTTAGCCTGATATCTGCATCATCGGTATTTCACAGGATGATGGAAGATGTTCTAAAAGGTGTCCCTGGGGTCAAGAAATACCAGGATGAGTGTGTTGGTGTTTGGGAGCAAGGTCAAGGAGCACGATGAACGGTTGTGCATTGTTCTAAGCAAACTAGACTTGTGTGGTCTCACGCTAAAGTTGAAAAAGTGTAAGTTTAATGTAGACTGCATAGAGTACTTGGGTCATCAAGTTTCAGGGGAAGGTATTTGGGCCAGGAATGAGTTAGTAACTGCAACACTGCAGCCCTCATTCTACTAGACCTCTCCGCAGCCCTCGACACCGTCTCACATCGCACTCTCGCAGCCAGACTCCACGACGCAGGATACGAGGAAACGCCCTCAACTGGATCCAATCCTTTCTCTCTGGCAAAACCCAGAGGGTCAGACTCCCTCTCTTCCTCTCCGAACCCCCAGAGATCAACTGCTGAGTATCAAAAGGATTGTCGCTCAGCTCCACACTCTTCAACATCTAAATGGCCCCCCTTTCCGCCATCGTCAGACAGCATGGGCTTAGCATAGTATCATACGCGACAACACCCAGCTCATCCTCTCCCTCACGAAGAACCCCGAGGACACCAGACTCTGCTTCCAGGAAGGAATGAAGAACGTTGCAGCCTGGATGACCAAATAGCAGCCTGAAGCTCAACTCGGAGAAGACTGAGGTCCTCATCCTCGGACCCTCCACCTCCGCCTGGGACAACACTTGGTGGCCCTCCGGAGTCCTCCCACCCCTACAGACCACGCACGGAACCTCAGCATCATCCTTTACTCCTCCCTCTCCATGACCTGCCAGATCAACTCTGTCGCCTCCAACTGTTTCAATTGCCTCTGCATCCTCCACAAGACTTTCAAATGGATACCCCCCAAATGCAGGAAAACTGTCAGCCACACACTCATAATCAGCAGACTGGACTACAGCAACACCATCTACGCCAGAATCAACAGAACCCTCTTACAAAAGCTCTAAACCATCCATAACACC
The DNA here is from genome assembly GCF_964263255.1 of Lissotriton vulgaris. NCBI lineage: Eukaryota > Metazoa > Chordata > Amphibia > Caudata > Salamandridae > Lissotriton > Lissotriton vulgaris. Next base: position 716,701,820 of record NC_141697.1, on the reverse strand, counting down.
GCAGCCAGACTCTTCCTCTGTACCCCTCCACACAAACACTTGGCCCAACACCTACAAAACCTCCACTGGCTCCCCGTCGAGAAGAGAGTAACCTTCAAACTACTCACCAACGCCTACAAATCCCTCCACAACATCGAACCCAAATACCTCAATGAGAGAGTCTCCTTCCACCTACGCAAAAGGAACCTCTGCTCTGCCGACCTCGCCCTGGCAGAGACCCCCTGTATCCGCAGAAACAGAGCAGACGGAAGAGCCTTCTCCTATGTCGCAGCCAAGGCCTGGAACGAGCTCCCAGTCAACATCAGACGCTCCCCTACCCTGCACACCTTCAGTAAGAACCTCAAGACCTGGCTCTTCGACTGACAGGAGCTACACTCCCCCGCCTCCTCCCCCCAGCACCTTGAGACCCTCACGGGCGAGTAGCACGCTTTATAAAAACCCTGATTGATTGAATTAGTGAGATGCCATCTGTAATAATCCAGGAAACAGGTTAAAATCCAAGTAGGTTTATTGAGCAGCACAGCATCATGTAGACAGCTTCAAGTCCAAGTACAACTGACATTAAGATGCAGAATGCATCACTAGGAAAGTTCTGAGAACCAGAACATCAAGGAGAAAGGCTCATGCCATTAAAGGGGAAGTAAGAAGGATACATGTATACAGTGCAGGATGTAACACATCCCCCCCCTAAGGAAAACAAAGAAAAACGTATGTACAAAATCAAGAAGTTAACAGAAGAAATATGTCATACAAAGTCCCGTAAAGACATGGGTTTCTTACGAGAACGGGAGTCTTCCTTGACCCTAGAGGCAATAGTGTCAGAGGGAAGCACAAAACGAGAAGAAGGCACATCATGAGTATTCACATCATGTTGGACAGGGCACTTTGCAACTTTGCTCACATTCCAGACCTTTCCGTCTTGCGTGATAACAGTGTTGTTAAAAACATTTTTGATCTGAATAGGTCTGCTATATTTGCTCGTGCCCTTGCCAATAAAAGAAGGTCTCATAATCTTGACCCAATCCCCAACAGCCAAACCATGCTCTCTTGCTTTCCACCTCCTGTTATACCATTCAGCCGATTTCTTTTGTTTGCATAAAACTCTGTCCGCAAGACTCTTAATATCAACAGAATCTTCACCAAAACCTTTGCACTTCTCTTTGAACCACCAAGGGCATATGACAGATGCTGGATCTCTTCCCTTTAGGAGTTTGAATGGGCTGACTTCAGTAGTGGTATGGGGAGTTATACGGTAGTTCCAAAGTTTCTCTCTGAGAGCATTTAACCAGTTACCCTTTTCCTTGATGGAGTCAATAACAAAAATTTTTAATACACGATTGAAACGCTCAACCTGACCATTCTCGTGCGGTTCATAGAGAGAAGTTCTGAGATGTTTAATATTACAGGATTGTAAGAATGACTGCATCTCTGACGAGACCAATTGAACACCGTTGTCTGATACCAAAACGGAGGGACAACCCTCTCTAGCGAACACTTCCTGGAAAAACATAATAATGACCTCAGAAGTAATTTTGGAAACAAACTTTACCTCTGGCCATTTAGAATGATAATCAACAATGACTAGGGCAAAACGAGAAGACTCAGGTAACATACTGAACGGGCCAGAGATGTCGAAAGCAATCTTATTCCATGGAAATTCAGGCCAGACTACTGACTTAAGGGGAGGAACAACAACTTTCAACATTTTATCCTTGTCACAACACTCATTGCATTCTCTGACAACACGATCAACAAATCTGTCCAAACCTGGCCACCAAAAGTTCAACCTAATAAGGCGCTTCATAGCAGAAATTCCCGGATGGGTCTTGTGAGCTAACTTAAGTATCAGGTCCTGAACGCCAACAGAGATTAAAAAGGATATTGTAAATTCTCCAACTTTAGGACCTTTCAGAATGGGCAAAAAGTGTATTATCACTACGGATGCGAGTTTGTATGGTCTGGGGTGTGTGTTGTCTCAGACAGATGGTGTGTCAGAGTGGAATGTTGCCTTCTCATCTAGGACCTTGAGTGAGACAGAACGCAGGTATGCTGTGATCGAGCGTGAATTACTTTCATGTGTGTGGGCAATTGAACACTATAGGATCTACATTTGGGGAAGCAAGTTTGTGTTAAGAACTGATCACAAGCCTCTGGTTCATATCCTTTCGGTGGGAGGAGGTTGGAACTCAACAGCGAGAATTGCGCGACTTACATCCAGATTACAGGAGTATAGTTTCACAGTGGAGTATATACCAGGAAAACAAAATGTTACAGCCGACTGTCTATCACGTCTTCCATGTCTTAGTGTAATGGATGGTACTTCTGGGTGTAAGGATGTTGATTTTGTCTCTGGATTGCAAGATTTTGTTGGTACTCAATATCAAGATGTTACTGAACAATTTTGGCTTAATTGTCAGGAGAAGGATGATAGGTTGAATACTTTAAGGACATATTTGTTGGAAGGTTGGCCCAACAAAGCCAATGTCAGAGAGGATTTAGTGCCTTTTTTTAATGTTTCGGATGAATTGCTTTGCGAAGGGAACTTAGTCTTTAAAGGTGACAAGTGTATCCCATCCTCGTCGCCAAAATATGTAATAATCCAGGAAACAGGTTAAAATCCAAGTAGGTTTATTGAGCAGCACAGCATCATGTAGACAGCTTCAAGTCCAAGTACAACTGACATTAAGATGCAGAATGCATCACTAGGAAAGTTCTGAGAACCAGAACATCAAGGAGAAAGGCTCATGCCATTAAAGGGGAAGTAAGAAGGATACATGTATACAGTGCAGGATGTAACACCATCTCCTACCAACAAGGATGAATTGGTGAAGTTCCTGGGAATGGTACTATGGAAAATTTAAAGCAAACTTTGCTGAGAAGAGTAAATGCATGAGAGTTCTGCTGAAAAAAGGGGTGGAATTTTCATGGAAGAGTACGTGCGAAAAGTAGTTTGAGCTTTGAAGCAGACTTGAGGGAAGAAGCTAGTTTGTCAAGTTTTGAGCCGGGTCAGGAGACGGTGCTGGTAACAAATGCCTGTTCAAAGTGCTTAGGAGCGGTCCTAATACAGGTAATTAATGGCCTGGAAAGAACTATTCTATCTAAATTCAGAAGTTTAAGAGGCGCTGAAAATTCCCTTGAGAGAAGTTTTCACGTCAGAAGGAATTGATACTATTTCCACCAGAATTTGCAAGTGGGTCCTCGCAATGCAGGAATTTGACTACAAGGTGATTTATGTTCCTACGTCTGAGAATAAATTGGCTTACTGTGTCTCTCGCTTGTGTAAAGAGGCTGACCGTTGTGAAGAAGGAGATACTTTTGGTGGTGAACTCTACCAGGAGGAGCTTACGGTGTGAGATTACTTGTGGAGCCATACTAGAAGGTGAGTTGGTGGAAGAATTAGAGAAGGCCCAAGAGTTGCAGCACGTGATTGAATTAGTGGCCTGTGGCTGGTCAAGGATGTGGGGTAGTGATCAGGTAATGAGGAGCTACTGGGAGGTAAGAGATCAGTTTCTGGTCAGAGATGGTCTTCTTTTAAAAGGTAATAAGTTGATTCCTCCATTTATTTTGAGAGACTGTGCAATTTCATTAGCACATGTACTTGTACTTGTAAAGTAATTTGTACTTGTACTTGTAAAGCGCACTGGCGCTGTAACGCATACCGCTGTGAAACCCTTCCTGGCTTTTCCCTGTGAAATGTCCACTCCTGGGCACCCCCAAGGTGAAGCCAGGCATCCCAGCGCTGTTGGGGCCGTTGTGGAGATTAAGCAAGCTATTGCCCAGAGTTGCAGAGTGGGACCCATGATTAGAATAGGCACTGAGGCAAGAATTATCAGGTCCGAGGAAATTGAGCCCAAGATCCGCCGAGGCGGGAATTGAACCATGGTCCTGGGCCAGACCTCTGTATCAGGGTCTGCTGCTCTAACCATTGAGCCACACTTCTCCACATGAGAGTAATCTCGGAATTTCTAATACTAAAATGAGAATCCGGGCAGATTTCTGGTAAGACACACACACACTGAGACACACACACACACTTGCAGTTTTCTTGGACCTATACGGAAAAAAAGCTTTTGCAAACGTTTAGGAAGCCAAAGACTGACATTTTTTGTTTAAATGAAGACTGAAGATATACTGTACACAAGTGTGAAACATCATGGCTTAGCAATTTCCACGTGATTGTTAAGGCAAGGGCATTCCTAATGATGGAACACAATTTTAGTACCAATAGTTCATACGAGACAGAAGCAAGTTTTAAGAAACTCCTAAAGACCTGGCTTTTTATGCAAAAAACCTAAGCATTTCACCTAGTTCCTGTCTTAAGCTGAAAGCTCTCTACTAGCGCCGGGACACCTCCTTGTGAGGTAGCTGTTCGCGCTTTACAAGCATCAGTATTATTATTATTATATAATGAGAAAGTTCCACTTTGTGCTTTTGCCCTGAAAAAGGATATAACTTATTGCGTAGATGTTTTCCTGCTTGTCCTGGAGGTGCCTTCCTGGGGGTTGCTGTTCACATCCTGACGACATGGAGTTTCCACAGAAGACAATACCAAGCTTTTACAAACTTAAAAAATTACTTTTATTGGAGGATAGCTTATCTGACTCCAGAATCAGAAAGCCTCTTCAAGACAAAAGATCAAGGTATCTTCCCAAAATCACTGTGTGCACTCTCTCGCAGTGCAATTGTTCAATTCTACGTTTTAGTATTTTTGGGGTTAAAAAAGTGATTGTTGTATTTTGTTTTGCAAGAAAACCCTAGAGATTATTTCCGCCACCAACACCAGCGAAAATTATTATAGCTAGTATTTACATTCTAGTGAATAGTGTCTGCCAACATGGTAAAGTGATCGATCAACTAATAAGTGTTCGTGCTTTGACACTGGCCCTTGGATGGTACACTGAAAGATGAAATACCCAATGCGCTTGAGCATTGCTGGCTCTATCTCTTGTGCCTTAATAGCCTCCGCTTCTCATCGTACATTATACATCATCTCCTCTGAAGTTGATGTTGGGGGTCAAGATATTTTGCTTCTGTCCATCTACTCTTTGGCTTTTTAGAAGTTTACCTTTACCTTTAATGCCGATACTTGAAGAACAAAGTAGATTAAAAACCATTGTCTTGTCGACCTACAAAAAGAACACCCAGGGATTAGTCCTTATTTCTGTCTCCAATAACTTCATCCCCCATCAGCCTTGGTGCCTTCAAGTATTACATATTTTCTAAGTTTAAAGGGCATAAAATAATTTTCCAGCAGGGACTTTACCTTGCAGTAGAGTATTCATTCATTCCTGGCAAGGAGAAATTTCAGCACCCAAAGTCTTATCACTCTCTTTCTGTAAAGTAAAGGTAGATACCCTGGGCTCAGCTGACATTGCCTTCTATGCAAGACAACAACTTTGTTGTCACGTTTTAACCTCATGTTTTAACAGTAGACTATGAATACACCAGTGCTCACTGTGGGCCTCAGTTTCTGGACTACAAACGGTACCCCTTTCAAATAGTTAGCCAGGAAACCATATCAACATTGTTAGCTAATTTTAATTTTAGATTCTGGACTTTGAGGAACTAATGCACGTGATAGTGGTAATTTTTTTTGTGAAACTCACAAAAAAAGAATAAGGTGTTTACTGAACTTCAATCACGTTATTATAAATGCAAAATCGCATGCAGACAAAAACTCATAAGAGCAAGAATTATTTTGGTACTAAATTCAGTTTTTTTGTGAAGTAAAGATATGCTGTCTTAGAGTCTCCAACATCTTTATAGACAGTGAAAAGGAAAATATCAAAAGCTATTCAAGTTGGACAATGGAAGTAAACTGCGACCAATGTATTTAACTTGCAAACGTTCACTGTTACAACGTCTAACTTAAAACTTTCCTTGGTTATGCACCTCACTTCCAAAACGTATCCTAAGACCTGAAAGCAGCTGGCCAATTCTGCACCACAGGGGGCCGACAAGAGGATGAAGTCTCCCCAACGATCTAGCATGGCAGTCTACTCACCTAACTCTGCTGCAGAGAGGGAGAGAGAGAGGGTAGGTATAGGAGAGAAAAGGCAAAAAATTAGTAGGTCATCACAAAAACAGATACAAGTAGAAGATAGCTATACACAACTGTACATAGTATTATCTGATTGAAGCCTAACATCTGAAATGAGAAGTATAAGCTAAGCTGGGTCTCAGATATTCATCACAACTATTCCATAATCAGATTCAGGGGCACTGGCTGAAGGCGAGGTTCAAAGTCATTGTCAAACACAAAATAAACAAATCTACTGAATAGTGCCCTGTATAGCAACCTATTCAGTCTCTACAATAAGAGCAGAGATGGTGTAGCCTTTTCCCTTCTCTCTCAACAAATGCATTTTATAAAACCTCTCTGGTGGTAAAGGATAAAATATACTCTAAGTATTATTTAAAGGTCCTCCTATGATGACCCAGGTCTCCATAGGTGCTGGCACCACAGGATTAAGTTGAAGGACTTCTTTGGCCTTGTATGTTCTATCCCCATTCACAAACCAGGGATATGAAATTGCACGCCAAGTGGGTTTCAAATAAGATGTAATTTGCAATGCAATAATAGCTTGTATCACAAACTGCCCATTTAGAGACACTTGCAAAATGGCCTGCCTAACGAATATTAATTAGGCATGTCAAATGTTGTGGTCCTTGCAAATGGCTGTAAATGAAGAGAAGGGGGAATGAAAAGTACAGCACACCTCCATCCCTGCATTTGCTGTACCAAACAGGAAACAATGTTTGTTCAAAGCAGCCATGTCCGTTAAAGAGACAGATGCAGCTTTAAAAAAAAAAGTGTGGCGTTTGGAAATGCATCAACCCTGCCCCCTTCAAATGCCATTTGACAATTCCAAAAGAGAAACTTCTCTCGCGGAGACAGCTTTTGCAATTAAGAACTGTAAAAAGGTGTTTTATAGTCACAAAGCCTGGTTCACAGGGTTAGTGACCATAGAAAAACTCTAGTATATGAAGGCCCTGCAGACCTCACAAAGAACGGTTTGTGTTATGCTTACAAATGGGGACCAGGAAATAATAAAAAGTAATAGATGAACAGACTGAGCCAGAATATGTGAGAAATGGGAAGCTATGAAAAAAACAGCGCTAATAAGAGATGGGGAACTTGTATAATGGCAGGCTACAGTACACTGATTTGGCTACCTGTTCTCTCAGTGAGGACCAACAGTGAAACCAAAGTCTGAGGGAAGATACAGATCTAATGATCGTGGTCTTTACAACAGGGGCCTCGGCATGTAAGAAGAAGAGCGGTCGGAAGTCTAAAGGGATGCAAATCAGAAGGAGTATGCACAAAGGAGAGGGTCAGATGGAAACTACACTAGAGACTAAAGATGTAAGGCGGGCTGAAAAGAAGACTAAATTAATGTCGTACCTGAAGTATGATCTCGAAGCATCTCTTGTGAAGCAAGGGCGACAGGAACTCCTGCTGAACAACATGAACAGTATCACAATATTGACTTCATAATTTTTAAGGGCATACTTTAAATCCAAATATGAATAACCAAATAACATAACACACATCAGAGTTCATTATTTAATCTGTAACTGCTAACTCTCTAATAATTATAATCTCAATCGCAAAACTACAGACTAATTGACTTGAATCTTTCACTAGATGCCCCGTTACCTGATGCGAAGTGAAACTCCTGTTAAGGACATGCGATACAGCCTTGCACAGATATCTTGCTGGCCTAGCAGACTTCCCCCAACACTAATATTTGGCTATACCCAAGCCCAGGGTTCACTCCAGGAACAGAAATATAGGGTGTTCTTGGAAAGGTCCATCTTGGTGACCGCAGTGCCTTATTTTAGCTATTCACAGGAAGCACTAGTGCTACTTCAACACAATGAGTTAAGTCCCCCTTCATGCACAAGTTATGGGGAGCCTCCTGGGCTAGTTCAGGTACACTTGTGCTTTGGCGCTAATAACAAGCTGTCAGCTTTGTGTTATCCGATGTAAACTGCTCCTTTTTCCTAAATGTAAATGTAAATGTAAATGTAAATGTAAGGTGTTTTGTAGCGCGCTCAATTACTACCGGAGTATCCTGGCGCGAATGACCGCTGGGGAACCCGTCCTGGCTTTCCCTGTGAGATGGTCCCATGCTGGGTATCTCCAAGGTGAAGCCAGGCATCCCCGGCGTCTGTGGGGGGCCGTTGTAGAGATGAGGCAAGCTTAATGCCCAGAGTTACCGAGTGTGATCACTGCCCAAAGTGGGCACCGAGGTGAGAATTATCAGTCCGCTGACCCTGGTCCTCGACCCTGCCGCGTCGGGAATCGAACCCTGGTCCCGGGCCGTTCTCAGCCTCCGGGTCTGCCGCCTCTAACCAGTGAGCCACACCTCTCTGTCTAAATCTTATGCTCCAAATCATGTCAGTTTCTACTCAAATAACAAGAGTCTGCACCTGCAACGTAGACTAGGGGAGAGAAGTGCAGACATCTATGTTATTATAAGGGTTGAGCTAAGTTCACTAACAAGGTATCAGATTCCCACTCTTTGGTACAGCAAATTCATAATCAAGATCATTAAACACTTAAAGACTGAATTACATTTGTAATAGACAAAGCCCTTCTTTATTAGGATATCACTAGCAACCACTGATCTAGATTATAAAGCAGTCACAATACATACCACTGTCAAAGTACTCTGTCCAAACTGCCCTTTTTCACCAGTGCCACTTAGTCTCTAATGCAAGCAACACACATTGAATTAGAATGCGAGAAGAGATGATGCTTGTAGACCACTTTTGCTCACAAAATTACAAGGCCAGTCATCCCTAGTTATTTCTTGTGTATTATATGCAATTAATTGCTATAAATTGCACAAGCACCATTATGTACAGCCTAATAATGGGTGGTGTGCAAATATATTCCCAGCTGCACGGACAGCAGGAGAGACGGGATGAATGGCGTGTTGTGCACCCTTAGAAACAGAAGCATGACAAATCCAATAGGTTAAAAAACTTCTTTAGGCGGTGCGTGCGTGGTTGAGAGAGGCTGGAAAGGAAAAAGCCTGAGAAAGATAGAAGCACGGAAGACGGGAATCAGCCGATGAGCGGGCCACTATGACTTTGCAGTGATGCACGAAATTCTCATAGTAGGTAGGTTAGGGTAACGTTAGAGGCTTTCGAAATAATTTTTTTCAATGCCTGGAGGGTAGAGAGGAGACTGGGTTGGAGTAAATCCTCCCACTTGAAACTTGAACCACACAAATTACTCCAACTGATCGTGTGACAATCAAATTGAGAAATACTTGAATTAGGGGGATACACGAAGCATTTAATTTGAAAGAAGGTATGAAACGTCACCAATAGGTGAGGAAGGAAATTATTCCTTTTTGTTTAATTACCCTCACACACCCTAGTGGTGTCATGCTTCATCATCGGGTCACCCCTACGCCTAGAAGTCGGGGTGGGCTCAACCACAGTGTTGGGAGCTCTTTGAAGTTTGTAGAAGACCAGGGGGACTAAAGATGTAAAAAACCTAAGACAGTACCCCGGTTTCCCTTTATTAATGGGTCTGTCGGGGTTATTAAAAATAACTAAAAATGGGTCAGTGTTGGAGTATTATGGTCCTAAGACCCCAGTGCCAACATGTTTCAGTCCATATGTGGCCATAAAGGTCCTGGACTTTCTTCAGGGCTCGGGATTTTTTACAGATTGAGATTTACAAGTGATAGGAATAATTTTCATATCACACACATAAGGAGCAGCTACTCTGCCCTTTTTTTATTGACAGGATAGGGAATCCCCATTTCTGTATCCCAGGGAGGCCAACCCGAGCCCTGAAGAAAGTCCAGGACCTTTATGGCCACATATGGACTGAAACATGTTGCCCATTTCCATATCTCCTGTGCTTGTTGGGAAAGCAGAAGGGACCTTGTGCCGCCCTGTTTGTTTAGGTAATGCATGCTGGTGGTGTTGTCTGTCCTCACCAGCAGAGATTGGCCCTGTACTATCCGTTGAAAAGATTTCAGGGCATGGAAGATCGCAAGAAGCTCTAGGTGGTTTATATGCCAAGTGCGTTGGATTGCAGTCCACTTTCCTTTTACTGACAGTCCTTCGAGATGCGCTCCCCAGCCCTCCAGGGACGCATGGATATGTTCGGAGGGTGAGCCCACCACTCCAGTGCCACCTGAATGCGGGGCGTGAGAAGGATCCTGTCGTTGAATGATCCTGAGATCTGTTTCCACTGCTTGTCTAATTCCTCTTGCACGACCCTCATATGTAGCCTACAGTGGGGGATCAACTGTATGGCCGAGGAAGCCATGCCTAGGAATGATTTCAACATACTTCCAAAACTTGCTCTTGCCTTTGTTTGTTTGGGCGTGGAGGAGCTGCCGACCTGGATTGCAGCTGATTGCCGTCTCCCCAGGGGCCATCTAACAGCTCGCCGGACCCGCTTCACGGGTCCCGCTTCGCGCCGAGAGGAGGTGATACTGGCTCATTGCTTTTGTGTTCGAGCGTGAAGGGCGAGGACTTGCCCTGCAGCGGGGCTGCGAGTCATGTAGCAGGGAAATCCCTGTATGACCTAATCACTACACCTGGTCCGCTCTCCCTGCTGCTTGCCACGCCCCCCTGAACTTCCTCTACCTTATAGATCTGGATCAGCACACCGCTGCGCGGGAGAAGCCCGGGACAAGGGCGGGACCGTCTGTGGCCGTCAGGGGCCTAAGGAGGCTGGGCTGGGCCTGGTCCCTTACATCCATACCTTGCCTACTGTTGTGTTCAGTTTAGCCAGCCATTGGGGTACCCTATTTGTTAAGGTCTTTCCCTACCATGTCTAGCTCACTACCTTCTTGTGTTGGAGTCTCGATCCTTGGGCCTCTCGACAAATATTTTGAGAAGGCAAACAAGGAAATCGACAAAGAACTCCACTAGCGGAGAAACGTGCCGAGCGTCGTCGCTCTATAGAACAACTTTAAAAAAAAAAACCTTGTCTCCCCCATTAGATCTAAATACTACACAAGAATTGGGCAGTACTGGTAGACTGGACAGAGACATTGATATTTTCAGTACTGATCAAATCCCTAGCATTTTTCGCGTCCATAACACTTCTTCCACTCACTCTGTTATAAATAGTGAGGGCAATATAAATAGCCCTCCCATTGCTTCCAATAGCCTTATTGACCTTAATACCCCCGCTGCCCCAACCATAGCCCCACAACTCCACTCAACCCTCACTAATCGTTCAATAGATAGTGTAGCTCCAACCGAGATAATTCCGATACACACCAAGAGCGATACCGGAACTAAGCCCATGAATCTACGTAGGGTTGCTAGTTCCCCGCCAAGTAAAAAAAGGAAAAAGGGTGGTGTTAAAAGAAAAGGCCCTAACCACCTGGTCTCACCACCCCCTTTAGTAAATCCCAATACCAAACCAATTGTCCCTCCCGCGAGGGAGGCTCCACTAGGTACCCACCTCCTACCATCCCTCCCTAAAGATATACCACCCATGTTCAATAAAGAGTTTATTGAACTTTTCGATAAACTTTTAAAATCTTATATGCTCCCTCTATTGGAGAGAGTTAGGATCCTGGGGGGAAAAATGCATTGCCTCTTAGCACCAGTCGATCCAACCACAACTCCCCACTCAATGAACTCCAAGGTCCAGTCTCAACCGAAACACCAGCCTAGTGCCAACATCGTGATCCCAAGTAATCCTCAAAATAATAATGGAAACATAACTTTTAACAACAACACTAATGCCCCCAAACGTCAACTAAACCGACGTTAGTATCCAAGCCAGTTAAAGAGAAGCCCTTGTCGGCTCCAAATAAACTAATCCCACCTAAAAACAAGCCAACTATGTCCTCAGGGGTAGACAAATCAAAAACTACAACCCAAAGAGCATCACCAAACTGTAGGAACACAGTGGACTTACCCCCAGACTCGGCCAACTGTGATCCTTTTAACCGGTGTCCCCCCGATCACAAATGGAAACCTTGAAAATAATGTAAACTTGAAAAACAAAGTCATCTTTTGGCTGAGAACTAATAGACCCCTCCCTGCTCACTTTAATGGAGACATTATCTCGGTAAGAAGATGCAACTGGGTGGGTCTTCGTCCGAAAGATATAGATGGTGACATTGTGATTATCAACTTTAAGGACCACAGAGTTGTTTCACATATAAGTGATTGGTACCCAGGAAATAAGGAAGGAGGTATTTCTACACGAAATCTAAGCTATTTTTATCCAGAGGCTTTGCTTAGACCCCTTGTCCATCCTAGATCTAGTAGAAACACTCATTCTCTGAATTGGGCTAACTACACATCCCGTTTTTCCTGCCCAGCTAATAATCTCAACTTTCCCTTTCCCCATCCTCCCCGCCGTCAGTCCCCTAGTCTTTTTCCCATACCAAACAATCATACTAACTATACCCAATCCAACGAGTATTGGAACATCCCGTTGCATAACCTGTATGAACCTTACTCGGGGTTGGACTATAATGATTGACCAGTTTTTCCACTTCTAGTTCTAGAGGCTAACTTAGATTGTACGGGTATCCTCCATACCCCAGATAATGTTCTATCTTATGCTGAAGCTCTAAAGGATAAGGCATTGCACTGTGGAAACGGGAAGTTTAACCTTCCTGGTGGGGCTCGGGGCACGAAATTGGAAACAGATCCGGAGATTCAGGCTGTAGTAACTCCAGAAGATGTTGATAAGGTGATTGGCCCTAATGGAGGGCCCTCTTATGGTTGCCGGGAACCAGAGCAGGCAGTTTATGGTGCGGCTGAAACAGATAGAACAGATAAAAGGAGTGATGATGTACCCCTACAGGATGCACCAAGTTATAGGGGGTCTTCTGATGATAATGTAGCTCCTCTATCACAGGATGTAGTATCCTCCCACTCTAAGGCCAAACCTAGTGTCCTGGCGGTCTCAAGCGGCACCAAGCTTGATAGTTGGAATATAGCTGGCCTTGAGTCACGTATGTGTATTCCGGACTGGGGGAATTTTATACAGCAAGGCGATGTATGGTCTGTCCAAGAAACCTGGGCACTCTCACCGGTGTTCTTTGTTGGTTATTTAAACTTCAGCAAACCAGCAACTAAAGGTCACAGAGGTCGTGCCATGGGAGGTTTGACTACCTGGGTTCGCCAGTATGAGGGTGTAAGAGTGGAGGAGGTACCAATTGATAGCCCCGATATATTAATGGTTAGTATAAAATCTACCAAAGGCCTTAACATCCTTTTGATTAATATTTATGCCAGGGGCATCCAGGGCGGAAGGGTCTCTCCAACCCTCCTCCTTTTGGATGAATTCCTATCAGGTGCATCCATAGATGGGCTTACGGTTGTGATGGGGGATCTTAATTCCTGCTTGGAACCCCTGAGCTTAGATGATGGCTTACTCACCGAGGTTGAAGATATGTCCTGGGGGATTCCCCAGCTTGAGTTACCCCCGATTGGAAAATGGACACAATCCGCCACATTTATCAAAGGGCTGTGCCTGGACCAGGGCCTGCGAGCTCCAAATGGTAGAGCGCGTTCAGACAGGACGGGTAGACATACCTTCAGCAACGGCAGACACAGTAGTCGCATTGACTATATTTTAGTCAAAGTTAAGCTGTGGGCTGCAGTTGAGGATATGGTGGTCATGTCCCGCCCGGAAAGTGATCATCACACGCTGGTGGTGAAACTAAGGGACCTTAGGCTTTCTTGGGTCCGTAAATTGTTGGCCTAATACCGTTCAGGATGAAGTCGTACTTAGTAACGATATGAGAAGGGTACGATGGCCAAAAATCTCTGTTAATGTAGAGGCATGTAAGGAGATTAGATCTCTGGTTGCTAACTCTCTGGAAGAAATTTTTAAATGTGAGTCACAGGATGTTATTAATGCAACTATCACTAACATTCACACCAGTCTTTTTTCGGAGTTGAAAAAGCTGTTTGTGAAGTCCATCTCCAAGCAGGGTAGCAGGGGGAAACTGAAAACTATAACCTGGTTCAATGAGGAGTGTCGTCGGACTCATGGGGATTTGTTTGATGCAATAAAGCATAAGAGCCATAGCCAAATTAGGTCTTGTAGAAAGGCATATAATGATGCCAAGCACAAAGCCAAGACCAACTGGGATGAGGAACGGTGGCTATCACTAACCGAAGTATGTAGCTTTCGGAATATGCGACAGTTCTGGCATTTACTAAAATGGGGTATATCCCAGGAAGACCGTCCAAGTCCTGCTTCGGTTGGCCAACATCAGTGGGTATGTTATTTTGAGGAACAATTTAGGAACCATAGCAGTGCCCAGGTTGACATTCTATGTCCTGTGCTGGTTGATCCTCTCAAGTTCACGAGTTGTGAAGTTAAACATGTTTTGCAATCTATACCGAGGGGCAAGGCACCAGGCCCTGATTGCATACCAGCTGATCTATTCCAGCATGATCAGAATCTCTGGGTCCCATATCTAGTCCAACTGGTAAATGCTTTAGCTTCTGGTGCTAAGGTCCCAGAGTCCTGGGCCGGGGCAGAAATCCTGCCAATCTACAAGAAAGGCGATCGGTCGGTTCCTTCCAACTACCGGCCGATCAGCCTTATAGATGCGGTACAAAAAATCTCAGCCCGCCTTGTTCTTGGCAGGATTCAGGACTGGATCTGTGAGTTTAACATCCTTACACCACTCCAGGCTGGCTTCGGTCCCATGTGAGTACCCTAGACCAGGCCTTTCGGTTTATTCTCCTTTATTGGAAGACTGTCCTCCTAGGTAAAGGTACCCTCTATGCAGCCTGTGTGGACTTAAGGTCTGCATTTGACCTTGTCCCAAGGGCAAGGTTGTGGAACTGTCTAGTAGAGTTGGGTATGCCAGCTCCCCTTGTATGCCTCTTGGTGAATCTACACGCTCAAACTTTTGCCCACGTACGCTGGGGCAAACCAGGGGAGGTAACGGATAGATTTCCAGTTGCTAAGGGTGTGTTTTAGCCCCTACCCTTTTTTCTTTATATATAAATGGGGTTACTAATTATTTTTCCAATCACCCCACTGACGCCCCGTCCCTAGCTGGAATGAAAATCTCTTTGCTCATGTTCGCTGACGACACTCTTTTAATTTCCAAGACCAGACAGGGTCTTCAACAGGCCCTAACAAGGTTTGAGCTGTTCTGCAGCGAGCATGAGCTTGAGGTGAATGTGTTAAAAACAAAATTCATGGTACTAAGAGGACACACCCCGATTTCAGCCAGGGTTACCATGGGGGGCACATCCCTGGAACAGACTAAATTGTTTACCTACCTGGGTGTAACGTTTAGTGAGACCCTTAGTTGGTCTCAACAGGTTGACCTCCTGGCTCTAAAGCATGCGCAGATAGGAGGAGCCCTGATTAAAGAACATAAAAGCTCCTTTACCCGGCCCATGTCCCCCCTAATGAAGATTTATGGATCGAAAGTTCTACCCTCTGTCTTATATGGGGCGGAGCTCTGGGGCTATAGTAATCTGGATCCCCTGAAAGCTGCTCAAAATAAATTTCTTAGGGTGGCCACTGGTCTCCCACAGTCAACACCGCGGATTCCACTTTTGTACGATCTTGGGTGTCAGCCTGTGGAGGACCTAGCCAGGTTTCGACCATTAGCATTCTGGCGCCGCCTCTGGACAACGCCCGAACTTCCAACTCTATGCAAGAGCATGTATTGAGGTTAGGGATCTTCCAGGTTCATATAACGTAGGTTGGTTCAAGGATTTAAGAACTACCTTGTGTGCCTTGGGGCATGGAGACCTATGGTCAAACCCCGCTACTGCAACCTTACACTCCAAAAAGGTCTTGAAGTTACAATATTGGGATTGGGTTGTACAAAAGAGACATTCGGGATGGACTGCTAGTAACCTCACTGGTACATTCATTGTTACGAACGATGCCCCCTGCTTTGAAAAATACTGGGATGCTATAACCAATCCCCTGGACCGTAAATTATTTCACCAATATAGATGCGGTTCCTTGCCTTTAAAGGAGTTCACTAAAACGTGGGGCATGGGTGGGTCTGGGCACTCTCCCAGGTGCCCAGGACAGGGTGAAAGTATAAATCATTTTCTTTTTGTCTGCCCGCTGTATGCTGCCCCTAGAGTAAAGTGGTTAAGTCCAGTATGCAGAAGCCTGGGAACACGCTCAGCAGCAAATGCTAGTAGAATACTAAAGACAGATCTGTCTCCTGTGATTGTAACTGGTGTAGCGAAATACTTAGGATGGGCTTGGATCTTAAGAGCAAGGTTCATTTACTTGACCTAGGCCCTAACCTAAAACTTTAGGCTCACTATTGACTGTGTGTTAATGTGTAAACACCTATAGAGTCCGAGCTACTATGGTTATCCAACTAAGGATTTATCGTAAACTTTTAAAAATTTCCAAATGAAGTTTTGCATAATGATTTAATATGGTCTTAGATTGTTTTAATACTGTTTTATACTACTTTTAAAAACAACACATGTATTTTTTGGTATTGTAATTTGTGATGCATGTCTTTTATGATGTAATAATCGAATAAAGACTTCTTTGAATTGATTTCAACATCCGGCCGGAAAGTACAGTTTTGACTGCAGGAATCGTACCATCTTAAGCATGCAGTCTTGTCTCTCCTGGGAGACAAAAACCTTTGCCAGCTGAGAATCTAGTGAGGCTCCTAGAAAATCTCGCCACTGTGACGGGCAAAAGTGTGACTTCTGGCAATTGATGGAAAGGCCCAAGTTTTGAAAAAGGGAGATGCAATACTGAGTGTGCTGGATTGCCAGTTGGAGGTTCGGAGCCTTTATAAGACAATCGTCCAGGTATGGATAAAATTGGATGCCTTGTAGGTGCAGAAAAGCAGCTACCGGGGCCATGATCTTGGTAAAGACCCTCGGTGCTGAACGGAGGCCGAACGGCAGGACTCTGAATTGGAAGTGTAGGTGTCCGACTGTAAAACGAAGATACTTTCTGTGCCTGGGGTGAATCGGCACATGAAAGTATGCGTCCTGGAGGTCGATCGTGGAGAAGAACTCTCCGGGATTGAGATAATTTAAAATCTGGAGCAAGGTCAGCATTTGAAATGTTTTTGATGTGATGAATTTGTTCAGGGCCCTTAGATCCAAAATGGGGCGCCATTCCCCTGACTTTTTCTTGACTAGAAAAAAGAGGGAGTAAAACCCCTTGCCCTGCTGGCCTTGTGGTACGACCTCGATAGCACCTTTCCTGATCATTAATTTGACTTGAGCCAATAGTTCTTTGAAATGGAGGAGGCGGGCCAGTAGGAGGGCGATTGGGAGGAAATTTTGTAAACTCCAAGGTATGTCCTTTTGAAATCACATCTAGGACCCATTGATCGGAAGTAATGTTGGACCAATTCAAGATGTAATTTGAGATTCGACCTCCAATTCTTGCAGTAGGTGGAAAATTGACGCTGGTACTGTCACAGTTTCTTTGTAATTTGATCCACCACTGTAGGTGTTTTTTCTCTGGTATGGTCTGGAGGACGTCTGTCGATTCTGGGACCGGTAAGTTTGCCTTTGCCGGTTGTCATTGTAGGAGCGATATTGGTTTGATCCACGAAAAGTGGAAGAGTTGCCACCTCTACCACGTGCTCCTCGAAATGTCCGTTTTCTATATTGGAGAGATCCTAACGCCTTGGCCGTATCTGTATCTTTTTTGATCGATTCGAGGACCTCATCAACATGTTTGCCGAAGAGCGATTCACCATCATAAGGTAGATCGAGGACTTTAGCTTGAACTTCAGGGCGAAATGCTGTTGATTTTAACCAGCCTTGACGCCTCAAAACAGCAGCTCCCGTCAATTGTCTAAACCCCGTAGAGGAGATATCAATGGCGCAGTCAATGATCTCTGAGGAGATCTTTTCACCCTCTTGAATGATGGCTTGTGCTTCTGCGCGGATGGCATCCGGAAGTTGTGGGAGCAATGCTGCAATCTTGGACCACATTTGGCGGTCATACCGCCTAAGAGTAAACAAGGAATTAGCTGCCCTTACAGTGGTGGCTGCCATGGTGGTAAACTATTTTCCTATGGAATCCAGCTTTCGGCCTTCCTGATCTGGAGGAGAAGTGAGGGGAGTGGAAGGATTGCAAGACCTTTTTTGGGCTGCTTGAGTAATGACGGAATCCGCCTTAGGTTGTGACACTAAGCATGTCGGAGAATCTACTGGTGCCTTATATTTTTTATCGAGTCTTGGCAGGACAGCCGGGATCGAATTCGGTCCCTCCATCAATTTGAGACCTTCATTCCAAATGTGGTCGAATATTGGAATAGTGTGAGCTTGCTTTTGAGGTAGGTCTTTAAAATCGTAAAGAAAACAGTCAGTCTGTTGGACGTCTAGAGTGAGATGAAATCTCTTAGCAGCGCGGACCATCAAGTTGTGGAAGCTGCCAATGTCCACAGGAGGCAAAGCTAATGGTAACGTTGGTGGGGGTGAAGGTGTGTGAGCCCTGTAATCATCCCACTCTTGAAGGCCATGGTCATCATCATCATTCGGATCCGTATTGTGAGGGTCTGGATCCTCATTGTTCGTATCATGCTGGGTACGCACCGGTGACCTTGACGGAACTGGTGCAGAGGCTTGTGGTTGTGGAGGAGGTTGCAGCACTGGAGAAACAGGCCTAGGTGGTGGAAATCTGCGATTATAATCGTCTAGCTTGTGCTGCAGATTCATTACCAAAGACAGTGGGATCTGTGTCGTTTGTTCTGACATAGGTGCTTTTGACCTATGTACAGGAAATAGATCTGTCCCATCTTCGATGTTCTCTTCCTCCTCCTCATCATAATTCTGGCCCTTGATGTGTAGCTCGGATGGACTAGTCGCTTATCCAAAAGCATTATCCAGCTCTGAATCATCATTGGAGTCCTCCTCCGCAGACTGAAATAATTTGTCAGGAAGAGTAGAACCACTCTTTATAGGACTCAACTGTATTAGAGGTACTCGTTTCAGCGTGGAAGCAGTGACAACTGTGAAGGTGGTAGCCGTGGTCAAAGAATGGTGCAGCGTCGACGAGCCCGTCGACGTGGTGGTGGAAGAGTCAAAAGCCGGTTGAGGCGTCTGCACTGTGTCCACAGGCAAGAATCCGTTGACGGATGTGATTTAGTCTTTTTTCGCAGTCGACGGCGTCGTCGACGAGGGAATAGACTTGCTCGTCAACGAAGATGATCCCGTCGACGAAGAGTGGACCGTCGACGAGGTGGCAACCGTCGACGAAGTCACTGTCGACGAAGTCGTCGTCGACGGTGAGGTAGTCGTCGACGAAGTAGTCGTCGACGAGGCAGGTCCCGTCGACGAGGCAGGTCCCGTCGACGGGCAACGGCCCGTCGACGATGCTGTAATCTTGGTCGACGTTGAGAAGTGCGTCGATGAATGGCACGTTGACGGTTGTTTTTTCGTCGACGAGGTGGATTTGATAGCCGTCAACGAGATCTTTAAGACAGAGGTAATGGGCCTCACCTCGTGTGTTATCGTCAACGAGGTGGACGTCGTCGACGTAGTTCTCGAAGATATTGAACATGTCGTCGTCTATGTGGAGACAGCATCCACGGATTTTGTCGTCGATGTCATAGACGGACGCGCCGACGAGCCAGTCGACGAGCCAGTGCCTGTTTTTTGAGGAAGAAGGCATGGCTTTGGACAATGACGCCAGACAGCCAGGTCTCGTAGGCGCAATTGGAGGTAAATCCTGTGGGGAGACAACTTTAGAGATTTCTACAAGTATGTTTTTCTTAAGAAAAGGAGAAGGCATCTCTGACTCTGACCCACGCTTTTGAGAGGTCTTTGACTGGAAAGAAGAGACACTCTCATCCTCCGAGACCACAGTGTCCGTTGTCTTCAACTTCTGAAGCCACAGAAGGAGACGGGCCTCTCTGTCCCTTAAAGTTTTAGTGGAAAAGTACGGCAGTACTTACAGGTCTTCACTTCATGGTCCGGGTAGAGGCAGTAAATACATTTACTATGTGTATCTTCATGAAAGAGACGTAATTTTCCACAAGGTCTGAACAAAGATTTCCTTGAAGAAGACATTTTGAGAAGAAAAAACAGCTAAGTAAGATGAAAAACTGAGCAGAGCTCAGGGAGACTCCCTTCGCACGACGTGCGGTAGAAAATCTGAGGACTTGGGCTTCTGAGGAGAAGGTTCTAGAGGGAACTACAGCCTGATTGGCTGGAATATGGACCAAAACATAATGACACTGATATGTTACTAAGTTGAGTTTCTCCCTTAGGCTTTCTATGGGCCTATTCTGTTCTATGGTACTTTTGAGTTTTTTGGATACTTTACTGTAATATATATATATATATATATATATATATATATATATATATATATATATATATATATATATATATATATATATATATATATATATATATATATATATATATATAATTATGCTAATTTTTTATTTATATATGCATATATTACTGCTATTTTATGTACCGTGGAACTCCCACTTCGACGACGGGGAATATTCAAGCATGTGAATCTATGAGGCCTATTCTGTTCTATGGTACTTTTGAGTTTTTTGGATACTTTACTGTATTTTATGTATATATATATATATATATATATATATATATATATATATATATATATATATATATATATATATATATATATATAATTATGCAATTTTTTTATTTATGTATGCATATATTACTGCTATTTTATGTACCGTGGGACTCCCACTTAGAAGACAGGGAATATTCAAGCATGTGAATCTATGTGTCAGGTTTTCGCCGTGTATGGCCGCTGTCCGCATAATGCGGGACAATGGCGACCGCACAGGCCGAACTACATTTCTCAGAAGGCCGGGAGACGACGTCACGTTCTAACGCCAGTCACGCAAAATCCCGGAAATAAGACTCAGCCATTACTCACTCGCAGTGCCGATAATTAATGCCAAGACTACGGACTGGTCGGTAAGATGAAGTAGCGGTAAGCTCCGGTTTGGAGAATTGTTATCCGGCTGTGTCCCTTTTCATCCCGTTCTGGGTCGGGTGGAATACTTTTGGATTCCGTTTGTTTAGTGCACGCGGCTGTGTGCATAAGCCAGGTACCTTGGTGAAACCTTGTGAGTTAACAAGGGTTCTCTTTCTCTCCCTGTTGGACGGGACGATTATTTGCGTTCTCATTGCGGGGAGAGGTTTATTTTCCGGTTTGTCCAGATCGGAACAGTTCTTCCAGTTCAACAGACATATTGTTCAATATTGACTTACATAAGGAGAACGGAACAGTGTGGACTGTCATTGTTAGTAGATAGAGGTATCTTGTGTTCTGACACGTGTGACAAGAATCAGATATCTTCCTAGATTGGATAAAACCCAGCAGCTGGCAGGAATTCGTATGAAAGGGTGATTTAACCTTGCCTGGCGTTATTTCTGTGTGATTCCTTTCTTCACTTCAACTATTTTACACTTTGTATTTGAATATACAGGGGAGACGATTCGGGGGTACGTGATCAAGGGGATTGGTCTAGCCTAAAGAGGAACACCATAACTGAGTGGTAGGTAGTATGTCTTAAGGCTGATTAACATAGTCTCACGTGATACCGTAAGCTCATTGTGTTCCTATGTGTTTGTTGTTACAGTTGGCTTACATCCCAGATCTCGACCCTCATCATTCCTCCCACAATACAAAGCCTCTTATATTTTCCTTTTCAGGTAGGGGCATAGATTAATGTTGTGACTTGTAAGGAAGGATTGTAGAATTATTCCCTTGTGGGATTTTGGGGGGGTGTTTTCTAAATCATTGTCCTTGTCGTTTCAGAGCTCCCTCCCCGCTGTCCCCTTCCTTTCCCGCAATCACGGGACGATCTTAGTAGTCTGTGTCACGTATTTCAGACTCTGGGAGAGTCATGTGGGGGAGGTTATAGGATATTCAGCACAGCCCCGAAGAGATATTTCAGACTCTGGGAGAGTCGTGTGGGGGAGGTTATAGGATATTCAGCACAGCCCCGAAGAGAACCAGCACCGAGCCTGACAGAATTATCGGCCCATGACTGTTTTTTCTCTTCTTGGCTGTGTTGAAGAAACCATGGCTACTATAGATGATGTTCTGGCAGCTTTAGTTTTGGTGCAGACTGAGCTAGCGGCCTCCAACAGAGAGGTGGTGGCCACTAGAGCTGAGAATGCACAGATAAGAGCCAGGATGGACAGAATGCAGGGGAACCCCTTCGATGCTGGGTCGAGTCCTACTCCTCCTTCCACCTCCGTTGTGGTAGAAATGCCCACACAAATTCCCTTAGCTCCTCCTGAGCGATTCTATGGGGACAGCAAGAAAGTGCAGGTATTTATGACACAGGTGTTATTACACTTAATGTGCAATCCCAAGATGTTCGCTACCAACCAGGCTAGGGTTGCTTTTCTTATTTCCTATCTAGGGGGGGAGGCAGCACAATGGGCAGTGCCTGTGGTCCGGCGAGACAATCCACTTCTCTACGATTGGGACGAGTTCAGGCCGGAATTCGAAAAAACCTTTGATCAAAGAGCTGAAACTTTCACTGTCGATAGGGAGCTGCTAGTCCTGAAGCAAGGCAACACAGACTTGGTAACCTACCTGAATAGCTTTCGTCGTTTGGTAGCAGAGACTGACTGGCCAGAAATAAAACAATCCGCCTTGTTTTATCAAGGCCTAAATGACGGGATGAAGGATGTCTTGGCCCATATAGATCCACAACATCGCTCTTACGCCCCTCTTAATGAGTTGACCTTGCGGTTGGATCACAGAATGCGAGAGAGAAAAGGGGACACCAAGAAAAAAGAACAGCCCGTTTTGTCTTATGATAAAGGGGGACTGGGGGAGAAATCAAGTACCTCTTTGGAGTTTATGGAAATCGGAGCAGTAAGGGCTGCTTTAACGTTACAAGAAAAAGAACACCGCAGAAAATGTGGACTTTGTTTATACTGCGGTAAAAAAGGACACTATTTGAGAGATTGTACGGTGAAGCCCAAAACAGGAAAGGTTAGGGCAGGACAAACTGCAGCAGGAACCAGTGAGAGGAAGTCGGAAAACTCCAGTGCTTGAAGGCGAGTGAAGGGGACCTATCAAGCAAGAAGCCATCCCTTCAGTAACGCCAGGCTGTGATCAAGAAAATAATCATTTGTTTATGGCTATGACGTTGGTTATTGATTCAGGTGAAAAAGACATCATCCGGAATGGAGGATGAGACACGGGGTGCCTATGAAGGGATCTCAAGTACTTGTGCCTACAAAGACTTGCAAAAGACAGTATTTGCTTGGTGTTATGAAGCACCATGTGCTGGTCACATGGGTTCGGTAAAGACACTTGAAAAAGCTTTGAGACAGTTCTGGTGGCCATCAATAAGATTTGACTTGATTCAATGGGGAAAGAAGTGCATGACGTGTGCCCAAATGAAATCTGATCACCAACCGTCACAGGGACTCTTACGACCTTTGCCTACCCCCCGAAACGCCTTGGGAGAGGTTTTCAGTTGACTTCATTGTCGGGCTCCCCAAGGATCAAGGAAAGACAACTATCCTGGTGGTGGTGGATTATCTGACCAAGATGGGGCATTTTATAGCCTGTAATCAGGTCCCTACGGCTGGTCATTTAGCGCACCTCCTTTTGGTGAACATAGTTAGGTTGCATGGTCTCCCGAGGGTGATAGTGTCAGACAGAGGGGCCCAATTCACTGCCCGATTTTGGAAAACCTGGTGCTCTGCATTAGATGTCTCCTCTTCATTGTCTACCAGCTTCCACCCCCAGACGGATGGCCAGACTGAAAGACTTAATCAGACCCTGAAGCAATATTTGCGTTGCTATGTTCTGACCAATACCGATGCGTGGGTGGATTGGTTGTGGGTGGCAGAGGTGGCTTATAACAACACGCAGCATTCCTCAACACTTCATTCACCTTTTTTCTGTTCTTATGATCACCATCCCAGAATCAGTCACTTGTTGCTCCCAAGTGACAATGTGAAACTGCCAGACGTCAGGGCCAGGTTGTTGCGCATACGCCGAATACTCAAGAACACGCGCAGGAATCTTGTTCAGGCCAAGAGTAAGTACAAAGCACAGGCGGATAAACATCGCAGGCCTTGCCCTGTGTACAAGAAGGGCGACCTGGTGTGGTTGTTTACCCGGCATATCAGGTTTCGGAAACACAGTTTGTTAAATCCTAGGTTCATTGGACCTTATAGGGTGATTGAACATGTGAACCCTGTATCTGTTAGGTTACGTTTGCCTGCCCATTTGAGAATCCACCCTGTTTTTCATGTGTCCCTGTTGAAACCCTTTCTTTGCCCGGTTAGGCGTGCCCCGTTGCCACTCTGGGTGCAACAGGACCGGGAATACGAAGTTCAGGGGGTTCTTGATTCCAGATGTGTGCGGGGGCATTTGCAGTACCTTATTTCCTGGAAAGGCTATGGCCAGGAGGAGAACTCATGGGAGCCTGCGCGTTTGGTTCATGCTCCTCGTTTGGTGGCGAAGTTCCATCGGTTGTTTCCAGGGAAGCCTGCTGCGCTGGCCAGCGTCCCTTGGGAGGATGTACTGTCAGGTTTTCGCCGTGTATGGCCGCTCTCCGCATAATGCGGGACAATGGCGACCGCACAGGCCGAACTACATTTCCCAGAAGGCCGGGAGACGACATCACGTTCTAACACCAGTCAAGCAAAATCCTGGAAATAAGACTCAGCCATTACTCACTCGCAGTGCCGATAATTAATGCCAAGACTACGGACTGGTCGGTAAGATGGAGTAGCGGTAAGCTCCGGTTTGGAGAATTGTTATCCGGCTGTGTCCCTTTTCATCCCGTTCTTGGTCGGGTGGAAGACTTTTGGATTCCGTTTGTTTAGTGCACGCGGCTGTGTGCATAAGCCAGGTACCTTGGTGAAACCTTGTGAGTTAACAAGGGTTCTCTTTCTCTCCCTGTTGGACGAGACGATTATTCTCATTCTCATTGCGGGGAGAGGTTTCTTTTCCGGTTTGTCCAGATCGGAACAGTTCTTTCAGTTCAACAGACATATTGTTCAATATTGACTTACATAAGGAGAACGGAACAGTGTGGACTGTCATTGTTAGTAGATAGAGTTATCTTGTGTTCTGACACATGTGACAAGAATCAGATATCTTCCTATATTGGATAAAACCCAGCAGCTGGCAGGAATTCGTTTGAAAGGGTGATTTAACCTTGCCTGCCGTTATTTCTTTGTGATTCCTTTCTTCACTTCAACTATTTTACACTTTGTATTTGAATATACAGGGGAGACGATTCGGGGGTACGTGATCAAGGGATAGGTCTAGCCTTAAGAGGAACACCATAACTGAGTGGTAGGAAGTATGTCTTAAGGGTGATTAACATAGTCTCACGTGATACCGTAAGCTCATTGTGTTCCTATGTGTTTGTTGTTACAGTTGGTTTACATCCCAGATCTCGACCCTCATCATTCCTCCCACAATACAAAGCCTCTTATATTTTCCTTTTCAGGTAGGGGCATAGATTAATGTTGTGACTTGTAAGGAAGGATTGTAGAATTATTCCCTTGTGGGGTTTTGGGGGGGGGTGTTTTCTAAATCATTGTCCTTGTTGTTTCAGATCTCCCTCCCCGCTGTCCCCTTCCTTTCCCGCCCTCACGGGACGATCTTAGTAGTCTGTGTCACGTATTTCAGACTCTGGGAGAGTCGTGTGGGGGAGGTTATAGGATATTCAGCACAGCCCCGAAGAGAACCAGCACCGAGCCTGACACTATGAAAGACACCCCTAATACTGGAGAAGCAGAGCTACCATTTATATCACCGCATATTTTTACTTCAATTAGATTCCGGACACTTTAATTGCGATCTTTCTAGCTATCTAGGTTTTCCGAATAGAGTTCGGAAACAAAAAAACTGCTGGATCAGCTTGAAAAGGCAGAAGCAGTGTTTGCACTGGCACTCTGCCCATCTCAAGGCTCATTAGCTTTCTCGCTCTCATCACCCTGATCTCCGCCAGGTGATCTGTAATCATTTTAAAGCAAGCTCTACAGATATTAACAAGCAATTGTTTTATAGCAGCTTTCCATAACGTAGAAATGGTTACTAAAAATGTTTAGTTGCGTTATCCATTAGGGGAATTCCAGTCAATGCTGGAGATCCCCTTGATACAAACACCTTACTCCCTTTAGAGTAAAGCCTTGATGACTTAAGAAATTCGACCTGAAAAACAAAATAACAATAGAAATATTTTTTAAACCTATGTTTTCTAGAGAAGGTGAAAAGGCAGTTAAATTCTTAAACATGCACGCATATATTGAAATACTACTTTGACACATTCACTCGTTGGCCTCTCAGTTTTGGTCAACTGTAGCGGTAAAGAAGTACAATTGGATCTTGGGCCATTAAATCTATGCTTTCATTCTGGAAACAAAGCATTTTTCGATTAATAATGAGAGCACAGATTGCTTGGTTCTTTTTTTTTACCTCATGGGAAGGTTGACCTTTATAGAAAAGCAATTGCTTCATTTTCTATAGGATTTTTATCCGCTGCTGCCAGTGAGTGGTTTTCATGCAAATGAGCCCCTTATGTCCGAGTAATAGTTTCAGACAATTTACTACATTACAAAGGAGTTTAACATGATTATTTCTAAACAACTATTGTGTACTGTGCCTGTAGCTGTGTCAGAACCCAATCACTCTACCAAAACACTATAGGCTAAATAAATATAGTTGATGCAACTCTTTCAAGCCAAAAGACAAAGATCAGTAAGGAGACTTGTCACACTCTCTGGGCAGGATGTGGTCATATGGCTTCCTCACTTCAATGTAGCATAGCTGACCGATCATAACAACTCAGAATCCATTCAGGATACCCTGGCGGGTATGTTTCACCAACTTTAAAAAATTGAAAAATAAATATGTAACCCCTACAATACCATTCCTGAATTACCTCCAGCTTTCCCTGATGTAGTCTTCTTTGTCTTCCTGTGGCGCCAAGACCCTATCCAAGCTCCACACAGGCCGGGCCGTTTTGTTCCTTTCTGGTTTCCTTCCCTGATCCCATCTCATCCATACTGGGTGTTACAGTTCGTGCGGGTCAGGTGGGTACAGGGACGGGGGCTCCTGTAGTCTTTGCGGAATCGCTTCACAAGCAGAGGTAAGACTTGTGGGGCTACAACACCATTCCTGCGTTTTCAATACCTCCACCTCCTCCTTACCAGAAATTCTATTTAGTACAAGCCCCTTCTACTCCAAATCAAGATTCTGCTCGCCTTTCACGTTCACCAGGAGGAGGTGGAGAGGGCATAAAAACCTTCATGCTCTTCTAAATTATCAGGAGAACTAGATTGGCCAGATCCTTTTCCAAACATAACCAAACCAATAAGAGCATTAAGTTCCTAGCATGTGCATTATAATAACCAACATCTGTACCTCACTGCAACAAGATAAAGACGTTTGGGGACAAACATTTAAAACTGCCCTCACAAAGAGCATTTATTTAACGTTACTTTACCCTTACGCTTACTATGAAAATGACATGAAATGACACTTAAGGCTAACACACTTTACTATAAAAAAAAAAAACTCTGGCATCACAACACAAAACCAGCTAAGCAGGTGATCAAGCCTGGCTTGCTAGAGTCATCAGAGGAGTCTGTATTTACACAGTTTATCACCTGCAATGTGCAATTTATGAGATTTACAGACGGTACCACAAAACAAGTCCACAAGTTCCTTAGGATGAACAGCGGTGCTGCTGGTGTTTGCCAAAAGACAAGTAGTCTGTTGGACCACCGCTGAAGGCAAAGGACCCGGCTAAAGATGTTGCCACTTGCACCTTAAATGCAAAATGCTTATAATTCACCACCCCCCAAAAAAAGTCCAAAGATTTATAGAGCCCTCTATGCAAATTTCTAACATTGCAAGACCAGAGCTGGTACTAGTCCCGGAGGTATACAACACCACGTGATAAATTAATCGGATAAAGAAATGCTACTGTGCATGTATTTTTTATGTGTGACTTTGATGGTTTGCTAAACCGAATAAAGTTTGTTGATGATCCTGATGATGCTACAGTGCATGTCTTATAAGGCTATGTTATAGCATGTACTGAAGCATTTATTCACGACACTGCTGGGATTATTATTATTTTTTATTTTATTTTGTAAGATTTATATAGCACGAACTCGACCCAAAGGTGTTTATTGGAGCGCTTTACTTGAGCACCAATTACGTTGCACAAGGACACAATTATGAGCACATTGCTACAATTCCTTTTAAGTACTTAACACAATGTGAAAGTACTGTGGTTTTATAATAACCCGGGTTCAGCATGCGCCACAGTTGCTGTTTTAAATGCTGAAAATTCAGGAATTTGTTGAATTATTAATTAGACAATATTGTCTGCAGAAAAGTAATTCTGCAGTAATCGGCCAAAATGTGCAATTCTTTTTTGCTGTTTTGTATGTTCGAGCCATGATTTTGCACTATCTCCTGGAGTTTGTTTAATGCAACAGAATGTATTTAGTTACTGTGGAATTTTCCAATCTTTTCTTCAGTTCTCTCTGGAGTTTCAGCCCTCAATAAAAACAAGCATTTGCAATGCAATAGGTCTCGCATTAGGAAAGTTTGAGCTATTGCTCTTGTAAATGACAATTTTTTTTATTTATGTGTTGGTTTTGAAAATAGCTAAATTAATAGCTTTGTCATTTACAATGCCAATAGTTATAACTTTCGCAAATGTAACACCTATAACCTGGGGTTGCGCTGAGAGATGCTGTGGTGGTGCTGAGTGGTGCTGTGGTGGTGCTGAGTGGTGCTGTGGTGGTGCTGAGTGGTGCTGTGGTGGTGCTGTGGTGGTGCTGAGTGGTGCTGTGGTGGTGCCGAGTGGTGCTGTGGTGGTGCCGAGTGGTGCTGAGTGGTGCTGTGGTGGTGCTGTGTGATAATGTGGTGGTGCTGAGTGATAATGTGGTGGTGCTGAGTGGTGCTGTGGTGGTGCTGAGTGATAATGTGGTGGTGCTGAGTGATGCTGCGGTGGTGCTGAGTGATGCTGTAGTGGTGCTGAGTGGTGCTGTGGTGGTGCTGAGTGATGCTGTGGTGGTGCTGAGTGATGCTGGGGTGGTACTGAGTGGTGCTGGGGTGGCACTGAGTGATGCTGTGGTGGCGCTGAGTGGTGCTGTGGTGATGCTGAGTGATGCTGTGGTGGTGCTGAGTGATGCTGAGCGGTGCTGTGGTGGTTCTGAGTGATAATGTGGTGGTGCTGAGTGGTGCGGTGGTGGTGCTGAGTGGTGCTGTGTGATAGTATGGTGGTGCGGAGTGATAATGTGGTGGTGCTGAGTGATAATGTGGTGGTGCTGAGTGATAATGTGGTGGTGCTGAGTGATAATGTGGTGGTGCTGAGTGATAATGTGGTGGTGCTGAGTGATAATGTGGTGGTGCTGAGTGATGCTGGGTTAGTACGGAGTGATGCTGGGGTGGCGCTGAGTGATGCTGGGGTGGCGCTGAGTGATGCTGGGGTGGCGCTGAGTGATGCTGGGGTGGCGCTGAGTGATGCTGGGGTGGCGCTGAGTGATGCTGGGGTGGCGCTGAGTGATGCTGGGGTGGCGCTGAGTGATGCTGGGGTGGCGCTGAGTGGTGCTGTGGTGGTGCTGAGTGGTGCTGTGGTAGTGCTGAGTGATGCTGGGCTGGCGCTGAGTGATGCTGGGCTAGCGCTGAGTGGTGCTGTGGTGGTCCTGAGTGGTGCTGTGGTAGTGCTGAGTGATGCTGTGGTGGTGCTGAGTGGTGCTGTGGTGGTGCTGAATGGTGGCGCTGAGTGATGCTGGGGTGGTGCTGAGTGATGCTGGGGTGGCGCTGAGTGATGCTGGGGTGGCGCTGAGTGATGCTGGGGTGGCGCCGAGTGATGCTGGGGTGGCGCCGAGTGATGCTGGGGTGGCGCCGAGTGATGCTGGGGTGGCGCCGAGTGATGCTGGGGTGGCGCCGAGTGATGCTGGGGTGGCGCCGAGTGATGCTGGGGTGGCGCTGAGTGATGCTGTGGTAGTGCTGAGTGATGGGGTGGTAGTGCTGAGTGATGCGGTGGTGGCGCTGAGTGATGCTGGGGTGGCGCTGAGTGATGCTGGGGTGGCGCTGAGTGATACTGGGGTGGCGCTGAGTGATAATGTGGTGGTGCTGAGTGATAATGTGGTGGTGCGGAGTGGTAATGTGGTGGTGCTGAATAATAATGTGGTGGTGGTGAGTGATGCTGGGGTAGCGCTGAGTGATGATGTGGTGATGCAGAGGGCAAAAAGGCACAAAAAACTAGTCTAACAGAGGGCAGAAGGGCAGGAAAACAAGGGGGAAAAAATGCTGGCGGTGTAAATGTAGGTATTGGGGACAACGTAACACCAGCGGTTTTTTTAATAGAGAATTACAGTACAGGTTTGTTTTTCACAAGAAAACAAACTTATTCCTTGTGAAGAAAACAAGACTAGGAGGAGGGAAGGACAACAAGCTCTTGGCATTGCTGTGGGGAGATGAAGAGGAGAAATGCGAGACATGGCCTGGCGGCCGAGAAAAGTGTGAAGCCGGGGCAGCGAATCCCTTGTACACTAATGTAGATGGTGGCAACTTAGAACGTATACAAGTTTAGATTGCAGGACAGGAAGGGTCCAAGGGCTTTTGGGTATCTCATTTGTTGTTATTGCGAGTCCGATTCAGAAGTTTTGTGTGCATACAATCCTTATTTGTGTGAGCAAAAGTCATTTTTGAGTTTGTCAACCAAGTTCTCAATAGTCTCATAATCGGAATTTTCGCAATTTAGTTCAGTGTGAATACTTTTCCACAGAGCTAAGTATAGTGGCTGGGGCGCGAACATGTGTATTCCTTGGAGTGGGAATGGGTTGGGTGAGGGATGTGTACACAGATGAATCAACCCATGTCCGAGTTTGAGATTTGAAGCCAGTGCTCACAAATGCTGGCGGTGTAAATGTAGGTATTGGGGACAACGTAACACCAGCGTTTTTTTTATAGAGAATTACAGTACGGGTTTGTTTTTCAGAAAAAAACGTATTTCTTGTGAAGAAAACAAGACTGGGAGGAGGGAAGGACAACAAGCCTTGGCAATGCTGTGGGGAGGAGAAATGCGAGACACGGCCTGGCGGCCGTGAAAAGTGTGAAGCAGGGGGCGGGGGAGCGGTTCCCTTTGAAGTAAAGCTATCGGCTGCAGGCGGCTCGGGGAGCAAATGGTAAGAGCTTGCACGAGCACATGCGCTCGTCGGAATTCGCCTGGTGGTTTCAGAGCTTGGTTTGCCCTCAATACTCTCGTCCTATTATCGATTGCGCGATTAATAGGACAAGACCTAAAAACTAAGACCAGGAATCACGCTTGCTTTAGTCAGCATCTCCCTTTTCTGCCTTTATCTATTTTTGCTCTTGGTCACAGTCCAATGAGGAAATATAAGTCCCAGTCTCCAAAAATGAGTGGCAGTGCCCACCTCTGAACAAATTAGATACTGCCTATTATAAGTATGCATGTGGAAGTGCCTGCTGCCAAGTGCACGTGTCTCAGAGAGGGAGCCAATCGTTTAGAAAACCACAAATACTAAAATTGATCATCCGGACAGGGGTTGCATAAACTAATGATGGAACACCATCAGAGGATGCAGCAAAGGAGATCCGATACACAATCCACAGCTTTGGGATTTTTTCTGATATAAGCATTGCTCCATAGGTAAAGACAGTGGGCAGTCATGGAAATCCCAAGCAAAAGTGCTATCCAGATTACACTGCTCATCACCCATCTTACATAGAGGTCTGGGGTCCAGTAAAGGATGATCTCTGGTTGATAAAGAATAGAAACTGAGCTTCATAATTTAAGAAGTATGGATAAAGGGGTCAACCATCTCAGTGTGAAGTTATGAAACAACAACAGTCCGAAGTTCAGAGTCTGATTTAATCGCCAGCCACATCCCAAGAGATAATTCCACAAAGTAATCCGTTGAAACAGAAGAAATGACAAGAACTCCGATATGTATAAGGATATGGACACAGGACAAATGAAGTCCTTCAACTGTCTCAAAGACAGCAATTGGAAAATTACTTATTTGGTGTGCTGGGTCAAATAGTTGTTACACATGCCAAATCAAGCTTTTTGGTCATATGTAAAAGATAACTGGTGAGGAACGCCTGTCTGTAAGGACCATTACCAGCTTATGTACTGTGTTTATGTGAATTGCTTCCAGCTAACCTCCGGTAGTATAATATTTCGAAGAGAATGATTCAGATAATGTGAAAGGAACTACGAAATTTGAAATAAATGATTCAGAGTTGAGAAATGAAATAGGGGGATGATAATATTGTACGAAAGGATGTGTGTAGTGGCATCTGTATAGCACGAACATAGCTGGAAAGAAACAAAGCACTGAAAAATGGTGTGAGCCTGTGGAAATAAATAATGTAATTATTTACATGAGGTAGCGGTAGACAGCAATTAATTCAGTTTGGATATTTTTCAGATCCTTTGATGCATAGATGAAAGGCCTGTCTTCTATTTGTTTTCTTTCTTGCACCTTTTTATCTTCAGTCTGGAAAGATCTTGACTCCCGGTGTGACACACCCCACCAGAAGTCTTTACTTTCATGGCCAGATATATTGAAGTGTGGTTTTTGATCGCTTTGTAGGTAGGGAAGCTAGTCTTGAAGTTAATATGGACCTGGAGAGGTAACTAGTCATTCATTTTGCATTGGGTGATGTGGCTAAACTACTTTAACTGTTTAATAAGACATGTCTTTGTATATAAGACATTATTAGGGGTGCCAAAGTGGTGTCCGTGAGGCACATAGTAGAGAATTCCCTCTATAAAGTTGATAGAGGAACTACACTTTTTTCCCGCTTCTGGGAGAAGCTTTCACTTGCTCCAGAAGTACCATCCCAGCATTATGTGCTTTGAATATGGGGTCTGTTTTATGAGTGAATCAAAGGGATATAAATTGTCTGCCAGATGGGTGGCAAAGCCATCCATGTTCGTGTCGGAAAGCCGGGCTTGAATCTGTGGTTGTTTGGCCCTGTTGACAAAGATCAGGGTTTAATACTCATTCCAGTTGATATTAAGGTGGGTACTTGAAATCTAATTCTGGATGAGTTTGGGGCAAGATTTGAGTCCATGGATGTCCTTCATTGAGGATAATCATAGGTAGAGTTACAGGTCATCAGTGCATTGATGTATATTTATGCTGTTGTCAGAGACAAGAGGTCTGACAGTTTCCACCTATGGGTTAAAGAGGATTGATCGCTTTGGTACTTCACAAGTGAGAGGAAGTTTTTAGGTCGAGCCTAGAGCAGCGCATGCGCTGCAGCTCGACTTTTAGTAAGGGGCCTTTCAAAGTGCTACCCACAAGCTTTTCCTGGCCTAAAGCTTGCGTGCATATGCGCGCGAACGCGCGCAGCCGCCATCTGCCTTTGTTATCTCATTAACCAGAGGCGCCATTACATTCACTTTTGCCGCTCGCGTGTTTGCCGTCGCTCGTGCACCCCTGCTTTCACTTTTGCCGTCTTGTCATTTTATGACCGCATGCACGTCACTGCTGAATGAAATCCAAGCTTTTGCGCCCTGACTCCAGCCGGGTCCAATTTACTATTTGCCTACAGGCATTTACAATTAAGCACCCGCAGCTGCACGTAGCCGATCAGCTTAATCCTATTTATTTCAGCTCCTGCTCCAGGTGCATGCTTCTCAGTTTCAGCGCAGCGCAGCATCGTAGAGGTAAGATGTGGCCATCCCTTACAGCATATGAATACTTTACATTTTCCAATTCAGTCAGTGCTTTCTGCTCAATTACTTTCTCTTTCCTGATCTACTGTAATATCTTTCAACATTTGTGTATTTTAAAAGCACCGTTAATAATTTCATTCCCTTAGCCAGTCCGCGCTTTGTGCATAATTCAAGTTCTCATTTCCGATTGCACTGAAGCGTTTTCCACTTGGATGCACTGAAATATTAATCAACACTTGCCGTCCTTAAAAAAAAGCACCATGAATATTAGCGAACCCCTATTCATTTTCGCGTTTTCTGATTGCACTGAATCAGCAAGGGGCTGAGCCGTGATTATGAAGGTAGTCACTTTAGGGAACCCCCCGTCGTGAGTAACCTCCTTTAATGGCGCCCCAGAAATCTCCCAAAACAGCTGCAGTGTGTGCACCGACGGCTTCCTGCACACAATGCACAAATCCGCTTTGAAAGCCTAGCTTTCCTGGGGTCATGTAATTACTCCACTTCTTACTCCTCTGAATGACACGTTCGCTTTTCTCTTAAACATCCCCAAACTATGGTGATGTTTTATATAATTAAAGCTGTTGTATTGGGTTTTCTTTTTTCCCCTTCATCTCTTCCAGCCCCCACACCCCAAAGTCTTCATACTTTTTCGCTATACCAATAACCTTTAAAAGAAACTAACACTAGATTTTTGCTACACGGACGTTATGTATCTTGACGAACCGTCACAAGCCACGGACAAACCTGCCTTCTGCAGTCTCTGAAAAACCCATGTCAAGACCCATGCCTCCGCTATCCTTAGCTCGGGACTCAGTGACATTTATAATACATGGGAGAATGTAATTGCTTTTTTAATAAGAGAATTAAGTCACCAGTAACATCACTGTTCCTTGCACCGGTCAGTGACTTGGAATAGCCAGTACGCTTGTGAAGGTGCTTTCTCTATATTTAATGTGGTATTGTACGGCAGAGGGCATTTTATTAGTTAAAATGCTTGGTCACACGGTCTCCCTGCGTCCTGCTCCGCCAACAACATAAGTCCTTGGTGTATTGCTGTTTCAACTCAGAGAGATACCATGCATGAAGGAAAAAAGCGGAATGCAGTGCGAAATTAAGCACACCAAAGTGCAGTAATTTGTTGCAGAAAAAAAATGAATCCTTTAAAATGCAAGTCAGTTTAAACAAGCATTAGCATAGCCAATTGGTGCAACAACATCAAGTGTTGCATGGCTAAACACTTAAAAGGTCCCAAAGGCGAGACCTATTGGCTATGCCAATGCTTGTTAAGAATTAGCTGTACTAACTGCTGACAAATGGAGGCAAAACACATGAATTTTCCAGGGTTTGGATCAGTGCTTGACAGTCGACTGAACTGAAGGTTAGAGAGGTCAAGCAGGACCAGGAAGCAGGAGTTATTTCTGTCACTTAAGAGGAAAGTGCCTGTAACTCCGTGAGGAATAGCTTTCACCCTGCTGCAGCTTTGTTTTTAGCATAATTGGTAATATTGTAGAAGGCTAGACTTGATGACATGGTCATGTAGTTGGGTGAAAACTGATTATTTAATGATCACTCCAAAGAAGGGTATCTAGCTTTTACGACATGCATTGGTGAGATCATCTGGGTCCAGGGCTGATCTCTTCACAAGGTGAGGATATGTCCTAGATTGGGGGTATCTGGGGAGGTTACCTGTTTGAGGGAGAAATTGGTAGTAGTGTGGAGGGATTTGAGGCATCTGTTTTGGAGAGAACTGAAGGCTGATAAGTTTGCCTTAAGAGAGTTTTAGGAAGTTCGAGACTTCTATCTGGAAAACATTGTTGAACACAGTTCAACTAGGTGTTTAGTGATGATAAATGGAGGTAATATTAATGTCTGTATTGTGTTGTCAATATGAGCTCTAATTTTGTTGACCTTCTCAAGTAAGAAGGGATTGATGGCATTTGTCCACGGATTGAAGGTTTGACAGGTCTGGTTTCGGATTGAAGTGGTGCTTGACATCTTTAATCAATCAATCAGGGAATTTTTAGATCGCACGACTCACCCGTAACGGTCTCAAGGCGCTGGGGGAGGGGGTTCAGGCAGCTTAGAGGTCATCTGAAAAGCCAGATCTGCTAGTCTTTTCTGAAATCTTGTGTGTAAGGCTTTGTCTGATGCGGAGGGGGAGTTCGTTCCAGGTCTTGGCCGCAATGTAGGAGAAAGATCTGCACCCTGTTCTGGCTCTGTGGATGCAGGGAATTTCGTCCAGGGCTAGGTCGGTGATATGGAGGGCCTTATATGTGTATGTGAGCAGCTTGAAGGTCACTCTTTTAGATGGGGAGCCAGTGGATGTCTCGGAGGTGTTGGGTGATGTGGTCTTGTCATGGGATGCTGAGGACATGTCTGGTTGCGGCGTTCTGGATGGTCTGGAGTTTGTGGAGGAGAGATTTGTTGATTCGGCCTAGAGACGGTTTCAATAGTACAGCCTGTCGGTGATGAGCGTCGGTGACGTTCTTCCAGGAATTGGGGGGGGGGGGGGGGGATTCATTTGAAGGTCTTGCAGAGGGTGTTGAAGCATGTGGAGGATATGGTGTTAATCCATCGGTCCATGGTGACAGAGGAGTAGAGTATGATGCCGAGGTTGCGTGTGTGGACCGTGGGGGTGGGAGGGCCTCCGAGGGCAGGGGGCCACCAGCCGCCCCCCCTCTTTAAATAGTGCTTTACTTCTGTTAGTTGCTTTGTTGATGGAAATCTGGAGTGCCTTGAACTGGGTGAAGTCCTCCGGAACACTGCATCTCCATTTTGTTTCTTGTCTGTGTATGGCACAGTTGTTCTTGGGGCAGCATGGTGTGGAGAGTTTTAGTTTGGACGACCAGGTTTTCAGTGGAGCATAGAGTTCTACATAGTTCTTCAGGGTGATGGTTTAGGCGCGAAGGAGTGTGTTGAGATCTGATTTAGGCTTGCGGACACTGTACAGGTTGATGAGTTATTATTTGGGCACCTCCATGCGAAGAAGGTATTTGTAGGAGAGGAATGTTTGTTTTTTATTTTTTAAGTACACCTCGATGCAAGGGTACAGTGAGCAGGATGGAAAAGGACCTGGCAAAGTTATGTGTCGAGACCAGATATATTGTGGAGATGGCTGACAGGATAGGATTAAGGACGTTGCCTTTAGCATGGGGTTGACTCTGTGAAATGCTGCTTTATTTCCAGAGTATTGAGGAGTGTGTGGAAGGATTCTATTATACTCTCTGTCCTGATGTTGCTTGATATGTAGAAGTCTCTGAATGTAGAAAGGTGTGCTGATTTCTAGGAAGTTTTTGTTAGATCCAGAGGGTCTACAGATCATGTGAAAGGAGGTGATCTGAGGTCATGATAGGGGAAGCAACAAGTGGGAAGCTCAAATAACCTTATTGTTGCTGTTTTGGCGAGAGTGCAGGACCAGAAGGGCTTGCGTACAACTTAGAGTTTCCAACCATGTTAGAGAATTTGGTTAATGTGCTGGATGCTGTAACCTGCAGGCATAAGTATGTCGAGGATGCTTTTGGAGGTTGGGAGGGAACCATGTTCTAATTTTGACAAGTGCAACTGCGTTTTCTTAAGTGATAATGGCGGTTGCATGGGTGACTGTCGAGTGTGTAGTGACAAGCAAAGGTTGGGAGCCTTTGGGCGCAGTGTATCTGTTAGTGAATGGCATGTAGATTAAGCTACTTGACTTAAATGCGCACCAATAATATTTGTATTAGCGTGGTTAAGTCTAAGTATGGTAATATGGAGTTTGGTAATTTGCAGGTAGGTACCATACATCGCTGTGGGGACACATTTTTCCTTATAAATCTGTATAAGCTCCACCGGCGGCCTCCTATCCAACTTTATTGAAAAGTTACCAAGGGCAGCTGTGGTCTTCAAAAAAGCCATTTTTTTTAGCTAGCATAGCTTGGGATAGGAGTCATTCTGGTCAAAAAGTATACCAAAATATGAAAATCTCTTAGTAAACTCTATCTTCTGTTTATTAATATACATATCCCTGCATTTTTGGCTGCCATTACCACATTTCATGATCAAAGTTTTCAAAGTGTTCACCTAAGACCCAGATTACGCATAAAACCCTTTGCAATCCCACTTGGGTGCGCGACATCAGGACTGCGTCATCCGCATATGGGAGAGCAGGTATTGGGTGTTCACTAATTTGTGGGAATTCTTGGCAATCCTTAACCAATGCTTCGCCCAAGCCAT
Source organism: Lissotriton vulgaris (assembly GCF_964263255.1). Taxonomy (NCBI): domain Eukaryota; kingdom Metazoa; phylum Chordata; class Amphibia; order Caudata; family Salamandridae; genus Lissotriton; species Lissotriton vulgaris. The sequence continues at coordinate 716,663,946 of NC_141697.1, read as the reverse complement.
TAATATAAAGATTAAAAAGAAAGGGTGCTAGCACGCAGCCTAGCCTTATCCCCCTCCTTATTGGAAACGGAGCAGAGCATTCACAATTTGCACCAAACTGCACTCTGGCCTTAGCATCACTGTATAGCCATCCATGTAAGCAGATGATTTGCTTTTTCATTCCCAGGTCATCGAGAATCTTTCAGAGCTTGCTGTGCCCGACGCAGTTGAAAGCTGCTGTGAGATCCACAAATGCTAAAAACAACCTAACCTTCTTGGCTCAAATTTGCTTCCCTATAATGATTGTTAAGTTTATACTCTGTGAGACTGTTCCTAAGCCCTCACGAAAACCGTACTGAATCTCAAGAGATAACCTTATTATCCTCGGCCCAGTCCTGTAGTCGTGCTAAAATAATTCGACCTGCCACTTTTACCAGGCAGTCTAATAGTGATATTGGCCTGTAACAGCTAGGATCCTGATGATCCCCCTTTTTAAAAAAAGACACTATGATCGATTCCGACCAGCTTGTTAAAAAAAGAGAAGAACAACTTGCAGTGATTAACTGGGTTATTAGCGGGCCCCATAATATCATATTTGACTTGTATAAGTCTGCTGGGACCCAGTCAGGCCCCCCAAACTTGCTAAGATGGAACGATTTACTCCATCCAGAATAAACTGGAGATCAGTAAGTTGAATTAAGGGTACCAGGACATCCTCCCCAAAGGGTTGGATGCCTGAAGAAGCAGCACTCACATCACCATTATACATTGTGGAGAACTGCTCAATCCATTGTTCTTCTGTAATGGCTATTTCAATGGTTGGACCATACCGAGTGTAAAAAAGGGGGTTTTCACTGCTTTCCAGAAGGCAGAGCTATCTTTGGATAGCGAGGCATCATGCAATGCTATCCAAGCGTCATTTCTCAAAGATGCTTTACGTTCCTTGAGCGCTAGCCTATAAGCCCCTCTGGCCTGTTTGATATCGCTTGGATTTCTTGGAGTCTTATGTTTTTCATACTTTAGATTGGCATAGGTTTGTGTACACTTAAGAGTCAAGCCACTCGTTTTGTTTTCCATTTTTTGCTATTCTGGACAAATGGACCACCTTTATAGCTCCCGATATTTCTTGTAAATAAGTTAAAACACTGTCAGGTGGAGCTCTTTCTTTCAAACAGACTTCAAAGGCTAATTTGCACCTAGTTATCACGTGTTTTGAAATTTCTAGGGGGGTCCACCATCAACCAGCGCAATGAATAACCATTAGTTTTATCAATGGATAGATTTTGTGCGACGTGTACAATTTCATCCCCTAAGCCAATTTTTTTTCGGCAGTAAGACAGTGATACTCAAGGGAAATGATCACTCAATAAGTTGTCATGAGTATTAAATGATTGAAGTCTACTGGAATGACTATTTGACAACAGTATATAATTTATAGTGGTAAAGCATCCTCTGCCGTTAAAAGTGTAACTCATCGGAGTAGGCATAACACATAACTCATTCGGGAACCCCAAATCAAGACCAAACATCAATTTGTTAAGTAATTCCCCCAGTTTTGAATGTCGAAAGTGTCTATAGCTGGTCCCATCCTCGTTTGTAAATCCACATAATTTCCCTCCATCATTTGGCCATAGAGCAGAATCAAAATCAAAATCCAAAATTATAAATATGTCCTTTGCGTTGTCGCTATAAATTGTTGTCAAATCATTGCCCAATTTCTTCACAACTACTCCAAACTGTCGGGCGATGCAGTACTTTCTATCAACATGGATTAGAATCAGTTGGTAATAGGTTTTTTCTATATAAATCTCTATTTTTTCTCATGTTCACCCTGTTGGATACATAGGTACAGAGCCCTCCCTTTGCCCTCCCACATACTGCATCTACAGCTGTGGTATGAAAAGTTTTAAAACCATTGAAGTGTACCATATCTTTTACCCAGGTTTGTTAAAAACATATGATATAAACATTTGATATAAAGTCGCACCATAGAGGATTAGTCAACTTTGACCGTATACCGGCGATGTTCCAGATAACCAGGTTACAGGAAACACTGAATGCTACACAAGGGCTTTAATACTCTTTTTAGGAGTTAGTGCGCAGTTGGTGGTTAATACCGGATTTGAACTTGTGACTGTGATAAATTTAGAGTGCTCAGTCAGATTTTTAGTGCCCAATGACTCTTCTCCCAAGTTAGGGTGAGCAGGTAATAAAGGGTGGTTATTTATTTCTTTTTGTGCATAATCAGGATTGGTTCTACTTAGATTTAGATTATCAGACCTGTTACTATAGGGTTCCTCCTTACGAGTAGGATGAAGGTCTCTAGGTTGAGTTAGTCAGTCTATGTCTTCTAGGGTGTTAAAAGTATCAAAGCGATTACTGACTGGGACCCTAGATCCTATACTGCACTGTGCCTGGATATCTCCCCTCTACGGGCCGGTCCACTGTACCTTTGGAAGTTGGTAGAAATACCCTAGGGGTAGATATTAATTCCATATTAATTCCATGTGCCATCATAGAGTGGTTACCAGCCCTATCAAGGATAGACTGCACCAGGTAGGGGGACATAAAGGTTAAAACCACATAATTGCCTGCTAGATGTTTATTTGTTTTACAGACCCATCCTATTCGTCAAACCTTTTTAAATTCCGAGAAGAGAATGTCAGTAAGGCCAGTTCTGGTGCTCAGCAAATGTAACGACTTATTCCGCAGAGTCCTACAGTGTTCCTGGGCATGGGGAAGGAGAGGAGGGACGTTTGCCAACACAATCGTGTAAGGGGTGGTTTCTAGCGGAAGGTGCAGAGGCTGATTTTGATTAATAGTATAACTCAGGTCAGGCCTTTGTGGGTTCTGTGTGTTGGCATCTCTCCCTCCATCACCCAAGTCTGGTACCCGTATATTTGGTGCACGATAGTAGGGCTTGCTATGCTGGGCAAGTGCACAGCAGGTTCTAAGGGTTGTGGGGGGGAGGCATTTGCCAGGGTGGTCGAACTCGGACTTCAACAGCACTATCATTGGCCTTTGCATAGAGCAATTGGCCAACCTCAGGGTTGATTACAGTTGGACGGGCCCCACTTCCCCCCAACCCCAGTTCCAATCCCCAAATTTACTAAAGACCCAAACCCCCTACCAGGGCGTGAGTCCTGAGAGTGAACAATTACTTATAATCAGCCCCTCCAGTTTTACAAGTCTGTCTTCGATTGGAGTTAGTTTTTGTGACAAAGGATCAATCAGAACAGACACCATTATCTCAAGCCTTTTCCTGAAGTCCACATAATTCATCCTAGGGGGTAATAATGCAGATTTGTTAGTCCTCAGTGCCAAACTGGCCCCCAGTTCAAGGTCTCCATCTCCGGTTATGACTCCGCTATTCGTAACTGTTGAGGATTTTTGTTTTTGTTTCTGCAGTAACTGTAGGCCCATTTACTAGCTCAAGGGGTGAAGGGATATCTAGATCTGGTGCTGTATCTTGTATTTGTAAGGATTGGAGGGAAGGATGTTAAAGAATATTGCCCGAAAGATGGCTGCCGAGTGGGGTCCGTTTCTGCATAGTCAAAGGCTCTATAGAGAGCCGGCTCTCCGTTACCTCTATCTCATGAATGAGAACTGACTCGCCCTCAAAAGAAAAGGTTTCAGTGTTTTTACAACTCCCGACCCCAGCTGGTTGTTGATGGGTTTCCGTTTACTAATTTTGACACCGCCTGATGAAGTTAATAACGAAAAGTGGCATGGTACCATAAGGATTAAACTCAGTAGTCCAGGGGTCCAGATGTTAGAAGGGCCGCCCCACCCAGCCTCCTCCGGGCTTTGCCGCTGGAGCCTGAGAGTGCCTTTAAGAGCCTCCGGCACGTTGTAAGTTACGTGGGCGCCTCCAGGCACAAGGGTCATTGGGGGTTGCAGTCCCCGGCTACCGCCGTAAAGTGCTGGTGCAGTAAGAAAAACAGGCAGATACACATACAAAAGCGGCAGTCGTGAGAAAGGCTAACTGCTGGAACGCGTCTGGTTTGAGTATGGATATAATATATATATATATATATATATATATATTAATCCAAAGATCACCTCAGTGGGGTATCCCTCGTCCAGTAGGGGTGGCGCGCTGCCGGTGAGGTATCCGGTGCTCAATATGAAATTCAAAACGGCGTTCCAAGCGCGCACTCAGGTACAGCAAATAATCCACTTTTTAAAGTGAATATATATATATATATATATATATATATATGGTATATATATATATATATATATTCACTTTAAAAAACCATAGGTTTCAGGCCTTATATAGTTAGGAATTAGCATTTAAAAAACCATTGAAATTGCTCCTATATAGTTAGTTGTACTAACTATGTTTCGCGCACCCGCAATCCACTGCTGATGATGTCACATATTACATCACTGATAACATCACTGATGACATCTCAAATGACATCAATGATGACATCACTGATGACATCTCATTTGACATCACTGATGACATCACTGGTGACACTCAGTGGAGTGGTGTGGCTCACTGGTTAGAGGCGGCAGACCCGGAAGCAGAGAACGGCCCGGGACCAGGGTTCAATTCCCGACTCGATAATTCTCGCCTCGGTGCCTACACTAACCAGGGATCACACTCGGCAACTCTGGGCATTAGCTTGCCTCATCTCTACAACAGCCCCCCACATTCGCCGGGAATGCCTGGTTTCACCTTGGAGATACCCAGTAGGGACCATCTCACAGGGATAGCCAGGACGGGTTCCCCAGCGGTCTACAGCGCCACGACGCCTCAGGGCAGCAGTGCGCTTTACAAGACCACATACATTACATTACATTACATTACATCATCCAGTGACTGTGTATTTCTGTAAAGTTTAAATATGTTTCACATATTGAAGAATGAGTGGATGTATAAGTGTCTGGATGAAGGATTTAGTAGGTGCGTGACTGACTGCATGAGTGATTAAATGTGTGTTACTAAATGCATGGGTTAGTGACTAAACTGTCTGAATGTGTGCATCAGTATGTCTGTTGTTATGTAAGCTGCTGCATGTGTTGATCAGTAGCTATATGAGTGGCAATATGGGTTTTGATTGGTTGCCCAAGTATTTGAATGGGAGACTGAGTGTGTGTGTGTGTGGGTGGCTGGGAGGTGTGTGACTCTGTGCATAGATGTGTGAGCAGTTGATTCACTAGGTGTATGATTTCAAGAGTGCATGTGGAAACAGCTATATGGGGGGTTGACTGTGTGCATGGGTGTGTTGGTGAGTGAATGGATATTTCAGTGCTACATGTCCAAGTAAGTACATATGTAAAACACAGTACATGTGAGAGTTGGCATATATAAATGACTATACATGAGAGCCAGTGAATGTGCGAGTGGCTGTATGGATCATTGTGTACTTGTATCAGTGATTGTATAAGAGAGTAAGTATGTGTTAGTATATGTTTGAATAAATAAGGTGTTGTGTGTATAACTGTATAGTTGAGGAAATGGAAGTGTGATTGATTCTTTGCATGACTGACTAGGTGTGTGAGTAACTCCATGGATGAGTGGCAGTGTGTGCGTGTCTGTATAGGTGTATGAGTGCATATGATAGTGTTGTATTGATGAGTGACTGTATGTATGAGTGATTCTATGAGTGAATGTGTGTGTAGACCTAGGAATCAGTGAGTGCGTATGTAGTAACTGGTATTGGTGTGTCAATGGTTTCAAGAATGGTAGTCTGTATTTAACACTGGGTGTATTAAAGGTTATATTAGAGTGTGAGGAGGTGCATTGTGTTATCACATGAATGAGATCATCAGTGATGTGATCAGTGATGTCAAATGAGAGGTCATCAGTGTTGTCATTTGAGAGGTCAGTGAGGTCATCAGTGATGTCACTGACCATGTCATGAATGATGTAATATGTGACATCATCCGCAGTAGATTGCGGGTGCGGAAATATAGTTAGTACAACTAACTATATAAGAGCAATTTCAATGGTTTTTTAAATGCTAATTCCTAACTATATAAGGCCTGAAACCTATGGTTTTTTAAGTGAATTTGCAAGGTTTTTAAAATGCTAATTCCGAACTATATAAGGCCTGAAACCTATGTTTTTTTCAGTGAATTGGCAAGGTGTTTTAAATGCTAATTCCTAACTACATCAGGCATGAAACCTATATTTTTTTCCAATAAATTTCAAAGGTTTTGAAAATGCTAATTCTATTACCGGATAACGTTTATATATGTTATTATCCTTCTGGGACCACCTGAGCAGCCATCTTGTTTCTCAGGAGAAGTGAGGCACCAGAGAGCACAAAACAAGAGTGGAAAACGCGAAAAGGGGGCAGGGTAGAGACCCCCTGACCCCCTAGCCCTTCTCAGGGAGTCCCAGAAGGACCACCAAGTGCCCAAAAAAATATATTTTTTTTTTAAATCGCTGGGTACGAGCACGGTACGCGTACCGTACACGTACGGTGTGCGTACCCTAGATTTTTTGATTTTTTTTTTTTGCCCTTGGGGGTCCTTCTGGGACCCCCTGAGAAGGGCTAGAGGGTTGGGGGGTCTCTACCCTGCCCCCTTTTTGTGTTTTCCACTCTTGTTTTGGGCTCTCTTGTGCCTCAGTTCTCCTGAAAAACAAGATGGTGGCCAACACTTTCTGGTTTGGACAATTTGGAATGTTGACAGTCGACTGCCAGCCAATCAGAAACTCGTTCGCGCACGTAAGGGTACGCACACGTACGGTGCGCGCATATAGATATATAATTTGCTCAAATTCAATTTTCTCAACAACTACTGGAGGGATTTTCACCAAATGTAGAAAAGGCACTACTGCATACCTGTCCCTACCATTTTGCCAAGTTTGGTGTAATTCCGTTCAGCCGTTCGGGCTGTAGCCGTGTCTAAAGGTCCCATAGAAAATGCCATTTGAAAAATTTCAAATTCAATTTCCTCAAGAACTACTGGAGGGATTTTCCCCAAACATAGCAAAGGCACATGTGCATACCAGGCCCTACCATTTTGCCAAGTTTGGTGTAATTCCATTTAGCTATTCGGGTTGTAGCCGTGTCTAAAGGTCCCTATGGAAATTAACATGGGGAAAACACGTTTTGGGACCCCCCTTTCGGCCCCTGCTAGACGAATCCCCCCGAAACCTTCAGGGAAGGAGCGGAGTAGAGGGGAGCTGGCCAAAATTCTGGAAAATTACACGCAGATTCCTCAATCGGCGCCAAAGTTATTCCCAATAGAATGTTGAGCGCATATATATATATATATATATATAATTTGCTCAAATTCAATTTTCGCAACAACTACTGGAGGTATTTTCACCAAATAAAGAAAAGGCACTACTGCATACCTGTCCCTACCATTTTGCCAAGTTTGGTGTAATTCCGTTCAGCCGTTCGGGCTGTAGCCATGTCTAAAGGTCCCATAGAAAATGCCATTTGAAAAATGTCAAATTCAATTTTCTCAAAAACTATTGGAGGGATTTACACCAAACATACAAAAGGCACTGCTGCATACCAGTCCCTACCATTTTGCCAAATCTGGTGTAATTCCGTTCAGCCGTTTGAGCTGTAGCCTCTTCAGAATGTCCCTATGGATATTAACATGGGGAAAACACGTTTTGGGACCCCCTTTTTTCTCGGCCCCCGCTTGACGAATCCCCCCGAAACTTACATCGAAGGAGCGGAGTGCAGCAAGGCAAATTTAAGGAAAATTACAGGCAAATCCCTCAATCGGCGCCAAAGTTATTCCCAATAGAATGTTCGGAATTTCCTATGGTAACTAGGTCCTAACTATATATACCTACTTTTCTCCCTTTTCAAAGAATACACGTAGGCTGCTTCTGGATGCTTAAGTGTTTTTATTTAAGGCACAGAATCTGGTAGCTGCTTACCGACGCGTTTCGCCACTAAGGCTTGGTCACAGTAAAAATCAGTTGTGATCTTGCTTTATTCTTCGCTCTTCGATACAAGTGCGCGAATAACCCCTGCCTCAAATCTTTTTGACAGATCATTTAATGCTATGTTCTCTTCATCCATTTCACTACGCTTTCGCCTAACACAAACTCTCACAGTAGGAGATACTTCTAAATATTAGATACTAATACTTAATAATAGATACATTTAAAATAGAGCAGAAGAAATAAAAGCAACATTCAGTTTTAGTTGCTTTAAACCGCTGCTTCAATTATGCTTTGTGATCTGACCTGCCTTTTACCTCAGGTGCTGGCTCTGGCAGCAGGCATTGTGACATCAGAACAAGACTGTCCTAATTTATAATAGTCAAGTTCTGACGTCTTTTCTTTATAATCGGCGACTGGGTACATCACATTTCAGCGAAAGAAAACAGAAACTGCGGTTTATACAAGGATTACAGAATCCCACGCATTATAAAGCCATGAACACGTGCAAAATTGCAATTGTTAAACAATGTAAAATCCCTCAAAACGGAGCTCAGTATTACCATAGTGCAAATCTTCTATACCATGGTTTGTTCTGTTGAGTCGCCAACACAAACATTTGCCTGTTATGGTAATCTGTGAGATTCTATGTAACAAAATACCTACACACTGGCTTTAGCACATGTAATAATATCTACCCTTAAAAGCTTATTGACTTCAACATATGCCTTTCATAGATCTTGCATAACGTTTCCCAATGAACTCATAAGGCCTATATTAACCATCAGCTTGACACCATAACCAATACAGGCCAATTTAAGCGCACATAAACGGGCAATCCATATGCATACATGTATACAGCTACATATATGTAGAAAAATACAGTTTGTAAAACAATATACACCCCCTCTAAATAGTGCCTAACACACATCATCCCTTCCAGTGTTTGTCAGATTTGGTTGCAAACACCAAACCCTTGCTAACTGCTGGAATTACATGTAACAGAATAGTAGTATGTATCCTGTAACACAATATAATAACGATCCACTGCTAAATGCCTTATAGCTTTGAAAAATACATTTCACTGTACATAAATCCAAGCTTACAGCGTTTGTCATAACTTTCCATAATAAACAGAACAGACTTTTCGCATCAGACATAACTTTACCAATGCACCATTCAGGTAGGTAACTTGTCACCCTAACTTACTCTGACCTACTTACTGTTTTGACAATATGCTTTCCCACAATGCAATCATCAGGCACACATTCGTAAAATATCAAAAGGTATACAAAAATAAAGTTGGGTAAGCAAAATACTCTCTCCCCTAAGACGGCCTAACAAAGATTCTCTGAGAGCAAATCTTCTACAACCATGGTTTGTCACAGGGGTCACCCCCGCCAACAGTCTTGCCTACACAGCAATCTCCGAGGCTCCATGTAACAAAAATTTGAACACAGGATTTCATAAAGAGTAATAGCAATTCTTTGTTAAATGGAGTCAAATATGCTTTTCACAATAAATATCTAATGCCTATGCATTTATCGTTGCATTTCATAATTAACAGATGAGGCCTACAGCCATTATCATTGGGATTTCCATAATACCCAATTTGGTACTGATGTGTTGACTGAATGCATTGCTACAAGGTAAAAGGTGATCTAGAAAGCACTCTTTTCACTGGAAGCATATAACTCCAGCCAATCAAATTATGTACAAAGGAGAAGTAACATGTGGGTGGAGCCTACGTCCCTCTTTGAGTAGTACTTTGAAATCTCTTTTTTGTTGAACACATAAGGTTAAGCAACATCTGAGCTGCAAAGCCAGACCCAAAATTGAGCACCAATTAAATCAAATTCAAACTGGTTAGTCAAATTATTTTCAAAATGCAGAAAATTGTGGATTCTAAATGCAATGCATGTTTGCTGTGCCATGATAAAGTGATCATGCTTTATCTCTAGGTCTTGTCTATCAAACACAACAAACTGTCTGGCAGAGAAAGACTTTTTGTGGGCTTACCAAAATTCTACTTTAGGCTTATAGCCTTCTTATTGCTGATCATGTTTGGGTTTATGGTTACTCATCTTCTTGCTTCCTATTCGATGACTCGATTTCCTCTTCTTATGTTAGTTCATCCCCTGGAGAATGGCCTCTTTACCATTGGATTGGCTGATGTGTATTCTTCCAGTGCTCACTTCAAGGGAACTACTATTTTTTTTTACATTTTGGTTGCACACTCCAAGAGAGGGAGGTGTATTCCAGCTCTCTCCCCAGTGTGCTTCTCCCCTGCCAAATAACCACCCACAACATTGCGGTTGCTTCCTTGCTCATTTGATGTTCTATCTCTCACATGCTTCTCCTTGTGAAACTTCCCTACGTTCCAAGCTGCTCTCTCTCCCTTGTGTGATTTTCCACCTCCACCTGTGTTGCTGGCCCTCTCTTGTGTGCTTGTCACCCATCAAACTCCCCCAACCCTTGCACCCCATTCTACGTTGCCCCTTATGTGCCCTCTAGCTCATGGGCTTCTTTTGCCCTTCTCCCCCTACCCATTCCACGTTGCTTCCCACCCCAAACTCTTTCACCCACCTGCTCCTTCATTGCTCACCCAAACCGTCAAACTGTTTGTTTTCCCCTGAGGGCCTGGTAGTAAATTACCTCTAGTACCTCCGCCTTACAAAAATCACTTTGGTGCCAGTTTTTTTTTGTACTGATCCATCCTAGATCAGTAAATTAAAAACAAATACCACCCTACAATTTTGTAGGAACTCACACATGCGATGACGCATATGGTCCATAAGCTATCATGCATTTCACGTCCAGCGGCTGCTCATTGCACTTTTAAAAAATGGAGTGGGGGGAGCGATAATGCAGAGTATTAGCAAGCACCATTGGAAAAGTGTAGAGTTGCATAAATCAAGACTTATTGCCTTTGCAGTGCTTGTTTCAGTAGCCAATAAAGGCATGTTTCTGTCGTAGAACACTAGAAGTATGAACTCTGCAATTAAGGTGCATGCATAATTGAATAGACGAGGGTGTGTGTAAAATAATCGAGTGGTGATGGACACTGGGTAGTTATGGGGGTGTATTATATATATGTGGCAACACACTCGGGCGCAGGTTGGGAGCACAAGCGGCGGAGTGAGGGACACGCTAAGCTGCTACACCGCCCTGCCGTAAGAACTTGGTGTGCATTGAGGTGACAGGAGCAGACATCGCCACTTGGGACAGTACTGACGCTCAGGTGTATCTGGTCCGCGAGAATCCACGCATGGTTTTTTGCTTTACCAGTGCCATAGTCACCTGTGTTGCCTTGTCCAATCGTAGCAAGGCAAACCGGCTTCAGAAGGAGGGCAGGCAGAACTATTGGCGTTGAATCCCGGCAGCATTTGATAACATTTTAAAATAAAACGAAACGTGTCATGCAACAATGCCGCAATAAATGGATTTTTAGCAGCTTCTCCTGGAGTCCCGTGGTGTTCCTCTCCTTGAAATTTCGAGGAGATTGGTGCAGATATATATATATATACACATGTGACCAAGAGCTGAATAGCTCGAAACACGTCATTCTTTTGCCCGTAATAAACAAAAACGTACTCTACTGGATCGGTGTGGCCCGTACATCTGTGCAACGCTTGAAGTTGATCTTTGGATATATATATATATATATATATATATATATATATATATATATATATATATATATATATATATATACATACACATACATACACTTCACCCGTTGCACAGATGTACACACACACGTGGAGGTCGACACTGGGAAGTTGTAGTTAGCTCAGTATTGTCATAGGAAATGCCTTTTTTAGTTCTGCTAATAATTTTGCCGCCGTTTGACGACTCTTCACGAAACTTTCCAAAGCGTTTATATTTTTTGCCTAGTTTGTGCACTGAAAGTTTGGAAGTGATCCATCTATAATAGGGATTACATTTTGTCCCCATTTTAGTTTTCCTTTTTAACCTTAGCATCTTTCCAAGATGGGCAAGATGGCGGTTTGACCTAACCGCTAGCAGCAGCAGCGTACCTGAGCTCCAGAAGCCCGTTTTGGATCACCACGATTTTTACCGCGATTTCGGCGATTTTTTTTCTTCTTTTCATCTATGGATTAGTTTCTCACTACGGAAGAACTCCTCACTTTCCTCGGCACAAGCTACTGCTATTGCTCTGTTAAGGTGCAACGTAAAAAAAAAAAAAAAAAAAAAAAAAACCGCACCGAAGTTTCCGTAAACAGATTGGCGGCAGGCAATTAATTCAAAAGAGTACCATGCTAAATGAGCCCCTGAATGACTTTTCAATCTGCGTGTTTTGTGCGGCAGTGGCACAGCAGAGTTCTTTTGTTACTTGCAACAAACACGCCTGCTTCAAATCCCTCTGCATCGCTTTACCTGTAAAAACGCTCTGGGCTCACCATGTCTCCTGCGTGCTAGCTCGCCCTGTGAACGCTCAGGAAATCTCTCTCATCGGCTGTCTGCCTGCTGCAGCCCAGCCAGAATTGGTAACGCGTGGAGAGTTATTGCATGACTCGTTTTTCACTAACTTTGATCAGGAACGATCCGAAATGCCCCCAAAGACGGCCTCAGCTGTCTCCTCGGCTGCCGCTCGTGCAAGGCTTGCTAAGGCAGCACGAACAGTCAGAGAAGAATCGGAACGGATTCGAAAGGAAGGAGCTGGATCTGAAGATGTTTCTGCTGTAGCTGGGCGTCGCAAGGGCAAAACAAAGAAGCCTTTACCTTCAGAGGGATCCCCGAGACACGAGGCTCTTGCTGCCAGAAGGAAACTGACCGCCCTAACCCAGCCTTCTCCAGGGGGATCAGTTATTGAACTACTGAGGCGCAAACAAGGATCTCTTAATATAAATCTATCAACTACTCCCACCGGGAATGACCCCTTGATTGTCAATTCACCTTTTCAACAGGGAACAGCAGCTCAGCTCTCCATTTCACCACCTCCACCTTCTCAACCGATCACACAAACTGTGAGTACTGGCTCTGTTTCTTTGACTGTGATGGATGTGGCTAATACCGCTAGGAATGAACTGGGGGGCTCCTCTAACTCTCTAAGATTGGATCCGAGCGAGCAAAATGAACAAGACGTTGTGGAGCTCTGTATGTCCTTTTCAGGTGAAAGTGCCAATATTTTGGGGGGAGAGCTTCTAGATGAGCCATTCATTCAAGATAAGGGCCCAGTCCTGACACATTCGGAGGATATAAACGTCTCTATGCCAGTCCTTACTTCAACGAATTCCAGCACGAGCACTGTATTAATTAATCCCAGCTTGCTAAATGTAGCTCTAGAGCCTTCTCTACCCCCTGCTATCCCTGATCCTGAGACTCCAGTCACCGTAGCGCAAGAAGTACGCATAACCACAGACGGGGATAAAGAACCTTCTGAATTCTATTCATTTTCTGATGAAGCAGGGGTTGAGATTGAAACGGATGGCTCACTAGAACTCGACTCCGAATCAGACCCCGAGCTCTCTTCTGACTTAGAGGAGGGACAGGAATCAGAATACATTTGTAGCTCTTCTGAAGGCATCAATGAGGATCACGCTCATACCAAAACTAATACTGTCCTCACAAAACCAGGCGCAAACTCCAGACCGCTACTTAGATGCACAGAGGGCTACCAGCTTCCACCGAAGCTGTCTCTCTCCCCTGCTCAGGACTCTCATCATCTGGAGTCTCACGAGCTCTCTTCTACGGCAGCAGTGGAGACCATTTTGAAAGCGATTGCAGCCCACAGAGAAGAGACTACCCTTGAAAGCAAAAAATCTAGAGCAGCGCTACGTAAGGTCCAGGGGGTTGTCAGAAAGCTTACTAAGACCTGTACTGCATTTGGAGAGAGAGTAACTGAGATTGAATCAAGAGTGCTCTCTAATTAGAACGAGGTGATGGTTAACACTGAAAAAATCAAATTACAAGACGCTGAACTATCAGATATGAAATGGAAGCTCGAGGATTTCGAGAATCGACAACGCCGCAGCAATCTACGTATTTTGGGAGTTCCTGAAAAAATTGAGGGCGAGAACATTCGGTCATTTGTAGTGCAGTTGTTTAGAGACACAATGCCTGAACTTAAGGAATGGAACTTAGACTTGGAGATACAACGTGCACATCGAGTCCCTTTTAAAATTCCCTCTAAACCTGGTGCCTACCCGCGTGCCATCTTAGTTTATTTTGGGAATTTTTTGTTGTGGCAGATTATTGCAGAGAAAGCTAGACCGGATCGCAAATTGAAGTTCAAAGATTGCTCTTTTTTCACTAGGCCTGATTTCTGTCATGCTACTGTAGAGCGAAGATGGCGCTTACGTTCATTGATCAAGCCTTTTCAGGATAAAGGAGCCCAAGCCTATCTCAACAATCCTGCCAAATTAAAAATTATACATGCTGGACAGACTGTCTTTTTTACCTCGGAGATTAAGGCCAAAGTTTACCTAGATGGGATACAGTAAATAGATTAGAGCAGTGCAACTTTAAGGCCTTCATCTCGTAGAGTTGTTGTTAGTTTTCAATGTTATACTAGGCTTGCTCCATTTCTACGTGATCCTGGTTGGATTCTATATAGTCTGTTAACATTAAGTTGTAGCTCAGGTATCGCTCTGCTCCTCATCACCCAGACTCTGGTTGAGTCTGAATGCCTCTTGTTTTGGGGTGGGGTTGTGGGGGGAGGGTTGGGTAGGGAGGGTAGGGAAGGGCGGGGGGTTCAGAGGGGGGGTGTATTAAAAACAAAAAAAAATGAACCAGGCCAGAGAAAAGGATACACAGTTTCTATGAACTATTATAAAATAAAATCTAAACAGAAGATGCCTAAAGATAGTTTCTATAATCAAATATGCCCAGGTATTACACGTCAGCAAACACACAGTGTTGATAATGGGTAAGCTTACGGTCCAAACACTGAATGTAGGGGGGCTACTGACTGCCAGTAAACGTTCTCTTTTGGCTGAACTTGTTCGATTAAACCCTGTCGATGTCCTATGTCTTCAGGAGACGCACATACCCTGGGTTAAAAGATCTTTATTGAGATTAAGAGGCAACAATGTTTTAACAACTTCATCACAAACTTCAAATATAAGGGGTGTAGCGATTCTGGCAAAATCTCATCTTGGGATAGCAGTTCGGCATATGTCAGATTCGAACGGTAGGTGGGCGGTGGCTAAACTGACCTCGGGAATTTCAATCTGCACTATCTACGGTTCCAATCAAGACGACCCAGCTGTTCCTGATTTTCTTGAGACAGAGCTTCCAACCTGGCAAGGCCCACTTATTATCTGTGGGGATCTCAACATATCTCTTAAAGTACAACAACATGATGTAACTCCATTTCAGCAGAGTTACACAGGTCGAAAACCCAAGGTCTTTAAGGCACTTGCCAGGCTGACCAGTAGTTTAGGGTTAGTTGATTTTTGGAATTATTCTAATAAAGATGACCCTGGGTATACTTATTTCTCGCACCCCCATCAAAAACAAGTCAGGATTGATTATTTCTTCGTATCACATGAATTTCTAACACACTCCTCAATTAGCAAATACCCAAAGATCATTTCGGATCATAATTCCCTCATTTTTTTAACAAATATACCCGACCCCACTAGTCAACGCAGATCTTGGACATTTGACCGCAAACTGCTGGCCAATTCCCAATATATCTCTCATATAAAACTTTGGACTACGCAATTCTTTGAGGCTAATCGATTTAGCGCATCGAGGAATGTAGTATGGGATAGCTTTAAAGCCTCCCTTAGAGGTGAAACCATTAGCTTTCAGAATCATGCCAGAAAGCACATACTTAAAGATTTCAACTTAAAGATGCAAGCTTTAGACATCGCTGAGCAACAACATATAGTACAAATAGCAAGAGGTCTGGATGCTAAACAGGAGATGTATCAGGTTATCGCCTTAAAAACAGATCTTAACTACAATCTTAGTCAGAACACAGCTCAAACGTATAGAGTACACAGAAAGGACGTTTATGAGAGTGGAGAAAAAGTCGGTAGACAATTAGCACTGCGCACTCGGCAGAAGATTACTTCCAAAAATATTACTTCTATTCAGGACAGCGGACAGGTTTATACCCAAACTGACGACATTGCCAAACAATTCCAATTATATTACCAGAAACTATATTCTGAAGATGCCATGTATACCGAAAGTGACTCCTCTACTTATCTACATAATTTACTTAATTTTCCAAATGCTGGAAAACGTCTTGATGATGTTTCTCGTAGAGACCTGGAAAAAGAAATTACAATAGAGGAGGTGTTCACTGCCCTATCACTTATGGCCTCCGGCAAGGCCGCAGGCCCCGATAAAATTCCTATGGACTTATATAAAATCCTGTCTCACCAGCTAGGGCCGCTTCTTCATGATTTATTTTTAGGCATTCAATTCAACGGTATACCTCCCAAATCTTGGAACAAAGCTAATATTGTCGTCTTTCCAAAGAAAGGAAAACCTCCGGAACTAGTTACCTCTTACCGTCCAATCTCATTAATTAATTCGGACTCTAAATTATACGCCAAGGTGATGGCTGTCAGGTTGAGCAGGGTCATTGAACATTTGGTCTCCCCGTGGCAACATGGTTTCATCCCAGGGAAAGGTACTACCAACCATATTAACAGAGTCATTACTTTGTTTGATTCCATGTCTGCTACGGGCGGCCGGATGTCAATGATTCTGTTAGATGCCAAAAAGGCCTTTGATCGCGTTTCTTGGTCTTTTCTATGGGCGGTTATGTCTCACCTTAATTTTGGCCCCAAATTTATAAAATCTATTAAAAGCATGTATTATTCCCCTAAAGCTAAGATTCAACTACCCGGAGCAGTTTCTGATCAGATCGACATATCTAGGGGCACTAGACAGGGGTGTCCTTGCTCCCCTATATTATTTGCACAAAAAAAATTAAAAAAAATAAATTAAAAAAAAAAAAAAAAAGCATCTTTCCAAGATGGTCGTTTGAACATATTTTTCACTAACACAACAAATTTACAAATATGCATTTATTATTGGTAGACTATGGGGCTAATTACGATGTGGGGCGGACTGGAATCTGCCCGACACCGCCTTGGTCCTGGGACTGACCGACCTCTGTTCAGAAAGTCCTGACGGCCAAATTAGGATGCGACCGAACACTGTACGGGCGCATTCCAACATTTCCCTATGGGAGCATGCATTACGGCCATAAACCGGTCGTAATACATGCTCTAATAGGGAAATGGAAGTTGCAGTCCATACCTGCACCCTGTGGCAGGCACTTTAAGGTGCCTTCCATGGTGTGCAGGGATCAACAGGGGGGCACCATATGTGCCCCCTCGGCCCCCAACCACAGGCTGCACACCCAAGAAGACCCTGCTGGGGGGCCTCAAACACGCTTTTCGACATGGTTTCCATGTCGGACAAGTCAACATGGTCAATGCATCATAATCCCAAGGGTGGAAAGGCCAGCCCTTCGGCATTGCAAACTGGTTTCAACTGGCTAACAAGCTTCTTGAGCCCATCTGAAGCCAGCGGAATGACCGTCTGGTTTACTTTCTGACCGCCAGCATTGTAATGCGGCGGTCGGAAAAGTAGTAGTAGTGAAATGTATTTGTTGATTACTTAAAATCATTACAAACAACAAAGTACATATCCAAAATAAAATCAGATTAAAAATATACAGATACAGTGAGTTTTTATATCAAAGATGAGATCCACAGCTGAGCCCTAACATGGTTTGTTCAACTACAAATAAACGGTTTCCTAATAAACAATTAGTAACAAAAATTAAAGTGCCTTGTGCTAGCAGAAACAATTGCAAGTAAACTTTTTAAATTGGTATGGGAACATGGCGTACAACACACCAATTAGCAGCAAAAATTAAAGTGCGTGGTGCTAGCAGCAAAAATTGCTGGTAAACTTTTTAAATTGGTACGGGTACATAATATACAACACACCAATTAGTAGCAAAAATTAAAGTGCCTTGTGCTAGCAACTTAGAATCATCAGGTAAACTTTTAAATAAAAAAAAGGGACATGAAATACCATCCACCATTATGGAGTTGCATTAAAAACAATAAGATACATAGAATGCACCCCATCGATTAGCAGCAGAAATTAAAGTGCCTTGTGCTAACGGCTAGAATTGTAAAAATAGAATTCAAATTAAAAAGTATACATAAAATACGATCCACTATTATTGAGTAGCAATAGCTAAAGTATGGTACATTTATAATAATACATTTTAAACAAGCTTAAAATAGCCCACAATCTGCCTAAAAGTATTTAAAACCAATATATCATTGCCACTTTTTAGATAATTTTCAT
The DNA here is from genome assembly GCF_964263255.1 of Lissotriton vulgaris. Taxonomy (NCBI): domain Eukaryota; kingdom Metazoa; phylum Chordata; class Amphibia; order Caudata; family Salamandridae; genus Lissotriton; species Lissotriton vulgaris. The sequence goes on along the minus strand of NC_141697.1, from coordinate 716,645,780 downwards.
AGCAGAAATTTCTTCACTTAAAATATCTATGTTACAAAGTTTCTTTTCAGCTATAACAATAAACTTAACAAATTGGTAAATGAGACAAATGGTAGCACCACTAGACATACAATAATTGCAGTCCTGCAAGTTCTTACTCCCAATTCATTAAAAATGGGCTTTAAAACGGTCTTCCGCTCTTCTAGCAATTTTGGACATAGGGTTACTATATGCAGTAGGGTTTCCTCACACAACCCACATAACCTACAAAGGTTGAACGGCCACTTTTTCTCCCATTTTGGAATGGAGGGACTTCATGATTGCTGTGGTGTTCTGTGTGGTAAGCTGATTCCAGGTGGTTAGTATGCGGTTGGGTCCTGCTTCAGTGGGAGCAAGGTGGCTAAAGAAGTCAGCAGGGGTGTGATGGGGTTTAAAGTTCTTGTAGATGGTGGAGATCTTGTTGTGGAAGAAGTCTGCCAGGGAGTCGCAAAGTTCCTGGGAAGGGGTGATAATGTTTTCGGTGGCTGAGGGGTTGAGAACTCTTGGACGATGCTGAAGAGTTCTTTGCTGTGGTTGGAGCTGGCTTCCTTGCCGACCACCAGGACATTTCAGCAGCTGGTGGTAGCGGTTGAGGGCTGTGTTGAAGGTGGCTCTGTTTGCAGATGCCTTGTTGGTGTGCCATTTTCTTTCTAGTTGCTGGCAATAGGGTTTCGCAGTTCTCAGCTCCATGGTGTACTATCTGGCATGTTTGGTGGATCTTTTGTGTTTGCTTAGCTTGATGGGGGGGGACTCTGTAGGCGCAGTTGATGATCCAGGCTGTGAAGTTCTTGACAGCTTGCTCTAGGTTGGGTGCAGTGTCAGGGTGGGGGGGTGTTGAGGGGGGGTCGGTCTATTGGCTCTCTGACATTTTGCTCCAGTAGCGGAGGGATGTGTTGGGGGGTTCTTGAGGGTGATGCGGTGGGGGTCTGGTGATGATGAATTGGACGAGGGCATGGTCTGTCCAGGTGTGTTTGGTGACATGACCATATTTGACTCTGTCGATGGCCGTAAAAAAGGGGTAAAAGGTGTGTCCTGTGTTGAGTGTGGTACTGGTGACTAGTTGGGTAAGCTGATGTTCATGCTTTCGAGGAAGTTGGCAGTGCCGGTATTGTTGAGGTGGAAAACGTGGTCTCCAAAGAAGATGTAGTCCTCTGAGTCCTTGGAAAGCAGGTTGATGAAGTTGGGAATGGGTTTGCAGAAGCTGGGGTGTGGTTGTTAAGGTCTGTGAGTGAGGGTGCCTCTGATGGTGGATTTGCCATCTGTTTAGAGTTTGAAATTAAGTTGTTCCATGATTGGGGCGGTGTCATCTGCGGTGGTCATGTACTAGATATTTTTCTATTTTGGATGATGGAGATTCTGCCTCCATGTTTGTTTTAAAGCTTGTTATTTTAAAACAACCCAAAGGCATCTTTTTACGCACAAATGCCTTAGGGATTTTTACGAGACTGTCAAGAGGGGAAATTAAGGATTGCTCAATGCATATCGGACAAACTGATACTCCGTAGGACTACAGCATAAAACACTAGAACGGAACACGCTGTGTAGATAACAAACTGTACCATAGCTTCCCTTATTGTTGGGCACTATACACGATGCAACTGTGGTTTTACTTTGATGAATCTCGCCGTCGAGCAATTTTGTAAAGGTTTTAATTAACTTATACAATAAAAATTCTGACTGACTACTGATGTTTGTTGATGTGGTCCAGGTGTGCTATCTTGTAGCTGTTGAGTGTTGCTGAGGCGATGTCGAGAGCTGATGCAGAAGAGAGCCAGGTCTCGGAGAGGAAGAGGATGTCCAGGGTGAGGGTAATGATGATCTCCCAGATTTCTGTGGTGTGGTGTGTGAGGAGCAGGCAGTTGAGTTGCTCTGAAGCAGTCGTGGTCGGCATGGTAGTGGTTGTGGTGAGGGTGCTCCAGTGTTGCAGAAGAAGAGACAGTGCAGGCAGGTGAAAGGTCCTGCTGTTGGTGGTGGAGAAGTGAGGCAGCAGTTGTTGCAGAGTCTGGAGTTCAGGGCTCAAGGCTTGCGGCAGTGTATATGCTGTGGGTGAGAGAACCAGGGTTCCTTGCGCTGGGCGTGGAACAGGTGCAGACAAGCTTGCATTTGGCATGCCTTCAGCACGCTGCTGGCAAGCCAGCTGTGCAGAGGCACAGAGGCCTCCATTAAATTGGTCATGGGAGATGAGAGGGTCGCTGGGTGGAATGTGGGCAAGGCTTGCGGGAGGCAGAAAGCAGGACCACAAAGAGGCGACAAAAAAACGGTCAAGGAAAGCGAAGTAAGATGATCAGAGAGCGGGCAGAAATCAGTACAGAGGCAAAAAAGCAACAGGAACTGGCACAATCAGTAGAAAAAGAGACAGAAAACACCAGAAAATAGGGGAGAAATCAGTAGAAAAGGGAAACTGAAAATGAGCAGAAAGCAGTAGAAAAAGAGGCACAAACAAAATTAAAGCAAGGCAAAAGTGGTGGAAAACAAGGAAGGCAACGCAGAAGGCCCTAAGGCAGGGTTCAGCAGGCAGCGAGTCGAGGACCTGCTGCTTGGGGCAGCAAGGGAGAGCTGGTTCAGGGACATGCTCAATGGTGTCATGGTGTCACGTTGCGGCCTCCATTAAGTAGGTCCTGGGGGAGGGAAGGGGAGGGGAGCTAGGTGGTGGTGGGCATGGCTTACGGGAAGCAGGACCACAAATAAACAGAAAATGGGCAGAATCAGTAGAAAGAGGCAAAAAAGGCAGAATCAGTGGGAAAGAGGCAGAAGGCAACAGAGAAACGGGCAGAAATCAGTTGAAAATGAGGCAAAAGGTAACTGAAAACGCAGCAGAAAGTAGTGAAGGAAGAGGTAGAAAGCAACAGAAAGTGAGGCAAAAGTGGTGGAAAATAAAGCAGACTAGGCAGTAGGCCCCAAGGCAGGGGTCAGCGGGAGGCAAATAGAAGACCTGCTACTTGGGTAACAAGCGGGAGCTGGTTCAGAACACCCCAATGTTTTTTTCTGTCACAAAGTGGCACCTAAAAGCTGGAATTAGACCGCTTTCTAAGCATTGGGAGGACAACAGCGTTTCTGTTGACTCCCAATGGGCTATAAGTCCAGGTCTGTTTGCTGTCCGAGTGATGTCAAGCTTACAAGAAGTTGACTCAGGAACGTGTCTTACATGGATTACATTTACATCATGGACAATGATTTAAACGTACATTTGGTCAGAGTGGTTTAACTAGTTCTACGATTTCCTGAATGTGGCTATACATAAAAAAAAATTCTAGAATTGCCTTTCTCAGTGTTCTATTTTTAGGATATGAGTTAGCCAAACAAGGCCAAAGCCAGGCACCACATTTTGTTGAGGAATATGCTTTTTTGCAACAACCAAATACCTCTGAAAAGCTTCAATCACTTTTGGGATTTCTGAATTTTGGTACAACATACATACCAGATTATGCACAGAAGGTTAGACCGTTGTACGATTATATTCATCCTAAATTTTCTAATAAAGATTGGTCTGCTGAACATACTAATATTCTCTGGAATTTACAGGCACACATGCTTGAGTCTAAACTTTTACATGCATGTGTTAACTTTACTAATTTAGAGATCAACATTATTGCGGGTTCTGGCAGTTACACATGTTTTATTTAAAGAAGGATAAATAGAGCTGATTGCTTAACCACATCGCTGCTGCGGCGATTTTTGCGCTGTGCGGCAATTTGCGAAAAGCCGCGTGACATGACGAGCTCAGCTCGTCATCAGCACACGCCACCCGTGGTTGATGATGAGCTGAGCTGGTCATCAGCAGCGAAGGGGTTAAAAATCGAGTCATCAGCATGTTGGTATACACGTTGCAGGGGATTCGTCGGCTAATGAAGCTTCCAAGGTGGCTCTGACTACTTGTGGCTGCAATTACTCATTCACATACAAGAACAGATGAAGACATTATGGCTGCAGTCACTGACTCGGTTAGTGGTGAGCCCTTACCTAAAAGCTATTCAGAAGAACTCCCATCTATTGAGTCCTCAAAATGTTCCCTTTGCCCACATTTCAGGGGAAGGTGATCAAGTAATACCCAGCAGGGACCACAGGTTAGAGTTAATAATAGCAGCTCATGAGGGTTTGGCATCTGCCCAAGCAGGTGTGGTGGTTACTGTTTCTGTTATAAAAGCAATACTGGTGGCAGGGTCTTTAGCAACAGGCAAAATAATGCGTACTTTGCTGTGACATTTGTCAACAAATTAAAGGTTCCACAGTTGTGTGCCCACCGCAGACTCCCTTTTTAGTCTCAAATAAGCCATCATAATGTGTCTATTTAAAGCATTGCGGACCACTCCATACAGTTGGTGCCTACAAATATATCTTTGAGGCAGTTGATTCTTGCTCTTAATTTCTATGGGTGTGGCCACAATTTGCAAGTCTTTATCAGTAACATATGCAATGGCATTATTCCACTCAGACCAAGGCCTGGCTTTCGCCTCGAAGGCATACTGGGGCACTATGGACACACTGGGTTTTGCAGTGCATTATTCTACCCCCTATCGTCCTGAGGGAAATTTGATAGTGGAAAGGTAGAACGGTGACTTAAAGCAGTCCTTAATGTCTAGATTAATAGGTTCAGGTTGTAGTTGGATTCATCACCTGTAAGGTGTACAGAGAGCTTTGAATAATCTGCCTAGACGAATGTTGGGTGGTCGTACCCCATATGGAGCTTTGTTTGGTTTTGCATTGTTTGTCCCAGATCTTGATAACTCTGGCGCAGTGGCAGAAGATGTACCCTTTGACATCAATGAACGTTGCACTGTCTTATAGGAATTACAAGACTTCCAAGATGAACACTCGAATTTAAATTCTAAATAATCTGCCTCCAATTAAGTGAAGTTGTGACCAGCAGTTTCTGGCTGGATTTTAAAAATTGGGGATCTAGTGCAAGAGAAGATTACAGATTTTTTTTTTAAAATAGTTTGGCCCGTCCGATCATGCACAAGTGCCTGTCCTTGCCATTGAGGGTCGAGTCGAACTTTGATTCTGCCACTGCTTGCTGGTTGTAAACAAAAACTGCACGTTTCTATTGATTTGGTCAAGTTACACCATGTGGCTGGTAAGTGTATGTGTATCAAAGGGTTAGCTCAAGGCCCCAGCACTACTCTTTATGATTTTCTTATAAGCCCATCTTTTTACTGAGATGTGCCCTGCCTTCATTTTGACCTCTTACGGATACAAAGAGCACCCTTCCAAGTGTAAAGGGGAAGCCTGGCTCTCCCTTATACAGTGTGTGTACCATCCAGCTTACACGAATGAAGAAATACAAAAATCTGACAGGGGGAATTCCTCTACCTCCTCGTGTTTAAATAAAAACAGGCTTTGGTCTCCCAAAATAGAACCCATGGCCCGTCATGCACTGTATCATTCACAGGCACACATACACCCATTGCATGTATACAGCTTATAGACACTGCACAACACTTTTTCCTTCAGGTTCTGTACCACTCATAGGCACACATATACCTAGTATGTGGATTTAACATGCACGCCCTGCACAGCACTGTATCCTTCATGTACTGTACCACTCATTGGCACACATACATCCAGTGCATGTATTTACCATGCATGCACAGCACTACATCCTCCATGCATGTATTTACCATGCATGCACTGCACAGCACTACATCCTCCATGTATTGTACCACTCATAGGCACACATGCATCCATTGTAATTGCCTAAGTTAACACAGCATCATCAAAGCTAGTCCAAATTCAAAGGAGAGATCATCATATAATCATCGTATTTCATCTGCATTTATATAGAGCCATTCATTATACACATCCTTTAAATTAGCGTCTAAACCCTTGGTTAGAACTACTTGTATAGATATTAACATCACAGATTATGCTGATGACTAAGTATCCACAAAGCCCTGAAGTATCCTTGCCAGCATCAGCAGAATGCATAAACACTGGTCTGGAGTCTGGATACAAACTTAAATTTACTAAATCTCAAGTCTTAGAATCCTCACAGAAGTCAATTCTTCTTCTATGTATCGGAGCTGGGTATTTACAGCTCCTTACTTTAGGAGACTAAATTGAACATCTTTTGGGATCCTTATTGCCCAAAACTGTCCTTCATATATACTTCATGGATCGCAATTTACATCATCATGAATGTGCATGTGCAATATGTGGGATTGCACTAGAATGCAATCCACATGTTACGGAATGCCTGACGTCACTACACTTAGTTGCTATTTCAACTGTTCTGTGTTAACCCTAATCAACAAGATAGAGTAATTTAACTTAGTTATACAGGTTATCTTACAGTTAAAATGCTTTTTGTTTGGGAACTGTGTTGCTATCGTCAAGTGTTATACAAAGAGCTGCAGGGCCACAAACAGTTACTAGGTCTATTACTTCAAACCAAAATGTGCAATACATTTTAAAAGATGAATACAAACTATACAACTGCAGGATTTGTATGTGTTTGAGAAGTCTAGGAATTTAAAATGTATTTATTTGTTAGCTCTTGATGAACTGAATCTGATGGGTCTCTATCAGATTCAGTGAAATTGCCTCCCAGTATGAAATGATATTGCTAAGCAGCAAAGTGCACCTCTCTAAATGTATCCAGGAGGATGTTTAGTGAATGTAAAGAAGGGAGGCTCGCCTATTAGATGAGCATGTGGCCGAGGCATCAGACTAACAACTTAATAGAGCTGCATCTCCAAGTTTGCTCTTTAGTGGGCTTGAATATAATCCCGTTCTTGGTCTGGCTCTGGAGCCCATCAGGTACTCTATACATTTTTTGTCATTCTCAATTTTACCAGTAATTAGAACTCTAATATTGGCAACATCACAAAGAAGACTCTATAAACAGACAGTAATTTTTCTTTTTAGTGAGAGTAACCATGAGACTACTAATAGCTGGTGGCAGCTGATGATGGTAGTGAGGTAGAGGCAATTTTAGTTGATCCTCAGTATGGCCTGCCTATAAATTCTTCTTAGTATATGTAATATCTTGGCTGAGCCCCCTGGTTGCCTTGTTAATTTTAAGTGTGCCTAAGTGTGCCAAGGTACAGGAAAGGTTGGCTGCCGAACGTTATGTCCCTCGAAACGTATGCAGCCCCTAATACTGTGTGGTGTCCTATAGGGTTTAGTCGTATTCAGCAGTATTGCTCCCACCCCCTACATTTCTGCCCCCTGCTTCACTGTTTTCTGTTAAATTCATGTGAAGCCAAGTGCATGTGTCTGAGCTCTGATACAGAGCTACTGAATAAAGCAGAAAGCACCTTTTTTTAGTTCAGTGCACCTACACCAAATTAGTTCTGGCCACTCAGCCTGTTACCTGAAAAGAGCAACACCTGAACAATGCATTGCCAAAAGGTATGGTCAAAAACCTCATACAAAGAAGATGGGCTATCTAATCGACTAATGCATCCTGTGTTCTGTACTGTTGGGAATAATAAGAAGCCAGACTAAGCACCCCCTTGGCCAGAGAGAAGCCAACAGACAAATTTGAGTGACAACTCCCCTGTAGGATGTTGTCAAGGAGTTGTGGTACGCCTGAAAAGAAATTGCATTAGTAATGTTTGGTTAGTTAGTAATGCTATGTTGGGATGAGACTGGACTTCCTTCGTCACTGCCCTGCCCCAACAGAAGAAGTTAAATTCTCTTCAGTGGAGTGATCCATAATGAAAATAACACAGGGGGAGCTCTGCTAAAGCGTGGGGGCACTTACTGCTGGTTTCTTTTGCCGCCGCTGCCTGTTCTGACCCTTGCGGCCGCTGACTGAGCCGCCGCCTGACATGGGACCACAATTCCCAGGAACAATTGCGGCCTGGACGCCGCCAACGCTCACCCAGCGCCTGGTGGCGCTCAAAAGTCCTACAGAGCTCCGGTGGAGCGGAAGCTCTGCTAAAGCGTGATGGCACTTCCTGAAGGTTTCTTTTGCCGCCGATGCCTGTCCTGACCCTCGCGGCAGCTGACTGAGCCGCCGCCTGACGTGGGACCACAATTCCCAGGAACACATGCGGCCTGGACGCCGCCTGCACTCACCTGGCGCCCGGTGTCTCTCAAAAGACCCGCAGAGCTACCGCATCGCGGAACGCGCGCAGGGAGAAGCCCAGGACAAGGGAAAGACCGTCTTAGGCCGTCAGGGGCTGGAAGAGGCCGGGCTGGGCTATGTTATTTAGCTTTTAGACCAGAGTCTTCATATGGTTGGTTACTTATCTGTGTATTGAATTGTAACTTGCTCACATTTAACGTCTATGTCATCGCGCATTGTTTAAGTATTTGATTGCTATACCTAGTTTGTTAGTTGCTTCCGAGTGAATTTATTTTATCACCCTATAAGCAAGCAATCATGGTTAGAAGGAAGCCACAGTCAGTACCAGTAGGGTTAATAGCAGCAACAAAATCCCCTGTGACAACCATGGAAGCATTTTTATCGAGGGCGGCGTCAGTCATTGATAAAGAGATCGAGCTGGTGAACAGGCGCCTTTCCAGATCGGCAGTCGGTCTTCTTCACCAACCCCGGGTAGGCCCCACTAACATTAGCCATAATGATATGCTGGAAGAACTTGAGGGCACCCAACATTGCTCAGTAACAGATAGTGAAATATTGGCTGCGGATTCGCATTCTAACTCTTTAGAAGTTATGGGCAGAGTATTACCGAAGCCCCTGTCTCCCGCGATAATAATTGCTAACAGAAAAGGCCCTGTGAACGTTGCCACCATGGGAGAGGGAGGGCATGGTGGGAAGAATATTGTTGCCTCTTCCGAGGTTCTCAAAGGCCCCAGTCCACCCCTACCCTTAAGGGTAGCCGGTCGCCCAGCGGGTAGCCTCAAGAGAAAGAGCAAAGCCACCATGGGTCAAGCAAAAAAATCCAAACCTAACGATTCGCCAATATTAACCTCTGCATCAGGGGGGTTTTCTGGGGTTGATAAAATAACATTGGACAACTTTAAATTACTGTTGAGCTCTGTGTTTGAGGAAAGACTGGCTCCCATTATGTCCAAGTTGCAGGATACAGAGCATACTCTTGCCGCCTTAACTAGGCACCAGGCTTTATCTTTTATCTTGCTCTTCAGCCATCACAAGAAGCCTGCCAAGCAAGCCCACCCCTCTAGTCGACCCCGTACATCCTCCAGGTGGCCCTAACTACGTTATTCTATCTAGCACTAGTGTGCCTCATGGAGGCGGACCGGGCAACGGAACATCAATGAAGTTGGTGGGGGGTACTATTGAGGGTATTACATCTAACAGGCTACCCCCAACGACACATCCTAATCACATATCACAGGGATTGAGGAATAACAGTAGTGGGAGACAGGGAGAAACGCTTACCAATGCCCTAAACTCCATAGTAATAGATGTACCTTTCCCAATCTACACCACAGCTATTTCTACCCCTATAATACAAACGGGCAAAGTAAAAATTCCCAACCTTACCATGGCCACGAGGGGTCTCTGGAGCCTCAAGCTCATCCTAAACCATGGGCACCCCCTTTTGCTCCCAGTCAGGGGATGACCTTAGACTTCAAACAACAAAGTCATGCACAATCCTGGGAAGGTAGGTCACACAACCACCCTCCTCAAATAATGTACGAGAGAATGGAACCCGCACAATATACACATAAACAAGATTATGCATATCCTTACTTGTTTCAAAATCAATATGAGGTTCCAACATCAAATAGATATGATGCCCTGTACTCTTATGACTACTTGGACGAGGTGGATTGACTGACATCTGTCCTGCCCCCTAGTACTTTACCTGACCTGTCAAATCGCAAGGAACAAACCAACATAATAAGTACTGATAAACCAACAAGTACCTTAGCCCTCCCCAGAGTGGCACTAGATATCAATACAATAGAGCCCGTAACACATCTCCTTGAGAATTTCTCCTCACAAACTGCACCTACTCTCTCCACTCTCGAAGAAGGTAGCTCTTCTTCTATCATAGCCAATAACCTGCTACATAGCACCAGAAATCAACCAGCAGTTGTAACAAGTCGATTTAATCAAAATCCGCACCTGTTTCCTAACACGACTCAAGAGCTACCGAATGATCACGATGTACTTAACACCTTAAAAATCTTATCGTGGAATATTGCAGGACTGGCCGCAAAAGTAAATGACCAGACGTGGATGGAATTTATTAGGAAATTTGCCATACTGTGTTTTCAGGAAACGTGGCTCACAGATAATAAGGTCTTAATTGAGGGGTTCCAGAGTTTCTTTGTCCCAGCAACTCCATCGCCCAGTGGCAGGCCAAAGGGGGGTTTGGCAACATTCATCAGCCTCTCCCTCATCTCCCAGGTCAAAACTAAACAAACGAGGGGCGTGGCCAAGATGGCGTCGGAGTAAGACGTGCTTTCGAGTCGCTCCGGCGCCCGACCTGCTAAGCATTGTATAGCATCGCCTTCGGGGTGCCAATTGACTCTGAGACGCTCGCAGAGACCACCGGCATCGAGCGGAGAGGTCCGGTGTCCCCGGCGAGCCCCTAGGTGACCGTACAGCGCCACTCCGGACAGTTCGTCATCCGGCCTATTACGCACCGGCCTTGCGTGAGGGAGAAGCCAGCCTGTGAGTGCAGTGGAGCCGGCGCCGGCTGGGCGTGGCATCGCGGAGCAGCGGTTCACTTCTGTCCCCTTATCGCCGCCAGTGTTGCTCCGCACCATCGAAAGACTGAGGTGATCATGGGCGCTCTGCTGTAACGGACCGAGGACCTTGGCGGACGAATGGCCACGTGGAGGGTGTGCCTCGGATCCCCAGCGGGGCTGTACGGCCTGGGCGCGGCAGCTACTGCACGATGCAGGGACGGCTGTCTGCGTCCACTGATGTGACGGAGTGTCCTCCTCGTCCCTGCGAGCGACCTAACACTCTAAGGTGGAGCCCGTGGCGAGCAACGACTACGGGTCGAAGGCATTGGCCTTACGAGGTGGTCCCAGGTCTGGCATTTGAGCGGAACTAGAGGCCTATTCTACCCTGCGGGCTAACTGGCTGGCCCGCGCTGTTCTCTCTCCGGCGGCGGTGGACTGAGTTGAGGTTTGGCGGGGACAAGTGGCTGCCTTGGTGACCCGGTTGATAGAGGCGGAGAACCCGGGCCTTATTGCCGGACGACGCTACCCCTACATTGATTTTTGGACTCTGGCGGGAAGCTCCTGAGCCGCCATCTTGATCAGGCGACAGCCGCCCGTGGCGCAGTTATTACTGAGCACTCTTCATCCCCGGTGGGGGTGCGATAGCCTTGACTCCACGGCACCGCCGAGCCTCCGTGATGTCTAATCTGCCGCGCAAGGGGAGGACGGTAAAGGACGGAGCATCTAAATCATCGCAGCCGCCATCTTCCCCGGGGGCTAGTGGTTCGTCTAGGCAATCGGACGAGGAGGCGCCCGCCACCAAGGCCTTCATGACGGAGCTGTTCGCCTCTATCAAGGAGGATATCTCCGAGCTTCGCGCCCAGCTAGCGTCGGATCTAAGGGAGGTCCGGAGGGATGTAGACGGCATTGGTGAACAAGTGGCAACCCTGGAAGATCACGACTTAAGTGTGGCGAATGATGTGCACCAACTACAACAGGATATTATTCGCCTTACGGAGCAGAATTTGGACCTGCAGGCCCATGCGGAGGACTTGGAGAATCGCTCCATGAGAAACAACATTCGCATCAGGGCGGTCCCTTGGGACGGTGAGGCTGGAGACTTGCGAGAGTATGTCCAGGCCCTATTCCTGCAGATATTGGATGAGGGGGATGTGCAGGAAATCAAAATGGATAGGGTGCACAGAGTTGGCCTGCCCAGGCGAGGGGGTGGCCCCCCCCCCCGGACATTCTCCTGTGTGTACACGACTTTCGGATGAAGGAGCGTATCCTCCGGAAAGCTAGAGCCATCACCTCCTTACAGTTTAGAGGCCATCGGCCGCAACTATTTCAGGACTTAGCGGCGTCCACGCTCCAGAAGAGGAGAGACTTCCGACCAGTGACTGCTTTTTTGCGGGAGCGTAACATCTCGTATTCCTGGGGGCACCCGTTCCGGATAATATTCCGGTGGCAGAACAGGCTGGCGCAGATCCGCTCCCTGCAGGCCGCGAAAGAACTTCTTGGGCTAGAGGACGTTCCTTCCTCTCAGGCGGCGCATCCCTCCCCATCGAGGCGACGGCGCCGATCTCCCTCATGGCATCGAGTTGGCTCTTCTCCGGACCGGGGGCGTCCGGACCACACTGCTAGCTTGCAAGAGAGAGGATCTGCGGTGGCGTCGGTGGCCTCGGCCACGCTTGCAGATACTCAGCAGAGCTCTGGAGAGGCATGATCCCTGACTTCCATGATGGTCGGGCGCCGGGGAGTCTCTGTCCCTATGGTCCCAGGGTACTATGGTACTTTTGGAGAAGACACCCCGGGCCATGGCCCTGGGGGCCCCCGGACTGGTGCCCCCACCCCGATTCCAGTCTGATGTGGACCTTGTGACCCGTGGCCCATTGGAACTGCTGAGTGCTTGGTTCAGGTTTAGGGCCTTGTGCTCTGTCTTCTTGTTTCTTGGTTTGCTGGAGGGGGGTGGGAAGGAGGGAGTTCTGGACGTTGGTACTAGGGTGGGGTGGTTGGGGTTGGTGGGGAGGGGGGGTGTGGTGGCGACCGAGAATGGTGTCTGTGTGCTGTTATTGACGCTAATGGCGTTATTCGCTGCACTGCTTATTTTGCACTACGATGTTACCTCTCCATTTCTTGTGATTTGCAGGGGGGAGGCCTCTCTGGGGAGCTGGGGAGGGGTGGGTGTGGTCCCCCATGGCCGGAGGGTGCTTGGGCTTTATTCAGGATGTCTTTGTATAATTATCCTCGGTGTGAGTGTGGTTTGGTGAATGGCGGGGGTCGGGGGTCGGGGGTTGGACTCTGGGTGCTTTAGCACACGCATAGCTTGGAGTCTCAGGTCCTAACTATGCCTGTTAGTATAGGCACCTGGAACGTGAAAGGCCTCAATTCCCCGCAGAAACGGCAGAAACTCTGGAAGTATCTTTCGGACCACCACCTGGATGTGGTTGCCCTTCAGGAAACCCACCTGGCCAGAAGAGATGAACTGAGACTCCGCCATAGACATTTCCCCCTTACCTACAGGGCGTCTGCGCCCACGAAGCATAGAGGGGTGACCCTCCTCTTTCGGGCCTCTCTCCACTTTCAACACCTGGGGGTAAGCGGTGATAAGGAGGGCCGTTGGTTAATGGTGAAAGGGACGTTATATGGCCGCTTATGTACCTTTGTTGTGGTGTATGCTCCGAATGCGGGCCAAAATGGTTTTTTGCAGTGTGTGATGGACAAGATGGGGGACTTTGTAGACGGGCACTTGATACTGCTGGGGGACTTCAACATGGTGTGGGACAGGGATTTAGATAGTTCAGGGGCGCGCAGGGCAGATACTGGTGTCTTCTCGGAGGAAACGCAACGTCAAGTAGGCGAACTGGGACTGGTGGATAGCTGGCGCTTCGTCCACACTCAATCCAAGGATTATACTTTCTTTTCTCACGTCCACCGCTCGTACTCCCGCATAGATTACATTTTTGTTAACCAGGCTCTCAGGGGGGATATTCGAATGGCTGATATTTTCCCGCTCTCGCTGTCGGACCATAGTTTAGTGGTACTGGGGTTGCATTGGGCTGCAGGGGGGGATGGCTGGCGGAAGTGGTACTTCCCGGCTGCACTGGTGCGGGATGAGGTGTCCTGTAAGGAGCTGCGGAAGGCTATCGGAGACTTTTTTACTCTTAACCCGCCTTCTGACACGTCGGTGTATACCACGTGGGATGCGTGCAAGGCCTCCTTACGGGGTACGTGCCTCGCCCTTAACGCGAATCTTAACAAACTTCGGCGGAAGGAGAGGGAAGCTCTGGAATCGGAGCTTGCGACCCTGGAACAGGCGCACAAGGGGAACCCCTCTAGGGTGACCCTTCGCCCCCTTACGGCGGTACGAGGGAAATTGAAGGCCCATTACAACAACAGGGCGGAATTCACCCTTCTACGTCTTAGACGTGTCTCCTATTCCCAGGGCAATAAGGTTGGACGCCATCTTGCCCGGCAGCTTCGGGATAAGCGCGAGAGGGATTACATCGGGGGTATACGGGACCGTACGGGTTCTATTCAACATAAGGATGTGGACAAGGCGGCCATCTTTGGCCGCTTCTATGAGGATCTCTACTCGGGCGACGCTCTAGATCCTGAAGCCCAGTCTGCGTTCTTGGGTGGTCTGTCTCTACCACGGGTATCCAGGGAATGGAACGATTTGCTGTCTTCCCCCATCTCTAGGGAGGAGGTGCTGGACGCCATTAAGGCTCTGAAACTACATAAGGCCCCCGGTCCTGACGGCTACACAGCCCTATTTTACAAAACATTTGCATCTGACATCTGCGACTACCTAGTTTCCCTCTTCAACGCGATGGCCACGGAGGGTAGGACATCGGACACCATGGCCGAGGCCTTGATTACTATTATCCCCAAACCGGGGAAGGAATCTAACTACTGCGCCTCTTACCGTCCGATAGCGCTCCTTAACCTGGACGCTAAATTGTACTCCTCCATTCTTGCGGGCAGGCTGCAAGACCTGATGCCAGCTCTGATCCACCCAGATCAGTCCGGATTCATTAAAGGTAGACAAACTCACGACAATTTGCGGCGCGTCATCCATTGGATTGAAAAAGCGGAGCGGTTTCGCATACCGGCAGTGTTGGTAGGGCTTGACGCGGAAAAAGCCTTTGACCGCGTGGACTGGGGGTTTTTACACCGCACGTTGGTGGCCTTCGGGTTCTCGCCCCGATTTATAAGAATGCTTGAGGCCAATTACAACAGTCCCACCTCTCGGGTGTTGGTTAACGGTCACAGGTCTGGGAGTTTCCACCACTCCTGAGGGACACGCCAGGGCTGTCCGCTCTCGCCCCTTCTCTTTGCGCTTAGCATAGAACCGTTGGCGCTGGCGATCCGGGAGAACGAGCGGATCTTGGGTCTCCCCTTCACGGGTGAGCAACATAAGATTTCACTCTTCGCTGATGACGTCTTGTTGTCCCTTCGAGATCCGGCGTTGTCGTTACCCCATGTCCATACAGTGCTATCCGAGTATGAAACAGTGGCGAGCTTCAAAGTTAACTTTGATAAGTCATACATCTTGAATTTAACCCTACCGCCGGGTGAGGTGAACCAGATCCGGTCGCTTACTCCACTCTCGTGGTCAGCTTCCTCCCTGTTATACCTGGGCGTACGGCTGACCTCTACCATGGGTGCCTTATTCCAGGCTAATTTCCCTCCGATGCTGGCGTTGATTCGTGCGGAATTAGAGCGGTGGAAACCCAAATATATTTCGTGGTTGGGTAGGATTCATGCGCTTAAAATGGTCCTCCTGCCTAAACTCCTGTACCTCTTCCAAGCCTTGCCCATCCCGATAGGAGTGGATTATTTCCGTCGGCTTAAGACCTTGATGTTGAAATACGTGTGGCAGGGCGGTCGGGCGCGACTTCCGTATGCGGTTCTCCGACGTCCGCGGCTGGAGGGGGGGGTGGGGTTCCCGGACATGCACTTGTATTACAAGGCTGCCCAATTGAGAGTTCTGGTGGAATGGTCCCAACAACTCTCGGAGAAGCACTGGCTCCATATGGATCGAAGCGTTGCGGGACGTTCCATCTGGGACCTAGCTTGGAAACCTAAGGTGGACCGGCCCAGAAACGCGTACATTAGCACCCCTACCAGCACGGTGTTAAAGGTCTGGGATACGGTCAGTAGCGATGATCGGTGGACCACATTCCCGTCCCGGTTCACCCCGGTCCATTTCAATCCGGCCTTCCCTCCGGCGTTGACGGAGGGTCCCTTTGAGGTCTGGAGGGAGGGTGGCTGTAGGGCCCTCACCCACCTGTTCCATGGGGCCGCGCCCCTCACTTTCCATAATTGTATGAGGGATTATGGTGTTCTGCCGACAGAGCGCTTTTGTCACCTTCAGCTCCTGCACTGGGCGACGTCGCCTGGAGTGGTGGACGCAGCTACCAGACCTTTGACGAAATTTGAGTCTTTTATTCTTCGCACTTCCACCATGAAGGGGGCGATTTCTTTTCTGTATGGGATGCTATTAGACACCACGGTGTCCCCCCGGCCTCGGTATATGGATCACTGGGAGAGTACTCTTGGGAGGGACATTTCCGACAGCGAATGGAGGAGCTTGTGGCGGGATGTGACGGCACATAACCATTCTACTGATCTCAGGGAGGCCCATCTGAAGCTTCTGTTCGACTGGTATTTGTATCCGTCCAAAATGCACCGAATATTCCCGACTACCTCAGATAGGTGCTGGCGGGGCTGCGGGATGTTGGGCGGCTTCAGCCACATCTGGTGGGACTGCCCCACCATCCGGCCATTTTGGTCCGAGATTCTCTCCCACATGAAGGATGTGCTGGGTTACCCACTCCCGGACTCAATGGACTTTGTCTTGTTGGGCCTCAGAGACCCGCTGCTTGAACACCAGACTAGGGCTGATAAGCGCATTATGTGGCTATGCTTGGGGGCGGCCAAGCTGACTTTGGCTGCCGCATGGAAAAGCCCGACTGCTCCTGCCATTTCTTTATGGCATGCACGGCTATGGCATTTACTGAGTACGGAGCGACTCTCAGATATCTTCCTGGGGAATTTTAAAAACTTCATGTTCAATTGGGGCCCCTTGGTGAGATTTTTATCACGTGGTTTGCCTTCGGCAGTTTGCCCTTCAGCACTACGGGCACTTCATCTCTTTCAAATTTAATCACTGGTGTGTATGTTGCTGCTTTGCGTGAGTGCTGGTCGCCACCACTGGGTGGGGGGTGGGGGATGGGGAGGGAAGGGGGGAGGCGGGGTGGTAGTTGGGGGTTGTTGTTTTTCTCTTGTTGCGACTTGACATGCCTTCGCGAGAAGACGCTATGATTATGATCGTGCTTGGATTATTCTTCTCCAGCTGGGGACTTTGCACCAACCGCTGGGACTCCAATGCGCACTTTGGACAATGTGGACAGCAGGCCCATATCATTAGCACTACTGTTGCCTCTGCTGGTTGCCGTCTCTTTTGAGGCACAATCTGGATTTCCTTTTAGCCCTTTTTTTTTTGCAATAATGCTCTTTAACACCGCCTGTGTGGGGTTACGTGGCAGAATGTCGCCTGTTCCTTTTCTCTCCTTCTCCCTTCTCTTGTTCTTTTTTTACTACTCCTCTCTTTTTCTACTTTCACCTCTGCAAAATATAAATAAAAATTTTACAAAAAAAAAAAACTAAACAAACGGACAACAGGAACATTCAGGTCCTGGAGGTTAGGAAGGGAAAAAAAGCACTAACCCTAGTCAATTTCTATAATTCAGTAACATCAACAGGAGAGTGCAATATCATCAAGCTCCACAATTACTTGTGAGACAACTTGGTAAAATTCCCACGGAATAAAATAATCCTTGGTGATTTCAATGCACATATCTGTGGAAATCCAACCGAGACAACCCTGGACTCTTTGGGATGTGGGAATAGGTCAGGACTTCATTTTGCTCATTGTCCGCGAGGTGCCAACGTGAATAATTTAACAGCTGACCTGAACCTGAGTGTCGCTATGTCCTTGAAAGATGACTCCTTTATTTTTGATGTACTAACTTACAAAGGCTCTGAGCACGGGTCTTTCATAGACCATATTCCTCTCTCTGTTGATCTGGCAAACTTAGCCGTAAACTTCAAAATACACGAAAGCGTCTTTAGTGACCACAACCCAATCTCAGTTGAACTAGGAGAGGGTCTTTTTGAATTACGAAAAAATTATAAAGACCCGGGTGCTTTAAAACTGATCAACGGAAATCGTCGTCTGAAATGGTCCATGATAAACAGTGATACTCTGTACAAGTCTGTTAAAATGAGCTGCATACAGGAACTCAATCTTTGTGTCTCTGAATCCACACCACCTGAATCTATTTTATCTGCCTTTGCTGTTGTAGTTCAAAGGATCGATCAACTGCTATCTGCTCCAATGAAAGGCCCAACTGTTCATCGACCAAGATGGTTTGACCACGCTTGTTCAGCAGCTAGTCGAAATTTGAAAATGGCTCTCAAGAAAAAGCCAAGGGATTCCGCACATATTAAAATCTTGCGATCTAAATATAAATCAACCTTGGCATCTCGCAAAAAGGACATAAAAGCAAATATCTGGGAGTCTTTGCTTGACCCATCAACTCTGAGCAACAGCTCCAAGTTTTGGAGCATAATTAACAAGCCAATGTTTGATGACCCCAATGCTGCTAGCCTTGGAACTAATATACCCGAGAATGAGTGGGTTACCCATTTTAGCTTAATCTTCAAGAGCGATGATCTACAGATAATACATGAAACTAAATTCCCAGAAGAAGCACCCCTGCATTTCACAGTTGAAGTCGAAATGGGGATCCGTAATTAACCAGTAACAAGGCACCGGGCCCAGATGGCCTTCCCCCAGACTTATTTAAATCAAACATTTCACTTTGGGCCCCAATCCTCACCGCGGTTGTCAATGCTGGTGTTGCAATTGGGAGCCCAAAGTCCTGGGGGGCCTCAACTATAGTACCTGTTTATAAGAAGGGGGACAGAAGCAATGCAGCATGTTACAGGCCAATTTCCCTGATAAACTCAGTTGCCAAAGTAGTAGGAGGAGTAATTTTAAATAGGTTGACCACATGGGCAAAAAACAACAACGTAATGTCGCACGTCCATTACGGGTTCAGACCAGGGCACTCAACAATAACTCAATGCCTGAATCTATACTTAATCAGTGGCAAGTATACTTTGGCTAGAAATTGAACTATATACATGGCTTTCATGGACCTTTCATCGGCCTTTGATTGTGTAGATAGAAATAAACTCTGGGATGTCCTATTAAAAATGGGGATTGAGAAGAACTTGATTAACTTTTTGGCCGACCTCCATAGTGACACGCGAGCAAATGTTCGTTATACCAAAGACCTGAAAGTTACTAGAGATTTTAAGATAAATCGGGGGGTTAGGCAGGGCTGTATTTTAGCGCCATTTCTTTTTAATTTATATATTAAATGGTCTTGAGGAGCATCTTTTAAAAACAAAAACTGATTATCCACGCATAGGGAGAAAGGGCGTACCTGTTCTGCTTTATGCAGACGACGCCGTCCTTATCTCCAGAACTGCACTAGGCCTCCAAATATTACTTGACTCTTTCTTCCAATTTATGAAATTATGGGGCCTGAGCATCAACAATACTAAATCATTTGTTATGAAGTTAGGATCTGGTTCAAAAAGGTCTTATCCCTTCCATGTCAACGGGGAAAAAAAACCAATAACTAAGACTTTTTCATACCTCGGTGTATTGTTTGACCACAATCTGTCATGGGGTCCTGCAGTAAGAAAGAAGAAGGGAGAAATAGCAAGGACTAATGCCGCAATAACTGATTTTGCGCGTAAAATGGGAAATACACCAGTGGTTGCTTTAATGAAACTGTACCAAGCTAAAAGCATCGCTGTGGCCTGTTACGGGAGCAATCTTTGGGGCTTTGTTCCCGTGGGCGACCTTGTAACAATTGAAAACAACTTCCTATAACAAGTATTATGTCTACCGAAAAGCACAGCCAACTTTTCTATTCATGAGGAACTGGGTATGCCTTACCTAGGGGACAAGATTGCTGTAAACCCCTTGATGTGTTGGCTAAACTGCTGGTTGAACGATGAAATACCATTTACCCAAAATATCCTTCTTGAAGCACTCAACTGGGAAGGGAAATTTAAGATACCCTGGTTGAGATATATCAGAAACTGCCTTCAAGATCTGGGTCGGTTGGAACTTTTCCTAGCACCACAGCAAGTATCCAAACATGATGTAACTTATGTGAAGGACACCTTCCTGTTGAATCGACAGCTTGCTAGGGAAGAGTTAGAGCTGAAAAAGGGTAGTGTGAGGAGGCATGTTTTAACAAAATCATGTTTGCAAATTGAACCCTACCTATCCTGGCCCATCTCTAGATATGAGCGTTTCCTGCTGTCCAGATTTCGCTTTGATTTATTTCACTTGATGCTAGCTGTACCTAGTGGGGCCCATAGGGGACAAGTTTTGCCAGCTTGCGGCTGCGACAGTAAATCTCCGCAAGATCTGGCTCACTTTTTATTTATATGCGCCTACTATATGATACCACAGAAAATGTTTTTAAAACCCCTTTTTAAACAGCTGAACTTTGTGCAAATAAGGCCTACATTACTTTATCTTCAAATGCTGCACTGTGAAAGCACCTTGTTTTTAT
This sequence comes from Lissotriton vulgaris, assembly GCF_964263255.1. Classification (NCBI taxonomy): domain Eukaryota; kingdom Metazoa; phylum Chordata; class Amphibia; order Caudata; family Salamandridae; genus Lissotriton; species Lissotriton vulgaris. The sequence goes on along the minus strand of NC_141697.1, from coordinate 716,625,537 downwards.
GTAACTTCTTAAAAACAGCCCAGAAATTTAGAAAAAGTATGGAAGGTTAACCGCTATTTTAATCACTCCTCCCCCGGAAATATGTCTTTGATAAACAGTTTACCTATATTTGTTTTAGAAATTATACGCTCTTCTGGAATTTTTTGCTCTTGATGAAATGTCTTTTTAATACAGTTATGTATATATATGCTTTTTTATTGTACTTTTATGACTGCATTGCACACAGTCGAATAAAGGAATTTTGAATTGAATTGGACTCCGTGGTCAAGGTTGTGGGAGGGGTGGTGCTGAATAGATTGACAACTTGGGCTGAAGAAAACAGGATCATATCGGACATCCAATATGGGTTTCGCCCTGGCCACTCTACATTAGCACAATGCCTAAACTTACATATGGTTCTCTGGAAGTACACTGTAGCCCGACGGGGCGCCATCTACATGGTGTTCATGAACCTTTCCCCCGCGTTTGACTGTCAACCGGGGGAAATTGTGGGAGTGCATGGGCGCCATGGAGGTGGAAGCCACCCTGGTCAACTTCCTGAGGGACCTTCATAAGGACACAAAGGCCAACGTTAGATTTTCGCGGGACCTCAGGGTATCCAGGGACTTTAATGTTGAGAGAGGAGTGAGGCAGGGCTGTATTTTGCCCCCCTTTCTTTTTAATTTGTATATTAACGAGTTAGATGCATTCTTGGTCAAAACCGGAGTTGATTTCCCTTATGTTGGGCGCAGGGGTTTGCCCGTCTTGCTATACGCAGACGACGCCGTCCTCTTGGCAAGAACTGCTAGAGGACTGCAGTCCCTACTAAATGCTTTTTGTAGTTTTATGGCTGACTGTGATCTAGCCATCAATAACACCAAATCCTACATTATGCAGGTAGGGGCGCGTCCCAAGAAACAGTATTCGTTTGTGGTAAATGCAGAGAAGGTTCCCCTGACTACATCATTTTCTTACCTGGGAGTCTTATTCGACGACCAGCTAAAATGGGGTCTGTTGGTAGAAAGGAAAAGAGGGTAGATAATTTGGGCAAACACCGCTGTTAGAACTGGCTATTTCTGGTAGGCGAAGGCTGACGCCAAAGCCAGGCAGAAACCACCATTCTAGTCAGGGCAAGGGAGTCACACGCCAAGATAACCCCTGCTCACTCCCTGGTAGTTTGGCACGAGCAGTAAGGCTAAACTCTGAGGCAATGTGTAAAGCATTTGCGTCAGCACACAACAGCAACAACATACTAGGCACACCACAAAAGAAACTCCACACAAGGTTATATAAAATAACTTTTGTATTGTAAAAACACATCAGATAGTATCACACAATATACATGGTGCCAACTGGCACGGGCAATATTCACAAGGGATTATGTACAGGACAGGGCCACATTGGCCACTGTCAGAATCCACACTTTTAGAAATAGCACTTCTAGAACTTAGAATAAGTATAGCACAAGATAACAGTCATAAATCACATCCAGTAACTACTGGGAATAGGTAAGTACCACCTACGCAACCCTAAACACCTTAGGAGAAATGTCACGCAGGGAACCAGGACCTCACTAGGACCACCTGTACTAAAAAGAACAACCACCTAATTATCACCATACAGTTAGGGGTATAAGCAAGAAAACATTACACATGATGCATAAAAACATTCAGAGGTGTAGGGAAGGAAAAACACATGATGCATAAAACATACATTCAGCTGTGTCATAACAAGGCACATGATGCATCAAAAACACATTCAGAGGTACCGGAGAAAAGAAAACACACGATGCCTAAAACATTCAGAGGTGTAGGGAAGAAAGAACACATGATGCATAAAAACATTCAGAAGTGCCAGAACATAACTCAATAGCGCAAAAACACATGATGCCTAAAAACATTCAGAGGTGTAACATCAAGGTGCGTAATCATATTGAATGCATTACATTTCCTAGCACCATCTCATATTGCGCAAAACTCACATAAGCCACCACTTGTGGCAGTCCCTAGGCCAACTGGCCTTGTTGGGGCTAGGACGCCCTGTGTCTCAATGTTAGGGCCTAAACGGTGCAGCTGCCCACTAATTGCTGGGCAGCTGGGAATCAACAAAACTGCGCCAGGGCCCTCACTGGCCCTAGAACTAAAGCTGCGTCCAGCTGGAGCCACACAGGCTCTGTAACTAACTTTGTGCAAAACGTTGGAGCCACACAGGCTCTGAAAAACACTTGTATCCCGTAAGAGCCTCACTGGGCTCTAAACATACAATCGCAGGCAGGAGGGGGCGGGCACCGGCAACGTGCCCCGGCACCCCCTCTAACTAAAAATGGCCAAACGCTGGAGCCACACAGCCTCTGGGCATATCACATGCCCCAAACGTTGGAGCCTCACTGGGCTCTTAATCACAACTGCAGGCGGGGAGACTCTCTGGCTCTCAATAAAAAAAAAATGCCCCACTCGTCGGAGTCCCCCTCCTAGGGACTCCGAATCTCACACATGCCCCCAGAGACTTCTAGGCCCTAAAAAGACACATATGCCGCCTCACGATGATGGAGCCCCTCACACGGGGACTCAGAAACAACTGTGAGCCTCTCTGGGCTCTTGACTACGAAGAATTGGCCCCTCGAGCCTCGACCGGCTCATAAATAATAATGCTCCATCGTTGGAGCGGCCCACTAAGCACACGGGCCACTCTGACTCTGCGCCTGCCCTGGGACAGCCACCACTTGGCCTCACGGAGCCCCCCCCAGCCCTTTCTACTCACCGGGCTTTCTTCGGCGGGGCTCCTCTGCAGAGGCTGCAGGCGGGGCTCCTTTCTCCTCCCAGGAGCCTCACGGGTACGTCGCTGCGCTCGCTCTCCCCCCCGGGCCCCCTCCTGGGACCCGGGGCCTCACTGCACTGGCAGGGCTCTCTCCTCACATGAGAGCCCTGCTACCGCCGCCATCTCCTTTCTCCTTCGGTGGGCGGAACCTCCATCTCCTTGGGCCGGCAGCCAATCACGGCGCGGCCCGGGGAAAACATCACCAAGGGACCCCGCCGGCAGCCAATCCCAGCGCGGCAACTCTTCCTGGGGCCAGCCAATGGCTGCGCGGCCCTCCTGACAAGCCCACTGGCTCTGGTCGCGCTGCCGAGGCTACGGCGGCGATTTCTTCTGGGCAGTCACAAAAAACAGCAAAAGACACGGCAATCTGGGGCAAATGCTGGGTGGGCACCGGCGCCGTGAATTAAAGAATCCCGCACAACACGCAGGGTGGGCACCTGTACTCCCCACACAAAATGTGGGGCGGGAAGTACGCAAAATACAGCAAGAAGCGCTCTCAAGCGCTAGGAAGAGATACAGCGCTTCCAGGTGCTTCAGGGAGGAAAATAGCACTCCCAAGCGCTAGCAGGAAACAAAAAGTCATGTGATGTACAGAGTCCTTCCAGGCACTTTAGGCTATAATAAGCCTTGGCAAAAGCAAGAGAAAGTTCCCAGAAGTCTACAGCAGGGGACCACAGGCAAAGGTCCCCAGGGAAAGTCCATCAGGTATCCAGGGGCTGGACAGGGCCCAGGGATTCCCTTGGGCCCAAGCAGCAGCACGCCCCTGGCAGGATTCAAGTCAGACACAAAAACATTTTTAGAGTGTCACAGCACCCTTTTTATACCCAAAATCATTTGTCTAAAGGGTGCAGGCAGTGTGAGAACCAGCTAGAACTGGTTATAGGGAATTCCTTTCACTGGCCAGGCTAGGGACATCAGACGCACCCCAGGGGGTGGAGCCAGCATTGTGTGGGGAAAACCCAGACCCATTCAGGACCCTCAAACCAGACGGTCAATCCACAAGCAGGCCCAGGCTCACTCCTCCCCTCACATCAGCATGCTAAACACTCCATTCACCACCGGGGCAGACCCTCCCAGACTCTTGGAGCCAGGCTCACCAGCCAGCCTCAGCCAATCACACGCCAGACGCAAATTACACAAATATGCCAACTTCTAGAAGTGGCACTTCTACACTAGACACACTCATGCCGCATATATCATTACGCAGCATTCAATCTCACGAGTTCGCACATACCAAACTCGACCCTGCACTCCCCACACATCAGGAACTACCATGGGCATACATATTTCCCATTCATTCCTATGGGAGGGCAGGTCACTCACTACACATTCACAGAGAGCTCAAGCACTTTACACTGTACCACAGTGAAAAAGTGCGCAGAGGCCTAAAATCACCAACACCAGGTCACAGAAACAGGCTAGGAAAAAGCAAAAAGTCTCGGGGTGAACCTACCAAAAGGGCCGGGTCCCACAACCGCCATATTCAACTTTGCGACGTAAATGGGTAAACGTCCAGTCGCCGCTTTGCTGAAGATTTATCAGGCAAAAAATGTTGCTTTGGGTAGCTATGGCAGTGACCTATGGGGGTATGTAGCAGCCGAAGGTATCGGGGTGGTAGAGAACAACTTCTTAAAACAGCTTCGGGGGGTACCCAAGGGAACCTCTAACTTATTAATTCATGAGGAAACTGGTTTACCCTTTATTGGCGATACCATAGCACTACGGCCCCTACTATTCTGGCTGAAGTGCTGGTTAAATAAAGATCTGGTCCTTAACCACCAGCTGTTAAAGGAAGTTTTGTCCTTGGACCATATGCTCGATATCCCATGGCTTAAATATTTAAAAGGCTGCTTTACTGAGCTGGGGTGCCTGTACCTTTTTTAAATCCAGATTCTATTGTTACCGCAGATGTGGAGATTGTAAAAAAATCCTTTATAATAATGAAAAAATTAAAAATCGAGCTGGGGTGGAATTGGTAAAACCTAGCATCCGCAAATTGATGATGCTCAAAACCACACCACTTATGGAGCCATATTTATCATGGCCCATAACAAACCACAAGCGTTTTTTTATTAACAAGGTTCCGGCTGGATTACTTTCATCTACTATTAGCTGTACCGAGGGGATCCCATAGAGGCCAAGTGTTATCTCCATGCGGCTGCGACAATATGTCTCCACAGGATCTGGTGCACTTTTTATTTATTTGCTCCCTCTAGAATGTTCCCCGGAGGTTCTTTTTGAAGCCCCTTTTAAAAAAAATAATTTTAACAAGGTATGCCCCGCCCTTTGCCATTTACAAATGTGAAAACCTGAAAGCACCTTGTACGTGATCGGATTCCTGAAATCAGCACTAAAATCCAGAAACCGTAGGGAGATCTGACAGCTATATAAACTCATGTTACCATATCTGTAGCCTATTTATATTTTTTATGTCCTTTTTTAATGGAATGAATTTTATAAGGCCTGTGATTATGGCTATGGTACATGTTTTAACCGTGTTTTATGTCTATTGTTGTAATGTCACTTTTATGTTTTTTTACTCATGTAAAACCGAATAAAGTATTTTGAAAAAATGTAAATGGACTCATGCATCCTGTGTTCTGTACTGTTGGGAATAATAAGAAGCCAGATTAAGCACCCACTTGGCCAGAGAGAAGCCAACAGACAAACTTGAGTGACAACTCCCCTGTAGCATGTTGTCAAGGAGTTGTGGTACGCCTGAAAATAAATTGCATTAGTTCTGTTTGGTTAGTTAGTAATGCTATGTTGAGATGAGACTGGAGTTCCTTCGTCACTGCCCTGCCCCAACAGAAGAAGTTTAATTCTCTTCAATGGAGTGATCCATATTGAAAATAACACAGGAGTGAGGTCGGGCATGTAACACTGTTGGAGCACCTAGTCTTGATGCCCTATCTGCTGCAAGCCCTTGCAAACTGATTACAAAGCTCATCCAATGAAGAACCATGGCTGATGCAAAGCTAGTTATTATGATCCTGCTGCACCATCTTGCCTTGATGGGCTATCACCTGATGTGAGCAGCAGAACCTAAACGTCGTTTGAAAGGCACCTGGCTTCACTGTTCATCAGAACTGCTCCTCGAGGAGTATGAGCACCACTGATTTGCGCATGGCCGGTCTAATGTGCCTTAGTGGACAAAAATACAATTGACTTGAATGTGGCCCAAGGAATTACTAGAGGCTGAGTTTAATTCAAGTACAACCATTACTTCTTGTTTTTCTAAGTGAAACACCCTAAGACAAATGCATCTGCCAAACCGTGGACGTTATGCCATAATAAGCCTGATGTATCAAGTGTGGAAATGGGCAAGCAGACTCCAGTTCCGCCATTGGCTCAACAGCCTGTGATTCTGGACAAATAACTTAGCTCCCTGTCCCAAAAAAAAAAGACCTCTATAATGTCATTTGGTGCTCATTTAAAGCGCTCTGATGCCTGTGGGCCAATTTCACACAATATAAAATTGCAACCCCAAAAACTTTTAAGCAGGCCACTCATTACTATTTTGTTTGTCCTAGGTATGACAAGTATGGCCAAACGTGAGGTCTGTGCTCACCGTACCCCTGGGCATAAACCACCTCTCAATGACAAGCAGTGCTTAATTTAAGCCGGCAGGCCCATCGGCACTTATTTTTGGGGACTGGCACTTTTATTTCCCTCATCAAACATTTACTGAGAGCAAGAGAGAAAACAACACACAAAGGGGTAAGGAGGATGAACAGAAAGACTAAAAAATATCATAAAAGGAGAAAGAGCAGGCAGCCATAATTGTGAAATGAAGGAGGAGGGAATGTCTGGTAGCAGATTAAAGAGGTACGAGGTGGATTCAAGTCTACTCAGCTTTTGCATTTGATGCGCTAACATTTAATAGCGCAGGCCGGCCGCAGGCTTCTAAGCAAAGCATTGGGCTCCGGGACTGTACAAGGCGCGTGCTGAAACTGGTCGGGGACTGCTTCTCTTCCAATCTAGTCAGGAACTCACCAGGAAGTTTGGTTTGCACTGTTCCTACTGCAGCCAGACCAAGAAAGATTTGCATATGCTGGTCTCTTTCTACAGTATCATAATGGACACAAAAACAAAAGGCAAGCAGTCAACTAGAAAGCAACCCGAATAATGACTGAAATACATTCAGGCATTCCACCTACCACATTTAGTTTTTCTAAGCACCTGCAAAAAGCTAATCCGGAGTGAAGATTCCTCCCCTCCGACTTCACTGCCACCGCCACTGTGAACTGTATCATGTCTGTGGATTGCAAACTAATTTCAGCTCGTGGACGCACGAAAAGTCAAACGTGCTTGTATCACTATTCTAAACCTTTGCAGGGACATCAATTGCCCCTACAAGCCAGCAGCTTGACACAAGGCAAATGAAGCGGGAATACAACGCTCCAATCAATCATTACGAACAGGATAATGTTGAGCTGGAAGTCCGATGAGTGCATACCCAAACAGTGATGTCTCTCCGTACAAACCTCCCCTCTGCGGAGCACAAGAGACAGATGCTAAATTGAAATGTATGCTGAAGCACTGTGATGCTACAAAACTCCTTAACGTTACTGAGCACATTACTTTAATAAAAGCAGTCTTTCACCTTTTATTGAAGCAAATAATACTACTTGGTCATAACATTTATTGTCAGTGATGCATGTGCTGTGAAAACAACAAGATAATCTACTCCACATCTTCCTTCAGGATTGTACGTTTCCAAAAACAGCTATAATACTATTCACAAGGACTGCCTAGCAGTCCTCAAGTGAAACTGGATGCAAGACCCTACAATTGTTTGTTTAGCAATAAAAGCCCAGAGGCTGGACTACTTAAACCTATGCCTGATTTTCTCATGTTCTGGAAGCGCATTATTATTAAAGTAGTTGATAAATAAAACTGTGACATAAAGCAACGTATCATCTACCCCATAACCTGCCAGGGCTGGTGAGCATATACCCATTAAGTAATTAAAAACTTTATTCGGTTTCAGTACATAGAAAACCATAAAAGTATATGTCTAAAATATTGGTACATTCGTCATAAAAAAAATAGTACATGTTTACTTAAAATACAATAAAAAACCAAGTCCGTCCCTTGTCCGTTACCTTCCTTCAACAAACATTACGTAAGCCAATTATAAAATTACCAAAACAAACTAATTATAAAATTAGTAACATCACTATAAAAGTCGAATTCAGCAATAATGTGTTTAATCATGTCTGTATATATATTAAACATGTCTAAGCTTAAGACATATCCAAATGAAGGCATGGGAGTAATTGCTATATAGACCAAGAGTAAAATCATTTAGTTGATTTAGTTTTTATGTGATAATACTAAGTCTAAATATGGCTTAAAATTAAGTAAGAACATCAGTTGCTTTGGTAGCATATACCAATTATCTAAATCTACATATTGGGAGAAAAACATAATTTTAAATCAATTTGAAGTAAACAATAATGACCAACATTACCGGCTTAGCGGCATTAATACATATTTTTGCATATAATACATTCTGGCAGCAATGCATGCATTCTAAGGTAGTCCCAATGGACCATCACATGCTACTGATGAACTTTGAAAAAAAAGAGAAGGGTTGTAAATCGCTATCCTGAATTTCAGTGTGTGAATCAGCATAATCATCTCTTGAAGCAAAATCGGGGGGGGGGGGGGGGGGGGGGGCTGGTCAAATTGTGTCTTTCTCAGCACAATTACACAAAGAAATTTGGGGAAAACATTAGTTTTGTAAGAAATGTAAAGAGGAACCCCTGCATATTTATTTAAATGGTTGTAGTCCATCAAGAAAACCTAATCCTTCCAATAGGAAATGAAGAGAGGCATTAACAATGCTTTAAACATTTTAAAACCGAAAACAAACGACGTATGTGACAACACATTTTCCTACTAAATCCGCTAAAAGCAGAGAGTTGCAGAGACTCTCAAAGAGTAACCAACGTTATCTAATAGAAGAATTGTCATATGATAAAACTCATAGAGCCTTGGATTATAAGAACAAATGATGGTTTTTCAAAATGCAAGGTAATGCACATCTGATTCACACAAACCAACTTAAAACACCGCAGACTGAGCCAGTAAGGGGAACATCGTTTTCAACGCAACTTTTACAACGCATGCCTTTACATCGCAAGCCTTACAACGCATGCCAATACAAAGCATTGCTCTGGGGGGCGCTCTAGGATAGGGAATAGATTTAATTTACTATCCAACACCTTCCCTATTATCTACGGGGACTGGAGTTGGAATAGTAAATTAAACTACTCACTATCCAGCACCCCTCAACACTATGCGTTGTAACAGCATGCGTTGTAAAACCTGCGATGTAAAAGCATGAGATGTAAAAGCATGCATTGTAATGTCATACATCCAGCCAGTAATGCCCGTGCCCGAGCTTCCTTCACACTGACAGCTTAAAACTACCACGAATGTTTACGCTCTGTTTAGCTAATCGTAATTCTGGAGAAAGATACAGTGCCCAACTACACTTGATTAAAAAAATGAGGACCATACAGACAAGTGACTCGGTGGTTACTTCGAAAATGCATGCACCTCCGTCACACACATCCCAAAACAGAAGGAGGCAGATTTACAAAAAGTGATGCAAAAGTGACGCAAGGGGCTTGTAAATAAGCCCCAAGGTATTTTTCAGGCCATACATGAGAGGGCCCGAGCAACAATCCGTTACTAGGGCGATATATGGAGGGTAGGAATGTGAGGCGGAATGTTATGGTAGTGCAGGTGTAAATCTTTACGTGTTTGTTAAAGAATGGCAGCGCATTTCAAGTGGCTCAATACAAACAAACCTTAAAATGCAGAATTTGAGTTACTTTGTTGACATCACAAGGCACGCAAGCTCTGCTGCTCTTTTTTTTTTTTTTTTTTTTTTAGAAAGGGGACTAGATATGGCCCTCAAAAGGAGAATTCCAGCATAGCTGCCAAATGTCATTTGCGACAACCTGAGTCAAATAGTTTTTTTTTTGGTAACGTCGCTTTACTTTCCGAGACCTGTAGGCTGATTTTCCTGTTTCACATAAATACTTGAAGATTTCGGAGAAACTCTTGGATTAACTAAATGTCAGATACGGATAGTTTTTCGCCATTTGCACATAAGTTATTCAACGCCCGGAGAAATATCCTTTCACATCATTCTACCGTCACTATTCTAAACGTTAACTAGAACATGCATTCTATTCATTAGACCAAATAACTGTTATTGATATCAACAACTATGAACATCGCACTTACGATCTCGGGCGATTAGTGAGCTATACGAATGAACATAATACAGTGTTCACACTCTCTTTGCAAAGCAATGTTGTTTGTATAGTCGCTACGTCTTGCGCTTGTCTTTTAAACTTTTTCGAGACTAGCCGAGTGGCCCCTGCTGAGTGGAAACAACCCGCTACTTTCGTTCTACACCACTGAAGGCCGGAAGAAGGCAGACAATAATTGTTTGTTTACCTGGATTGACAGGAAGCGTGTTTAAGGAGTGACAAGCAGGGGTTTTCCCTGTTTCGAACAGACCTTTCCTCATAGTAACTGTATGACCCCCCGCCCCCCAGTGGAACGCACATCCTCGAGAACTGCGATTCTCATTGGTCGAGGTCCAAATGTAGTCCCGCCCTAAAACACACTTCCGTGCGCGGGCTCGTGGTCAGTGGCTGAGAGCTTGCTGGAACACTGACTGGAGTTAGCTGTAGGGAGAGGCTGCATGCCCGTAAGGAGCACCGCAGGCACCGCTGTAGACCAGTGGCTTTGTCTGAGCAGGTGATGGGGAGATGGTTGCAGCCCGGCGGCTTAGTCTCTGAGCTCTTGTCGGGGAGATGGATGTTGGTCAGGGTCATCAGGGAATAGGGATGTTTTAAGCCCATTAAAACAGGACATGGATACTGAATGATAGGTATATAAAACAATGTCTTTGGCAACTCAGTTTTACTTTGGCTTACGTTTTATCTAGTGCTACTGGATACACGAAAAGAAACGGACCTTTTATAGATTTATTCAGACTTTCAGGATGTGCTGGAAATGTAAAATAAAAAAAAATATATATATATATATATCTCCCAAGATCCCATACATTAGAGTTAAAATGGTGGGGGTCGAACGAGGAGAGCGATTCTATGGCAGGACCGGAGGCTTCTGATTATGCTTTCTCATTTCTTTACTGCACAAAACAGCAGCCAATGAAAGTGAAACTACAAATGTAAAAAACAACATTTCCCACGAGGCTTTGAACCACGCCTCTCTTACAGCAACCAATCACAATGGCAATAAGCATATAAAGTATAGAGACACTAATCTGGCCTCCTCTTTCTTTGCTGCTCCGCAGCCCAGATAAGTGCTCTATACTTTATATACTTTTCAAGTTGACTTTTGGCCTGTGCCTTATGTAGCGCCTTGGCGCGTTGTTATTCACTGTGATTGCCTGTTTGGTCGTGCTTTACTTGTCAAACTTGCCTGCTTTGTTTTAAGTTTGCCCGTGACACTGTCCGCGATCGCGGACTGTTTATTATGCTAATTTAATTTATTTTCCGTTTTGCCCCGTCTGACCTTTAGCTGGGTTCGGAGCTTCTCCGCTCCGCATCCCGACTCCCTGGAGGCGCGTGTTGCGCCCGTAGGCCCCCGTTCTCTCCCTCTGTGTCCCAGCTGCCGCTTGGATCGCGGTCCGCGCGAGTGAGGGGTTTAGCCCCCACCTCGGGGAAGGAGACGCTCGCCGGAGCCCGGCAAGGCCCTGCGTGCGTCTCTGAGATCTCGCGCGCGTCAGTGTGCGCGCGCAGATCTCGAAGGTGCCTGCTTGACGCTCTGCCCCCGGCTGAAGAGGGGATCTACGCAGCATTGGCCAGGAGCCGAGGGCGATTTATACAATCTCTTGGCAGCATTTTTTCCTCGCTTTGTGCACCGGAGCTCCCAGCATTTAACCCTTTGCCTCCCAGTGAGTGAGGAGGCAAACTCATAATTTTTGGAACCCTTTCTGATCTTCAGTAAGGGCTACTCCCGCCATTAGTCCTAGATTTGGACTTTGTCCTTCATTCTACCCTGGTATTACCGGCTCCTGCGCCTGGCACTCCCCAACTTCGACGCGCCCGCCTGGGCTGGTACCTGAGCTTCCCTCTGGGGACTGGAGTTTGGAATTGCTGATTCCTGTTAATGATGGCAGATAATGAATACTGCGATGAGGAGGGTGCTGCGTGTGACTACCAGGGCCATGGGGAATTCTATGAAGAAGAATCCATGGAGGATATTATTGATAAAAAATTGGACGCTAAATTAGACAAAGCCCTTTCCTCGGCCCTCCTTCCTTTGGCCAAGAAATTGGAACTTTTAGTCCCTGGTAAGCCTCTTTCCCTTCCCAACAAGGACTCTTCTCGCCCCCGCCTAAGAAGGTGGCACTTGACCCGGCCTGGCCCCATGCCCAGTCTTATGAAAAGATTTATAAATCTAAAGAGTCCTCTTCTGACAAAGCTCTGACCTCACATCCCCCTCCCTCCCCCCCTCCTAATGACACCACTACTGATACTGGCACCGATACTGATTCTTCGGATGCCGCTTCCCGCAAACGCACTAGGAAGCGTAAGCATACCTCTCCAGTCACTCCCTCTCCCTTCTCTTTTGACCCAACAGACATTGTCCACCCTAGGTCCTCACATTGGGTTCCCCCCCCTGCTGTGGCGGAATATCTGGAGGCCCACCTCCGTAAAGGATTTGATAAGGAAGTAAGATCCCGCCTTAAGTCCGAATGTCCCTGTAGGAGAGTAGGGTCTGCAATCCTATGATCACCCAGATTTTTTGCTTTTGTTTCACTGGTTTACGACTTTCTCTGGCTGTGGGCCTGCCAATCAGACCCACAGCCTGGCTGTTCTCTCTCTAAATTCCGATATGTACCCTAGGTGCATTTACCAATTGGTACTGGGCCACCTTATCAGACCCTGTAACTCAGGGCATAGGTGTACCCAGGGCCGCCATGGGCTGCAGCATGTATTATGCCACCCCTGGCTGGCCTCGTAAATTTGACACAACTGGCTGCACGACAGCTGGGGCGAAGACGTGTAACCACCCTTCGCTTTAGGTATAGTAGCTCTATATCTAACCATACAATGGACACCCGAGTTCCTATCAGTCACTCCTATGGCAGGCCTTAACAATCCTGAAGGCAGAGTGCGTGGGCTCGTGTGAGTTAGGTTCAGGCCCGAGCCGAGCCGGCTGCAGCTTGCGGGATCAAGGCCCAATAGCTGTTCCATGATAACGCGTGCCATATCGGTAACTCCGGTATCGCGTTATCAAGGCATGTCGAGTAAGGTGTCATACGAATCGGGATGCGGCCCTCTCACCAACCCTGGCGACGAGGTTAGCATTCCGCCCTTCTAGAGGGACACGACATGTACGTAACTGTGAACCCCGGTTAAAGTTAACTGAAGCCTCAGCTCCACAAAATGGATGCTGCCACCACAGACACAAGTCTGACCTCCTGCTGCTGGGAGTCCTTCCAGCGAGGAGCACTTGGACAAAGGGTTTCCTGTCGAGGGCGCTGTTCGCACCGTCCCAGACAGGGTTTGTGTATTCTGGGTAGGTAGGGCTTTTGCAAGAAGGTGACTGCGGAGTGGCACCCCGGTGCTCACTACGCATCTGCCGGTTAGAACCAGTTCCAGGGGCGACAGCCCTGGCCTGGGGAAAGTCCGGCGGGGGAGAGGGGTGTAACTACCCCCCTTCCTGGTCCCACCCTTAGGGCAGGACCTAGTCATGTACCCACCCCTTTCTTTAGGATAAAGGCCGGAGCGGGGACCCTTCCAAATTAGATCATCTTTGAATCAAGAATACTTTCTACGAAAGGACTTCAAGACTCTTCTCAAGATTTCTCCCTTGTGGCTAAGGAGTAGTCACCCTGCATCAGCGGGCACCATCTAAGAACTCTGCGGTTTGCTGTAAGTCCTTCCTCAAGGAATCCGACGGCCCAGCTCGACGAGAACCGGCTTCCCTGGCACCTCTGACCTCTACCCACGTCATCAGCTCAGCTGTGATCTGTGGGTGCGACGAGACCTCGAGGGACCGGCCATCATCAGAACCTGCACGCTCTTAAAAACCAGCACGACCATCGAGGTAACTCTCTGGTGAGTGCTCTGGGGTCCGAGAAGCCCCGACCCTGAGCCGCTCCAGCACCGAAGTGCAGTCTCCCAGCATCTCCACGATCTGCGTGGGGCCCTTCTGCTCGCTGCTCAGCACGTTGTCTGGTCACTAGCCGCTGGCTTGTGCCCTTCTGTGACGACATCCGAGAATCATCACTGCCGGTCTGGTTGCTCCAGACTGGCCCTTGCTTCCATCTTTTCGAGAAGCACCCCGGACCCTCCTGGTCCACTCAAGACGCCGACAGCGACATCCGTCGTGGGACAGCTCGCACCTCCACCGTGGTCGCCGACAACGCCTCCTGGTCCGAGAGACTGCAGAGCCTAGCGTCGCCCACTCACCTGGTCGAGGTGACGGCCAACCGGTGCCTTCCTGGTACCCTCTGACTACTGGCTAGTAGTACGAACTTGGTCCCCTCTGCTTTCAGGTTTCATCAATCTCCGATCCAGGCTTGGATCTCTACGAACTATTCAGCACTGGTCGCCGGCCAGCAACTCCTTTTTCTTCCGGCTCCTGGCTCGTCAGCGAAGACCCCGACGCCTGTAAGACTTGTGCAGCCGCAGCCCTCGTGGCTAGGTAACTCGGCATTTCAGTGCCTGCATAGCCTCCTTACTCTAGGGTCCCGAGTCCCTCGCTTCCGACTTGCCTTATCGGGTCCGCCCGAGACCTTAACCTTTCCGTGTCCCCGGACACTTGTTTTAAACTGTGCACTTGAAGTATTTACTAAAGAGATTTGGTTTGTGCTTAGTACCCTGTCCTCATAAAGAGTACAGGGCTGTTGTGATTCTTAATAAATATACTGTTTATTTTCATAACACTTGTGTGGTGTCCTTTCACTGGGTGTTCAAGGGGTACATGTGTGGTAAACAGCTGGCTTAACACGCCCTCTCGAGTCTTTAGCCTTAGACTGCTCGTATCCACGCTACTAGGATAGCTGGTCTATAGGTTGACTTACAACCAAACACCATAAGGGTCGTTGGAACGATACATAGCGGTCGCTAGAATAGCGAACGTTGCATATCGGGCCAACTTCTCACATTGGTGAGCAGCGGTTGGGATTTGAGCTTGCTGTTGTTTTACCACACGTATCCTAAGAATATCTTGTCGAAAGATCGCACAAGTACTGTTAGTACATATAACTAAAGCTTAGAATACTCTGAGTTCTACTGAACCAGCTGTTGTAGCTCCTCAAGGCTTAGCACACCTTGGCTACAACTCTTAGCAAGGGTACAGTAGGAAAACACATAGTGTAGGTAGGTGCATCACTTACACCACACTAGAAACAGTATGTCGGGCCAAGGAGGAAACTCTGAGTCTCCCCTTGTGTCAGTTGACCCTCCACAGGTCATCCCTTCAGGATATACTGTGCTGAGCTTCAAGGAGTTAAGACGATTGTGTCACTCCCGGAAGATTCAGCAGGGGTCTAACCCCACAACGTCCTTTCTGATTGGTCTCTTGGAGACTTATGATGCCAGAAGAGCTGAGAAACTTCGTAGCTCTTCTAATCCAGAAGGAGACATGCCTCCCCTCGAGGGAACCCGGGACGATCCTGACCTCATTCACCTCGCAACCGAGAACGAGGATGTGGAGGAGGATGAGGATGAGGATCTCTCTGGGGACGAGGCAGATAAGGGACAGGTAGAAGTCGTCAGACTAACACGGTCCAACTTAAGCAGACACGATAGTGGTACGGGGGGAACCCCGGCGCTACTGTCGGTTCCGCTTAACCTGGGGAATGGACGAGCCCGATCTCTGTCAAGAGACTCTGGCAGATCCCTTCATACCAACGGCTCTCACAACTCTTCTCAAAGAGGGATGACGTCCCCTCAGAGGAGAGTGTACGAAGCGAAAGAAAGGGCAGCTAATCTAAGGATCGAAAGGGAAGAACTTGCCCTGGCCAAGGAAAAGCTTGCTTTCGCTAGAGAGCAACAGTTAAGTGGGGCAATCCCCACTGGTGGCAGCAATGTACCTAGTAATAGGGAAAAGAGTTTCGATACGAAACACCTTGGGAAGATAGTGCCCCCCTTTAAACAAGGGGACGACATCCACAAATGGATTACTGCTTTGGAGAGGGCCTGCACTGTGCAAGGTGTTCCCCAGAGTCAGTGGGCAGCTATCTTGTGGCTCTCCTTTGAAGGTAAAGGAAGAGACAAGCTCCTCACCACAGGGGTAGAGGACGCTAATAATTACCAAGTCTTGAAGAATACACTCGTTGAAGGGTTCGGCCTAACCACTGAGCAGTACAGGGTGCTGTTCAGGGATACCCAGAAAACACAGTCTCAAGATTGGTCTGATTTTGTCGATTGTGCCACTAAGGCTTTTGAGGGCTGGCTGCTGGGCAGTAAGGTTACTGATTACAAGGGATTGTATAATTTGATGATGAGAGAACAAATTTTAAACAATTGTCAGAACCAGTTGTTGCATCAGCATCTTGTCGACTCGGATCTGACCTCTCCCCAAGAATTGGGGCAGAAGGCAGACAAATGGGTTCGTACGAGAGTTAAACAGAACCAGGGCCAGAATCAAGGTGGTCAGAAGAAAGCAGACCAAAAGGGTAAAGATTCTAAAGGGGAACAAAATGACCAGAAGTCTTCGACAGGTCCCCAACAACCCAAAGAGGGTGGGGGTCAGGCTCCCCAAAAGAAGAAAGAAGGCCAATCCAAACGATGGTGCCAGTACTGTAAAAGTAAATCTCACTGGTTTAGTGAGTGCACCAAGAAAGGAGGAGGGCAGACTCCTGCCACTGCAGCCCCTAAGGCACCTGTGCCCTCTAGTACAGTCAGCAGTGGTAGTGCGCCTCCCAAGGGTTTAGTAGGGTTAACCCTGGGTTCTGAGGGGCGTGACAACTTAGTTGGCACGCTCACTCAGGCTGTCCTTGTCAGTACAGGGGACGTGGACGTGTCCCCTGACGTAAGCCCCAATACCTTGGGCAAATACAGACAGACGCCTTTCATAAATGGAAAGATGGCTCAGGCCTATAGGGACACTTGTGCCAGCGTCACCATGGTGACGCCTAACTTTGTGGACCCTGGACAGATCATGCCAGGTACAGAATTCCTGGTGACCAATGCAAGCAATGTCACTACCAATCACAGTATGGCAATTGTAGCTTTCTCCTGGGGAGGGGTAACTGGCCAAAAGAAGGTTGTAGTTAGTCCAGACCTCCCAGTGGATTGTTTGTTGGGCAATGATTTGGAGTCGTCACAATGGTCAGAAGTGGAGCACCGGACTCACATGGAAATGTTAGGCTTGCCAGCACATGTGTTCGCTGTGACCAGGTCACAGGTCAGGAAATGCCCCACTGAACAGGTGCTGGATCCTGGAACAACGGACCAGACACCTCCCAAGAAAAAGAGCAGTAGGGTTAAGGCTGCGCCTTCCCCCTTGCCCCAGGTCGAGGATCAAGTCTCAGAGGAGGCTGACCTACAGGAATTGAGGGAAACTGAGCCGAGAGAGTTCGAACTTGATCAAGTTGAATTCTTGGGCTCAGGGGGACCCTCAAGGGAAGATCTGGGGAAGGACCAGTTAGACTGCCCTTCTCTTGAACCCCTCAGACAGCAGGCTGCTGCTGAGGCTGCTGGGAACGCCACAGGTACCCACAAGGTATACTGGGAAGATGGACTCCTGTACACTGAGGCAAGAGACCCCAAGCCTGGCATGACCAGGAGGCTGGTCGTCCCCTTGTCTCAGCGTGGTTTCCTACTTACCTTGGCCCACGAGATTCCCTTAGCAGGTCACTTAGGCCAGACGAAAACGTGGGACAGGCTTGTCTCACACTTTCACTGGCCTCACATGAACGAAGATACCAAGGAGTTTTGCCGCTCCTGTGTCACTTGCCAAGCCAGTGGTAAGTCAGGTGGCACGACAAAGGCCCCCCTTATACCAATGCCTGTGGTGGGGGTGCCCTTTGAACGGGTGGGGATCGACATCGTCGGTCCCATGGAACCACCGACAGCGTCAGGGCACAAGTTTATACTGGTGGTAGTGGATCATGCCACCAGGTATCCTGAAGCTATTCCCCTTAGGACCACTACAGCACCTGTTGTGGCAAGAGCCCTAGTTGGAGTGTTCTCCAGAGTGGGCTTCCCTAAGGAGGTCGTCTCCGACAGAGGTGCAAACTTTATGTCGAGCTACTTAACTGCTATGTGGAAGGAATGTGGTGTCAACTACAAGTTCACTACACCCTATCATCCACAATGCAATGGGCTTGTTGAGAGATTCAACAGGACCCTAAAAGGGATGATTCATGGACTACCGGAAAAGCTTCGGCGTAGATGGGACGTCCTGATCCCCTGCCTCTTGTTCGCCTACAGAGAAGTCCCACAGAAGGGGGTTGGCTACAGCCCTTTTGAACTTTTGTACGGGCATCCTGTGAGAGGACCCCTGTGTTTGGTGAAGGAAGGATGGGAGAGACCTCTCAAAAAGCCTGCAGCCAACATAGTGGACTATGTGCTCGGCCTCCGCTCGCGGATGGCTGAATACATGGAGAAGGCATCCGAAAACCTTAAGGCCAGCCAAGAACTCCAAAAAGCTTGGCATGACCAAAAGGCTGTCTTGACTGTTTACCAGCCCGGACAGAAGGTGTGGGTGTTGGAGCCAGTGGCCCCAGCAGCACTCAAGGACAAATGGTCCGGGCCCCACACCATCCTGGAGAAAAAGGGAGAGGTCACCTACCTGGTCGACCTGGGAACTCCCCGGAGCCCCCACAGGGTGCTTCATGTCAACAGGCTAAAAGCATATGTCGACAGGAAGGACATGAGTTTGCTCATGGCCCTAGATGAGGGACAGGAGGAGGAGAGTGACCCTCTCCCCGACCTGCTCACTCAGAATCCTGACGATGGATCGGTGGATGGTGTTGTCTTTTGTGGCAGCCTCTCCGAACATCAACAGAGCGACTGTAAACAGGTTCTTCAGTCGTTCAGACATATGTTTTCTCTAACACCCAGCCAGACCGATTGGTGTACCCATGAGGTTGACACTGGTCTGGTGACAGCTTGCCCGTGAAGAGTAAAATCTACCGGCAGCCTGATCACGTTAGAGACTGCATCAAGAGTGAAGTGCAGAAAATGTTGGAGCTGGGAGTCATTGAACCCTCGGATAGCCCTTGGGCTAGTCCCGTAGTTCTAGTGCCGAAACCTCACACCCAGGGTGGTAAGAGAGAGATGAGGTTCTGCGTAGACTACAGGGGTCTCAATGCAGTCACTAAGACTGACGCCCACCCAATACCAAGGGCAGACGAGCTTATCGATAGATTGGCTTCGGCCAACTACCTAAGTACGTTTGACCTGACAGCTGGGTATTGGCAAATCAGGTTAGCTGAGGACGCCAAGCCTAAAACCGCATTTTCAACCCCTGGTGGGCATTATCAGTTCGTGGTGATGCCCTTTGGTCTGAAAAATGCACCTGCCACCTTCCAACGGTTGGTGAATCAAGTCCTTACTGGGCTGGATGACTTCTGTGCGGCGTATCTTGACGATATCGCTGTCTTTAGCTCCACCTGGGAGGATCACCTGGTCCACCTGCGGAAGACGTTAGAGGCACTGCAAGCCGCAGGTCTCACTATCAAGGCCACCAAGTGCCAGATAGGGCAGACACAGGTTGTATACCTGGGCCACCTTGTAGGTGGAGGTCAGGTTCAGCCACTGGAGAGCAAGATACAGTCAATCAGGGACTGGGCTCCTCCAACCACCCAGACTCAGGTTCGAGCTTTCTTGGGCCTGACTGGTTACTACAGGAAGTTTGTCAGGAACTATGGTTCCATCGTGACACCATTAAATGAACTGACAAGTAAGAAAATGCCAAAAAAGGTTCAGTGGACAGCGAGCTGTCAAAAAGCATTCGATGACCTAAAGCAGGCCATGTGCACGGCGCCTATCCTCAAGAGTCCGGACTACTCCAAACCATTCATTGTCCAAACAGATGCTTCTGAGTTGGGTGTGGGAGCTGTTCTTTCTCAACTGAATTTTGATGGTCAAGACCAGCCCATTGCTTTTATAAGTAGAAGGCTGACCCCTAGAGAGAAGAATTGGTCAGCTATTGAGAGGGAGGCCTTTGCTGTGGTTTGGGCCCTGAAGAAGCTGAGGCCATACTTGTTTGGCACTCACTTCAAGATTCAGACCGACCATAAGCCCCTCTTGTGGCTAAATCAGATGAAGGGTGAAAACCCCAAACTGCTAAGGTGGTCCATTTCCCTACAGGGGATGGACTTTACAGTGGAACATAGACCTGGTACTGATCATGGCAATGCCGATGGGCTCTCCAGATATTTCCACTTAGAACAAGAAGACTCACCTGGTCAAGGTTAGCTTATTGTTCCGACGTTTGGGGGGGGGTCATGTAGGAGAGTAGGGTCTGCAATCCTATGATCACCCAGATTTTTTGCTTTTGTTTCACTGGTTTACGACTTTCTCTGGCTGTGGGCCTGCCAATCAGACCCACAGCCTGGCTGTTCTCTCTCTAAATTCCGATATGTACCCTAGGTGCATTTACCAATTGGTACTGGGCCACCTTATCAGACCCTGTAACTCAGGGCATAGGTGTACCCAGGGCCGCCATGGGCTGCAGCATGTATTATGCCACCCCTGGCTGGCCTCGTAAATTTGACACAACTGGCTGCACGACAGCTGGGGCGAAGACGTGTAACCACCCTTCGCTTTAGGTATAGTAGTTCTATATCTAACCATACAATGGACACCCGAGTTCCTATCAGTCACTCCTATGGCAGGCCTTAACAATCCTGAAGGCAGAGTGCGTGGGCTCGTGTGAGTTAGGTTCAGGCCCGAGCCGAGCCGGCTGCAGCTTGCGGGATCAAGGCCCAATAGCTGTTCCATGATAACGCGTGCCATATCGGTAACTCCGGTATCGCGTTATCAAGGCATGTCGAGTAAGGTGTCATACGAATCGGGATGCGGCCCTCTCACCAACCCTGGCGACGAGGTTAGCATTCCGCCCTTCTAGAGGGACACGACATGTACGTAACTGTGAACCCCGGTTAAAGTTAACTGAAGCCTCAGCTCCACAAAATGGATGCTGCCACCACAGACACAAGTCTGACCTCCTGCTGCTGGGAGTCCTTCCAGCGAGGAGCACTTGGACAAAGGGTTTCCTGTCGAGGGCGCTGTTCGCACCGTCCCAGACAGGGTTTGTGTATTCTGGGTAGGTAGGGCTTTTGCGAGAAGGTGACTGCGGAGTGGCACCCCGGTGCTCACTACGCATCTGCCGGTTAGAACCAGTTCCAGGGGCGACAGCCCTGGCCTGGGGAAAGTCCGGCGGGGGAGAGGGGTGTAACTACCCCCCTTCCTGGTCCCACCCTTAGGGCAGGACCTAGTCATGTACCCACCCCTTTCTTTAGGATAAAGGCCGGAGCGGGGACCCTTCCAAATTAGATCATCTTTGAATCAAGAATACTTTCTACGAAAGGACTTCAAGACTCTTCTCAAGATTTCTCCCTTGTGGCTAAGGAGTAGTCACCCTGCATCAGCGGGCACCATCTAAGAACTCTGCGGTTTGCTGTAAGTCCTTCCTCAAGGAATCCGACGGCCCAGCTCGACGAGAACCGGCTTCCCTGGCACCTCTGACCTCTACCCACGTCATCAGCTCAGCTGTGATCTGTGGGTGCGACGAGACCTCGAGGGACCGGCCATCATCAGAACCTGCACGCTCTTAAAAACCAGCACGACCATCGAGGTAACTCTCTGGTGAGTGCTCTGGGGTCCGAGAAGCCCCGACCCTGAGCCGCTCCAGCACCGAAGTGCAGTCTCCCAGCATCTCCACGATCTGCGTGGGGCCCTTCTGCTCGCTGCTCAGCACGTTGTCTGGTCACTAGCCGCTGGCTTGTGCCCTTCTGTGACGACATCCGAGAATCATCACTGCCGGTCTGGTTGCTCCAGACTGGCCCTTGCTTCCATCTTTTCGAGAAGCACCCCGGACCCTCCTGGTCCACTCAAGACGCCGACAGCGACATCCGTCGTGGGACAGCTCGCACCTCCACCGTGGTCGCCGACAACGCCTCCTGGTCCGAGAGACTGCAGAGCCTAGCGTCGCCCACTCACCTGGTCGAGGTGACGGCCAACCGGTGCCTTCCTGGTACCCTCTGACTACTGGCTAGTAGTACGAACTTGGTCCCCTCTGCTTTCAGGTTTCATCAATCTCCGATCCAGGCTTGGATCTCTACGAACTATTCAGCACTGGTCGCCGGCCAGCAACTCCTTTTTCTTCCGGCTCCTGGCTCGTCAGCGAAGACCCCGACGCCTGTAAGACTTGTGCAGCCGCAGCCCTCGTGGCTAGGTAACTCGGCATTTCAGTGCCTGCATAGCCTCCTTACTCTAGGGTCCCGAGTCCCTCGCTTCCGACTTGCCTTATCGGGTCCGCCCGAGACCTTAACCTTTCCGTGTCCCCGGACACTTGTTTTAAACTGTGCACTTGAAGTATTTACTAAAGAGATTTGGTTTGTGCTTAGTACCCTGTCCTCATAAAGAGTACAGGGCTGTTGTGATTCTTAATAAATATACTGTTTATTTTCATAACACTTGTGTGGTGTCCTTTCACTGGGTGTTCAAGGGGTACATGTGTGGTAAACAGCTGGCTTAACACGCCCTCTCGAGTCTTTAGCCTTAGACTGCTCGTATCCACGCTACTAGGATAGCTGGTCTATAGGTTGACTTACAACCAAACACCATAAGGGTCGTTGGAACGATACATAGCGGTCGCTAGAATAGCGAACGTTGCATATCGGGCCAACTTCTCACAGTCCCCGTCCCGATTTACCTCACAAGGTGGCAGTTACCCCCGAAATCGACCCCTCCATGACCACCTTTTTAAAGAAATATAAGAAGGACCCCAAAAAAGGGATTGATCGCGCGCTCAGAGCGTGCCAAGATAAGGTCCTTGACCTTTCAGGACCTTTGGCCAAGATCCTGGAGTTGGCCCTTCAGGCCCAAGAAACTGGAGATGCCATCCACCCGGAAGTCCTAGCGGGTTGGGCTCAACGAGCCATTTGCATGCTGGGAAATGCAAATTGCGCTCTTGCCTCGGAAAGACGGAAATCGGTCCTTCTGCGGATCGACCCTCAGTTGGTAGAGTTGGCTTCCTCAGAGCCGGGTCCCTTGGCGGAGGGACAGTTGTTTGGGGACAACTTTGTGAAGGACATAGCAAAATTTGTCAATACGTTTGCATCCCTGGATAAGTCTCAAGCCTCCTTGAAGAGGGTGTTACATCAGGTCTCTAATAGGGCCGGACGTGGCAGAGGACGCTCGACCAGCCGCTATTCAAATTCCAGTCCTCAAAGAGGGTACGCCCCTAGACGTGGCAGAGGGTAGAAGCAGGAACCGGACCAAGCCGGTTTTTACCCGTCCAGATCCCGCGGCTTCAGGGGCCGCTATAATCGAGGGGTCAACAGAGGCTACAAAAACTTCGATAATCAGTCCTCTGGTAAGTCAATTGTTTCCTTTGGTCCCGCTAGGGGGAAGGTTGCGTCATTTTGTCAAGAACTGGACAAACCTCACTACAGATGCTTGGGTCCTTCAGACCGTCCAGGGCTACGAGATAGAGATGGTGGACTGCCCCTTGCAGCCTTTTCCCCCGCATCCTCTCCTTTTTTCCGTCTCGAACAGAGTTTTCTAGACTCAGAGCTGGACGACCTTTTGACAAAACAGGCCATTGCTGTAGGACCCTTCATTCCAGAGGGCTTCTGCAGCAACGTCTTTCTTGTGCAAAAGAAGGGAGGCGGTCAACGCCTTTTCTTGAATCTGAGAGATTTCAACCCCTTTGTTACTTATCGCCACTTCAAGATGGAAGGTATCCATCTTTTGCGAGACCTCCTGTTGGAGAACGACTGGATGGTCCGAATAGACCTAAAAGATGCCTATCTGACAGTCCCCATCTGCCCATCTCATCAAAGATTTTTGCAATTCCCTTGGAAAGGGCGTTGGTTTCGCTACAAAGTGCTTCCCTTCGGCCTGTCCTCAGCCCTTTGGGTGTTCACCAAGCTTCTCAAACCTGTGATCTCTCGCCTTCGAGAGATGGGAGTGTGTCTCATTGTCTACCTAGACGACATGCTCCTCCTGGCCCAGGACCGGTCCCTCCTTCTCACTCACCTGGAGTGGACGACGTCCTTGCTGCAAAATCTGGGATTCGTGATCAATACCAAGAAATCTGTGATGATACCGAATCAGCAGATGGAGTTCCTGGGCTTCCTGATAGACTGTTTCGGCCCAACTGCTCCTTCCCCTTCACAAGATCAGGTCCATCAAGAGAGAGATAAAATCCACCTTGGCCAAGGAGAAGATTTCCTTGCGGGTTTTGGCGCGGATTGTGGGCCTTCTGGCCTCGTCGATCCAAGCCAACTTTCCCGGCCCCTTGCACTACAGGGCCCTGCAGAGACTGAAAATCTTTTATCTTCAGAGGAATTTTCACTAGGATCACTTAATCCCTCTTTCCCCCCCGAGGCTCGGGAGGAGCTTCAGTGGTGGCTGGATCACATGTCGGCCTGGAATGGCCGAGCCATCTTCGGCGCAGCCCCAGATGTGGTAGTCAAATCGGACGCCAGTCAGTGGGGCTGGGGCGCTCGCTGTGGAGAATTTACCACAGGAGGACGGTGGTCAGCAGACAAACTCTCACTTCACATCAACTGTCTAGAGTTGTTGGCAGGGTATTTTGCCATCAAATCCGTCTCACCACTGAGGAGCAATTTTTGTATACTCCTTCGGATGGACAATGTCTCCGCGGTGAGATACATCAATCGACTAGGGGGGACGAAGTCCCGAATGTTGGTCCGCATTGCGAAGGAATTTTGGCACTTCTGCCTGGATTGCAAGATCTCTGTAGTGGCGGAATACCTTCCGGGGAAACTCAATCAGGTGGCGGATTGGAATTCCCGATTTCTCAGGGACTTCAGCGTTTGGAGACTCCATCCATCGCTGTTCTCTCAGATCAGAACTATGCGAGGCCCGTGCCAGATAGACCTGTTTGCCTCTCGCCTCAATGCCCATCTTCCCCTTTTTTACAGCTGGAGACCGGACCCAATGGCGATGGGGACGGACGCTTTCCTTCACCATTAGGGGCAACAGAGGAACTATGCGTTTCCACCATTTGCGCTGATTCCGAGAGTAGCGGCGTCGATACACCGGCAGATGGCGACAGTAGTGTTGGTGACCCCACTCTGGTCGACTCAGTCGTGGTTTCCCACACTGTTGGAGTTATCAGTAGATCTCCCCTTCCGGCTCCCAGTCTTCCCGACGCTTCTGCAGGACCCAGTGGGAGCTTGCCATCCATTGGTCCTGCAGAACCAACTGACTTTAATGGTGTGGACGCTCTTCGGAGACATCAATACCTTGCAGGCCTTTCACGAG
The DNA here is from genome assembly GCF_964263255.1 of Lissotriton vulgaris. Taxonomy (NCBI): domain Eukaryota; kingdom Metazoa; phylum Chordata; class Amphibia; order Caudata; family Salamandridae; genus Lissotriton; species Lissotriton vulgaris. The sequence goes on along the minus strand of NC_141697.1, from coordinate 716,600,254 downwards.
AGGCTTCCAGCTTTATGCAGCAAGCGTGAGCTCCTTCCACCCGGAAACGATACTCTGCATCTTGGAAGAAGTGGGTGGGTTGGTGCCTTTCAAAGCAGGTGGATCCCGTGGGATCAAATGTGACAGATGTACTTAATTTTCTATCTGAACGTGCAACCTCAGGCCTAGCTTACAGGTCGGTTAATAATTTCAGGTCTGCAATTTCTGCTGGTCATGACCACATTGACGGTAAGCCTGTGGGGATGCATCCCTTGGTTTGTAAGTTGCTTAAAGGTGTGCGTGTGGCCAACCCTCCTCGGCCCAGGTATTCCACAATGTGGGATGTTACTAAGGTGCTTAATTTGTTGGAATCCTGGCCCAATAATGGTGATTTGTCTTTAAAACAGCTTTCTGCCAAGCTTACCATGCTGTTGTGCCTCATTTCATGTCGTAGGGTTTCAGATGTTCAGGCTTTAGATTTGGCTGGTAGGATGTTTTCTCCTCAGGGTGTCTCCTTTGTCATTACACGGCGTACTAAGACCATGTCACGCTCAGTGGAGTACCCAGCCTTTCCACATAACAGCAAGCTATGTGTTTTGCAGTGTCTCAAATGTTATGAAGAGCGTACTATTGCGCATAGGATTGACCCTTTAGGGCAGTTGTTGATTTCTGTTTAAAAGCCCTTCAAGCCAGTCGCCGCAGCTACTTTAGCCAGATGGATCATGTCGGAAGCCGGCATTGATATTTCTGCTTATGGTGCTCATTCAGCTAGGGGTGCGATGGCTTCTAAAGCCTATTTACTGGGTTCCCGCTTGGAGGATATCCTAAAGGCGGCTGACTGGTCTTCAGACTCGATGTTTAAGGTGTTTTACTATAAACCTATTCCTCATGTTTCTGATGCTGTGATTGATGAGCTTTAATTTTTGAGCTTTGAACCAGCATAATCAGAAGCCTCCGGTCCTGCCATAGAATACAAAATTTTCTAGCTATCGCGACAAGAATTTTAGATTCTATTAAGGACACGGAGGCGAGGATTATCCCACCCGTTGGGACAATTATGTAACTGTTTTGTTGTTATTACATGATGTTGTTTAACAACTTTGTACCCACCCTCTGAGAAATGTTAGTTGTGGGTGTCTTTTCTCAAACTCTCTTTTCTGTTTTCAGGAAATGACTCCAACAAGAGTTAACTGCCTCCTGTGGATTCGGCTGCTACCCCTTCCTGTTGGAGGATGATGCCTTATGGTTCTGGATTTCTCCGTTGAGAATTGCTGATGGAACTGTTTCTCTCCGTTGAGAGTTAAGACTTTTGTTCACTGTAACGAGACTGTTCGCGCAAAGAAAGAGGAGGCCAGATTAGTGTCTCTATACTTTATATGCTTATTGCCATTGTGATTGGTTGCTGTAAGAGAGGCGTGGTTCAAAGCCTCATGGGAAATGTTTTTTACATTTGTAGTTTCACTTTCATTGGCTGCTGTTTTGTGCAGTAAAGAAATGAGAAAGCATAATCCTCGCCTCCGTGTCCTTAATAGAATCTAAAATTCTTGTCGCGATAGCTAGAAAATTTTGTATTCACTTCACTTGCTGGATAGGTCTTTGTGCGATTTAGTCACAGATTCGCTTCGTCATATAATACCACGGAGAGCTAATTTGTCTTCTGTAAATCAGTTTATAACATGTAGGCCACATATTTGTATTTTATGTATCAGCTCTGCGGGTTACTGCTACACTTGCCGAGACGCTTGCAAACTGCAAAGCATTACTTTTAGAACCTTGCTGTTTTTGATCAATGCTGGTTTTTCTAAGATTTCTAAACAGGCCCACTTCGGGTAGTAATAAACACTTAGCAGTAAGTTTATATAAAAGGGTATCAGTGTAATTATTATATAGACCTACATATCTGACATTCTTACAGTGCATGAATACCTCTTACACCGATTGGGAAAGTAAACAAGCATTGCCATAGCCAATAGGTCTTGCCTTTGGGACCTTATGTGTTTAGTCAGAACTTTTGGCTATGTGGTGGAGCATTGTGGCTGCTGTGGATTATGTTGAAAAGTTATAATAAAAAGTGTTGAGCAGTTTTGTTACCTTTATGCAAATAAAGATGACATTATATACAAGGGAAAAACCTGATTAAAAAAAGTTTAACATAAAAAACGTCTTCTAGTTTTTTTGTACTTGCACTGCTGGCAACTTCTTCCTGCCTGCTCTGATGCTTGTTTGTTATAAAAACAAGCATTTGCAATGCAATAGGTCTCGCATAGGGAAATTTTGAGCTATTGGTATTGTAAATGACAATTTTTTTTATTTCTGTGTTGGTTTTGAAAATAGCTAAATTAATAGCTTTGACATTTACAATGCCAATAGTTATAACTTTCGCAAATGTGACACCTATAGCATTTGTAATGCAACATGTTTTGTATTTACGTGACTTAGATGTATTGATATTACAAATAACAATGTCTTAATTTTTTTAAATCATTAATACTTAAATTAAAGTGATTGTAATGTATAATGGCAATAGCTTAAACTTTTGTAAATAACTTTTGTGAAGATTATGTTCAGTGTATTTTATTGTGACGAAAATCCAAGAACAGAATTGAAATATTAACATCTTTTTGTGACATTTGTAAAAAAGCTTGAAACATTGAGAGAACATATTTGAACCAGTGATGCTGTGGTTGCGCTGAGTGATGCTGTGGTTACGCTGAGTGATGCTGTGGTTGCGCTGAGTGATGCTGTGGTTGCTCTGAGTGATGCTGTGGTTGCTCTGAGTGATGCTGTGGTGGTGCTGTTAGGGTGCAGAGTGGCGCTGTGGTGTTGCAGAGTGGTGTTGTGGCGGTGCAGAGTGATAATGTGGTGCTGCGCTGAGTGATGCCGTGGTGGTGCTGTGGTGGTGCCGAGTGGTGCAGAGTGGTGCTGTGGTGGTGCAGAGTGGTGCTGTGGTGGTGCAGAGTGGTGCTGTGGTGGTGCAGAGTGGTGCTGTGGTTGTGCTGAGTGATAATGTGGTGCTGCTGAGTGATAATGTGGTGCTGTGGTGGTGGCGCTGAGTGATGCTGTGGTTGCACTGAGTGATGCTGTGGTCGCACGCTGTGGTGGTGCTGAGTGGTGCAGAGTGGTGCTGAATGATGCTGTGGTGGTGCTGTGGTTGTGCTGAGTGATAATGTGGTGGTGTTGAGTGGTGCTGCTAAGTGATGTGGTGGTGCTGAGTGGAGCTGAGTTATAATGTGGTGGTGCCGAGTGGTGCTGTGGTGGTGCTGAGTGATAATGTGGTGGTGCTGAGTGATAATGTGGTGGTGCTGAGTGGTGCTGTGGTGGTGCTGAGTGATAATGGGGTGGTGCTGAGTGATAATAGGGTGGTGCGGAGTGATAATGGGGTGGGGGGGTGCTGAGTGATGATGCGGTGATGCTGAGTGGTGCTGTGGTGGTGCTGAGTGATGCTGGGGTGGCGCTGAGTGATGCAGTGGTGGTGCTGAGTGATGCTGGGGTAGCGCTGAGTGATGATGTGGTGATGCAGAGGGCAGAAAGGCACAAAAAACGAGTCTAACAGAGGGCATAAGGATGTGGCCAGCCTTGATTATTAAAAGTGATGACAGTGAATTTAAATCGGCTGAAAGAAACAAAAGTGAAACGAATAACCAAATTTAAACTACTCCTCAGGCACCTCAAGTGCAACTATTCTCAATAGAATCATATGTAGTTGATCTTGCACCTATTAATAGCAACGCTGACAAACTCTCCAGGTATAGAGAGCCACAGGGTATAAAGACACACCCAAACATAATGCTCATGGTGATATGACCTTTTCATTTACCAATTGCCGTTTTGGAAACTGCATCATTCGTGCTTTTCACGTCTAGGGGGTAACACTCAATTATTTAAAGAAACTCCTAATGCACTGCACAGTGGCGTCACGAAAATGAATGTCCCTGCCACTGCAGATTGCGAAGAAGCCCCCCCCCATATCTTCCAGCTCTTTATTGCCCTTGGGCTGAATGGGGGCTCTCAGGGTGGAGGTGCTGCTGAAGGGTAACACTTATAACACAACTTGGGTTGAGTGCACTGAGGCGAGAAAGGCTGTAATGGTGCACTGCACAGCGATTAGCATAGCACAGCACACTGCACAGTGGTGAGCTTGGCTAGAGTGAGGTGCATAGTGACGACCATGGCTATACCGTGCTGCCCAGTGAGAAGGGCACCGAACAGGCAAGGCGCTATTTGTGCAAACTAATGAACAACGCTAGGCTCAGGGGCTATACTTATTGATGGTGGTGCATTAAATGCCCGTCCGGCATTAAAATGAAAAACACCGTAAAAGATACGCTTGTTTGTGCGCATTGAAGGAAACCCGTCGGGCATTAAAATGAAACCGCCGGAGAACAAAGAGCTGTGAAAGCCAACACTTATTAGCTCGAAACATACAAATGAAAACGAAAACAAAGCGCAGTGAAGTTCCATTTCACATTTAAAGGAAAGCAAAGCACCGTGAAGTTCCAAAGCTAAACAACTTAATAATAATGATAAGATTGTGTGTGCACATTTAAAGGAAAACAAAGCACGTGAAGTAAAGCTAACAGTAAACGAAAGGGCTAGTTGAAGCTGCCATGATAACAAACGCATGCAATGTCTTAAAAAACAAGCGGCACTGAAGGAAGTGTGAAGAGGGGGGAGGAAAAATGCGAGACACTGCCTTATAAGTATACGTTTGTGTGTGCACATTTAAAGGAAAACTGATGAAAACAAAGCGCCGTGAAGTTCCATTTCACATTTAAAGTAAACCGAAGGAAAGCAAAGCACCGTGAAGTTCCAAAGCTAAACAATTTAATAAGTAAACGTTTGTGTGTGCACATTTAAAGGAAAACCGACAAAAACAAACCGCTGTGAAGTTCCATTTCACATTTAAAGGAAACCGATGGAAAGCAAAGCACTGTGAAGTTCCAAAGCAAAACAACTTAATAATAATGATAAGTTGGTGTGTGCACATTTATAGGAAAACAAAGCATGTGAAGTAAAGCTAACAGCAAACGAAAGGGCTTCATTGTGCAAAAATGTGACGGCAAACACACGAAGACAAGCAATGGCAGCTCTAACGAAACTGGTGCTCATGTGAAGCGCTGTGATACTCGAAGCCTGGGGTCTAGTTCGCGCTATATAGAAAAACACTGGGGGGGGGGGGGGTGGGAGACACTTGCGCAGCATCAGTATGATATTTTGAATATGGCAAAAAAGTGGTACTTCATGAGCGTTCGTAGCAAGTGATTTAGTGGATAGCACGTTTTTACCTATAGACAAGCCAGTAGACTGCCACCGCAGAGTTGATGTACATTCCGACTGAGGAAATGCTGACATCAGCTTTTATGTTCAACTGGCTGCCATCTAAGGTATGCTTGCAGGGCGCAGCGAAATAGCTTAAGAACGGTTGTCGACATGAGTCACTTTATCTTGATGGAAATGCAGGCCGGCGCTCAAGAGACACGAGCTGTCAAATTAAGAAAAAGTCTGTCTTTAATTTACTGGCTGCAGCGGAGTCAACTGCGGTTCCGAACACAAATAGGCTTTGTTGTGCAAAAATGTGATGGCAATAGAAGTTAATTAAGAACCGCAGCCAAGCGCTCAACATCAAACACACGAAGACAAGCAATGGCGGCTCTAACGAAACTGCTGCTCATGTAAGCATTACGAAAGTCGAGCTTTTACTTTCTACAGCACCGACTTAAAAAGAACGAGGGACTCTTTGAAAGTGAAAGCGGGCATGGCATGTTGTACACGTGAAAGGCACGGCATGGGGCGGCAAAGCAGTTTCAAAGAGTGGGAGGGAGGGAAGGAGCGAGCATATGGGGATGAGGTGTGAGTGAGGGGGAGCAGAAGCCTTTGATGTGGTGATGTGGTGTGCGAGGCCAAGCTCTCGGAGGCAGGCGGCTCGGGGGGAGCGCGAAAACGAGCACATGCACTCGACGAAATCCGCAATGGTTTCAGAGCTTGGTTGAGCCTCTATACTCTCGTCCTATTCATCACTTACGTGATAGAATAGGCGAGACCTAAAAATTGTTATGGGGGAGTGGGAAGTAAGTAACGGGGAAGTGGAGGTTGGAAAACAGTAATTTAATTAGAACACGAGCAGCGGATGGACACTAGGGGAGATTTAACAGATGCCAGATTCCAAGGGCAGACTGACGTGATGCTTAGGTGGTGCACGGATGAAAAATGGTGGTAGTTTGCTTTACACACATGCATTTATTGGATAGAATGTACGCCATTTATCACAGTTTGTAACAGAGAACTCAGTGAATCAGTTAAGGGAGTGCTTCAAGATTCAAAATGAGCTTTAGAAATCTCGGTGGTAGCCGTTTCTTTTAGTAGTGTATCCAAGGTTAAGGGCAGAGTGATATTTATAACATGCTCAAATTAAGTTGCTTAGACGTGAAGACGTCATCGAGTCCACCAGCCGGGGTCACGTGCACACAACACCAAGCCTTCAACTAACAACAGCAGCAGCTCTAGAAGCAGAGCACTGGAGTCACCATCTGCCAAAAGGCACAGTCCGGCATAGCACGAGCTAATAAAACACATAGCAGTGGAAGATACAAATAAGCACAATACAATACCCAAGTTCACAGGATACATACACCACCTCAACCTAGTCACAGGGCAGTTGCTGCTGCCGCTACGTGCCTGTCTGCATGGAGGCGAGCAGCAGCTCCAGGTGCACGCCTTCTAAGATGACTTCCGAGGTGAACCACCACACGGGAAAACTAGACCAGGGCTGGCCTGTAGCATGAGCGAGCAGGGCCTAAGCCCAGGGCGCAAATCTTCTGAGGGGTGCAGAAGCTGTGCTCTTAAGGTGATGCCAACTGCGCCCTTCTCACCTTGTTTCACCCATGTCCCTGCCTGTTAGTTTCTGGCAGTTTAAAGTGGCTTTATTCTTCATTATTATATATCGGGCGATGTTTTAACACCCCTTTAGCTCCCTTTCTTGCCCTACCTTTCACCCTCTGACCCCTGCTGACACGTCAACAAAACCATCATCATCATCTGCGTGAGGCAGCTAAGCTTTAAGGTGATTTAAGTGAGCTGAGGGAGGTCTGGGATGTTTGTGTTCAGGCACCAGTCCATTCTCCTCCTTATAATTACCTGTAAACACAAAAAAACGACCCCTGCTACCTCATTTAATTCACCACACAATAAGAGCGCCAACTTTCTCTCATGTCACGCCCTAGGCGCTAGCTTAGCAAAGGCCGGCTTTGGGCTCTGAAACTAGTATGCATTTTCTATTTATAAAAATTTGTTTTGTCATGTTTTTTTTAAACCTTCTTCTTAGGGACGCTGTTGTGCCATCATCAATATAATAAATGGCTACAAGCAAACATTTTTGGGTCTCTAAAAGCATACAATGCCACAGTCATCCCCAACCACTGCAAGATTAATTCTTGTGCAGACGTGCCCCTGGTGAAAAAGCATAATGCTCTCACAGTGAAGTTAGCCAATGGCTTATGTGGGCAGACACAGTGGCCGATACTGTATGGTGTAGTGTGCGGAAGAAAAATGTGCATGACATTACCAGAGCAATGGATGAAAATGCTGGCTAAAAGCCTACGTTGGTGCATTATATATGTAATTTTGGTAAAATCAAAAGGTCTGATGTAACGGCAGCCCGCATGAACACATGGTACAAAATCAATTGGCATCAATAAAGTGAAAACTCGTTTGCAAACACCTCAGCAGGGGGAAATGACACACAACTCGGTTATTTTTGCATACTTTGAACCGGGAATGGCTCTGTGTATTTAGTGGCACCAGAAAGATGAACCACAGCAACTCACAGCCCCTTCGCATCACACTGCAGCGGCGAGAAACATGGCTCCATCAGACAGTCTGGAATGGAACCCAATCAGGGCTGATTTCACAGCAACTTCTTTTAATGATCATTTCCTCTATCCCTTTCTTACAAGGATTCACACTAACCTTTTCTGAAACCAGGGCTTTTGCTTCAAGCAGACTGACTAGGGTTATAAGCAGATGCACGCTTGTCAGGCCAACGCCCCCTCACAGTCAGAACCGTATCAGGAATCCAAACCTCACAGAGGCTGTGTGGGAATTGCAGATGGATCCCCGTGGCGTCCTCATCTTTGAAGGAAAGGAAGAGTGCCAGAGTAGACACGAGGCTTCACACACAGCGTGGCTGACAGACGCATAAGCGTATGGTAGACATATTGCGCCCTCTGCTGGAAAATGTTATCATGTCCTATTTTTCCCTCAATGGTGAGAAAAATGTAATTAGGACACGTTTACACTTGCAACGTCACATGTTAATAATTAGCAGGGTTCTCTGCTTAAGTTAACTGCTGGTTTTCACTCCTGTGTGAAATTTCTTTAGCTTAAATGTGGTTTGGTTTCCTCAGTTTGGCTTACTTCATATTTTTGGCTCGGCTAAGCTATTTCTAGGATCACACAACTTTAACAAGCACAAACACGCGCCTTGCGCGTGGCGGGGGGGAGGGGGGGGGGGCGGGCGTGATTCACTCGTGGGAGCGATAATTACTGCCAGATGGTGGCGCGCGCTCCTGCGAGTGACTCTCTTGCCGTGCACGCGTTGCGATTGAAGGCAATGGAACGCGTGCACATGCTTGGCTGAAAAGCCTAAGCGATCGGAAAAGGTCTTTTTCCTTTGCAACGCATGCACGTTGCGAAGGCAAGACCTAAAAACTGCATGTGTAGCATAGTTTATTTTTTATGTAATTGGATTTTCTTTATTTCCACACATCAAGAGGTTAGGCTGTAGCTTGCTCCCATCCAGGATTAGATTAAAACAAAAGGAATGCGTATGGCTTTTTGAGTGAGGCAATTATATTAGGACAGCATGAAATTTGAACGAAGCAACATCCCTCAACCCTGCAGGTTACTGGCCTGGATGGAGGACGCAAAGCACACAAAGTGCAGGTGCTGCTGAATGCGCATCAGTTTTGGCAAGTTGCTCCAGGACACATTAAGCATTTTCACTGGGTCCTGCAATAATCTAGGATCTAGTTTAATTAGGGATGCTGGACCCCCAGCAAAGATTGCAGGGTCTCCAAGTCGGAATTGGATGTACAGCTCTTTAAACGTTAGCAGCATTTTTAGAAATTTTCTTTTCATTATATTTTTTTCTAAAAAATCTCTTGAAACCTGATTAGTGTGGACCTTACTGTTGATCAGGTTGTTGATTTTTTTGTAACCTTGACGATTTTATTAACTTGGTATTGTATGGATATTTATGTAGCACCTACTACCTCTGACAAAGTGCTGAAGGGCTTTACGGACAGAAAGCACACTACTCCGTGGGAGCCCAATGTTAGTGACTACGTCATGCTGGACATTTCTGATTTATTTAATATAGTTTATTGCGTTTAATACAGTTTTATAAACCTTAATTCTTGCAATTGTATGAATTAAACTAAATATATGGTCAGATATTTAGGTATATGGGTATTTGTCTTATTAATGACATTGGTTGCATATGTGTACTGATGTTGTGTAATTATTAACTAATTTTTCATGCCCTTACCTGGGAATTTTTCAAACAATTCTTCAAAGGTCATTTAACGATTAAGGTTCTGGAAGTTAGAGAACAGCTGTCTACACAGGAAAAAAACGAGGACAACACATTCATAAGTTAGATTGCGATTCATGCTTGAAAAACTCATGCTAGGTGTGTGTTGCATGTGGTTTCCACAATCAAGCACTTATAGAGTTTACGTTTGGTATAGTGATTCACAGTTACACATTTGACAGCAGGGTTTATCTTGCTGCACCGGAATAGGAATTTATTACAGTAGCTTGCTAGTCATACATCTTACCCTAGAACCACATTCAGATGCAGCATAATTAAGGTGATGAAAGAGATTTGGCCTAGAGTCATGATTGGTCTCGGACTGTCTGTCATTCATTGAAGTTGAAAAGTTGTTACTCAAACAATCTGAAGAGCTGAGACGCATGATGTTTCAAGAATTTAGGGCAAATAGTGTGCAGCCCAGACATACCGCTGCTTAGCAGATGGTCCTACTTGCTATTAAGCCAGCATTTGTAACTGCAAAACAATCTGCACTTGACATTATGATTATCTACAGGTTAGTCATTTGCTTGACATTATACTTGGCAATTTCTAATATGCTTGTTTGACAATAACTGTTTAGTCACTGTTTATTGCTTACCATGATTTCCATTTTGGTGTATCGCATATTTGCATGCATATTTTTGCCACAATTTCTTGGTTTTTCAATTTCCACTTTTTCAGCAAATGTACTTCTCTTTATTAGAAACAGTAGGAAAAGTCCCCTTTCTGGAGAGTCACTCTGGATTTGTAATCTTTTGCCGGATATTTTATTTTTGTTAACTGTAGAACTATTTGCACTTTATTCCCTTTAACAGAGATAAAGAGCCTTTGCTCACCCTCTCAAGATATCCTAATTGGCAAATTTAACTTTTCTATGCGGTTACAAACTGTACCCAGACTTTGCAAGTTGTCACTAGTGGACTGCAACACCCTTAGTGCCACCCAGTACAGCGACCTTGCAAAATGGTTGCAGGCCTACCATTTGTAACCTGGCTGTTGCAGTTTTGAACTGCAAATTCAGCCTGTCAAAATAACCCAATTTGACAGGTCAAAACCTTCTTTAAAAAAAAATATTAATGTTGCCTCTATGTAGGCCTTATTGCCCATAAGGTAGGGTGCATGGTATTTAAAAGTAGGACCTGTTAGATTTTAATACTGGGTTACACTAATACACCTAATAATGGTAAATTTGTTTAAGAAACAGGTAGAAAAAGAATTAAACAACTATTTAAGTTATTCAAAGTTCAAGCCAATGGTGAAATCAATTTTTTCTTAATACAAATCCTGGAAACAAGCCAGCTGGCACACCCGGAGCTCAGAACTACCAAGCGCAACTGCTACTGCCTCAAGAAGCAATGGTGTGCCAACAAGGATACCTTAGACAGAGCCACTCACAAAGCAGCCTCGGCAATTACAACCTGCACATTAAGGAAGCCAAGAGAGCAGCCATCACCGTACGCATCAAGACCGTGGCCAACCACATGAGGAACTCTTCGAATTTGTCAAGAAATACTCCAACCCAACAGTCACAGAGAACACCATCCCCCCTCGCAAGAACTCTGAGACACCCTCTCAGAGTACGTCCACAGCAAGATTGCCACCATCTACAACAACTTGGACCCCCAACCCACCACCCGCCTCAACAATCTCAACCAATCAATGAACACTAGCAGAATGATAACCACTTGGTCTCTCCTCACCACCCAAACCATCACAACCATTATGTCGTCCATCAACTCCGGGGTACCCAACAACCCCTGCCCACCACTATCCCTCCCTCCACAGAGCCAACCTAAGCAGCACTCACCAGCCTCCTCAACGCCTCCATCTCCACAGCGACCTTCCCAGATGTACAGAAAGACCCAGAGGTCAGACCCCTCCTAAAGAAGCCTTCTGCCAACCCCATTGTTTAAAAACAAACTCCGACCAATCTCCCTACTCAACCCTTCAAGAAAGCCATCAACCAACAGCTCCTCAAATACCTAAAACAAAACCACATACTCAAAGCCTCTCAATCAGGATTATGCGCAACCACAGCACTGAGACCGCACTGATCGCCGTCACAGAAATCATAGCTCTCCTCGATCGCGGATAAACCACAGCCTTGATCCTCCGACCTCTGAGAGTTCAACACGATCACCCACCACACCCTCATTGACAGACTCCACAACGTCGCCGTGCAGCACAACACCCTCCAGTGGATCACTTCCTTCTTCTCAGGATGCACACAGAGCATCTGACTGCCTCCCTTCACCTCCACACCCTAGAACATCCTTTGCCGCATACCCCAAGGATCATCCCTCAGCCCCACCCTGTTGAACATCTACATGACCCTCCCTCGCAGACATCGTCCTATCTCACGGGTTCAACATAACCTCCTACGCCAAGGGCACTCCATCCTCTCACTTACCGAGGCCCCCTTCAACGACAAAAGCAACTTCTGCAATCCCATGACCACCGTCGCAAAATAGGAGAGATAGCTGCCTCCAATTCAACTCCCAAAAAAATGCACAAACAACAATTGATGGACAGAATGCAGAACAATATCTTACATTATATTAATAATAAATAATAATCCACATTTGTAAAGTGCACAATCACCCGTAAGGGTCTCTAGGCGCTGGGGGCAGTCGGGAAGATTAAGCAAGCTATTGCCCAGAGTCACATGGTGCTGGGCTAATCTGCTGCTGGTGCCGGGGATCGAACCGTGATGCCCAGTTTCCGGAGTCAGTCGTCCTAGCCGCGGCGCCACACCTCTTCATTCGCCCCAGTATAGAGATCTGGGCCTAAATCCATAGTTTTTTTGCTTACCATCCCATTCCAGTTTGAACCCAGCCATATGCAAATCAGTCTTGACCCTCTGCCCAATGGGAACAGTCCAGCCCGAACTGCCAGGCCAAGTCCTCCCTGGACTGGAAACCAGCATCCTTATGACCGGTTTAGGGGTTTCACCCCTCTTCAGCCAGGATAGCTTGATTCCTGTGGCATGTAGAACACGGGACCCACATTTGGGCATACCCGTCACACTCTGGGTGATAAATGTAAAAAAAAAAAAAAAAATCGATGGACAGAATGCAGAACAATGGCATACATTCACCCCAGTACTGAAACCTGGCCACAAATCCATAGGTTTTTTTTTGTTCACCATGCCCTTCCAGTTACACTTTTTGCCCTAAGTGGGACTGGTATGCCCAGATGTGGGTCCCATGCTCCCTTTGCCACTGGATTCAAGCTACCCTGACTGAAGGGTGACATATCCTGAAACCGATCCCAGGATGCTTGTTCCCGGTCCAGGGAGGACCTGGCTTGGCAGTTCGGTCTGGATTGACCCCATGGGGCACAGGGTCAAGACTGATTTACATATGGCTGGGTTCAAACTGGGGTGGCGTAATGGGCAAAAGAACAATGGATTTAACCCAGATCTCTTGACTGGGGGAGAATGTTTGAATTATTCTGCAGTCCGTGCATCATTTGTAGGAGTTTCAAATTCAACTCCGGCAAACAGAAGTTCTGATCTTTGGGAACAACATCTCTGTATGGGACCACAGCTGGCGGCCGGCAGAACTCTGACCTACTCCCACACCAACAGACCATGCTGCGCAACCTCTGCATCATCCTCGACCGCAAACTCGCCATGAAATGACAGTCAACGTAGTCGCCTACTCCACACTCTCCGCCTGTTGTGCAGACTGTACAAATGGATCCCAATCAACACCAGATAAACAGTCACATCGGCCCTCGTCGCCAGCCGCCTAGACTACAGCATCACTCACTACTCTGGAATACCCACCCAGCTTCTCAATAGACTTCAGACCATACAGAACACCAAAGGCAGACTCATCCTGGACCTCCCTAAATGGACACGCATCACCCCTCACCTCGGAAACCACCACTGGCTATGTACAGAGACATACTTTATACATGGCTCTGTAGATATGCCAAGCTGCACTGGGTATTTTCCTGTTACAACTACAGTCAAACCGTACTGTATGTAACAAACAAGTATTTACAGTCCATTATGCAGTAAAGCTAGTGCTATATGTACTCTTTCTGGTAGTTCTTTAGGTGTTGTATGGGTTGGTTAGACCTGGCACCATTGGCGTGGGTCTCCCTTCCATCTTTCGCTTTTTTTCTCCTCTGTGTTTGCTGGTGTTAGATGCTCTGGGCGCTGTGCAACTGCCATGCAGTGCCACAGCGCAAATGCTCTCCATTGTAAATTGACTGCATGAATTGGTACTCCCATAATTGGCTCATTTGATTTACTGGTTAGTCCCTAGTAGAGTGCACCGTGCGTGCCCAGGGCTGGTAGACCGAATGCTGTTGGTGGGCCTGCAGCGCTGATTGGGTCACCCACTGAAGCAGCTTGTAAAGTGGACAGTCGAATTTAGTATGCCTGAGCTCAGAATGTTACCGTACATCTTTTAGTGAGGATTATTTTAATATTCTGTGTTTGAAAATACCACTTTTAGAAAGTAGGTATTTTCTTGCCTAAGTCTTCCAGGGTGCTCTGCTGTTATGTGTATTGGCTGTCTGGTCTTGGAGGGACAGGGCAGGCTGAGCCCGACCTGGATTGAATAGAGAGGTCTGCAGTTGGAGTATGGGGAGGGGTGACGCTTTGATCTGAGCAGGGATGTTCCTGGCAAGGCGAATGATGGCTCCACCTCCCACTGTGAGTCTGATGGCAGACCCCCTCTTCCTGAAAGGCAGGATGCAGCCTTGTAAACAAAGTGCTCCAGGACGACACCAAACTAGTTCTGGCTGGGTTCAGTGACTTTTGAGAACAAAGACTTATGGGATATAAATATCTGTGCTAAAACCCTTACAGGGGTGTGTTACTTCAAGACGAACTTCTGTCCGTGTAACTAGAGGGAAAGGACTTTAAAACTTTGATCCATCTTGCTGAAGCAATCACCCAAGGGCCTGATTTGAGCTTGCCTCCTGCTGAAGTCTCAGGGACATTAGACTTCACCCCTCAGCCTTCTGAATTCCTATTGAGGGAGATTCAACTCGCAGGTGAGGCTTCTTCTAGAGTTCCAGAGCCTCTGGGTCTACTGCGGGGAACGCGGGCTGAGAATCATCGCTATTGTGGGCCACTGTAGCTGAGGAGCTGTTGCCGCTGAGAGCCCGCATCTGTCTGTGCTACGAGAAACATCGCTGTTGCTATTGTAAGCCCCTGCAGCCAATGTGCTGTTGCCGGTGAGAGCCCGCATTTGTCTGTGCTACGAGAATCATCGCTATCACTATTGTAGGCCGCTGCAGCCGAGGAGCTGTTGCCACTGAGAGCCCGCATCTGTCTGTGCTACGAGAATCATCGATATCGCGGACCACTGCAGCTGAGGAGCTGTGGCCACTAAGGGACCACATCTGTCTGTGCTACAAGAAACATCGCTATCACGATTGTGGGCCGCTGCAGCCGAGGAGCTGTTGCCGCTGAGAGCCCGCATCTGTCTGTGCTACAAGAATCATCGCTATCGCGGGCCGCTGCAGCTGAGATGGGGTTGCCGATGAGAGCCCGCCTTTGCCTGTGCTACGAAAGTCGCTACTGTGGGCCGCTGCAACTGAGGAGCTGTGCCGCTGAGAGCCCGCACTAGTCACCGCCTCGAGGAGCTTTGTTATCACCTGCGCGGGCCGCCACCACCGAGCTCTGTTACCGCTCGGTGACTGTCCTTTAATCACAGTCTCAGGATCAACCAACATGAGTGCATGCCGCAGACCGCTGCAGCTGGGAGCTGTGGCGGCTGCGAGTCCGCCTGTCATCATCGCGGCTTCCTCCCGAAGCTGCAGGCCGTGCCCCTTTCATCCTCGGGTACATTGTGCATCGCCAGGTCGCGTAGACCCCGGCCTGTAACTAAGTTTGTTTCACACGCTTTTGCGAGCTTTCACTGCTTTTTAAGTGAACCTACATTTACGTGCATTGAAGCCTATATAAAGATACTCATTTTTCTAAAAGTACTTGTGTGGTGTCCCTTTGTAGTGTCTTCCCTGCGTTATTGTGTATGGTCATACATGCTTCACACACTGCCTCTGAGATAGGCCTGTCTGCTCATGCTATGTTACCACAGGGTTGAGCAGGGGTTATCAAAGGGTGTAGCCCCCTTACTCTGACTTAGGAAGAAGGGTCCCTATTTGGACATTGGCACCAGCCACTGCCAACAAGAGATCCCCATTTCTAACAGTGTTCAGTAGTGGTGCTGTGTTACTGCAGTTTGCTGGTAAGCAGCAGAAAGGGAAATGCCTTTGAAGTTAATCAATGTTCCCTGAGAGAAGCAACATTATAAGCATGCATAGTAGCAGGCCAAAGAAGTGAGTGCCTAGGTTAGCAAGCCGTAGGACTTGTGCTCATTATTACTATGCTTGTTTAGTAATGGTTAAGCATGAGTTGTCTTCTAATCTGAGCTGACCTCAAAAAGACACTGCTTGATGCATGGCTGTAGACAGCAATTAAGCATGGGCGAATTTTGCGAATCTCGCGTTCGCGAATTTTGCGGATTTGCGAACTCGCAATCCGCAAAATCCGCGAATTCTCGCGAATTTGCGGATTTTTTTTTGTGTTCGCGCGGGTTTCTGCCAGTTCGCGAGGGTTTTGTACAATTTCGCAAACGCGAACTTACCTGTCGGGTCGCAAGTTTTGCGAACTTGTTGTTTCTACGTGTCCAGCCTGTTTGGGACACTCTTCTTCATCACTGCCACCCTCTGTCACCACTGCCACTCTCTGACTACTCATGCCACCCTCTGGCCCACCCATGCCACCCTCTGTTTCATCACAGCACCCTCTGGTTGTCCAGTGTACATTATTGTGGCAAAGCAAAGCACACCTTCCCTGCCTCAAGTGACCTGAATTAATTTGGGGCTGATTAATGTGTCACAGAATATTTTTTTAGCTGGCACCTGCTTCCTTAGTGCTTCCTGATTAGTGATCTTTTGCACTTGCTAAGTGCTTTCATTGTTGCAAAATTAGTTACAACACCTGCCCTGCCCCAACTGACAATAATGAATTAGGGGCTGATTAATGTGTCACTGGATTTGAACTTCCAGCCTGGCTCCTGCTAGTCTCCCTTAGCTGTAATTCAGGACCTTTGTGGCATATGTGTAACTATTCTGAGGGTCAGAGCAGGGTCACATAATAGTTGCAAGTAGGCAACTGAACTCTGGAGGGGCCCCTCAGGAAGCACTACAGGAAATGGCTACTAATGATGAGCTTGAACTTTTGAACCTGGTAAGTAGTTTCAGTTTTGCTAAGATCGTATTTCTGCAATTTAGCGCTTATTCGCGGGGCGCGAAATTGAACTGGGAAGCCGCGAACTCACGCGAACAGTGCGAGCAAGCCATAAAATCCGCTGCTCGCGGATTTGCGGATTTTGCGGGAAATTCGCGAATCTCGCGGATTGCGAATTTACCGAAAATCCGCAAAATCCGCGAGCGGAACGGATTTTCCGCCCATACTTAACAGCAATGATGTACTTTTTTTCCCAAATTTGTTTATTAAGCCCAGCCCACATCAAAATTACAAACAGCTTCAGCATGATATCACATGTTTAAATAAAACAGTTATACACGGCGTAGTATACATTCATTTTACCTCAGGTACATATGTTCAAGTTTCTGTGGCAAAGGGGTTACAATTTCACAGTTCTATAACGCGCAACAACAGCATGTGATGTAAAAAATAAAACATTCAGACATTCCAATGTACATTGTGCATTACCACTCCTCATGCGTTCAGTAGTAAATTGTGCCTCCAGTTTAGTTCCCTTTGGGTACGTGGCGTAATCGCCATATATCAGCTAGCTTGTATGTGCAGGTTTACGTTCCCTCAGCCGCCTGTGCATTTTGGAGATATAATGTAGCAGTGGCTCCCAGTAATCCCTAGGCCTAGATGCCAGCGGCAGTTCTTTCGAATAGATCTCTAAGGTGTCCTTACAGTATGACATGTCTTTGAGCCAGTCCTTGAATCTGGGGGGAAGTTTGCTGCCCCACCTAATAGCTACCCGTCTTTTGGCTAGCAGTAGCAATACTGCCATGAATTTCCTCCTATTGGCTGGTGTTACCTTGTAAATACCCAATAAGCAGACTTGCGTAACGTTAGGTATCAGTTCGGACAGCATAATGGTTAATGCCCCCGTCACTTCCTCCCAGTATTTGTGTATCTGTGGGCATGCCCACGCTACGTGTAAAAAGTCAGCCCCTAGAGCCTCACATCTGTAACATTTGTCAGTAGATCGGATGCCATATTTATGTAATTGGGTCGGCGTGTAATAAAATTGATGTAGGAATTTAAAATGTATTATCCATAAATTGCAGTTCGGTGTCATCAGCTGCAATTGTGTGCAACTGTAGTCCCAGTCCTGTTTGCTAATAGTATCCCCCAGCATCATCTCCCACTTGCTATGCAATGTATATGCAGACCCTATTTGTTCCGCTTGGGACGTAGTATACAAGCGGTTAATCAGTTTCCGGCGAGTAGGTGCGGTCAATAGAGCTTGTAGAGCTAAGAGTGTAGGTGGTTCTGCAGGGAAGGAATCGTATAAGTTCTTCATCGCCGTTTGTAAGTGTAAATTGTAAACCGCTTCATTTGTGTGTTGTGTTTACTTAGCGAGGGATCCTCCGCTCGAATGAAACTGCCACTAGGGAACACATCTGCCATTGTGGTTAATTTCATCTCCGCCAGCAGTTGCAACATTCGGTGTTCTTGCGTGACCGATAATTTCAGATGGTGCGTGAGTGTAAGTGCCGGAGCATAAACAGGGGCTTTCTTGGATCGCTTTGCCAGCATATGCCAGGCTCTAGAAGTGCAGTGTACTGTCTGAATTTTGTCATTGTGGGTGAAGGACACAGGGTCCGAGATGTAGGCCGTCAGTGGTGTCAGGTATACGCTGTCCCTCTCCACCGCCACATGCGGAATATAAGCATGCGGTTGCAGCCAGTAGTGAGCATGTTGTGGCTGCGCACAATAATAATATAATTGAAAGTCCAGCGCCCCAAAGCCCCCTTTATGGTACGGTTTTGTGAGGATATCCCAGCGTATTCTAGCCTGTTTCCCTGCCCATGTAAGCTTCTGCATTGCCGTCTTCAATCTAGTGAACAGCGCCTGCGTCAGCCAAATAGGTATATTACTGAAAAGATATAAGAATTTTGGAAATACTATCATTTTTTGTAAAGCTATGCGATCTGCCATAGAGAGGGGCAACCTTGTCCACTTATCTATTTGTTTCTCTAGCTGAGACATGGCCCTGCCGTAATTTTCCCCTCACCACCAGATCCGAATCTCTATGCACCCAAATACCCAGATATTTCACTGGGCTCGTATGCCACTTCAAGGGATAATCCACATTTGGTTGTGTTGTGCCCGGAGTGAGCGGTATAACCACCGACTTATCCCCAGGGCCGGTCCTAGGCATGGGCGGTATGGGCAGCTGCCCAGGGCCTCGCGCTCCTGGGGGCCCCACCGCCGGCCCGCAGTAGATCGCAGAACAGGGGGCCCACCGCCGGCCGGCCCGTCAAATTAGGTAAAAAAGCGCTGCGCGCACTTGTGCAGCTGAGGCAATAAGTTACAGTAAGGCTGCAATCCGTCAGACACCGTGCACGTAGTACGCACCCCACCACCTAGCTTAGTAACGTGACCACCTAGCTTAGTGGTGGTGGTGCCTTAGTGGTGGTGGTGATGCTGTGCCCAGTGCGCAGGCGCCAGGCCAGGCCGTTAATGATGGGTCCCAGGGCCGTCAATCTTGTAGCGCGTGAAAGCGCTTCCAATGACGGCCCTTGACTTCATTTTGGCCAGCCCCCGCTCTGCAGTTAACAGCAACTGTTGCATGGCTAAACACTTAGAAGGTTCCAAAGGCGAGACCTATTGGCTACGCCAATGCTTGTTTAAACATTGATGTACACGCCATTAGTGGTGTATCTCGTTTAACGTATATCTACATCAGCCCCCTTCGTTTAATAGATGAAAAAACACTTCCAGATGGGGGAGAGATGGCATCAGAGTATTGTGGATTTTCTAAATATGCACCCCCAGGAAGGATTGGACTGTAGTTGAACCTTCCATTAGTCCCTAAAATGTTGATTCAATGGTTGTTTATTCGCCTAATACGCTTTTAACAGAAGTAGATCCCAGAATAATTATGGCAAGTTTAGATTTAGTTAAAGATTTGACAGACTAAAACAGGCAGATCTATAAGCTATTGGGTAGCCAACTTTAGACAAAATAAGGGAACCGATGTATTTATGAAAGGCACAGCATATGAGAAATGGCAGTCTGAGGAGGGCCTTCGGATCTCGACAGAGACTTGGAATAAGATTAATTTGTTTTACTTTTCCTTACTAAGAGGGGGCGAATTTTTGCTGTATGCAGTATTATACGAAATGGCTGCTTTATAGCACCGGCTTTTCTGAATAAAAAAAATCCTGAAATATCAGGAAGCTGTTTTAGGTGTTCAGTGGGGGTAACTAAACACTTATTTTCTGGAATTGTCCAAAAAGAAAGCAATTTTGGGCCGATGTGCAGGAGTACTGCTACCATACATTAGAGATTTACTTTTTTTAAATTGATTCACAGACAGCAGTATCGGGCTACTCATCCGACGTTAATATAAAATTGCTCCATAAGAAACAACTTTTTTTAACCACTCTCTTAGCAAGGTCGATAATTCAGCAAAACTGGAGGTTGGAAGTTACCCTACCTTTCAACAATGGCGGTCCTAAATGATAAGAATTGAGGGACCAGAATGCTGTTACGCACTGAGGTCCAGTACACAATACATTTCGGAGTTTATGGAGCGACTGGTGGTATATGTTGGGCTGTCGGGATTTTTTTCCGCAAACATTTGGGTCGAAGCACGATATCTTGTTTCTTTTTGTAAAATCGGAATAAGTTGCTGCTAATATTTGGACGATGTGCTGTGTGTGTATTCTGCTGTATGTGCTGTAGCCTAAATTCTGTACTGGGCCATGGGCTCAGCCTGCACTTTGTAGCTGGTTAGACAAGAGCGGCTCAGGAGTCACTCTCTCACCCCAGGAGACATGGTAAGGGATTCTTCAAAGGAACAGCTGGTTTGTGACCCATGGAATGAAGGGTAAACGGAAGGGGTCCTTCGTGCCTTCGTCTGTGCTACTGAGGCCAAAGGCAGAGTGATTGGTAAATGGTACAAGCACCCAGAGATGGCAATGTTGGATCATATTACACATGGTGCCCATTATGTGTTTTTTGTATTTCATGTGTATTTTGAATTACTTGGCTTGAAAAAAAGTGTTCCCCTCAAAGTGTAGCTATCAATGGGCACTAATTGTACTTCAAATGTTTAGGTCTAATTTACCTTTCTTGAATATATTTTTGATTAAAATAATGGGCAATTGTGTAAGTCAGTGGATTTCGGCATTTCTGTGGCAGGAGAATTTACCATAAAATTATGGATTTTCCACATACTCCAGAATTGGCAAAAATTACGGATTTTGCAAAAATGTTTGTAGCTCAAATTGCTTAAAATAATAATGCCAGGGAACATGCTGCCTAATGTGCATTTTTTACCACTTAATTTGCTTACCCTTATCGCATATTTTGATGCACCCATTTTGTTCTTAATGTGTCTGAATTGAAGATTTACTACAGCATTAAAAAGAAAAATAACTAGCATTAGAAAAGCCACTCAGCTGGCAGCCAATGCAGACAGTCTTTACCAAAGCCTGTCTTCTACTTAAAGATACCAGTGCAGAGAGACCGCGACAGCATACTAGTTGCATTTATTCATTTGGAAGCTCTTCAACCAGATTTGCTTCAGAGAGGAGCACAGCAGTATTTGAGAAAATAGTGAATCCGTGGCTGTATAGAGAAACAATATGATGAACCAGGATTGTGAGTACTCAGACTTAAGGTGATGCAATAGATTAAGAGCATATTTATATATTATACAGGTTCAAATCCATATAATAGGGGCCAGTTCTGGTAGCAATGACAGCGGGCAAGGTTGATTGTGGTCAAATCAGAGGACGTGGGTTTTGAGGGCTGGCTGAAAAAATGAAAGTGGGGAGGCAGCACAGAGCTGATGAGGGAAGGCAGTTCACAGCAATAGACAAAATTAATAGAAAGACCAAAACCACAAAGAAGCGTAGGGTGGTTCCAGAACAGTGAGTAAGCACTGGTGAGTAGAACATATTGTTCAGGTCAGGACAGGTCAGATGAGTAGCTGAGAGGTATGAGGGTTCCAGGTTATGCATTGTTTGAGCATTAGGGGAAGCAACTTGTACTAGACCTTGTGATTAGTCTAGACAGAACCTGATTATTGCATCAGAATCAAAATGGGTGATCACCTGCGTATGTTAAAAAGACCTCTTCTGACAAATTCATGCTTTTGTCGTGGGGAACACACATTTACCTCAGTAAGCTATCGCACAGTTCAGTTTAATCAATATAGCGTTGCTAATTAGTAACATGGCCATATTTAAGTGGAGATTAAGATAGTATTTTTTAATTCCGTAGTAAAGCACTCAAGTTCTATGGTAGAGGTGACTTACACCAAAGCTCCTGGGGAGGATGGAGGAGTGAACGATTGTAGGCAGGGGAGCCAAGCCCTCAATACAGTATTGTCAGGGCAGGAGTATCAGGGAAACAAATAATCCCTGTTGGAAAAAGAGTAGCACCAGGAAACCATACTGTCGGGTTATATGACAGAAATTTGACTGTGCTGCTGCTTTAAATTGAATTGAGTGCGTAGTTTGATCAGATTCCTAATTTTAATGCTTCGAATGTGTACATTTTGGATGGGGTATGGTCTGTGTGAATGTGGTGTGCGCTTTCACTGAAGTGTGCATCCTTGGGGCCAGCTAAAATCAACAAGTGCTTAAAAGTCCTATCGGAATGATGGGACAGGTCTGACTGAAAACTGTGCGCGGTAGTTAAGAAAAGGGCTGTGACTGAACGGAGCTGTACACCGGGTCTCCTGAGAAAGCTTCTTCGATGTGGTCCTGGGGTAGACTTTTTTATGTTGGAATGCTACCTGGACCCTTTTAATATTAAGTTATGAGATGGCATTTCTCATTCTTCAGATAGAAATGAGACAGATGGGTCGGGCAGCTGGGCGATACTGACTGGTCCTTGGCGCAAATGCCCCCTGTGAACTAGCAATATTCTTGAGGCTCCGCCTGATACAACTTAATTATCTCCATGCCATCTATCTCACACCGCTTCGGCTCTGGTAGGCCAGTAGAGTTAACGCTTGGGATAGCCCAGATGTCCCTGTACCAATGCAGTTTTCTTCCACCCCCCTCCCCAAAAGATGCCTACTGGCAGCAAATTATGGCTGCCCTAACTCAAATACTCCAAACCCACATCACCCTTCCACCCACTCATGCCCTTCTAGGTGTTTTGGATGGGGTCGAGAATTCTCAGGGCAGCTGAGATCTGGTTGGGATGGCAACGGTGGTGGCGAAGCATGATATCGCCCGAAATGGCATTGCCTGAAAATGGAGGTCAGAGGCAACACCACCCTTGGGGAATGGGAGAGATGAATGGACTGGTGTGCACAACTGGAAAAAAAACCTCTACATGGCCAGGGCCTGCCAGCAGAAGCACCCCTGGATAGGGGCAAAATTGATGCATTTTTATGCTTTAGACACTAGATCTCTCCCACACCTAGTGTTGTACGGCAGAAATGTGCCATGGGGTACTTGTGCACTTGTTTGCCCTGTTATTGTGTTATGTTGATCACTTTTAAGAAATAAATTAGGAGATGGTTCCCAACTTCTGTTTTGCCTGTAAGAGCATTTTGAAAAAGTGCATCAACTAGAAAGTCTGTGTGAAGTGGAAGGATTTTGATAAACCCATGAAAACTGGTTTTATTCGCACTGTAGTTAAGAATTAACGCTAATGTAGTACTATATGACAGTTCAACCTAGTGGTGTTTCAAAGGAAGATTTCATGGTAAGGCTGTGATCAAGTCAAGGGGGGCGGGGAGGGTTAGGGCAGGGGGGTTACTGAGTTTGCACAAGTTTCTACCAGTTGAATGTCAATATACACAACTTTGTGATGATGCGAAAGGCATACCGTGTTCATTGTTCGCTTGATACCATTAATGTCAAAGAATATGCCACTGATGTACAAGGGTAAAAAAAAGACTGTATTGAGGGAACCCATCTCTCTATATCCATATATTGTACTGCAGTCATCAATAAAGTGTGTTACAAAAAGAAAAGCCTGTGATCAAGTCATGACGTTTTGTTTTAAATGCGAGAAGTGAACAAGGTAAAGGAGACAAATATTTTTGTATCATTTTGCTGTTAAAAACTAAAGGCAAAACACATAAGATGATGGACTGAATGTTGCACAATGGCAAAAAAGTAACCCCCAGTCACAGATCTGGGTTTAATCCATCGTTACTTTGCTCACCAAGCCACCCCAGTTCAGATATGGCCATATGCAAATCAGTCTTGACCCTGTGCCTCATGGGAACAGTCCAGCCCAATCTGCCAAGCCATGTCTTCCCTGGACTGGAATTAATCATCCTAGGACCGGTTTCTGGCTATCAGCTGTCTTCAGCCAGGATAGCTTGACTCCAGTGGCTTAGTGAGCACAGGACCCACGTCTGGGCAATTAGTTGGACAAAGTTAAGCAAGTGTAAAAGTATAGTGTTCTTATGAAGTGAGACGCCAAAATTAGTGTAAGACAGGAAGTGGTCATGGTATTGGGGATATGCACAGAACAGCTGGGCGGAAGTCCAATTCCATTGTACTTCTTATGTGAACAACTTAAATGTCTGGGTTAAAACCAGAATGAGTAGGTATACCATTGGTCTCTTATTTGTTATAGAAAAAAAACACAACAAGAAAACAAGGCACATGCTTTAATTAGTGTTGCCATATTTTACTTTCGGCGCTGCCCTACATTCGTTGTGTGTTACTGCCCGGTGATCGTCATTTCTCAGCGCCTAGTTTTACTTGCCTGCAAGCAGGGTTAAGCGCTGTGGTCATTTCACTGCTCCGGTTCTCAGGTTTTGCCTGTACCAGTAGCACATTTTGTGATTTCAATGGGTATCAAGAATAAGGCCCATTCTCACGTTTTCCTAGTAATTTCCCCAGAGACTGTTCCTTTTTAGGTTTTGCCTGGCGAAAGCTGCGCTCTGCGCAGCTTTTTCGCGCAGGTGAAAACCTAATGACTATAGTATGGGGCTTGGAATCCGCCCCGGTCTTCCATTGGCTAGCTCCACAAATGGAGGATAGCCATTGGAAGACACGTTTGTCCGTCAATGCAGGACCAGATTCGGGGGCATTCCCGAGAATTTTTGGCTTTTGGCTACGTCACGCTACGTCAGCCGAAAGCCAATTCTCGGGAACGCCCCTGAATCTGGTCCGGCATTGCCGGCACCTCCCTTCCTGAATTAAAATCCAGCTGGCCACTGTGGCTTACCTCAGTCTCGGCTCCGGAAATGGGAGTGTCTCTCTCACTGGTTCACGGGTGAGTAGGTCAGGCCTGCCTGCCGCGCCTATCTTTGTCTTTTCCTCCATGGCCGGTGTTTCTGACTTTGCCTTCGCAGTTACACGCACTCGGCTCCGCCTGCGAGGAGACCCACCAGGGCCTGTGAGTGCTTCTCACGGGTTTAAAATATCAAACTATTAACTCCTTGCGGAACAGCTACGCCATAGCAGTGACGACGACTGTGCATGAATTGTGTTGGAAAGATACTAAGAAGCAGGGAAAAGTATTTTGAAAGGTTTATTACGTTTACACGTCCTCTTCAGTTCCCGGTCATCATCATAATGCCGGCATACCATTCCAAACAACCCAACCTCCTTACTTCAAATAATGCACAATCTGGAACAATACACAACCATTGCAAGACACGAGACCATAACTTGCTGTCTCGTGTCATCTCGGGTCCGTGTCATCACATGCCCATAATGTAACAAATTGTAAGGTGTTTAGAAATGATACTCGATAAATTGTCAACAAACTATTTGTCATGTCTATACTGAGGTCTCATCCTCGTATTGGTATCACAACGGTGAATTAATTATGCTTTATAGTGATGAGGTAAATGAAGTATTTTTTTTCATTTTTAAATGAAAATGGATGTAACTGTAATGCAAAATGATCTCATTAAAAAGAATGCGTAAACATGACGTAAAGTCGCTTTCATTGCTGTTCCTTTGTTGTTTTGGATGTGCACACTCCTCCCGTCTCAAATGATGGTACCGGTTGTACTATTATCTCCCTGGGGAAGCACACACACTTAACCTTTCTAGAGGGGGTATTTAGGGGCGTAGCTCGCAATAGTGCCGCAGGTACAGTAGCACCTGGACACAGTGCTATGAATGCTCCTACTGTGGCATAAGGCCCCACTTTCTTGCTTGCATTGTTGCCCATAGCACCCACTCTTGCTGCACCACTGGACGCAGTGTGCTGGTCGGGTCGGTGTGAACAGTCAAATGCAAGGATTGCTCACTTAAGTAAATCAAACGTACTTCATGTTATATTCTGGACTGTATATTTAACAACAAGGGGTGGTGATGGACAGAGTTTCTGAATTAAGCAGAATACTCTCACCCAGTCAAGAGATCAGGGCTAGATCCAACAACGTTTTTTAGCTCACTGCATCATCCCAGTTCAGAACGTGGCTATATGCAAATTAGTCTGTTCCTGTCCCAGTGCATGATGGGAACAGGGCAAACCAAACTACCAAGCCAATTCTTACATTGGGAAGGAAACAAGCTTCCGGGGACCGGTTTCTGGCATTTGAGCCGTCGTCGGCCCGGCTTGCTTGAATCCTGGTGGTGCAATGAGCAAGGGACTCACATCTGAGTATACCCTTCCACGCTTAGGGTGGACAAAATATTTAACAACAAGGGGTGGTGATGGACAGAGTTTCTGAATTAAGCAGAATACTCTCACCCAGTCAAGAGATCAGGGCTAGATCCAACACCGTTTTTTAGCTCACTGCACCATCCCAGTTCAGAACCTGGCTATATGCAAATTAGTCTGTTCTGAGCTGGGATGGTGCAGTGAGATAAATAACCGTGATGGATCAAGCCCTGATCTTTGGACTGGGTAAGAGTGGTATGCTTAATTCAGACACTCTGTTCATCACCACCCCCTTTTCTGAATATATTCTGGACTGTGACATGTAATGGCAAATAGGGTGAATGCGTTGTCAATAAGAAGGATTTTATTTTTACAGTGCAGAGTTGAGACCGCCGTTTCCGTGCACTTTTAGTGAGAGCCGCAATAGTGAAGACGGCTGGAGAGCGGTCTGTAGTGACTGTCAGGGTGGACAAAGCATTGCAGGCCCAGAAGCAGGGCCTGCCCTTACTCCGGAAGTAGTTTTCCCTTTCTTTAACTCTGTGACACTATCACCAAACCTATGTTCTGAAAAAAATATGTTATTGTAGCATTTCCCGTGCTGTTTTTTAAGCGCCAATGACTGGGTAAAATTAATTGCCTCAACACCTCGACAGCAACCGATACATAAATATATGTGTGACATGATATTAAGTCTAGGGATGTACAACTTGATATGCTTATTTTATTGCATATGCAAATCTACAGACTGCGTATGCATTCATTGTGATATATAATGTATTACCATATTTGAGTTGGGGGGGATAAACATTAACTTTGGCCTTCGCACTGTAATAAAAATTTAAATTAAATTGTATTCGTTTATTTGTTTCCAGAATGTGATTTAGGGTGCCATATTTATTTCACTGGCATGAAATAAGTACTCTTATTGCTCATGCATACAAATATCGTGCACTTGTACATATATCGGATAGTAAACTATATTTGTATGCAGTTTTATATAGCGCAAATTAGATCCAAATGTATTGCAGCGCTTTACATGGACACCCAGCTGCCCCCGGCCCTGTAAAGTAATCTTTCAAACACACAGGTGTGCCCCTCTCGCAGCCCACCGGGCCCTTTCCTCATTTTATTTCCGTCTACCTTTGGATTACCCTTTCCCGCCCCCACCCCCCGCTGTCCGTTCCCACTCCCCCCCCCCGCCCCTGTCCGTGTCGTGGGATGCAGGAATGTGGTTCCACCAGCTGCCGAAGGTGAGGAGTGAAGGCAGCGACATCCCGCTCTGTGCCACTGGAGGAGGGGTGGAGGGCAGAACCCACACCAGGAAACCAGCTGAAGCGTGAAGGGAGGAGCGCCGCTGTCCTTCGGCTGCTAAAGGGCTGCTCAAGTCGCCACACCGCTGTGGGACACTTTTCAACCATCCCTGGCATTTTAGCCAATACTTAAGGGGGTGTTTTCACTGTTTTAGCAAATGCTGAAAGTGAAACTACAATTCCCAGAATGTGAAACTACAATTCCCAGAATGCAACGTTCGGATTGCTAACCAGCACAGGTGAGGCTCGTCGGCCGAGGATCTTAACAGCTGTTCGGGGGTTGTGAGCCCTTCCAACCTCCCAGGATTCGCCTGTGACAGAAGCGATGTTTTGGAAAACATTTAGAAGAAGTTGAGAGCTGCAGGACTTCGGGTGACTGGGCTGGGAGGGGCGGCGAGTCCCTGCATGCTGTCGGCCGGTGAGCCCCTGCCTGCTGTCGGCCGGTGAGCCGAGCTGCCTCTTGGACACCTGAGCTCACGGGCACATTCGGGCTCACCGAGGAGGACTGCAGCCCGTCTGGACTCCTGGCGTCTTGGACACACCACTACTCTTGCTGTTGGAGCCCTCAGGTGCTCGCAATATGCGTGATTCTCCGTTGAGACTATCTACAACCCACGGGACTCTGCTCCTATTGTAGGTGAGCGACTGCTGTGGACAATTTCGAGATACCCAGAATAAAACACATCGAAACTTCTTCAAAGCAAAGATTTGTTTCTACTCCTGCAACACTGCGCCTAGAAGCACGGGCACCAGCTACAAAAGTCTCCGGGACATCTGCAACAGCACCTTGCAACATGGCCATCAGTAGCTCAGCACACACAAGGCGGAGTCACGCGTGGATGAGGAGGTGCTAGCAACACACGTTAACCAAATGTCCATGACTTAGTGCCTAGAATTACAAGAGACACTTGTGGTTGTTGTTAAAGGAATGATACAAGCAGCTTCTCACTAATTGGCGACAAGCAAGCCAAAAACATGAACTCGGCACCTAGAAGCCATGGTTTCAACAACTGAGCACGTTCCTTGCCCGTGTACAAATAGCAACGTAGTGCCTAGACTAGAGGCTAGAGCACTAGGATCAGTGTGCCTGCATGTCGCGGCCCTAATCGCACACCTCGTGAAAACGGCAGCGAACATCAAAAAAGTTTTAATTTAAGAGTTCAGCAATGGGTCTCCCTCCGACGAGTTCCCCCGAAAATGGAACGGAGGCGGCCCGAGGACAGCAGCTTGTAACCTTGGCACTTTGGAACTGGGACTATCTGACCAAGTGCTTCGCAGATGACAAAGTGTGCTTGTCGTTCGGCCTCTAGGCGCTGGCCTCCCTGCTGTGGATCACGTCGCACACACTGTAAATATATCCTTTTTATAGCCGTGCACAGGGCCGCACACGCGCCCTCGTCTTGTCGCGCGTGCTTTTGAAAGCAATCATGATACGTCTGCTGTGCCGCCCCGCAATGGTGTGTCGTGGAACAGCCAGAGGGGAACCTCTAACACTATTTTTTAGGTTTCGATTGTCCAAATCTGCCCTCTGTAGGCCCCCTATATTACTGTAAGTACATGGTATACATGTAATTTACAACTGAAATTACATAAGGATTTGGTACTCTGTATTAATGTTCCCATTAAGTGCGATCCTCCCCACTCCCCCCTGGTTGCTTCCGTAGTAGCAAGACTTATATGCAAACACTGACATACAGCAGTTTGCACTTAGCATTACATAAAATAACACGTACAATGACAGCTGGGCATTACACACCCGTGACGTTACCAGCGTACACACCTGAACATCTCCTGTCCAGCCGTGTCCCAGAACTGCAGCTTGACCCAGCGGCTGGCTCTTGGTGTGTGTGTGTGTGGTATTAATTGCTGTCTGCTGAGCTCGTCCGTAGGGTACAATAGGTCTCCCATTTGCGAGAGATTAAGCTATTGGCAATGTAAATGACAATGCCATTTATTTAGCTGTTTTCAAAACTAATACATAAATAAAAGGTTTGTCATTTACAATGCCAATAGCTCTAACTTTTCAAAAGGCAAAACCGTTGCATTGTAAATGCTTGTTCCACATGTTGCCACAGCTTACTCAGCAGCTGTCCATTGCTAGAGGCCTGGGATGCACCAACACTCTGCCTTTATATCACACTGTTCCATGAATGCTTCTCTGAAGCTCCCTCTTCCAATCCACCACACATACCTCCTCCACAAACCATTCTTCCACACACACACACACACCTCTACATACCTCTTAACTTAGCCTCATCTGGCGAGTTGCATCACTTGTGCCTTGGGCTCATTCACAACATAATACATATCCTCACATTTTACACACACACTCTCCCCATGTATTTCAAATGCCACCAGCCCCCACTGGTTATAAGGTTCAAAAGGCTGTGGACTATTAAATGGGTGAAAGGAGTAGTAAGGGGGTTCTATCATTGTATCTATCCAGCACCCCTTCGTTCAGTGCAAGGTAGCGCCATTTTACCTTGGCCATTGAGCCGTCTGTGTCCTCCCCGAACCATCATTGGTTGAAATCAGGGCTTTAAGTGTGCCAGTTCTTGCCGGTGCTCAGCCCTGGCAGTTCTTGAAAGCAGATGCTGAAACGGGCCCCTCTTGAGCTCTCCGTTTTTAGGTATCGCGCCTAGCGTTGCAGTGCGCAGCACTGCTCGTGCAACGAGAGACCTCATGTGGGGGGGTTCGGAAAGCTGACCATACGCTTGTGTGTGTGCTTTTTTTTCGTCAGCTGCTATTGGCGTTTGTGTGTGTTTTTTTTAAACTTCTCTTTGTCCCCCTACCTCTTTCTCTCGCCCTCTCTCTCCCCTCTTCCTCTCCCTCTTTCCCTCTATCCCTCTTCCTTTCTCTCCCTCTCTCCCTCTCATGCTTCCTCTCTCTCTCTCCCCCCTCCTTTTCATGCTTCCTCTCTCTCTCCCTCACCCTCTCCGCAAGACACGGCAACAGTCTCAAAAGCATTTGCAATGCAATAGGTCTCGCTTTCCTGAAACTTTGAGCTATTGGCATTGCTAATAATAATGCAACACCAATAGCTCAAACTTCCAGTAATGTGAGATCTATTGCATTGCAAATGCCTGTTTGTAAGGTTAAGAATGTCAAGACCCTGCTTAAAAGGAAAGTAGTAGTATCATCAAGAAAATTCCTTGTCAGAACCAGATCAATTTATTTTTACGATCATGTGCCTTTATTATTTCTGCCAACAAATTATTCATTCTGTTATCCCAAAATCAATGACTTGATTATTATATATTTCTGCACAAAGAAACTGTCTTGTAAGTTAGACCATTTAATAGTGTGATCCTAACTAAAATATTTTTGGTTCTAGGTTAAACTTCCTGCCAATGGAGAGCCCGGTATGCAGTAGATTGTCATTGCTTTCTAAGATACTTTGGCATACTGAAATATTAACGCACAAACATTCCACTCTCCCCAGAGCAGTCACTGCGTTTTTAGGTTCCAGACAAAAGCTTTAGTTGGCAAAGATGTGAGTTGTTTTGTTCCGTTTGTTCTTTTAGGAAGAAAGGCTTCATTGATCTGATCCAGCTTGTCTTCATATTAATGCCAATACCTTGACTGTCTTGATCAGAATATGAAGCATTAAAATGTCATAGAATCAAAATTGATTTTGGTAATCTGTTTTACCCAATCATCTGCAAGAATCCCCACGACTCCCCCCTCACCGCCCCCGAATTATGTTTTAGTGCTCAATATATTAAACAGATAAAAGGAGAATTGAAAAGCCCTGAGACATGTTTGACCCCAGTAATTCAAACTAAAACGCAGAATTTTTACAATGCCAATACAGCATTAATAGGAACGCTCCTGGTTTGACTTGCAGCTTCAGGAACTCTGGTCATATCTATTTGACAGTGGGTTTTTTCAGGCGACCCACATTTTTTCACAATACATCCAAATATAATTACATTTCCCGCTTCAATTCTCATTTTTGCTTCTCTGCAGTTCATTTAGGTGTTTTATATAAAACCTACACATGTGAATTTTGGTTATACATTATGTTTAACATAAAATTATCGTATGTATTCTATTAGAAAATGCAGTTTGAAAGTATACAATGGTACAAAGAACACTTGACACGTAAATATATTTTAGTCAAGTGCCTTGAAACGCTTGCAGACAATGTGATGATGCATTAAAGCTACTGCAAACAACCCCACTGACTACCTTCATAATGGCAAAAGCACAGGCATGCACGGCACTGCAACTTATTAGCTGTTTAAACATTTCCCCCAATCCAGGACAGTCCTTTTTGATGCTCCCCACCCCCCATGACCTCCTTCTCCATGGATTCCCTCACTAACACCCACCAACTGTGCTACTCATCATTTGCATTTCATTTGTTTTATACCACTATGAGGTGATGACCAACACCGAAGAAAGACAGACAGGCACAGGCTCTTAGGTAAGACCTTTATTGCAGCTCCATATAATCAGACCTCATCCTACAACGGACACAAGAAACTGACAATCTGTTCAAGCAGTAACATTCTTAGATTCCAACTAGGAATGTAGCTCCATGGTAACATAGAACTGGGACACAGACTAGGAAGGAATACATAGAATAGCCTATGAAGGAATACATAGTATAGCCTATACATCACGGGGAAGGACAAGAAAACCACATTCACCTCCCCTTTTTCTCCAACAAAAGAAAAAGATGCAAAGTTAATGAACTAGTGAAATACACAAAATACAGTCAATAAATACACGAAATTCCCCAACTGTAATCTCTTAAACGAAGAGGAATTGTCCTCACCCTACTAGGTCTCCTTTCCACAGGACATGGAGGAGCAGCAGGAGGAGCAGATGGCCCACTGGAGGAGTTCTCCACAACACATTTGGAAGGCCACTTAACAATCCTGTTGAGGTTCTATACTCTGATCTTGGGTTTTTACAGCGTTCCCCAGAAGTTTGGTAACTCTTATTGGGTGTCCAAACTTCGACTTTCCAACCCTTCTTTCAGGGAGTCTCACTCTAACCCAGTCTCCAAATTGAACAATAGTCTTCTTCACAGCTTTTCTCTCATTAAACTCCAGCTTCCTTTTCTCCATCTTCTGTAGTTCGCTATCCTTCCATCCCACAGGGCAGGCAATCATGCCCCCAACTTCCATTCTTCTAGAGGCAACCTAGAGAGGATTGCCCTGAGTACTAGCCACCCTTCCTTTAAACAGTGTGAAAGGAGAAACCCCGGTGGATGAATGTGGGGTAAACCTGTATTCACATACTTTTTTTAATGGCTTCCTCCCAGTCACAACTAGAGACCACAGCCAATTGCATAGCCTTCTTGAGCACCCTTACAAATCTTTCGACCACACAATTGCATTCAGGGTGGTACAGGGCGGCGCGCTTATGTGTAATGACCCTCTCACTCAAAAATTCTTCCTCCGCACCAGAGGTAAATTATACCTCATTGTCTGTTAACACAGAAGCTGGCAACCCCTCGCTAGAAAAGAGGTCATCTAAGAAACCGATCACAGAAGAGGAGTCCACCGAATGGACTAGTTTAATGGCAGGGCACCTGGAAAACATATCCACACACCCACACCAATACATAACGATCCTGAGTTCTGACCTTCACATGACCCAGGATATCCACAGTGACATCAACGCAGGGACCATTAGCTTGCTGTCTGATGACCATGGGTTGAGTCCCACACTTAAGAACCTTATCACTGTTGGCACATTGTGAACAAGCGCGCACCAGTCTTTCAATCTGAACAGCCAACGCAGGCCACCAATATGTTTATCTGAGTCTATCCTTTGTTTTAGCTATTCCCATGTGACTAGAATGGGCACACTACACCAGTTTGTCACACAGATCTGAAGGAACCACAAGTCTACTGCCTCTGAAAAGCAACTCGTTCGAACACGACAACTCCTCCTTCACACACCAAAACTCTTTAATTTGGTCATCACAATCACGCTTCTCGGACCAACCATCATGTACATAGGTGATGACCCGCTGTAAGATGGGATCACTCACCAGACTGGCCTTCCATTCACTCTGTCACAACACCTTCAGTCACAACACACACTCTCAGATCTTCCCCAGAATCTTCACCAACAAAACAGTCATCATCAAAACCATCAGGAATAGTTGAACCACTGACCCTAGACAAACAATCCGCAAGAATATTTCTTGCCCCAGGTAAGTAAGAGACATACAACTCAAAATCTTGCAGAGCAACTACCCATTTTCTAATTCAATGAGAAACACAATCCATATCTTTTTTCTCAAACACCTCTTTTAGAGGTTTGTGATCTGAGATCACTGAGAAATGCTTGCCCCAAATAAACTTTTTGAGCCCAGTAAACAGCCGAAGAAAGACAGGCAGGCATAGGCTCTTAGGTAAGGTCTTTATTGCAGCTCCATATCATCAGACCTCATCCTACAACCGACACAAGAAACTGACAATCTATTCAAGCAGTAACATTCTTAGATTCTAACTAGGAATGTAGCTCCTTGGTAACAACATAGAACTGGGATACAGACTAGGAAGGAATACATAGAATAGCCTATGAATGAATACATAGTACAGCCTATACATCACGAGAAAGGACAAGAACAACACACACTACTTATACTAGTGTAGGGTGTCAGAGCACTTTACACCACACACATTATACAGAGAAAATAAATCCTACGTGTGTAAATCAGTCGATGGGAAATGTTACATCAAGACAATGAGCATTACAAGATGTAGGAATCGCATGTCATCCATACTAATAGGCAGTACATTTTAAGAGTGTTTAGTCTGGAGAAGTACAATCTCTGTATTTAAAAAGTACCACAGTGGTTGGATTTGCCTTACTAATAACAATGTATTTCTTCCCAACCCTTTTTAGCAACATTAGGATACTGAAAGACTGAGCAAAAAACTAGGGGCCAATTACTATGCGGTTAAAAAAAGCCACTGACCGTTGGTTGGAGCCTCTCCAAAAGCATTGTTATTTGCCAGTCGGATTCCTTTCTGCCCGCCTCATTACAATAGAGGTTGTCAGAAAGAAATCTGACCAGTCATACTGACTGGCTTCCGAGCCCGTCCACCAGTCAGAATGCTGTCAGTAATCCCAAGGGCGGCTCTATCTGCCCTTGGGATTACGATGTCCTGTTTCTGTGCCAGCCTTTCTGACACAGAAAGGCTGTCGGAACTCGACTTTTGGGGGCCCCCAAAAGGGCCCCCATGGGTGCACAGCCTTTGGTTGGAGGCCAAGGTGGCATAGGTGCCCCCTGTTGATCCCTGGTGCCTGCCACGGGGTGCAGGTATGCACTGTATTCCGGGCGGAATATATGCTCCCATTGTAAAGTATAGGAATGTGACCGAACAGTGTTTGGTCGCATCCTAATTAGTCGGTTAGTCCCATGACCGCGATGATGTGGGGAGGAGGAAACTCTGTCCCACATCGTAATAGGGCCCATAATGTTCAAACCTATACCATACAGTTCACATTCAGCTCTTTGATAATAGTTCATCGTTCACTGTCCTATGTTAGGATTGTAACTTATGAACTGCAAGTAACAAATGGATCGGACAAGACGGAGGTCCTCATCCTGGGCTCCTCTCCCTCCGCCTGGGACGACTCCTGGTGGCCTCCCGCCCTGGGCACCGCACCCAAACCGACAGACCATGCACGCAACCTGGGCTTCATCCTGGACTCCTCCCTCTCCATGACCAGGCAAGTCAACAACGTCTCCTCGGCATGCTTCAACATCCTACGCATGCTACGGAAGATCTTCTGGTGGATCCCCACCGAGACCAGGAAGACCGTCACCCAGGCCCTCGTCACCAGCCGACTGGACTACGGCAACGCCCTCTACGCCGGGACCACCGCCAAGCTCCAGAAGAGACTCCAGCGGATCCAGAACGCCTCAGCCAGACTCATCCTCGACATCCCACGAACCAGCCACATCTCCGGACATCTGCGAGACCTTCACTGGCTCCCCGTCAACAAAAGAATCACCTTCCGCCTCCTCACCCACGCACACAAAGCCCTACACGACCAAGGCCCGAGCTACCTCAACAGCCGAGTCAACTTCTACGCTCCCAAACGCCACCTCCGATCAGCCAACCACGCCCTCGCCGCCGTCCCCCGCATCCGAAGAGCGACTACAGGAGGAAGGTCCTTCTCCCACCTGGCCGCCAAGACCTGGAACTCCCTCCCGACCGACCTGCGCCTGACCCAAGACCACCTCTCCTTCAGGAAGAAGCTGAAGACCTGGCTGTTCGAGCAGTAGCGGCTCCCCCCCCCCCCCCAGCGCCTTGAGACCCCACGGGTATGTAGCGCGCTTTATAAGTGTCACTGATTGATTGATTGATTGATCTCTGTGACAAAAGCAGTAGCCCACCAAGCTATCTACATAAAATATTGTTGTGCATTATACTCATTTTTTGCAGAAGTCAACTCCCTGCACTACTTTATGATGAGCCAAACTGCCACTATACAAAACTCCAATCTCTCTCCTGCAGGAACAATTCATCACCAGTTATCTTGACATTTTAATTGATGCCTGAAAACTGCAAAAATAAAAAATAAACACAGCGCCCCCCACCCCTCTCTCCAAGCTCAGCACCAGTGGGGCTGCACCGGTCGCACCTCCCTAAAGCTGGACCTGACTGGTGAATCCCATTAGACAGTAAGACTTTATGCAAAGAGAGCTGGCACACTGTCATTTTTTTTTTTTTCAGTGCAATCCTCAAAACATTTTTGGAGTTAATGCGTGAGCTAATTTCTGGAATTTGCCTCATATGTGTTCACTGAGTTTCTCCTTACACCGAGGGCCACTGAAAAGCTACAGCAAAGGGCAGACATATCATAGCAGAACTGTGCCCAATTACCTGGGTTAGTTAACGGAGTCTAGATAGAAACAGCTCGAACACGCTCAATGGATTGCCCCATTCATTTCTGCTCCAAAGTAGTTTACTAACAGGTACAGGTGCCTAGGCACTTTTGTCTATTTGAGGGAGTGGGGTTGGGTTCAGACTCGGAGAATGTGCATCACTTTCCTCTCCTGTCCCAAGATTACTCTTAATTTTGTGTCACCCCAACCACTTCATGAGTCATTGCTGTTGTCTCCTTCCAGAAATTATTAATGTTTTCAATTCTATCTCTCGCCCTCGATGAGCATTGGTGCTGCTCTCCCTCGCCACGAATGTCACTTTTTCCACTTCCATGGTTACTGCTGTTTACTCACTTTCATGAACAGTTTTGCCGTTTGCATCCTTTTCACGAACGGCCCGATCTTTTTCCTCATGGTCATGTTACTGTTGATCCTACTTTCTTACTTATGGTCAACAGTCACTGTTCCGCTTTCCTGGATTAGGGTTGTAGTTTATCTCCTTTCCTGGGTCAGCGATCGGGAGTGTAGCTATCAATAGTGCAGCTGGAGCAGTGGCACCAGGGCCTATGACTACACCCCAATTAGTCGTTTTTATTTTACTACAAAACGAGGGGATTGGGGAAAAATATTGGTGCTTGCATTAGCGCCACCAATGGATTGCTCGCTCGACTTCCCACCAGGATTCATACTGCTGTTTCTACCCACCGACTGTCCAGATTCCTATCCACTTTCCTACCCCTCTCTCAAGTGAATGATGTTGCGACACTCTCTAGAGTCAGTCCGAAACCCCTATCCATACATAGTATTTAGAGTCAGTTCCTCTACTCCTTGCAGCCCATCTGGAGTGAATGACTTTCCACCTCCCTCCAAATCCCCAAATTCAGTATTAGTTCCGCTACTCCTTGCAGCCCATCTGGAGTGATGTGATGACTTTCCACCTCCCTCCAAATCTCCAAATGCAGTATTGCACCTCACCTGGACCCGAACGGCCGCTCCCCGCAACATCCCTCTGGTTCCTCATCGCCCGACTCTTTTAACTCCTCTGCCTTCTACTTTCTGAAACCCAGCTGCAGCGTTTATCAGACTGGAAATCCCCTGCTACCGGCTGTGTCCCTCATTGGCTGCCTCGCCCAGCAACGTCACACACAACAGAATGGGGAAGCCCCTGTCAAGACACGTGATTTTCAGAAAGTTCAAGTTGAACACTAAACAAGGAGCATTCGCGTCTCTAAATGCGCAAGAGCCGTGGTCATGTTAGGGTCAGGCAAGAGTCTACAATCAGGCGGACGACAGAGCCTAAAAAAGAAGCGTTTGCCTGACCAAAATATGGCAATCGCTTTGAAGCGAAAACCTAGTTTCATTTCGGTAGTCTAGTTCGATGTGTCGTCACTCAGAGGTGTGCCCGTCATATTTATTGGTTGTAGGTTCGAATCTTGGCATGTCGTTAAAACTCGTGCATCAAAAATGCGGGTGCAATCTGGCGGTTTGGGTGATCCCTTTAAGTTCTGTTGCAAATGAACACTGTTTTTGGTGGATGATACAAATTTGAAAGCTCGTTACTCCGATAAAAATGTAACTCGTGTACTCCGAAGTCCTTATGTAACGTAACTGGTCCTTTTGTAAAGAGCAACTTTGGGCAAGGTTCGCGCTATATAAAATCGTATTAAATAAATAAAAAGACAGAATCCTTTTTGACGTGAATACATGTGAGCAACACTCGTCAAATGCGGGGAGTTCACAGATACATGACAGTCAAGAAGTTGCTTCAGCAGTGTCTGGTCTGCTTTACAAAATTGACTGTTTTTTCAGTCACCTAACCGGATGCCATTCCTACGCCAAACAGGCAGTTAAATAACAAGCATTGGTAAATGCAACAGGTTTGCCTAAGTCATAAATGTAGTGTCTTGTGTGTAATAATGACAGACACTACTTAGGTTGAACATGGAGCTTTATTAGCTACCTCTTATCTCGTCCTGGTCCCTACTCTAACTGCCCCTTTCCTGTACTTGCTCCTCCTCTTCCTTCCACCCCCTAGCTCCACCCATGCCCAACTACTAGACTGCTCAACATCATTACATCTCCCTCTTTGTTAACAAAAGACAATAACTGACTTGATCAAAGTTCTTCGATTAGCCTCTTGGGCTTTTGAATGTTCCTTCTAGGACGGAGATTCACTCCAGAGTCTTCAGACGTGGCTTCAGTCTGACATTCCGGTCTCTGTACTGCATCCACTTGACCAGGCCTCTCTGACTCCCATTGGTCTGATGTTCCTACAAGAGCCTCTCTCATGGCAGGTGTGCATTTCTGGAAATGTGAGATGTGAGAAGTTGGCCTCACATATGGTGTCTCCAATTCTGGGGGCACCTCGTATCAGTCCAAACAATCCCTTATGGTGATGGTTGTAAGTCAACCTTATAGACAAACTATCCTAAGGGTATGTTATGTTATGTTATGTTACTTAGAATTTGTAAAGCGCACATACGCCCAAGAGCTTCTTGGCGCTGAAGAGAGATAAAAAAACATAACAAAAGAGATACCAGCAAGAGTCACTATTTCAAATAGGCCTGTGTAAAAAGGAAGGTCTTAAATGCCTTTCTAAAGGCAAGGAGGTCCTTACTCTGTCTAAGAGTCAAAGGTAGAGAATTCCACAAGGAAGCTGCTAGAAAGTGAAAACAGCTACCTCCCTGTCGCTTTTTCTTGAACCGGGGTACCTCAAGTAGATCTTTGTGGGCTGATCTAAGGCTACGTGAGGGGTGTATCTCCCTATCAATTGCCTGATGAACAGGGGGCCCTTACCTTGCAAAGCCTTGAAAATAAAGCATCCGGCTTTGAATGCGGCTCTCTGAGCCACAGGTAGCCAGTGCAAATTCTCTAGCCCTAATTTAATCGATTCCCATTTAGGTACCTTACAGATCAGTCTGGCAGCTTGATTCTGCAGGTATTGCAGTCTTCTAAGTTGACCTACAGGTAAGCCCAGGCAGAGACTGTTTGAGAAGTCGATGTGGGAAAGGACTAGGGCGGTGACTACCTGAATCAGGACAGAGTGGGTAAGGAGGTGTGCAATTTTTTTTATTTTCCTTAATTGAAAAAATCCAGAAGAAACTACTGTTCCAATCTGGGATTTTAAGGCAAGGTCCTCGTTGATGGTCACTCCCAAACTCTTTACTGTTTGAGATTTTTTAGGGGGGGAGACCCATATCATAAGGCCAGAAGTGTGGACTCCAGCTAATCTCACTCTTCCCAGGCAAGATCAATTCAGTTTTCCCCGGGTTTAATTTGAGGTGATTTAAAGACATCCAGCTCTGAATTAAGGTCATAGTTGCCTGAAAATTCTCTACAGCATTAGGTGAGTTTAGTACAAAAACTAACTGCAAGTCATCTGCATAGTTATATACAGTGACTTTGTGCTCTCTTAGGGAAAACAAAAGGTGCCGCAT
The DNA here is from genome assembly GCF_964263255.1 of Lissotriton vulgaris. Lineage (NCBI taxonomy): Eukaryota > Metazoa > Chordata > Amphibia > Caudata > Salamandridae > Lissotriton > Lissotriton vulgaris. The sequence continues at coordinate 716,560,284 of NC_141697.1, read as the reverse complement.
ATATAAATTAAATAGTAAAGGGGACAAGGAAGAGCCTTGAGGGACCCCACAAAAAGAATTGATTTTAGGAGCTGTAAAAGACCCTAGCCGAACAGACTGGGTGCGTTCAGATATGAAAGATTTCAGCCAGGCCAAGGAAGAATCTCTCAGGCCGGCCTGTTCAACACGGTTGACCAGTATGGAATAGTCAACCGTGTCGAATGCTGCAGACAGATCAAGAAGCACCAAAGCTTGATGTAAATTTTTGTCGGCGTTAGACCTCAAGGTGTTCTGAAAGACCAATATTACTGCCTCAATGGAATGACCAGGCCGAAAGCCTGCCTGGTTAGGGTAGCATGGACTAAGCAGCCTTAAAGGCTTAACTCAAGAGGTCGTGTTAAGCGAGCTGTTTTACCAATCACAATCCTGTAATATCAAATGAAAGGACACCACAAAAGTTATACATTATAAAAATATATGTATTTATTACTAGAATAATCCTCTATACTCTTTATGAGTGCAGAGGCACAAGCGTTTAAACAAAAGCACAGTTAAACATATAAAAGTTGCACAATTATGGATGAGGCCCAGGGGTCACGCAAACCATATATTAAGAAAGTGGTATAAGAGATACCAATCGAACAGTGGTTAGGCCTAGGGCCTAGGGAATCGCTGGGAGCAGTCGGGACTAGCAATGCTGAAGTCGGGAAAAGCCCGCAGGATTCGGGTGCAGCGCTTAAAGCACACACATGAACCAATGCAATGTCAATGGTGCGTAAAAGTTATAAAGTTACTGTTAAAGGAGACTTCCGCTTAACGTAGAAGGACGAAACTTTAGACACATACACTAGAGGTGTGTACCAGTGTAGGAACACTGGTGTTGCTGAATTACCTCACCCACAGGAAGCGGGTGCACAGGTGCGAAGTAGTGTTGGGTTTCGTCACGCAGGTTGATGGTGCTTGGAGCTGAAGATGCTTCAGGCGTCGAGAAGAGAAGTGTCCGGTGTGATCCAAGGGTGGATAGAAGATAAAGATGATCTGAAAGCAGAGGGGACAGAGTCTGGGTCACTCAGTAGTGACCAGGGTGGAACCAGGAAGGAACCAGGCAATGTCGGGCGCTTTCAGGTCGCTGTCGTGAAGCTTCTCTCAGCTGCCACGTGGACTCTGGGGCACCGAGGATGTCCAGGAGTGGATCACGAGCTGTCCCACGCAGGTTCTTGCTGTCGGCGGTGTCGGCTTCCGGATTGGAGCAAACAACCCTTGGCAAGCGCAACCCACGCAGGATTCGAAGATGGCTTAACACTCGGACCAGGAGGGTCAGAGCGGGTGCTCCTTTTCAGGGGAGCGAGTGCAAGTCTGGAGCAACCAGACTCAAGAGTCAGTTTTCAAAGTTCGTCAGCACAGGGGCCACAAGCCAACGGGCAAGTGACCGGGCCAACGCGTTGATCCAAAAGATGCAGAAGGGCCCCACGCAGCACTCGGTGAGTGTAGAGGGGTGAGCTTCAGTGCAAGAGAGGCTCAGGGCTGGGGCTTCTCAAACCTCAAAGCACAGCTTCGAGGGGGCCTCGGATGCTGCACGGTCAGCGCCTCTGTGTCTTTCCAAGATGGCGGGCCCCACGCTTCAGGTCGCCTCCACAGGTCTCAGCTCTGCAGGGACTGTGGATCGGGCTGTTAGAAGGTAGGCACGCTGGGTCTTGTTAAACTCTGTCGCTCGAGTTCCAGCGGGAACTGCAACAAAGCAAACGTCGAGGTGCTGGATGGTGCCTGTTTGCACAGGGTGGTCACCCCTTGACCACAAGGGAGATTCTTCAGTCTTCTACGTCGAGAAGGATGTCGAAGGGTCCAGAGTTTCATTTCATAAGTTTCAGTCAGGATAATCTGAATGCTTGGGCATTGCTCCCACTCTTATACCAATCTGGTGGGCTGGATTACCTGCTAGGTCACTCCTATGGGTGGGACCCAGGAAGGGGGTGGTTACACCCCTTTCCCTTTGTCCAGGGTCGCGCTGGGACTGGGGCTGGTGAGCCCCAGAACCGGTTTGACCGGATTATGCAAGGGGAAGCCTTGTGCTCCCCAGGCACTGTCTGGTTTCTTTCAAACCTCCCTGCTACAATCCACTATCTCCTGTCTGGGGTGGTGTAGTACTTCCCCGCGACAGGAAACCCTTTGTCCAGGCCTCCTCTGCCAAGTTTCGGTCAGCAGCAGGAGGTCAGACTTGTGTCGGTGGCAGCAGCATCCATTTTGTGATGCTGAGGCTCTGGTTAGGATTAACCGCGTTTTAGTAAAGTAACACGTCTTCTCCCTCTAGAAGGGTGGAATGCTATCCCCGTCGACAGGACTGTCGAGGGGATAGTATTCCAAATCGTATGACACCTTACACGACATGTTTTGATAAAGCCAAACCAAAGTTAGCACATAACCGCAATGGATTATAATTAGGGCTCCCGGTTTTATGGTATTTATTTTTTTGCCATTTCCGTCTGTATTTAACCATATTTATTTTTTGGGCATTTTTTCTGTATTTATCCACATTTATTTTTGCCGCAAACAAAAGACGCTGCTACAGCTAGTATTTTGCCGCATTTATTTAAATTGACAATGCACACCAGTGCAGCAGCAGGTGAGTCAGGAGAGTGCAACAAACTGAAAGCAAGACACACAAAGTGAACACAGACCCCTCAAGGAAGTTCTCTCACTATAGGAAATTCTGTACTCCAGGCCTATAGAAGTGCCTTCCCAGTGGGTTCTTGTGTTTGGAGTGACAGCCCCTTATTGAAGTATTATGCCTCTATTTGTACCCAGTATGTTTATGTAACATGCACACTTGTGACACTTTCCTCTTGTAACGTATCGTTTTCTACCTCATCTTGTATCTTGTTTACTGTTGTTACTTGCACAATTGTCACTTTTTCCTCATGTAACATAACGTTTGCTCTTGCAATATGCACACTTGTAATGTTCTCCTCATGTATCAGTTCTGTTCCTATTGTGAAGTGCTCTGACACCTTCGGGTAAAGTCTGCGCTATATAAAAACGCATTCATAAATAAATGCCTGGAGTGGTGTGGCTCACTGGTTAGAGGCGGCAGACCCGTAAGCAGAGAACGGCCCGGGACCAGGGTTCAATTCCCAACGCGGCAGGGTCGTGGACCAGGGTCAAAGTGGACTTGATAATTCTCGCCTCGGTGCCTACTCTAACCAGGGAACACACTCGGCAACTCTGGGCATTAAGCTTGCCTCATCTCTACAACGACCCCCCACAGATGCCGGGGATGCCTGGTTTCACCTTGGAGATACCCAGAAAGGGACCATCTTACAGGGAAAACCAGGACGGGTTCCCCAGCGGTCTTCAGCGCCAGGATACTCCATGGAGTCGCAGTGCGCTTTACAAGTACACCTACATTTACATTTACAGGGGGCCTAAACGTAACAATCTGGAAAGCCTGTGCCCCTCCTAGCACGCAGGCACACAAGCAGACCCTGGCAGAGGCGCACGCACACAAAAAGACCCTGGCCGGTGCACCTACTTCTTCACTTCTGGGCAATGGGGGCAATTTTATGAGCACCAGTTACGTTACAAAAAGACACACATATATAGTGATGGGGCAGTTAAGTGATATGCTCAGGATCCCAGGATGTTTAGCCGACTCCCTAACTCGGTTTCCCAGACCAGGAAACGTAAAACACCTCTTTCCGTGAATAAAACAACACCTTTTGAGGCAGAGGCCAGGGGGCACTGGACCTTATGCCATCTGCCGGGGCCCATTTATGACTCTGATGTCACCCGCAGGGAATGTGCGATTTGGTGGAAAGCCTGTGCCCCTCCTAGCACACACGCAGGCACACAAGCAGACCCGGCACACAAGCACACCTGGCACAGACACAAGCACACACGCACACACACAAACAGACCCTGCACGCACACAAGCAGACCCTGGCAGAGACACAAGCACACAGGCATGCACACAAGCAGACCCTGCACGCACACACACAAGCAGACACTGGCAGAGACACAAGCACACACGCACGCACACAAGCAGACCCTGCATGCTTGCACACAAGCAGACCCTGGCATAGACACAAGCACAGACGCACGCACACAAGCAGACCCTGCACGCACACAAGCAGACCCTGGCAGAGACACAAGCAAACATGCACGCACCACGCACAAAAGCAGACCCTGGCCGGTGCACCTACTTCTTCACTTCTGGGCAATGGGGGCCATTTTATGAGCACAAGTTACGTTACAAAAAGACACAGATATATAGTGATGGGGCAGTTAAGTGATATGCCCAGGATCCCAGGATGTTTAGCCGACGCCCGAACTCGGTTCCCCAGACCAGTAGAGAGGATTAAAAATACAAGGAAAATGAACACTGTGAACACCGAGGGTGCAATAGCCGGTGCTGCGTACGTGGGGTGGGGGAGGGACGGTGGGCTGGCGCAGGCTGACTTGGGCGACGTAAGTCCTGGATCCCTGGAAGGCATTTTCTAACGTTGTGGAGGCAAATATGAACAACAGGCAGGTGAGCCCCAAAATATAGGACAAATGTTACCAGGGCGGGCTGGAGGTATTAGCACGCCCACACTGTGATGCTTTGAAACACCCGGGATTGGCTCAGGGTCACTTGAAGACCCTGAGCCAATAGGTCCACAGTACGTCCAAGTACGTCACTGGAAGGAACTCCCAGCATCGGAGCAGGGCATGGCAACTCTGAACCAAAGCAGCAGCGTTGCAAAATGTCCTCGTTTACTCGTATTTTTCCGTTTCTACATATAAATACAGACAAAGGAAAAATACTTTCCCGTCTGTATTTATATGTAAAAATCCGTAAAAACGGAAAACCGGGAGCCCTAATTATAATGCACTTAAGAGTATATGGTATGGCATTATCCCGGAACAGCTCATGCTCGAGCACCATCTCACGTTAAACCACGCACTCTGCCTCCAGGATTGATAAGGCCTGCCATAGGAGTGACTTATAGGTTTATATGTGTCCAGATAAAGGTTTAGATATAGGTATACTATATCTAAGCAAGAGGTGATTACACCAACTTGCCCCAGCTGAGTGATCAGCCAGTTGTGTCAATTTAAGAACCAGCCAGGGGTGGCAAAAGCTATGCTGCAGCCCCTGGTAGGCCTTAGATGCACCTATGCCCTTGGCACCTATAGTGCACTATATAGGGGCTTACAAGGTGTCCAGTACCAGATTGGTTATGCACCTAGGGTGCATGGAGTCCATTTTAAGGAGAGAGCAGATAGCCTGGGGCCCTGATTAGCAGGGAACCAGGCCAACTAAGTCGAAAACCAGCTAAACACAAGGCAAGAAATCTGGGGTAACCATAGTCAGGTGTCCACCTTCCTACACAACCCCCCCCCCCAAACGAAAGGAGATAAGGCTATCCTTGACCAGGTAAGCCTATATTGCTTGAGTGGCCATATAAGGAGGTACCTGCACTAGCATGGTTACCCCCTGTCTCATGGTCCACTAAGCAATCCCTCACCCATGGGGTATTAGAGGGTCTCCACCATAGGGAATCACTACCTTGGGTGTGTTTTTGCAAAGTAAAAGGCTGGTGTTGATATGGAGTATTGAAGTGAGGCTCCACTAATTTAGTTCTCAGCTTCCTCCAATTATCTTCCACCATGTGTGCCTTTCTTTCTTCAACTGAGTTGCACTATGCTCTCAGGGTCAACCTCTGGCTACACAAAGCTGGATGCTGGGTCCCTTTGGTTGGCTTACTGGAGGGACAGTTCAGGTTTGGGCCCTTTGGGTCCCAGGTTTGGATGTGCCCAACATAATCCATCTGTGGGAGGTCCCTAACTACTTTTAAGGGGGATTCCTCAGGAGTTTTTAAAGTTTTCACCTGGCTAGGGCTGCTAGCTTCAGTGCCCCTAATCTGCTGATGGGGTTGCTTTATTTGACAGGGGGCCCTCTGGGGCTCACTGTCCTTCTTGTCCTCCGCAGCCCTGGGCTGACTAAGGCAAGGTAGAGAGGGGCAGGTTACCTGCTTCCGACTGTGTCCCACCTGAGAAGGGTCCACTGCCATCAGGGGCTCTGTCAGGCCAGGTCCAACAACCTCTGGGAGAGTTCCTTCATCAGGGGTAAGATCAGTTCCCAGAGAAGGCTGATCCTTTCCTAATGTCTCATCAGGGGTAAGATCAGTTCCCTGAGAAGGCTGCTCCTTTCCTAATGTCTGGTGAGGGGGAGATTTCTCTTCCTCCTCCATGCTCTCTGTTTGTGTGGAGTGATCCATCATTTCAGGTTTCAAAATACAGGAATCAGTTTGAGTTTGGGCTGTGGCCATCACAGCCCCACCAACCTTTTCAGGAGGAGACTCAGTTTGGGTATGGGCTGTTATCATGACAGCCCTACTAATCTTTTCAGGAAGGGAGTTAGCTAAAGATGGGGCTGAGAGTTGCTGTCATGCACGACTTCCCTACGACACTGTACCTTTAATTGCATCTACTATTTAAGAAGCCAAGACCTACAGAACGACGCTTTACGTTCTTGCGTCTAGCTCCTTCCGATTTGGGTTCCGTCCTGACTTCCGGTTGGTGAATTGGTTCCGTATACGCTGCTGGAGTGATTCCTGTCCTCTCGCCATAGTTTTGCGGGCTTCGGCTTCCATTGCTCCTTCAGTGGTATTTGTGGTTAGGTGAAGTCTCTCCACCTGACGTTCACTTGTGCGGCGGTTACAGTGTTTACTGTAATCGTTGTTATTTCCCCCTTCCTTGAGCCCCGCCCGGGATCTTCTCCGCCATCCGGCTGGGTTCAGCCTCTGTTCTCCTTTTCGTCCTCAGGTGCTCCGCCCGGCGGCCGGGCTTGGTCTCCGCCATCCGGCTGGGCTCACTTACAGTTCTTTTTAGATAGTTAGGTGCCTTTCTTCCCCTCCTATTTCCTCATGGTGTTTCGCCCGGCGGCCGGGATTATCTCCGCCATCCGGCTGGGCACTGCAATTTTGGTCATATCATCCCTCACTAGTTGCTGGATTCCCCTGTGCACGTCTTCATTTCACCCATTCCTTGGCCAGCTACATATGTATTCTGGGGTTCTTGCGTGGACCTGAGTGTGGTGCATATTTTAGGCGTCTCTACACAGAATCACGGTAACAGCGCTGTGCGCTGCTTTAAGATATATATATATTGATTTTGTGACTATTGTGGAAGACCTGAATGTATGTCCTGTTTAACAGATATTAATGCAACTTTCATTGGTGTTGGCTCCAGCTCATTACCATATCTACAGGAATATTGGATGTCTACCAGTATCCTCCTAGAACATACAGAGTGAGAGTTTACACGTTAGATACTTGCCACTCACCAGCGCAGGGTTAGAAGAAGTTATTTACCATTGTTTTTTGTCATCTTTGTAATAGCTCAAGACGAACACCTTATTATATCCTACTTATCAGTTCTGCAGTACGAGCAAACAAATGTAGTATGTAGCGGTCATATATGTAACATAGACATGGTGTATATTTATATTGTGTTTAGTAAAGATAGACTGTAATACTTATCTTCCTTTCCAGCCTACCTGTTGCCAAGTATCCACTCTGAGTTGCCACGCATCCACTCTGAAGACCACCATCAAGCTCTATTATTTCTCCCCCAACCTTTCCTTGTTTTGTCTCCCTGTTTTCCCCTGGCAAGCCTTTCGATACTCTAGTGTTTGATAGAGTCGGAAGGCCGTAGGGGAAGGCTGAGGATTACTCTTCGGATTCCTGACACTCCTGCGGAACCTGCTTGGAAATCATTCCAGAACGTAAAGCCCACGTGGTGTGTTCTGCCCGAGCGTCATGGATCTAGAAGCGGTCTCTCTATCGGATTTAGCAGGCATGTTAGGAAATTTGCAGGTTGAAACTCAGGCTTTGATTACTAGGGTAGATACTCTACAAAGACAACAAACTGCAGGGGCTGCGGGTGGAGGAACATCGGTTGTACAGGTCACTACACCTTCTTCCATTCCTCTAGCACCCCCTGAAAGGTATGCAGGGGACGCGGCGCGATGCGCCGCCTTCCTTAGTCAATGCCAATTACATTTTTCCTGTAAAGCTAATTGCTTTCCCTCTGATCAGGCAATGGTAGCCTTTGTAATATCATATCTCAGTGGTTCTGCTGCTTATTGGGCCATACCTTTAGTAGACAGAGACGACCCACTATTACATAGTTACACAGCATTCAGGAGGGAATTCCGTAAACTGTTTAATAGACACATGTATACCCATTCTTCTGATACTGAATTATTAAGCCTTAAACAGGGAAATCAAGATCTCGTTGCTTATATAACATCATTCCGCAGGCTGGTGGTTGAATCCAATTGGCCTGAAGAGAAACGCAGCACAATGTTCTACAGGGGTTTAAGAGACGATTTAAAAGATGCCCTCTCACAGATAGTTGACGTACCGACATCCTGTACAGATCTTATTGATTTGGTAGTTAAAATTGAACACCGAATACAAGAAAGGAAGAAAGAGAGAGGAAAACATGAACCCAGATATGTTCCTATTAAAGAGAAAAAGAGTACTTCAGAAAAACCAGCGATGATAGTGAGCCCATGCAGATAGGCATAGTAAGAGGACCCCTGACGCCCGAAGAAAGACAGAGAAGAAGAACGCTTAGGCTCTGTTTGTATTGTGGCAAGGCAGGTCACTTTCTAAAAGAGTGCCCTATTAAACCTACACAATCAAAGTATTCGGGAAACTAGGAAGCCTGGGATCTTGTGAGACGAGGATCCCAGGTAGGCCTGGCCTCACAGTCTGTTCCTCTGATTATACCACCACCCCCGCTAATCATCTATATGTGTCTGCATATCTGACTCAGGAAGAAAATGGACTACATGTGTTAGTAATGATAGATTCCGGGGCATCTGGGAACTATATGGATGTGGAGTGGGCAAAGGAAAATATGATACCCTGTACAAAAAGAGAGATAGCCAGTAATGTTACCACTATAGATGGCAGCTCTCTTATCTCTGGTCCTGTAACACATCGCACAATACCATTGCACATGACAATAGAACCCGATCACCAAGAAGACATAATGTTTGATTTAATCTGTTCTCCACAATTCCCGGTGCTCCTGGGTATTCCTTGGTTGAGGTCTCAGAATCCTAATATAAATTGGGAAACTTCTACTATAACTTTTCCCCCTGTTACTTGTTCACATCTAGTAGGGACAGCTATTGAAGAGGCACCCATCAGTATTGAAAGCAGTGAGATCAGCTCAGTCTTGCCATCTTGTTATCGCGATCTACAGTCGGTCTTTGATGCTAAAGAAGCAGAGATCCTACCTCCACATAGGGTCTATGACTGCCGTATTGATCTCGAGACAGGTGCAAGAATTCCATGCAGCAGAGTCACTCTCAGAAAAAGAGAATGTGTATTTACGAGAATATTTAGACATCATGCTTGAGAAAGGCTTTATCAAACCTTCCCGTTCCCCTGCTTCTTCTTCTCTGTTTTTTATTCCGAAGAGGGAAGGGGGTCTTCGTTGTTGCATTGACTACAGGAAGCTAAACGATGTCACTATAAAAAATCGTTATCCTCTGCCTCTTATCGCCTCCCTCCTTGACAGAATTCGCAATGCCCAATTTTTTACCAAGTTAGACTTGCGTGGGGCATATCATCTTGTGCGGGTCAAGAAGGGGGACGAGAGGACCGCCTTTTGTACCAAGTTTGGACTCTTTGAGTACCTTGTGATGCCCTTTGGGCTTTGTAATGCCCCTGCGGCGTTTCAGTTTTTCATAAACGAAGTGTTAAAAGACATGCTTGACATATATGTAATTGCATATATAGATGACCTGCTGATATTTTCCCCTTCTATGACGGAACATATACATCATGTACGCAACGTGTTGGAACGTTTACTGGAGAATCGCTTGTATTGCAAGTTAGAAAAGTGCACATTCCACACACAAGAAGTCCCCTTTTTGGGGTATGTTGTTTCTCCTTGGGGCCTCCGAATGGATTTCACCAAAGTGGATGCTGTTCTTGCATGGCCTGCTCCTCGCACTGTAAAAGAAATCCAAAGTTTTCTGGGTCTGGCCAATTTCTACAGACGGTTTATTCGTAATTTCTCGGCCCTGGTATCGCCCATTACGGCCTTGTTGAAGAAGGGGGTCCCTTTTACATGGTCCCTTGAGACCGATTGTTCTTTTCGGCTACTTAAAGAGGCCTTCACCAGTGCCCCCGTCTTGCGTCATCCGGATCCAACCCTGCCCTTTGTGGTGGAGGTAGACGCTTCCCAAGTGGCAGTGGGAGGGGTTCTGTCTCAGGCGGATTCGGTGTCAGGAGAGTGTCATCCAGTAGCCTATTACTCACATAAGTTCAACCCTGCTGAATATAACTACGCCGTGGGAGATAAGGAACTCCTAGCAATTAAAAAGGCATTTGAAGAGTGGAGGCAATACCTACTGGGTGCTAGATATCCTGCTGTAGTGTATACAGATCACCGTAACCTACAATATATCAAGTCAGCTAAAGCACTGTCCATGAGACAATTGCGTTGGTCCCAATTTTTCAGCGAGTACAACTTCACCGTTCAATACAGACCAGGGAAAAGAAACGGCAAGGCAGATGCCCTATCTCGATTGGGGTTTGAATACCCTACAGAATCAGTAGAACAGACCTTTATAATTCCCAGAGCAAATATCATAGGAGGTATACTGACTGAGGAGGATTTTGTGACTCAGGTTAAGAAAAGTCAGGCCTCAGTAGATATGCCGACTCTAGTGGGCTCACATGAGACCTCCACAAAAGAAGGATATGTTTGTGTACATGGGGGAGTGGTGTTGCCCTCTAGTGAGTTACAGGAACAGGTTATGAAGTGGTATCATACTCATCCTGTGGCAGGTCATCCAGGGATCAAGAAAACAACTAAGGCTGTGCGTGACCGTTTTTGGTGTCCTACTATGCTTAAAGACATAGAATCCTTTGTTAAGACATGTCATGTATGTGCTCAAACCAAGGTATCGCACCTCAATCCAGTGGGCTTACTCATGCCGTTAGCTTCCCATCCTGGCCCTTGGCATACAGTGTCTCTTGATTTTATAGTGGAGTTACCGCTCACTAAAATGAAGAACAATACCTTGTTAGTAGTGGTAGACTTATTCACGAAAATGGCTCATTTCGTGCCTTTGAGGGGGTTGCCCACAGCTGTTGAAATGGCATCTGTATTCATGCAACAGATAGTCCGACTCCATGGTTTCCCTTCTGTCCTGGTTTCTGATAGAGGTGCCCAATTTGTATCACGTTTCTGGAAGTGTTTATGTTCTTTGCTCCAGATAGATGTCCGATTATCCTCTAGTCACCACCCGCAGTCAGATGGACAGACGGAGAGGGTTAACCAGTGTTTTGAACAATACATACGGAATCAGGTGTTGCAATCCCTAATGGACTGGGATGAGCTAGTATGGTTAGCTGAGATCTCATACAACAACAGTCCACACTCCTCTATCAATACCACTCCATTTTTCTGTTCTTATGGTTACCACCCTAAGTTGTTGCCCTCCGGAATCTCTACAGATAGTCCAACCCCTGCAGCTACTGATAGGGTAGAGAGACTACAACAGGTACATAAGAATGCATTAGACAGTCTCGAGATGGCAAAGGTGAGATACACAGAAGGGGCGAATTTACACAGGAGGTTAGAACCTATTTCCACACCGGGAGATGAAGTGTGGCTCTCCACGAAATACATAGCTCTAGGTGGTCCACGCAAGTTCAACCCCAAATATATAGGCCCCTATAAGGTGGTAAAGATGATCAATCCTGTGGCCATGAAATTGGAACTTCCCCCTTCATTTAAGATCCACCCGGTATTCCATGTTTCACTGTTAAAGCTGGTTGAACCGGGAACTAGATTGCCTAAGAAACCTGCTCCTATAACCCTTCAGGACTCGGAAGAGTATGAGGTCGAGGCCATACTAGATTCCCGTAGAGTAGGGAAGAACCTTCAGTACTTGATTCATTGGAAGGGTTATGGAGTTGAAGAGCGCACATGGGAACCTGCTTCTAACATTCATGCACCTCGACTGGTACGTGTGTATCATCAGAAATATCCTGACAAGCCCAAACCCGGAGGGGTGCATTGTGGGGGGAGTGTGCTGTCATGCCCCGATTTCCCTACGACACTGTACCTTTAATTGTATCTACTATTTAAGAAGCCAAGACCTACAGAACGACGCTTTACGTTCTTGCGTCTAGCTCCTTCCGATTTGGGTTCCGTCCCGTCTTTGAATTGCCTGACTTCCGGTTTGTGAATTGGTTCCGTTTACGCTGCTGGAGTGATTCCTGTCCTCTCACCATAGTTTTTCGGGCTTCGGCTTCCATTGCTCCTTCAGTGGTATTTGTGGTTAGGTGAAGTCTCTCCACCTGACGTTCACTTGTGCGGCGGTTACAGTGTTTACTATAATCGTTGTTATTTCCCCCTTCCTTGAGCCCCGCCCGGCGGCCGGAATCTTCTCCGCCATCCGGCTGGGTTCAGCCTCTGTTCTCCTTTTCGTCCTCAGGTGCTCCGCCCGGCGGCTGGGCTTGGTCTCCGCCATCCGGCTGGGCTCACTTACAGTTCTTTATAGATAGTTAGGTGCCTTTCTTCCCCTCCTATTTCCTCCTGGTGTTTCGCCCGGTTTATCTCCGCCATCCGACTGGGCACTGCAATTTTGGTCATATCATCCCTCACTAGTTGCTGGATTCCCCTGTGCACATCTTCATTTTGTTACCTGTTGGTCACCTTTGGTTAGCTATAACAAGAACCGCTAAATGTAACCTAAAAAGTGTTGACCATACATCTATCTAAAACCTGTTTTTATTCTGTCTAGAAAAAAGTGGCTGCATATTCTAAAGTCCTGATGAAGACAAAAGATTTGTCGAAACGCGTTGACACAGCCCAAGTCTAACAAAAAAATTTTGGAGAAACAATTTTAAAACTAATTTTTTATTTTGTTTTTTTGTATTTTAATAATGTATTAGAAATGTCATTCCTAATCAATGTATCATTTGTCTGACTATACATCTCCTATCAGATTGATTTTTTAAAAAAAACAAATCGAAATTAAAATGTATTTTTGATATCATAACAGTCTGTTGATTTTTCTGGTTTTTATCATTTTTTGTGTGTTTATCATATGTTGTCATTAAGATGTGTTGCGATTAAGCCAGTTCCTTGTAGCTAAAGTCTGCCTGGGTATATACCTTTTCAAAAATTATTGTTTCCCTGACCCAGGAGCTAGATCCTTAACAGGGGGTCCCTGATACTTACCCAACACATCTTCATTTCACCCATTCCTTGGCCAGCTACATATGTATTCTGGGGTTCTTGCGTGGACCTGAGTGTGGGGCATATTTCAGGCGTCTCTATACAGAATCATGGTAACAGCGCTGTGCACTGCTTTAAGATATATATATTGATTTTGTGACTATTGTGGAAGACCTGAATGTATGTCCTATTTAAAAGAAATTAATGCAACATTCATTGGTGTTGGCTCCAGCTCATTACCATATCTACAGGAATATTGGATGTCTACCAGTATCCTTCTAGAACATACAGAGTGAGAGTTTATACGTTAGATACTTGACACTCACCAGCGCAGGGTTAGAAGAAGTTATTTACCATTGTTTTTTGTCATCTTTGTAATAGCTCAAGACGAACACCTTATTATATCCTACTTATCAGTTCTGCAGTACGAGCAAACAAATGTAGTATGTAGCGGTCATATATGTAACATAGACATGGTGTATATTTATATTGTGTTTAGTAAAGATAGACTGTAATACTTATCTTCCTTTCCAGCCTACCTGTTGCCAAGTATCCACTCTGAGTTGCCACGCATCCACTCTGAAGACCACCATCAAGCTCTATTATTTCTCCCCCAACCTTTCCTTGTTTTGTCTCCCTGTTTTCCCCTGGCAAGCCTTTCGATACTCTAGTGTTTGATAGAGTCGGAAGGCCGTAGGGGAAGGCTGAGGATTACTCTTCGGATTCCTGACACTCCTGCGGAACCTGCTTGGAAATCATTCCAGAACGTAAAGCCCACGTGGTGTGTTCTGCCCGAGCGTCATGGATCTAGAAGCGGTCTCTCTATCGGATTTAGCAGGCATGTTAGGAAATTTGCAGGTTGAAACTCAGGCTTTGATTACTAGGGTAGATACTCTACAAAGACAACAAACTGCAGGGGCTGCGGGTGGAGGAACATCGGTTGTACAGGTCACTACACCTTCTTCCATTCCTCTAGCACCCCCTGAAAGGTATGCAGGGGACGCGGCGCGATGCGCCGCCTTCCTTAGTCAATGCCAATTACATTTTTCCTGTAAAGCTAATTGCTTTCCCTCTGATCAGGCAATGGTAGCCTTTGTAATATCATATCTCAGTGGTTCTGCTGCTTATTGGGCCATACCTTTAGTAGACAGAGACGACCCACTATTACATAGTTACACAGCATTCAGGAGGGAATTCCGTAAACTGTTTAATAGACACATGTATACCCATTCTTCTGATACTGAATTATTAAGCCTTAAACAGGGAAATCAAGATCTCGTTGCTTATATAACATCATTCCGCAGGCTGGTGGTTGAATCCAATTGGCCTGAAGAGAAACGCAGCACAATGTTCTACAGGGGTTTAAGAGACGATTTAAAAGATGCCCTCTCACAGATAGTTGACGTACCGACATCCTGTACAGATCTTATTGATTTGGTAGTTAAAATTGAACACCGAATACAAGAAAGGAAGAAAGAGAGAGGAAAACATGAACCCAGATATGTTCCTATTAAAGAGAAAAAGAGTACTTCAGAAAAACCAGCGATGATAGTGAGCCCATGCAGATAGGCATAGTAAGAGGACCCCTGACGCCCGAAGAAAGACAGAGAAGAAGAACGCTTAGGCTCTGTTTGTATTGTGGCAAGGCAGGTCACTTTCTAAAAGAGTGCCCTATTAAACCTACACAATCAAAGTATTCGGGAAACTAGGAAGCCTGGGATCTTGTGAGACGAGGATCCCAGGTAGGCCTGGCCTCACAGTCTGTTCCTCTGATTATACCACCACCCCCGCTAATCATCTATATGTGTCTGCATATCTGACTCAGGAAGAAAATGGACTACATGTGTTAGTAATGATAGATTCCGGGGCATCTGGGAACTATATGGATGTGGAGTGGGCAAAGGAAAATATGATACCCTGTACAAAAAGAGAGATAGCCAGTAATGTTACCACTATAGATGGCAGCTCTCTTATCTCTGGTCCTGTAACACATCGCACAATACCATTGCACATGACAATAGAACCCGATCACCAAGAAGACATAATGTTTGATTTAATCTGTTCTCCACAATTCCCGGTGCTCCTGGGTATTCCTTGGTTGAGGTCTCAGAATCCTAATATAAATTGGGAAACTTCTACTATAACTTTTCCCCCTGTTACTTGTTCACATCTAGTAGGGACAGCTATTGAAGAGGCACCCATCAGTATTGAAAGCAGTGAGATCAGCTCAGTCTTGCCATCTTGTTATCGCGATCTACAGTCGGTCTTTGATGCTAAAGAAGCAGAGATCCTACCTCCACATAGGGTCTATGACTGCCGTATTGATCTCGAGACAGGTGCAAGAATTCCATGCAGCAGAGTCACTCTCAGAAAAAGAGAATGTGTATTTACGAGAATATTTAGACATCATGCTTGAGAAAGGCTTTATCAAACCTTCCCGTTCCCCTGCTTCTTCTTCTCTGTTTTTTATTCCGAAGAGGGAAGGGGGTCTTCGTTGTTGCATTGACTACAGGAAGCTAAACGATGTCACTATAAAAAATCGTTATCCTCTGCCTCTTATCGCCTCCCTCCTTGACAGAATTCGCAATGCCCAATTTTTTACCAAGTTAGACTTGCGTGGGGCATATCATCTTGTGCGGGTCAAGAAGGGGGACGAGAGGACCGCCTTTTGTACCAAGTTTGGACTCTTTGAGTACCTTGTGATGCCCTTTGGGCTTTGTAATGCCCCTGCGGCGTTTCAGTTTTTCATAAACGAAGTGTTAAAAGACATGCTTGACATATATGTAATTGCATATATAGATGACCTGCTGATATTTTCCCCTTCTATGACGGAACATATACATCATGTACGCAACGTGTTGGAACGTTTACTGGAGAATCGCTTGTATTGCAAGTTAGAAAAGTGCACATTCCACACACAAGAAGTCCCCTTTTTGGGGTATGTTGTTTCTCCTTGGGGCCTCCGAATGGATTTCACCAAAGTGGATGCTGTTCTTGCATGGCCTGCTCCTCGCACTGTAAAAGAAATCCAAAGTTTTCTGGGTCTGGCCAATTTCTACAGACGGTTTATTCGTAATTTCTCGGCCCTGGTATCGCCCATTACGGCCTTGTTGAAGAAGGGGGTCCCTTTTACATGGTCCCTTGAGACCGATTGTTCTTTTCGGCTACTTAAAGAGGCCTTCACCAGTGCCCCCGTCTTGCGTCATCCGGATCCAACCCTGCCCTTTGTGGTGGAGGTAGACGCTTCCCAAGTGGCAGTGGGAGGGGTTCTGTCTCAGGCGGATTCGGTGTCAGGAGAGTGTCATCCAGTAGCCTATTACTCACATAAGTTCAACCCTGCTGAATATAACTACGCCGTGGGAGATAAGGAACTCCTAGCAATTAAAAAGGCATTTGAAGAGTGGAGGCAATACCTACTGGGTGCTAGATATCCTGCTGTAGTGTATACAGATCACCGTAACCTACAATATATCAAGTCAGCTAAAGCACTGTCCATGAGACAATTGCGTTGGTCCCAATTTTTCAGCGAGTACAACTTCACCGTTCAATACAGACCAGGGAAAAGAAACGGCAAGGCAGATGCCCTATCTCGATTGGGGTTTGAATACCCTACAGAATCAGTAGAACAGACCTTTATAATTCCCAGAGCAAATATCATAGGAGGTATACTGACTGAGGAGGATTTTGTGACTCAGGTTAAGAAAAGTCAGGCCTCAGTAGATATGCCGACTCTAGTGGGCTCACATGAGACCTCCACAAAAGAAGGATATGTTTGTGTACATGGGGGAGTGGTGTTGCCCTCTAGTGAGTTACAGGAACAGGTTATGAAGTGGTATCATACTCATCCTGTGGCAGGTCATCCAGGGATCAAGAAAACAACTAAGGCTGTGCGTGACCGTTTTTGGTGTCCTACTATGCTTAAAGACATAGAATCCTTTGTTAAGACATGTCATGTATGTGCTCAAACCAAGGTATCGCACCTCAATCCAGTGGGCTTACTCATGCCGTTAGCTTCCCATCCTGGCCCTTGGCATACAGTGTCTCTTGATTTTATAGTGGAGTTACCGCTCACTAAAATGAAGAACAATACCTTGTTAGTAGTGGTAGACTTATTCACGAAAATGGCTCATTTCGTGCCTTTGAGGGGGTTGCCCACAGCTGTTGAAATGGCATCTGTATTCATGCAACAGATAGTCCGACTCCATGGTTTCCCTTCTGTCCTGGTTTCTGATAGAGGTGCCCAATTTGTATCACGTTTCTGGAAGTGTTTATGTTCTTTGCTCCAGATAGATGTCCGATTATCCTCTAGTCACCACCCGCAGTCAGATGGACAGACGGAGAGGGTTAACCAGTGTTTTGAACAATACATACGGAATCAGGTGTTGCAATCCCTAATGGACTGGGATGAGCTAGTATGGTTAGCTGAGATCTCATACAACAACAGTCCACACTCCTCTATCAATACCACTCCATTTTTCTGTTCTTATGGTTACCACCCTAAGTTGTTGCCCTCCGGAATCTCTACAGATAGTCCAACCCCTGCAGCTACTGATAGGGTAGAGAGACTACAACAGGTACATAAGAATGCATTAGACAGTCTCGAGATGGCAAAGGTGAGATACACAGAAGGGGCGAATTTACACAGGAGGTTAGAACCTATTTCCACACCGGGAGATGAAGTGTGGCTCTCCACGAAATACATAGCTCTAGGTGGTCCACGCAAGTTCAACCCCAAATATATAGGCCCCTATAAGGTGGTAAAGATGATCAATCCTGTGGCCATGAAATTGGAACTTCCCCCTTCATTTAAGATCCACCCGGTATTCCATGTTTCACTGTTAAAGCTGGTTGAACCGGGAACTAGATTGCCTAAGAAACCTGCTCCTATAACCCTTCAGGACTCGGAAGAGTATGAGGTCGAGGCCATACTAGATTCCCGTAGAGTAGGGAAGAACCTTCAGTACTTGATTCATTGGAAGGGTTATGGAGTTGAAGAGCGCACATGGGAACCTGCTTCTAACATTCATGCACCTCGACTGGTACGTGTGTATCATCAGAAATATCCTGACAAGCCCAA
The DNA here is from genome assembly GCF_964263255.1 of Lissotriton vulgaris. Lineage (NCBI taxonomy): Eukaryota > Metazoa > Chordata > Amphibia > Caudata > Salamandridae > Lissotriton > Lissotriton vulgaris. The sequence continues at coordinate 716,541,971 of NC_141697.1, read as the reverse complement.
ACCCGGAGGGGTGCATTGTGGGGGGAGTGTGCTGTCATGCCCCGATTTCCCTACGACACTGTACCTTTAATTGTATCTACTATTTAAGAAGCCAAGACCTACAGAACGACGCTTTACGTTCTTGCGTCTAGCTCCTTCCGATTTGGGTTCCGTCCCGTCTTTGAATTGCCTGACTTCCGGTTTGTGAATTGGTTCCGTTTACGCTGCTGGAGTGATTCCTGTCCTCTCACCATAGTTTTTCGGGCTTCGGCTTCCATTGCTCCTTCAGTGGTATTTGTGGTTAGGTGAAGTCTCTCCACCTGACGTTCACTTGTGCGGCGGTTACAGTGTTTACTATAATCGTTGTTATTTCCCCCTTCCTTGAGCCCCGCCCGGCGGCCGGAATCTTCTCCGCCATCCGGCTGGGTTCAGCCTCTGTTCTCCTTTTCGTCCTCAGGTGCTCCGCCCGGCGGCTGGGCTTGGTCTCCGCCATCCGGCTGGGCTCACTTACAGTTCTTTATAGATAGTTAGGTGCCTTTCTTCCCCTCCTATTTCCTCCTGGTGTTTCGCCCGGTTTATCTCCGCCATCCGACTGGGCACTGCAATTTTGGTCATATCATCCCTCACTAGTTGCTGGATTCCCCTGTGCACATCTTCATTTTGTTACCTGTTGGTCACCTTTGGTTAGCTATAACAAGAACCGCTAAATGTAACCTAAAAAGTGTTGACCATACATCTATCTAAAACCTGTTTTTATTCTGTCTAGAAAAAAGTGGCTGCATATTCTAAAGTCCTGATGAAGACAAAAGATTTGTCGAAACGCGTTGACACAGCCCAAGTCTAACAAAAAAATTTTGGAGAAACAATTTTAAAACTAATTTTTTATTTTGTTTTTTTGTATTTTAATAATGTATTAGAAATGTCATTCCTAATCAATGTATCATTTGTCTGACTATACATCTCCTATCAGATTGATTTTTTAAAAAAAACAAATCGAAATTAAAATGTATTTTTGATATCATAACAGTCTGTTGATTTTTCTGGTTTTTATCATTTTTTGTGTGTTTATCATATGTTGTCATTAAGATGTGTTGCGATTAAGCCAGTTCCTTGTAGCTAAAGTCTGCCTGGGTATATACCTTTTCAAAAATTATTGTTTCCCTGACCCAGGAGCTAGATCCTTAACAGGGGGTCCCTGATACTTACCCAACACATCTTCATTTCACCCATTCCTTGGCCAGCTACATATGTATTCTGGGGTTCTTGCGTGGACCTGAGTGTGGGGCATATTTCAGGCGTCTCTATACAGAATCATGGTAACAGCGCTGTGCACTGCTTTAAGATATATATATTGATTTTGTGACTATTGTGGAAGACCTGAATGTATGTCCTATTTAAAAGAAATTAATGCAACATTCATTGGTGTTGGCTCCAGCTCATTACCATATCTACAGGAATATTGGATGTCTACCAGTATCCTTCTAGAACATACAGAGTGAGAGTTTATACGTTAGATACTTGACACTCACCAGCGCAGGGTTAGAAGAAGTTATTTACCATTGTTTTTTGTCATCTTTGTAATAGCTCAAGACGAACACCTTATTATATCCTACTTATCAGTTCTGCAGTACGAGCAAACAAATGTGGTATGTAGCGGTCATATATGTAACATAGACATGGTGTATATTTATATTGTGTTTAGCAAAGATAGACTGTAATACTTATCTTCCTTTCCAGCCTACCTGTTGCCAAGTATCCACTCTGAGTTGCCACGCATCCACTCTGAAGACCACCATCAAGCTCTATTATTTCTCCCCCAACCTTTCCTTGTTTTGTCTCCCTGTTTTCCCCTGGCGAGCCTTTCGATACTCTAGTGTTTGATAGAGTCGGAAGGCCGTAGGGGAAGGCTGAGGATTACTCTTCGGATTCCTGACGCTCCTGCGGAACCTGCTTGGAAATCATTACAGTTGCTCAGCCCTACCAACCTTTTCAGGAAGGGCATCTTGGATTGGGGCTGTAGCCATCACAGCCCCACTAACCTTTCCATGGACATTTACCATTCTAGAATGGATTTCCTGTTAAACCTCAGCCCAGGCTGAGATTTCCAAATCATTTCCTAGTAGACAGTCCACAGGCAAGTTTGGTGACACTGCCACTCTCTTTGGGCCAATGACACCTCACCAGCTGAGACTTACTACTGCCATGGGATGATTGGTTTGTATTCCATCAATATTGGTCACCTGGTATGTGGCACCAGGTTTGAGTTGCCTTGAGGGGACTAGACATTCAGCCACCATGGTGATGCTAGCCCCTGTGTCTCTGAAGGCCTCAATTTTCAGACCATTGATGAGGGGCTCCTATCTGTACTTGCTCAAAGTGTTTGGGCAAGCAGTGAAGTTGGCAAACCCCATGCCATTATCACAAACAAGAGTAGCTAAGTTAGGGGACCTGGTTATGCCAGAATCCACCTGCACTCCAAAAGTAAACCCAGCCAAATTCTTGGGGGTTCTCCCACCACCTGGGGGACCACTGCTAACAGTGACAGGAGGTGTTGGAGCTGGTTTTGGAGGAATATTTTCTTTATTGCCATTCTTTGGACAACAGCTGTCTGATTTCCAATGGCCAGTCTGTTTACAGGCATGACAGTATGGCTTTTTCTGAGTAGATGAAGTGTCTTGGGACCCACACCCATCTTTGGAGTTTTGGGGCCCTTTGGAAGTCTTCTCTTTAGATTTATCCCCACCCTTATCTTGAGGTTTGGTAGACTCCTTCTTCTGGTCATTGCCCTGATTCTTAGGCCTAATCCTGGTTCTGACCCATTTGTCTGCCCTCTTACCCAATTCTTCTGGAGAGGTCAGATCTGAGTCCACCAGGTGCTGGTGTAAAAGCTGGTTCTGACAATTACTTAGGATCTGCTCCCTCATAATCAAATTATACAATCCTGTAAAGTCATGTACTTTGCTGCCATGTAGCCAACCTTCCAGATCCTTAGTAGCACAATCTACAAAATCAGTCCAGTCCTGTGTCTGTGTCTTCTGGGTATCTCTGAACCTTAACCTGTATTATTCAGTGGTTAGGCCAAACCCATCTATTAGAGCACCCTTCAGGACATTGACCACAAGGGAGATTCTTCAGTCTTCTACGTCGAGTAGGATGTCGAAGGGTCCAGAGTTTTGTTTCATAATTTTCAGTCGGGATAATCTGAATGCTTGGGCATTGCTCCCACTCTTATACCAATCTGGTGGGCTGGATTACCTGCTAGGTCCCTCCTATGGGTGGGACCCAGGAAGGGGGTGTGAGGTGCCGGGTTTTTAGGAACCCGGTGGTGCCAGGGGATCACACCCGAAGACCTCTGAGTTCTCCCTGTTCCGGACCACAGAAACCAAGAGTCTTCTAGGTGAAGTCAAAGATCGAGTTTTATTGGCTGCAACCAAGTAACATGTGTCCTAGAAGTACGACAGCACGGGCCGTAAGTTCTCAGGAGACTGTTCGTTTTTACAGAACCAGCCTTCTCCTTTTATACACAGTTTTACACTTCAGGCAAGAATTCTTGAGTTTATGATATGGTCATAGACATATTTACACAATAGAGCAAACCGCGAAGTCAACCCATATTTTAGATGTCCAGTTTGTGATAGATGACCCAGCCCAGCCCGGAATTACAATCAGATATCAATGAAAACCCCAATAAAACAGGGCACCTCCTTGTCATAAAACTGGCCATAAACAAGGAACATGGACAGGTGTATGTGTGCAGAAAACATGGTCTGTAGGTGGTGAATGGTTTATGGCGTGTTGTGCTTTGATGATATCTTACTCGGCCACTGGGCGAGGAGCTGCCCAAACAGGTTTGGCTGGAGGCGGTAGAGTCAGTTCGGCCAGGTCATGGGGAAGTCAGCTAAGGTGGACATGTCCTTTCAGATCAAGCTCAACCTTAATCAATTGACTTATATGAGGGCAAGGCATAAGATGGATGCCGTTCACAAAATGGAGTCCGAGGGTTTGGAACGGAAACCATGATTTAAGGGTGTTAGCATCGCCCAATCATGACGCAAATGCACAGGGATAATGTCCTAATCATTACCGGTCTGCCGATACCAAATTCGTCATGGTACGATGACATTTTGTGACACGAGTGTTGGACCTCGGTACCATATCACAGCAAGGTCCGGAATTCCAGAACCACAGTCCCTCCTTTTGCCCTCATATTTAGGCAATAACTCATGCTAATCTGAGTCCAAATCTGTATTGATGAATTCATGGAGATGTTGCTGTAGCATCATTCTGTTGTTCAATTCGTCCCTCGACACAGGCTTCCTTACACATGGAGTAGCACAAAGGCCACATATTGCAGGAGCGCACTGCACAAACAGGCAGAACATAAACAGAATGGCTAAGATCATCCCAATGAAGATCAGAGTTTTCGATCCCCAGGCAGATATCAGTTCCCAGAACCACCCGAGCAAGGACCAATCCCCTTTTTCCAATTGAAGGGAATCAGAGATTTTGTGTAATTTGGAGATGGCCTGGTACACTGTCGGAGCATTATCAGGGATGAAAATGCAGCAACTGGATTGGATCACTCTACATACACCACCACGGTTTGCGAGTATGACATCTAGGGCAATCCGATTTTGAAGGGTCATAAGTGGTTCGATTGAAGCTCGGCAGTCAGGTTACTAAGGGCACCGGCCGTCTCAGTCACGGCGGATTCAACTACCCTTGTTAACTGGCGAATGTTCCTGCTGTTCACCATAGGCCCCCAAAACGGCAGAAAACCCTTTGCGAAGTCCCCAAACTCTTGACCCGCAGTGTCGTCTTGACTCACGACACCCCTAACTGTCCTTGTCCGATGGTAATCTGCCCCGGCCGTGTAGGTGGGTGGCAGCAGAAACAAGAAAAAACATGTGCCCGAGAAGTCAGGGGGCAACCATGTGTATGCTTTGTCATGGCAGACGAAGTATGTACCCTTAGCCGCTAAGAATGGAGGGGAAGTTCGGGATGCGAACACATACGTTTCCGTGCACACGCTGTTCCCCAACTGTGCTTTGGGATCCCTACCAATACCTTGCAGACATAGGTGACCTCGGTGGGGTACTACCCAAACTAGGGAGGATTTCTTCGATTTCTGGCTCTTACTCAAAGAAATCCCATACCGAGTGCTGTTCCATCTACTGTACGGGGTAAACTCATCTTTGGGAATTGTCCAAGACGTGTCAATATCCCTGCTCATATTCCGTATTCCTGCCACTAGTGCCTTGTTGCTGACATTGCTCCCTATGGGACGCGGGGGATATGGTTCTATGGCAAACAGGAACATTGTCTGGAAAGCCCACAGAGAACCATAGTAACTGAATGGCAGGACGAAGTACGGGATGCCCCTATTGGCTGTGTGCGGCATAAGTCCACATATCCAACAGCTCGATGTGTTCATTACAGACTGGTGCTGGTGTAGGAGCTGGATGAATGAGTTATTTACAAATTCTAGTCTTCTGGCGGACTCGTGTTCAGGCAAAGGGTGAAAGGAGTGTGTGGGAACAGTAGAAGGAGGTGTGGGCTGAGTGTTATTTACAAGGGTAACTTGGAACGTGGATAGAGTAAAGCTAATCAAGAACATCGTTATGCTGCACAACAGTAGAATACATACTATCAAGAATCTCTTTTTGGCCATCACGGTGCATATTTGCTTTTTAAAGTTCGTGGGTCTGGCAGGTCTCTCTACCCTCGGGAACTCCATCCTCTGGTTGCTGCCCGCGGTGGGAGTTTGATTCTGCCAAGAAGTGCGCTCTGTCCAGTCCGGGGTAATTCCCTCAGACCGACCAGAACCGTTGACCTAGGCGTCCCCAGCTGCACTCCTCAGACTTCAACCGCGGCCCTAGCAGCAGAACCGGATGGCGGTTCGAAAATCAAAAATGAGCAAGTTCCCTGGGCGAGAGAGCTGTAAAATCAAAAATAGTTCTTAGGGGAAAGAGAGTTACATAAGTGCACTTTTTATTAGTCCCTTTTTCTCGACCTCAGATTATATTGTTGCTTCCCAGGTACGGTGTGGTCTTTAAACAATGTTTCAGGTTCTGTAGTGTCCAACTGCATTGACGGTGGCACAAATCCTTGCAAAATACGATCAGTCTCCTTTTCTGTACCAGTTCCTTTCAGTCGTGCATCGCTGAAGAGTGTAAAGTGAGGTACAGTTTCAGTCTCAGAGTCAGCAATTCCGTCCTGGACCCACCGGTCATATGGAAGGGGCAGTGGGACCCGTTTACAATGGGCGCCGTGCACCCAATGTTTTTTCCCGTGGACACGTACTGCAGAACGGGTAGATAGCAGGACCTGGAAAGGTCCGGTCCAACGAGGCTCCTCGTTCTTGGTTCGCCTGAAGTTCCGGACTAGGACCCAGGAGCCAGGTTCGAAGGCGTGGCCTGGATCATCAGACGCCGGTGGTGAGGAGCTGTGGACCTGTTGATGTAAAATATGCAGTTTAGTTGTCAATTCGTGTAAATGATCAAGCAGTACAGGGTGCTCTATCTCACCGAGCCTTCTGGGCCTCGGTACCCCCCATATATTTGCTGGGCGCCCGAACACGATCTTGTGGGGGCTAAGTCCCAGTCTAGAATGGACAATCATTCTGGTAGATAGGAGTGCTAAAGGCAAGGCGTCAGGCCATTTAAGACCTGTGCTGGCTTGGATCTTGGCTAGTTTGAGCTTTAGGGTACCGTTATAGCACTCTACTAGATCTGCTGATTGGGGGTGGTTTGCAGCGTGGAATTTCTGGTGGATGCCTAGACATTCGCACACTCTCTTCATCACCCGTCCCACGAATTCACTTCCATTATCACTCCAGACCATTCTAGGCATCCCAAACCTAGGGAAGAATTCCTTGACAAGGGCTTTGGCAGTTGACAAGGCAGTGTTGTCCTTGAGGGGGTACGCTTCCACCCACCTGGAGAAAGCGCAAACAACAACAAGCACGTATTTCAGATTGTTGCACCTCTCCATGTGGATGAAGTCGAGCTGCAAAATCTTGAACGGGTACTTTGGAGGCGCAAAATGACCCGCTGGAGTTGGTGTTCCCCTACCGGGATTGTACTTCAAACACACCATACAGTTCCTGACCAAATTCTCTGCGCATTTCGGGATACCACTATTCTGCCATACTGGGGCCAACAGTTTACAGATTCCTTTTACATTGATGTGCGCCATTCGATGGGCCATTGTCACCACTGCGAGCACATATGCGTCGGGTAACAGCCATCGTTGGTGCTCTGACAATTCGACCCAACAACCATTCGCATCCAATCTTCCCTTGCTTTCTCTCCATTCATTCACCTCTTCTCCGGTGGCATCAGCTTGTATGGACTTCACACTTTCTATAGTGTCCTCACACATACCCACATCGGGGATCCATCTAGCAGGACCTACAACATACATCCGACTCATTGTGTTCCTTGCAGTCTCTTTCGTGACCTCGTCGGCAAATGCATTCCCACGACCAACATCATCTTGAATCTTTCTATGTGCACTGCACTTTACAATCGCAACTTGTAGCGGCAAGGTCAGTGACTCGAGGAGCTCGTTAACTAGCTGACCATGTTGGATTTTTGCACCATGTGACGTCAGGAACCCGCGTTCACGCCACAATCGTCCGAAACTATGGGCTACGCCAAAGGCGTATTGGCTATCAGTATACACATTCACTCGCTTTCCTTTTGCCAACACACATGCTCTTGTAAGCGCTATTAGCTCTGCTGCTTGCGCGGAATTCTGGGGGGTGCGTGCGGTCTCTACAATAGTGTGCAATGTTGTTACAGCATATGCTGCAGTCGTATCACCATTTGGCAACTTGAAGCATGAACCATCAACCCATAGAGTATCATTACATTCAGGAAGGGGAGTGTCCTGCAAGTCGACTCTCCCTTTTGTCTCCTCTTCTGTCCTAAAGCAGCAATCGTGTTTTTCAACCTCATCTGTCTCTGCCGGAATAGGTAATAACGTGGCGGGGTTAAGTGTATCACACCTCTTTATGTGTATGTGGCTCGCTAATAGTGTCAGCTCATAGCTGGACAGTCGAGCGCTAGTTAAATGCTGCGTCTTCGTTCTGTTCAGTAAAATGTCTACTGCATGTGGGACCATAACGATCAGGGTATTATTCATGACTAACCCAGCAGACTGTCGAATACAGACAGCTGCTGCAGCAGTGGCCCTCAGGCAACTTGGTAATGCCTTAGCTACAGGATCTAGAGTCGCTGAGAAATACGCGCATGGGTGCTGTTTGTCCCCAAAGGATTGTGTCAAGACTGATAATGCGCAACCTTCCCTCTCATGGACATATAATGTAAAAGGCTTACTGTAGTCGGGGTTGCCCAACACAGGAGCCGAACACAATGCTTTGCGCAACTCATGGAAACTTGTCTGACAATCGTCAGACCAAGGCATAGGATTGGGTGTGTCTTTGCAGAGTAGTGCCAGCAAAGGTTTGGCCAATAGGGAGAAATTCGGTATCCATTGTCTACAGTACGATGTAATGCCCAAGAAAGCCCGAACTTCTCTCTGTGTCCTTGGGGCACTCAATCCTGCGATTACCTGTATTCTTTCTGGGGTCAGTCTCCTTCCCTCCTTCGATAAGATGTGACCTAGGTAGGTCACTTCTTGTCGGCAAAATTGTAATTTTGGAAGGGAGACTTTATGCTTCATGTCACATAAATGACGTAACAACAACAGTGTTGCATGCTGGCAAATTTCTTCAGTATCTGCAGCGGTCAGTAGATCGTCTACATACTGAATCAGAGTCGCACCATCAGATAGAACAATCGTATCGAGTTGTGTTTTCAGAGCCTGACTGAATATGGATGGACTCTCACAGTAGCCCTGAGGAGCGCGTTTGAAGCGGAAGCTTCGTCCTCCTAAATTGAAGCCAAAAATGTCTCTGCTCTCCTCGGCGATCGGGATGCTGAAGAAGGCGTTCTTCAGGTCAATCACCGAAAACCTAGTGGCTGAAGCTGGAACCATTGTCAATAAGGCAGTAATGTCGGGGACGACTGGGAACTGCGGTACAACGATCTTATTTACTTCTCTAAGATCAATCACGAATCTGTATACAGGAGGCTGTGAAGGATCAGTACGCTTTAAGACAGGCAAAATAGGACTGTTACAAATGTTGCCTGTTGTTTCCTCAATGACATCTTTCTCAATCAGATTGTAAATGATCGCTAACAACGCCTTTTCACATTCGCTAGAGATCTTGTATTGGGGGATACGTGGCAACCTAACATTGGCTTTCAACGTTATGACATACGGTGCTATCTCCAAACAACCTACATCATTAGAACCAGTAGCCCAAAGTATATCCGGGAGGGATGACAATTCAGTCGGAATATCTTCCTTTGACAAATACATTGGGGAAATCACTTTCTTACCAAGGGCGAGTTGTACTCCCGAAGGAGAACAGTACACAGTTGCGTATAATCTTTTTAACAAATCCAAACCTAACAAATTTTCGCCACAACCTGTTGTAAGGATGAGGGGTGCTTCTAATTCGCATGGGCCAACAGAAAGGGCCATAGGACTAGAGATCGGGTTTCTAACAGGGGCGCCAGAGAAACCTACTGAAACATTCATTTCGCCAGACAAAGGTGCGCCAGGAAGTTTTGAGTGCATAATCGAACTTTTCGTAGCACCAGTATCCAGCAGAAATGGCTCTGACACTCCTGATGTAATCACCTCGACATAAGGTCCATTCTGATCTACTGGAACTGAAACAACTCCCTCTCTTTGTCCATGGCTGTCCTAGCAATTATTACCCTCATTCTCGTTTTCTGCGTAATAGTCATCAGCATAGTACTGAGCTGATCTAGAAGACGCATTATTTTGTTGATCAAAGCTATTCATGGAATTCTGAGGCGGAAAGGAAGTGTTATTCTGGGGGAAATTTCCACGACCCCTACCCCTAGGAGCCTGTTGAACACCTCTACCTCGTGCACCAGAAGCTCCAGAGGCACCATTCAGACGTTGTGCCAGAGCTGGACAATTATTCTTGAAATGACCCTCTTCTTTGCAATAGGCACACTGATTCGGGCCGTATGGTAAACGCTGATGGGAAAACTCGTTTCCTTGCGCGTTTCTCGAATGCTGCTGTGGTCGTTGATAATTGGGCTGACTAGGTGTGCGAGGCGGATAGGCTTGCTGGAGAAGAGCTTTGGTCTTTAAATCTTTAGTCTTTTTGTCTGCCTTATCTAGCTCGTCCTTGCGTCTATTTTCGTAGTGCTGGGCTGTGGCTAAAATCTGTGCTGACGTGAAAACAGCCCAAGCACTCTCTGAATCTTTCAATTTATTACACAGTTCGGGAAGCAGATTATGTACGAACTTGTCTACGAACAATCTTTGGGCACCCTCGGTAGCCATATCCTGACCACTATGATCGACGAAAGTCTCTTCAAATCTCGTGAAAAAGTCAGACACATTCTCATCTTTCTTCTGCTTGCACGCAGATAACTTATCCCAATTGACACGTAACTCGGGCATTAGGGTCTTCATGTACGTGATAATTCTACCGGGAAGTTCGGCTACTAAAGGCTCTGGTTTAGAACCACCAACTTGTCTAGCATCTGTAGCAGCAATATTAGCCCAAGAGTCACCTAGTTCTTGATCATGATCTGTATGGCGGATCTTACTCCATAAAGGCTGTGGAACGACGTTCCCAAACAGCATGTCTACATCTGCTAAATTCATTATACATGAGCTGGCAGTCTGTGATAACTCCTTATAATACCCTGCGGGGTTTTTACGTGGATCAGGTAATGTCTGCTTGAGTGCTAGTGATAGAGCGCGCAGTTCACCCGGGTCACTAATTTCTTACACGCACTGGGCCCCGGCGTGCATTTAGTTTCAATCAGTGATTCTCGTGAACCGGGTGAGATCCTGGCACGCTCTTATGAGTAATTAAATGGTTCAGAATTACCTCTGCTTACCATGCACCTGACTTACCACAGGCACAAACTTTCGATGGACCTAGAGCTAAAAGGGAAAATAGTAGACAGGACCTTAAAACATTTCTTTACTTCCATATATTTTATCCACTTTCTGTAAAATGACCACAGACACCTGATGAAGTTTTGACTCTTTATATAAAGTTCAAAAGGAAGATGCCAAGACAATAAGTGATATGCAGAACACTATGTCAAACATTAATATCAGTCATCAAAAGGTAACTTTGCACAAAGAAAATCCCGACCATTAAGATATATGGGAAAAACTAGAGGTAGGATTTAGAACAGAACTAATCACTGCAACGTTAAACTAAGGCACGAGGTTTAAGGTTGGGACCTAAACATGTACTTAATCCTTAAACTGTTCTTTCTAAGTTCACTGCAATCAACTAAAGGAAAGGGAAAAACGGGAACATACTATTATTTATGATAACGTCAATGAGTTACTAAAGGAAGGGGGGAGAGAGAGAGAGAACAAACTAAATCAGCAATGGCAATAGAACAATATCACAGGTAATAGTGCTTTAATAGATCACACGAAAGAGAGAAGAGAGAGAGAAAACAAGATACAAAGAATACGCAAACCCACATACAATATTTACCTAATTCAGATCTGAGACCAACCCTGGCCACGGGTCAGTTGGGAAGACGGGGACAAGGACCCTCAGAAAGGCACACCAGAGTGCGAACAGGTACAACCCACGGACAGATCAGGACAGGATACCCCTCAGGTTCGGGTCAAAGGACTGGGCCTCCCAGGGAAACGACCAACACCCACAGCTTCGGACAGCAACGCCTGCGTTACCCCTTTCTGCAAGTAATCCGCCAGAAACCCCGATTGGATTGTCGAATCTCCCAGCAAAGTGCTTCGCCAGCACTTAGGAATTTCCACCCCTTAGGAGCTTTGTGGAAAATATGGACAAAGTGCTCCGCAGCACTTTCAGATTGGACACCTATTGAGATCGTAGGGTCAGTGACAGGTCTGCTACTCGGACAAGTCGGACAATTTTCCTAAGCTAAACTAGGGTAATTATACCATTTTGGGGTCCCTCAGACCACCCACTAATGTTGCAAGTGACAGTTTCCCATATTATGATTGGTCAGGAGAGGTGGTGCGGTCATTACCACCTCCTAGAGTTCGGCTTTCTCATCATCAATATTCAGTTTTGTACACCCGCCCCTTGGGTTCACGTTCCCAGGCATAGGAATACACAATACAATACAAGTGTACAGCATATAGCAACAGTGTATGGTAGTTCAAGGTGCAAGACTGCATCTTCGGGACGGGTTCCCAGGCGCATCGGGCTTCGGGAGCCAGCTGGCTGGTTTCAGCTTCTGCGCAGTTAGGAATTTCCCCAGTCACGTGACGGGGTTCTGAGGAGCCTCAGCATGGCGTTGCTCATGTATGCCCCAGCCCACAAAGACGCGGTACATGAAAAGTAAGCGAAAACAAATTAATATCACATCCAGAATGATCACACTGTATACCATGATGAAATTCTAAACATCCCTTATTTTATAATGACTATAGTGTTACTGTTTTAGTGCGAAAAGACAGATAGGCTGAAGCAGCAGCAATAGCAGAGAGCGTGGTGAGAGTCAAGCGGCCATATTAGCAACAATGCGCATGTGCACAGAACTCCCTCCAGAATGCGAGTGCGTCACATCACATGGGTATGACCGACGCATGCGCAGACTGAATTTCAGCGAAGCAGCCATTTTCCTTAGCGCAAGCTTCGTTACTATGGAAAAGACATACAGGCAAGCATCCGGGGACACCCGCGTGTTTGGAAAAACGTGTAATAAACGACAATAATGAATTTTAGTAATGTTATACATTTGGCGAGGTTCTTGCACGGGGCAAGGCGTTTCGCGTGCAAATCCTTGCTCCATCAATCCCCTCTTTGATGATATTTACTATCATCACTACATAATGGAAACAGATGCCAACTTTTTCTCATTCATCCACATCACTCATGTCAATTTCAATAAATTTATTATTCAGTTTTCTTTCAGCTTCTCTATGAGAGTGGTGATTTTTCGCCTTTTTATAGATGGAATTCTTCACCTCTTCTAATTCCAGTTCATCAATATTTCTTTTCACCCCTCTCTGATTTACTGTGTATTTCCTTTTGCACTTCTGACATTTGCAGCAGATAAAAATAATCAATATAATTACACCTATCACAATTATTGGCATCACTATTTTCCACAACAGGTTTCTACCTAGGTTAGCAAACCAACTACCTATAGAGGAGAGACCTCCAGTCAGTCTTGTCCAGGCACTGTCAACCTCCAATGGTTTGAGTTCCTTTTCCAAATTAGTTATGTTCTTCACATATTGTTTTAATTCGATACTTTTATCTGGAATGTAAGTGCAACAATGTTGCGCTTTCAGCATTCTACAGACTCCGCCCTCTTTTGCTAATAGGGTGTCAAGGGCAAGACGGTTTTGTAAAACCATTGATCTGATCGCAACCATTTCAGTATTGACCAGCAGGAATCCAGCAGCAGTGTCCGTTGATAACCGGTCCACTACTGTAGACAATTTGCAGATTCTATGGGTGTTCAGAACTACCCCCATTCCAGGTATCAGTGCACTGAAAATATCACCTATAACTTCACCTACACTTTCGCGCTTACTACGCACTAAGCCATTAGTTTCTTCGTCGCTTCCAGCTGCATTATTCACATGGTATATTTTCGGGAAAACAATGCCAAAGTAGCAGCTTCCATACCAGTGATCCGGCAATTTGAAATACGCCTTGTTCCCACATATATAATATATTCCGGGAAACACAGGTTCTGACCCATTTTTGAAACCCCAACCTCCAATTACCTTGTAATTATGTTCACACTCGCTGGAACCGATGAATTCATTGTTATAATACTCTGTCTTTTCCCTATGGATACAAAGTTTCCCTTTTCGTTCAAAATCCAGCAACAGGGCAGGATTAGCTTCGCCTTGCGAGGTGTTATCCATGTGTTCAGCCCACCTAGGGACTCTATCTTTCTCGTCATTTGCTTTCTTTTGAAACTTTTCTCTTCTTCTGTCTGCCATCTTTATGAACATCTTTTCCTGCTCTTGCAGAGAACAGGTCAGATTAGATTCTCTTGCTTCATTTAAATCTATATTACCTATAGTCAGAAAATATTCTCCCATATAACGGGTCACGTCACTTGTAGTATGTACACGGTTCAAGTGTTTTCTAACAGGAAGTTCAGAAAAAACTACGTCATCATTTGAATAATAATATTGCAAGGTGCTTCTATAGAACAAGCTAGCCAAAATACTACAGGAAATTCCATAGGTTAACGGTAGGTGATGATATGTCACACCTTCAGCCACTGAGGTAGGTAGCTTCATGCAGACATAGCAGTCTTCTATTTCCATAGCTTCTACGTAATGCACTAACAAGTTAGCAAAGACATTTAGATGTGTCCTGTTTCTCATTTTGTGAAAATGTAGTCCATCCTCATCTGGTGCTTCTAATTTAGGTCGTGTGTGTGTCAAGCCTACTAGTTTGTCGCGTCTTTCTAAGCTTCGTGGTGTTTCTGCAGTCGGGTCAGCCCCTACATCTACTGCCTCAGGTTCAGTAGGGGAAAGGTTTGGATTCTTATTTATCATAAACGGTAAGAAGATTGTTAGTCCTATCCATATAACTATTAGCACAGCTACGCTACATAAGCATACTTTACAGCAAGTTTTTAGACACCCACATCTGGATCTCCCAGAGACACTCGGATCAGACATTTTAGCTTACAGGTGGCTTTCGCTACCCCTCTTTGTTTCCTTGTACCAGAGGTTCACTTCCGGGCTCTCTCAAGGAGGGTCTTCGTCAGAGCTCCGATCAGCAATGGACTCGTCTTCACTGTTGCCACTGTGGTGTGGTTCGTCTATTTCTTCCAACACATAGTAAGTCCACTCAGGGCTTCGATACTGTTTGCTCTGTTTCTTTATTCTGTCGCTCTTTCTCAGCGATTTTCCTTGGGCTGTCCTTCTTTCACTTTGAGCCCTTTTTCGGTCTTTGTCGTTGTCTGCGGCTGTCTTTAGTCTGAGCCTCAGTCTTTTTACGTATCGAGGTGCACTTCTGCCTCCTTTCCTCCCAGTAGTTGAGGAAACTTGCCCTTCTTCGTGCACTCTTTTTACTTTTTGTTGTGGCACTTCTGTTTCCCTACCTGACTGGCTAGTTCCAGGTCTTTCATCTATCTCTTCTGCCTGGTCCCTAGTCTGACCCTGCTCAGATTCAAACCGCACTCTCTTTTTCTGTTTAGTTGATTTTATTTCAGATGTCTGAGCACATTGATCTATTTCTATCTGTTCCTGTTCATGCGCTTCGATCTCTTCGTTTTCTTCTGCATGAACGTCAGCTCTAATCACTATTTGTCCCTTTCCAGACTCCGGAGTTCCAGGAGGAGTCTCGATGCCTTGATCTGACCCTACTTGGCCTACTTCCTGATCAGGTGTGATGTGATTCTCGTGGACCTGATCTGCTTCGTCTATTTCTAGCTCACCTGGACTATCCCACTCACTGTCTAAGTAGGAATACTTCCTGGTTCGTATTGGATCATGAACCGGGTCGTCGGCGGGATACCATTCAACGTCTCGACTGGTGCTCGGCAGTTCGATGTCAGCTAGTTCTGGACTCTCCTCTTCGGAAGCCTCCTCAGCTGAGCTGCCTTCAGCTACAGTCGCGTCTTCTCCAGCTACCCGCTTCGTGTGGCTGGCGTGGATCCACTTCGGTACACCAGCACACTTTACAGCAGTGGTAGTGACGAGGATCACTTGTCGTGGCTTTCCCCACCTGGGTTTCAGGCAACTGCTCCGGGTGTGTTTCTTTAACGCCACCCAATCTCCTGGTCGCAAGTTGTGTGCTGGAGTCTTTGGCCACTCGTCTTCTGTCTCTCCAATCTGCTGAGAGAGAGAACGCACTTGGTCACCCAGCTGCTTGCAGTATTCTAGCACCATATCATCAGAAATGCTGAGCAGTTTGTGTCCGGGTACCCATGCCTGCCGCATCACTCTTCCCATCAACACTTCATGGGGACTCAGGCCAGTCTTTCGGTTCGGGATACTTCTCAAACTCATCAGCACAAGGGGTAAAGCCTCTATCCAGTTCATTTTTGTGGAATCACACATTTTTCCCAACCTGGACTTTAAGGTGCCGTTTATTTGTTCCACTACTCCAGAAGCCTCTGGATGGTAGGCACAATGTATTCTTTTCTTCATTTTGAACGCTTTACAGAGTTCTTCTAGCACATCGTTGGCAAAATGCCCACCTTGGTCCGTTTCGATAGTCTCTGGGATTCCATACCTAGGTATCAATTCCCTAAGCAATAGCTTAGCTGTGGTTAAGGCATCAATTTTCTTTGCTGGGTAGGCCTCCACCCACCTGGAGAACAGACAAACTATGACTAGGATATATCTATATCCCTTGCAATTTGGCATGGTTACAAAGTCTGCCTGCATTCTTACAAAGGGACCTACTGCCTTCCCAATGGTACTCTGTTTTACTACAGTCTTCTTTCCTGCATTAAATTGCTGACACACTAGGCACCTCTGGCAAAACCTTTCCGCCTGGTTCCTGAACCTTGAGTTACAGAACACCTGTTCAAACACTCGACACATAGCGTCTCTTCCCATATGTGTTGGTTCATGTATCATTCTGACCATAGGGTCCACCAAGCTATCAGGCAGTACAGGCACCCCAGCCGAATTTACCACCACACCATCCTCTCTCAACTCGCACTCATTTGCTGCCCACCTGCCTTTCTCTTGCCTGTCAGTAGCCTGTTGCAACTCCTTTAGTTCTTCCCACGTTGACACATTCTCAAACAACATAAGTTGGCAGCTGTTTCCACTCCACAATGCAATTTGGAGAGACATGTGATGTCGGGCACAAAACTGTGCCATTTGGTCAGCGTATCTATTACCGGCGGTCACATCATCATTTCCTGACCTGTGAGCCGCACACTAGACCACAGCCAATTCTTTGGGCAATTGGATGGCTTCCAGTAGGTCATGCACCACTTTTCCATTTCTGATAGGGGTGCCGGAGGAAGTCATGAATTCTCTTTGCAACCACAACTGGCCGAAGTCATGAACAACCCCGTAACAATACTGGCTGTCGGTGTATACAGTTATTCTTTTGTTCTTCCCCCTCTTACAGGCTCTAGTTAACGCGATGAGCTCTGCCACCTGTGCAGATTTCACCGCGCTTAGGTATGATGCCTCTATGGTCTTTGTCAATGTAACCACAGCATAGGCAGCACTCAGGCCCCCATTCTCATGTCTCAAACATGAGCCATCCACGAACATTGTCTCCTCCCCATCAAGCAATGCTATTTCACGAATATCTGGACGGGGCTTTGTACTGAACTCAGTCAGATCAACGCAATTATGGTCCCCTTCTTCTTCTGATTCTACATCCAGGGGGACAGGTAACAGTGTCGCTGGGTTTAGGACATTGCACCGGGAGATGGTGACGTTTTCAGCACCAATCAGGATTCTCTCATACTTAGTCAGCCGACTAGGTGTGAGGTACTGAGTCTTGGTTCTAGTTAGCAGGATTACAACAGAATGAGGAACATATACAGTGACATGATGTCCCATGACAATGTTCTCACTCTGTTCCAGGCTGACACAAGTAGCAGCAACTGCCTTCAGACACCCTGGTAATCCAGCAGCCACCGGATCTAGGGTGGCCGAAAAATAGGCCACTGGGCGTCTAACTAATCCGTGCTCCTGAGTCAGAACTGAAAGAGCACAATTTTCTCGGGTGTCACAGAACAGTTCAAAAGATTTAGAGTAGTCCGGCATACCTAATGCAGGAGCGGTACATAGGCAATTTCTCAATGTTACCCACGCATTCATGCTTTCACTGTCCCAGCTGACGGGGTCTTCTACTCCTTTCTTGGTCATGTTTATCAGGGGCCTGGCCAGTGCAGCAAATCCTACAATCCATTGTCTACAGTAACCCACAACTCCTAGAAACATTCTCACTTCTTTCTGAGTTTTGGGCAGTTCCATTGCTCTAATTATTTTTATTCTTTCAGTAGTTACTTTCCTGATTCCTTTTTCTATCTGGTGCCCCAGATACTTCACTGAGTTTTTACAAAACTGCAATTTGTCAGGCGACACTTTATGTCCTCCCTTTCCTAGGTGATTCAGCAAGGCAATGGTGTCAGTGACACAGTCAGTTTGGGTTTTAGATGCCACTAACAGGTCATCTATGTACTGCACCAGGACAGACTCTCTTGGTAGCACTAGGGATTCAAGGCACTTTTTCAGTATCTGGTTGAAAATCGAGGGACTCTCGGTGTACCCCTGAGGGACACGATTCCAGACATAGATATGGCTGTCGAATTCAAAACTGAAAAGGAATTTGCTTTCTGGATGCAATGGGATGGAAAAGAATGCGTGGCACAGATCAATGACAGTGAACCATTCTGCATTCCAGGGAATCTGGTAGAGAATGACTGCAGGGTTTGGTACAATAGGACAGCAAGGTACGACAATTTGGTTTACCTTGCGCAGATCTTGCACTACCCTGTACTTTCCACTAGGCTTTTTGATCCCAATGATAGGCGAGTTACAGGGGCTGCTCATCACTTCTTCTATGATTTCGGCTTCGAGCAGCCGGGTAATTTCAGTCGCCACTCCTGCTTTCACTTCTGCACTCATCTTATACTGTCTGGTTTTGGGGTATATAGCATTCGTTTTTATGGCTATTTTAACTGGGTCCACATTTGCCATCAGGCCTACATCTTTTCCTGTGAAATCCCACACTTCTGGTACCACTCTTAATTGGAGCTCTTCAGGTAAATCTTCAATTGTCAAAGTCTTTATATCAGCATCTTGTCTAACTAACATCAGTTTGTATAGGCCATCTTCATCGGGGGTCTGAATTTCGACACCATTTGGTGTGCAATAGATGGTACAACGCATCTTGCACAACAAATCACGTCCTAGCAGGTTTACAGGACTGGAATCACAGACCACAAATCTGTGCATTTCCTTGAAATTCCCTATAGAAATTTCCATGGGTTCAGTTACTGGAGTACTTATTATTTGATTTGAGACTCCCACTACTTGGATTGCTTCTCCCGAGAGGGGTAGGTTAGGAACATCCACTGTTCTCACAGTGGATCTGGTAGCACCAGTGTCCAACAGAAAGGTGACATCTTTTCCTTCAACCTTTCCTTCAATGTATGGTCCAGTCTGGTCTACCGGTAAGGAGGCGCCAAGCACACACTCCTCATCCTCCCCTCTCAGGCCCCGTCAATCTTGACCTTCACAAAGGAATGTATCATTTAGCAAATACTGTGGAATGACTGCGTTTCTTTCACTCTCGACTTCCCATACTTCCGCCCTTTCATTCTGCTGACCCTGATTCTTAAAATTCTGTCTAGGAGCGCGAGGCACTGGGGGTAGCTTTACCTGTTGCTGGTTCTTTCTCGTCCCCTCTTTCGGCACCTGTGGATTTAAACCATTTACAGGGGCATTACCGGCCTGCAGGTGTGGACACTCGTCTCTCCAATGCCCTATCTGGCCGCACCCATGGCACGGGAATTTCTTCATGGCTTCTTCTCTACTCATTTTAGTGCGGGGCTTCCCTCCTCCCCCAGCAGTGGCATTCTGAGCATTATTATCAGAAGTTAATCTACTTAACTGCTTTTCTTGCTGTTCGGCTAATTTCACCTGTGCCCACATAACTTTTTCTTTGAGGGCCTTCCTTTTGTTTTCGATTTCATCTTCACAATATTTTGCATATTTCAGGACAGCATCTATTGGTTCTCCCTGCCAACTGATTTTATTGTCCCTAATCCATTGGGAAATTTCAGGCCTTAATCCTAGTACAAACCTGTAACTGAAATGTGTCATGTCTTTCAGGTCCACATTGTCGATACCGCTGTATGTTTTAAACACTTGCAGCAACCTTTCATAGTAGGAGTGAACAGTTTCATCACGTTCTTGGGTGGTTCTATCTATTCGGGTCCAGTCTGTTTCTTTTGCGGGAACCTTTTTCTTGAGGTATTGTATGACTTGATCATATTTCCTCATTACTTCAGGTGCAGGCGCACCTGTTTTCTCATCTCTGGGAAATTCCTCACCGGGCCAATCAATTTCAATTTTACAGTCGGTCCACAGATCTACAGGGACCACAATGTCGAAAAACCCATCCAAGTCTTTCAGCAGACATTTCTGAACTTTTATGAAGCGCTCTACCTGCCTGTACCAATCAACAGGCTTCTCCCGTAATTTCGGGAAGTCATTTGTAAATGACACAATATCCTGTCGGGACCAAGGGACATGGACATATTTTCCTCCCGGGACCTCCCTCATGGGGCACAATTTTTCGGCTGGTGTTACTTCCTTTAATAAGAGTTCCGAAGTCACTGACCCAGCCCTGCTGCTTTCCTTTTTCTTTGCCCACCTCGTTCTCCACTTCCCCACCTCGCCCCACTTCTGCAGGAGTTTCAACAATTCTTTGACTTGGATCTGTTTTCCCATTACATTCAGGCTTTCTAAATCTTTGTCTGAAAAATCCACTCGGTAAGGTTTCTGAAGGATTTTGGAGCGACTAACATCTATTCCCATTTCTTCTGCTGTATCCATTATCCTTTCATGGAGCGACCTAGCGTTCCGGGTCAGATATTTACTGATAAACAGCAATTCTTCTTCGTTATACGAGCTTAGGCGCTCAACTCCTACGTTTCCAGCCATCATTTCTTCTATTTCTATTCTCAATTTATATATTTCCAATGTTTTAGGTTGGGGAGTGGCCTCCTTCTCTAGCTCCTTTGTCCATCTATCTAGTTCTTCAGGGGAAACTAAAGTAGCACTCCTAATTCCCGTTGCACTTTCAATTCCCACCTCCTTTGGTCTGGGCTGACTTCTAGTCCCTATTATACTGGCCCTTGATTCCCTTATGGGCAGATCCATCAAACTCCCCGATTCACACTCACTCTCTTGATCTTCATCTATGAATATCTCCTTTTTCGACGTCAAAATGCTAGAAGTAGGCAGCATCGAGGGGAAAACAGGAGGCTGGGGACCGGTCATGTCACTTTTATACAGAGGAATAGCTGGACCAATGGTTACTGGAATAGTCAAGGAATCAGGATGGGGCTGCATTTGGGTAATGGTTCGAATTAATTCATCTCGCTGTTTAGTCAGGACCTCTCTCTCTTTTTCTCCCAATACCTTTCCAGTAGATTTGTCATGCAATACCTGGGGTACTAGGGACGGATAAATATTCGGAGCGGTCGGAGTGACCAGCCGCGGAGGATCTTCTCCGAACGGCTGATAATTCGGAACTGTAGGTCTGGGTCTGCAAAACCCGTCCTTTTCACTGGTTTTACTGTCTGTCCCGGTTCCCTCCGTATCACTATCCCTCCTACATCTGGGATACTTGGCAAAGGGATTTCGAGAGGGCACAGGTTCTGAGTCTGCATCATAGGGAGGTGAATTTTTCATTAGTAAATCTTCCAAGTGGTCATCATCCAAGTCCCCCATAGGAGCTAGGTGATGAGTCTTTTCTTTGCATTTTCCTTTCCTTTCCTCAACCACCCCCATCATCGGGAACAGCCCTTCAGTTATCATAGACTGCCTCCACTGTTTCATTTTCTGCTCTTTAGTTGGCGTTGGAAGCTTAGGATACCATTTACTTACTCCCTTATCCATCCTGGGTTTATCTCGCTCTGCAGCTTCAATCTCCCATTCCTCCAGAGCTTCGTACTGGGTCAACCTAGGTCTAGGGTGCAATTCATTCATGCGGGTCCTTAGGTTAAACAGGATCCGACCATTAAAAGTACCTTCAACAGGGAATGCTAGAACTCCGTCATCTACTGTATATTTTGCCCAATTTTCTAACCAAACACAAGTATGATACCCTTTATCAAACATCATGAAAGAAGCAGGGGTATTTGGTGGGGGAATGAGCACACCCTCCCTCGTTCTAATGGGCCTGTCGGTTTTAAAAAAATTCTTTATTTTCTCAGAAAAAGACAATTTCCTCTTTATTCCGTACATCATGTGTGGTCTACCTCGCATAAGCTGATCCTTATAAAATCCTTGGTACTTTGGATTTGGTATAAAATCTGGATACCACATATAATCTTCGGGACTCTCTTCGAACTTGGCTTGATTAATTTTGTTTACCTTTGTGCTTCCAATGGTAGCGCGACTTCTATCTCTCACTACCCAATCAGGTTTAGCGAATACAAAACTCTTAGCCAATGGGTGCGCGGCCTTTTCGCGAGACAGAGTCTCACTCTGCGGCACTCACCCCTCCTTCACAAATTCGGCTTCACTACACGCCCGCTGTCTTGACCAATACCAGCGCGGCACGGAGTGACGTCAGAGCAGCTCTCCGGCTGACTCCCTCCTTTACAAGGTAACGGAAACTTTTAACTTTTCCTAAAGTGCGATTGAAAAACTTAGTTACCAACACACAACGTCTGCCACTATGTCTGAGTGTTCTAAAAAGATAGAAAGACTTCCTCTCACTGCAAGTAAACCACTTCTGTCTACTTCTCATTCACTCCGGGTAGACTTCTTTGCCTATCCTCACACTCGAGTAATATAGAACCCGTTATTCTTCCGACTCATCCACTGTCGTCAGGGATATGTACTGAGCCGGGATTTCACCAGTGAACTATTTTACTTACCAGACAAGCCTCGGAGACCCTACTACTCCTTCCGTATGCGACCCTTACTAGGTGATATCGCAATGAAAGTTTTATACCGGACTCGTAGCTATCAATTATTCAGATATAACAAAGATCCTAATTAGTGCTTCCAGTTATTCATTTAACCCTGCACTAATGTTTCAGACCCTAGTGACTTCAACAGCTAACCGGATTCTACTCACCGTTAGCTAAAATACTTCCCCGGGGATTCGGACTACACTGAACATTCACAAACAATTCTGTGTTAATTCAACATTTATAGCAGCAATGTAAAATCATATACATTTACATATAAAAATTTTAAAACATTTCAAAAAATTTCAAACAATATAGTAGAAAATCAGCAGCACATTATTTTTTTTTCACGGTTTGTTTCTTAACTTTCCCTGTCTACCTAATCTAACTAGTCCAAACCATCCTCTGGCTGCCAGAAAATTACTGATAGAGCGCGCAGTTCACCCGGGTCACTAATTTCTTACACGCACTGGGCCCCGGCGTGCATTTAGTTTCAATCAGTGATTCTCGTGAACCGGGTGAGATCCTGGCACGCTCTTATGAGTAATTAAATGGTTCAGAATTACCTCTGCTTACCATGCACCTGACTTACCACAGGCACAAACTTTCGATGGACCTAGAGCTAAAAGGGAAAATAGTAGACAGGACCTTAAAACATTTCTTTACTTCCATATATTTTATCCACTTTCTGTAAAATGACCACAGACACCTGATGAAGTTTTGACTCTTTATATAAAGTTCAAAAGGAAGATGCCAAGACAATAAGTGATATGCAGAACACTATGTCAAACATTAATATCAGTCATCAAAAGGTAACTTTGCACAAAGAAAATCCCGACCATTAAGATATATGGGAAAAACTAGAGGTAGGATTTAGAACAGAACTAATCACTGCAACGTTAAACTAAGGCACGAGGTTTAAGGTTGGGACCTAAACATGTACTTAATCCTTAAACTGTTCTTTCTAAGTTCACTGCAATCAACTAAAGGAAAGGGAAAAACGGGAACATACTATTATTTATGATAACGTCAATGAGTTACTAAAGGAAGGGGGGAGAGAGAGAGAGAACAAACTAAATCAGCAATGGCAATAGAACAATATCACAGGTAATAGTGCTTTAATAGATCACACGAAAGAGAGAAGAGAGAGAGAAAACAAGATACAAAGAATACGCAAACCCACATACAATATTTACCTAATTCAGATCTGAGACCAACCCTGGCCACGGGTCAGTTGGGAAGACGGGGACAAGGACCCTCAGAAAGGCACACCAGAGTGCGAACAGGTACAACCCACGGACAGATCAGGACAGGATACCCCTCAGGTTCGGGTCAAAGGACTGGGCCTCCCAGGGAAACGACCAACACCCACAGCTTCGGACAGCAACGCCTGCGTTACCCCTTTCTGCAAGTAATCCGCCAGAAACCCCGATTGGATTGTCGAATCTCCCAGCAAAGTGCTTCGCCAGCACTTAGGAATTTCCACCCCTTAGGAGCTTTGTGGAAAATATGGACAAAGTGCTCCGCAGCACTTTCAGATTGGACACCTATTGAGATCGTAGGGTCAGTGACAGGTCTGCTACTCGGACAAGTCGGACAATTTTCCTAAGCTAAACTAGGGTAATTATACCATTTTGGGGTCCCTCAGACCACCCACTAATGTTGCAAGTGACAGTTTCCCATATTATGATTGGTCAGGAGAGGTGGTGCGGTCATTACCACCTCCTAGAGTTCGGCTTTCTCATCATCAATATTCAGTTTTGTACACCCGCCCCTTGGGTTCACGTTCCCAGGCATAGGAATACACAATACAATACAAGTGTACAGCATATAGCAACAGTGTATGGTAGTTCAAGGTGCAAGACTGCATCTTCGGGACGGGTTCCCAGGCGCATCGGGCTTCGGGAGCCAGCTGGCTGGTTTCAGCTTCTGCGCAGTTAGGAATTTCCCCAGTCACGTGACGGGGTTCTGAGGAGCCTCAGCATGGCGTTGCTCATGTATGCCCCAGCCCACAAAGACGCGGTACATGAAAAGTAAGCGAAAACAAATTAATATCACATCCAGAATGATCACACTGTATACCATGATGAAATTCTAAACATCCCTTATTTTATAATGACTATAGTGTTACTGTTTTAGTGCGAAAAGACAGATAGGCTGAAGCAGCAGCAATAGCAGAGAGCGTGGTGAGAGTCAAGCGGCCATATTAGCAACAATGCGCATGTGCACAGAACTCCCTCCAGAATGCGAGTGCGTCACATCACATGGGTATGACCGACGCATGCGCAGACTGAATTTCAGCGAAGCAGCCATTTTCCTTAGCGCAAGCTTCGTTACTATGGAAAAGACATACAGGCAAGCATCCGGGGACACCCGCGTGTTTGGAAAAACGTGTAATAAACGACAATAATGAATTTTAGTAATGTTATACATTTGGCGAGGTTCTTGCACGGGGCAAGGCGTTTCGCGTGCAAATCCTTGCTCCATCACTAGCACTTCAGATCTTTTCCAGGGGACATGTACCCATAAACGCTGGAAATGCGGTGGAACAGGTGGATGTGCATTCGCATCACCTTCCCTCCAAACTGGAGGAACTTCTCTCATGGGGTACTGTCGTGCCTTTTTCCTACCTGACACATCCTCCTCATACAGAGATCTAGACACATTCCCCTTACTCCTATAGGATAATAACAGATCTATTGCTTTTTCAACATCGGCACCTACAATCATGCCTTCATAGAATTTGAAACGCATACGAAATAATTCCTGCATTTTGCGTTTGGGATCATTTGTTTCCAAATCTTCGCAAAGATATACACACATCTCTTCGAATACGTATCTCTGAGTGGGTGCATCCCATTGTCGGAAGACTTCCATAACAGACTGAACATCATATCTAACAGTGTCAGTAACCCATTTGCGTGCTAACTCATTTAGTACTTCTCTTTCCTCATAATCAGGCAGTTGACTACGCAACTGTCTACGTCCTGTTTTAGGGGTCGTTTTAGGCGACCCAAAGAAAGGTGAGAACAGACCAGTGACAGTACTTGCCACTCTCTGTCGAACGGAAGGAGAAGCTTGCGGAGAGGCAGATGCGCCAGAAAAGACAGGCTGATGTAAAGAGGAAGTCGAAGCAACAGCAGAAGAAGTCGAGGCAGTGGCAGAAGTAGTATCAGGATAAATAGTTAATTAATTAATTAATTGTGTGCTTATATAGCGCAGGAATCACTCCCGAAGGGGTACCTCCGTGCTTCAACCGCTGCGAAACCCTTCCTGGCTTCCCTGAGAGATGGTCCCTTAATGGGTATCTCCAGGGTGAGACCAGGCATCCCCGGCGGTCTGGTGGGGCCGTTAGTGAAGATGAGGCAAGCTAGTGCCCAGAGTTGCCGAGTGTGATCGCTGATCAGAGTGGGCACCGAGGCGAGAGAATTATCGAGTCCGCTGACCCTGGTCCAGAAACCTGCCGCGTCGGGAATCGAACCCTGGTCCCGGGCCGTCCTCTGCTCTCGGGTCTGCCGCCTCTAACCAGTGAGCCACACTACTTCACAGTTGGAGCAGTAGTTGGAGCAGTAGGCAAGGTTGTAGAAGAAGTAGACGGAGTATGTAGCAAAGGCGGCGGCCCTTGAGAAGGCTGTGCCGGAGAAGTAGGAACCAGCTGAAGAGCAGCTGGTGCTTGTGCAAGAGCTGCTTTTCGTGTGCCAGGGCGCGGTATAACGAAACGCTTTGGGGGTCCAACAATGCTCGATGTATATGGGGGTGGTGAGTTCAATAAATGGGACACTAATGGATCTTTCTCGGATGTTCCCTTTGAATCTTGTCCTTCATGGGGCAACATCGGGTAACATTTATCTACTGCTAGTTTCTTGCTTCTGAGCATTTGTTCATTTTCCTGCCCTTCCTCATTATCCCTGTATGCGATGGCGGCTTGCACCATCGACATACCTCTTTTATTCTTCTTAGCTAATTTTATTTCTTTCTGTTTGGCTTCTTTGCGCCATAAGCGAAAAGAGTCAAACATCGCCGGCCGGGCTTTCTTCTTAAACAGTTTGACCTCGAGGTTATCTAAGACTTCTGTATCGAAGCTACCATATTGGGGCCATTTTAAAACACCATCCTTTCTGGTGTATTTTATCCATACCTCATTATATGTGATAGGGCCTACTCCGTGCTTGATATATAACTCATATGTTGGAGTTCCAATCGGAGGAACCGGACACGAATCCTCTAATCGGGAGTCCTTACTACAACCAAGACAAAACAAGTTTCCAAGTCTGCTAAGACCAGGCCTCTTTGCTCACTAGTCTAGCTTCAAACTTCAAGGGATTATCTAACTATGATATTTTCGTGAATACACAAATCCCTCGGTTTTGGCGCTTGCAAGTTCCAAACAAAGTGTACCTCAAGGATACCAAAGACTAAGAACAAACTAAGGACTAGGAGACGCTCCACTTATACTTAACTGAAGTATTGAAGATCGGTGACGTCACTAGAAGACTCGTCTATCGTTTCGCTCTACCAAGGATCACTGGGTCCAAAACAGGGCTATAGTCAGGGCAGCAGTCCTTCGTAGCCGTCGGGACGCGGGGAACCTCGGAGCAAAGACCTTCGGAACCACGTCGACATACAGGGGTCGCTGAAGTGGCTGGCCGTCCTCTGGAATTTTCACACGAAGCTCCTCACGAACATCTGGCTTGGACCGTCACCGCTTGATACCGCCCCGAGTTGGGCGCCAACTGAGGTGCCGGGTTTTTAGGAACCCGGTGGTGCCAGGGGATCACACCCGAAGACCTCTGAGTTCTCCCTGTTCCGGACCACAGAAACCAAGAGTCTTCTAGGTGAAGTCAAAGATCAAGTTTTATTGGCTGCAACCAAGTAACATGTGTCCTAGAAGTACGACAGCACGGGCCGTAAGTTCTCAGGAGACTGTTCGTTTTTACAGAACCAGCCTTCTCCTTTTATACACAGTTTTACACTTCAGGCAAGAATTCTTGAGTTTATGATATGGTCATAGACATATTTACACAATAGAGCAAAACGCGAAGTCATGACGGCGAACCCATATTTTAGATGTCCAGTTTGTGATAGATGACCCAGCCCAGCCCGGAATTACAATCAGATATCAATGAAAACCCCAATAAAACAGGGCACCTCCTTGTCATAAAACTGGCCATAAACAAGGAACATGGACAGGTGTATGTGTGCAGAAAACATGGCCTGTAGGTGGTGAATGGTTTATGGCGTGTTGTGCTTTGATGATATCTTACTCGGCCACTGGGCGAGGAGCTGCCCAAACAGGTTTGGCTGGAGGCGGTAGAGTCAGTTCGGCCAGGTCATGGGGAAGTCAGCTAAGGTGGACGTGTCCTTTCAGATCAAGCTCGACCTTAATCAATTGACTTATATGAGGGCAAGGCATAAGATGGATGCCGTTCACAAAATGGAGTCCGAGGGTTTGGAACGGAAACCATGATTTTAGGGTGTTAGCATCGCTCAATCATGACGCAAATGCACAGGGATAATGTCCTAATCATTACCGGTCTGCCGATACCAAATTCGTCATGGTACGATGACATTTTGTGACACGAGTGTTGGACCTCGGTACCATATCACAGCAAGGTCCGGAATTCCAGAACCACAGGTGGTTACACCCCTTTCCCTTTGTCCAGGGTCGCGCTGGGACTGGGGCTGGTGAGCCCCGTAACCGGTTTGACCGGATTATGCAAGGGGAAGCCTTGTGCTCCCCAGGCACTGTCTGGTTTCTTTCAAACCTCCCTGCTACAATCCACTATCTCCTGTCTGGGGTGGTGTAGTACCTCCCCGCGACAGGAAACCCTTTGTCCAGGCCTCCTCTGCCAAGTTTCGGTCAACAGCAGGAGGTCAGACTTGTGTCGGTGGCAGCAGCATCCATTTTGTGATGCTGAGGCTCTGGTTAGGATTAACCATGTTTTAGTAAAGTAAAATGTCTTCTCCCTCTAGAAGGGTGGAATGCTATCCCCATCAACAGGACTGTCGAGGGGATAGTATTCCAAATCGTATGTCACCTTACACGACATGTTTTGATAAAGCCAAACCAAAGTTAGCACATAACCGCGATGGATTATAATGCACTTAAGAGTATATGGTATGACATTATCCCGGAACAGCTTAGGGTGTTGTTCCCGACAGCTGCAGACAGGCTCAGCTCATGCTCGAGCACCATCCCACGTTAAACCACGCACTCTGCCTCCAGGATTTATAAGGCCTGCCATAGGAGTGACTTATAGGTTTATATGTGTCCAGATATAGGTTTAGATATAGGTATACTATATCTAAGCAAGAGGTGATTACACCAACCTGCCCCAGCTGAGTGATCAGCCAGTTGTGTCAATTTAAGAACCAGCCAGGGGTGTCAAAAGCCATGCTGCAGCCCCTGGTAGGCCTTGGATGCACCTATGCCCTTGGCACCTATAGTGCACTATATAGGGGCTGACAAGGTGTCCAGTACCAGATTGATTATGCACCTAGGGTGCATGGAGTCCATTTTAAGGAGAGAGCAGATAGCCTGGGGCCCTGATTAGCAGGGAACCAGGACAACTAAGTCAAAAACCAGCTAAACACAAGGCAAAAAATCTGGGGTAACCATAGTCAGGTGTCCACCTTCCTACATGAGACATTTCTTGTAATCCGTCTTTTCGCTGACTCTGCAGTAATCATTGTACCTTTCTGCTGAGTGATTACCAAAGGCTCATCTTTGAATTTACAGTCCGTTTTCTTTAGTTGGTCTTGTTTAACCACCACACAGTCTCCTTCATGAAAAGATGGAGATTTGGCTCTTCTCCTAGTACCCGCTTAGGCGTTCATTTTACTTTTGCCAGTGTGATCTGCCAGCACCACCTCTTGATGGACACGGGCTGGAGACACAGGTCGCAGCGCTCCTTCCCATTTTTTTTTTTAACTTCATTTTTATTGCATCACCAATATAAATGTACAGACAATATACTTAGCATTAACAACACATCATGTACAAGGCTTAGTTAGATCCAGTCGATCGCCGGCAGGGGGTTTCACCTCGAGCTTGGCGCGGGTGACCTCAACCCTGCCCATTTCTTGTGCCTCCTTACAGTGTGCGACCGCTTCATCAAGCAAATAACCCTGGGACGCTTTCGTGTTTTTCTCCCCTCCCCCTCCCCAAATTTCGGTACCCCAATTCCCCTTCAAAACAGCCTCCTACCCACCCACCCCCCGTGGTCGCTCTGCGCTGGGTTAACAGTGTAAAAGTGTCTGGTGTGTTGCAGGAGGAAGTAAACTTTCGCTAAGGTGTGTTCTCCTGTGTAGTGTTAGGGTCCGCTCCATCTGGTTCACTCTCGCCATCCTGCCCCTCATCGTCCACATCCCGGAGTGCCTGCACCATCACCTCCCATGCCGTCGCCCTCTCCAGCGCCTTCTCATCATTCAACCTCCAGGCCAACTGGTATCGTAGGGTACTTTCACACGCGGCCCATCTCAGACATTCTCCATACCATCTTTTATACGTGGGCCCCACTCTGGACTTCCAGTTTCTCGTGATCTCCCGCTTGGCCAGGATGAGCCCCAAATCTATAAATTTACTAGTCATCTTAGTCCTAGGTGTATGCGGGAACCAATGTAGGACGCCAACCGCTTTAGTAAACTGGATATCCCTGTCTGTCGCTGCGTTAAGGGCCCGCCCAACTTCCTGCCAATAATCTCCCAAGGAGGGGCAATCCCACAGCATATGGCACAAATCCGCCCCAGCTGTGTTACATCTGGGGCAAGCAGCGTCAGTCGCCCCAAAATACTGTTGGATTTTCCCAGGGGTGAGGTATGCCCTGTGAATTACATAAAAGTGAATCAATTGGAACCTAGCGTTCCTCGAGCTCTTCCTTGCCCGTCTTAGCAACTGGCTCCAGGTCGTGTCTGGTATCTCCACTTGGAGGTCCAGCTCCCACTTGGCCTTCAGGGCTGCCAAAGGTTGCAAGACCTCCCGCTGCATCCTGGAGTAGAGGCACGTGACAGCCTTAAAGGTACCCGCCGCCATCATGGCGTACTGGCAGGCCATCGAGGTGCCCGGTTCCTGCAGCCCTTCCCCCCAGTGGGCTCGCATAGCGCCCGTGACTGCTGCGTGCAGCAAGTAATCGCCCCTCGGAAGGTCAAATCGCTCCTGCAGGTCCTGAAACGGCAGCAACACCCCATCTTCGTAGAGGTCACCCAGCATTAGTATTCCCGCCTCCTCCCATCCCAGCAAGCGCGACCAGTCACCCCCATGTGGGAGGGCGGTGACCATCCCCAGCGGAATTTCGGGGGCATACATAAGGCGGACATCCGCCCGCTTACGGGCCCGGTCCCAGGAAAGCCGGAACGTCTGCTCCTCGACCGTCAGATCTCCCACCCGGAGTTTCTGGTGCAGCGTAATATATGCCAGAACGTGTCGCGGGGTGCCTTCTACTCTCGCGTCCTCGGGGCCTCTATACACTCTCGCCACCTCCTGAGTAAAGGTCTGCAGCTGCGCAGCTAGGTAGTACCCTTCAAAATCTGGCACTGCCATACCTCCTTCATCTTTGGGACGCAACAGCGTGTCGAGCGCTATGCGCCTCCTACCCGTGCCCCACAAGAACGCTATGACCAGTGACCTCAGGCGTTTGAAAACCGAGCTCGGTACCCACACCGGTAGTGTCCTAAAATAATACAAAAGCCTGGGCAGGGCTATCATTTTAAGCAGGGAAATTCTACCAGCCAGGGAGAGCGGCAGGGTTGCCCAGAAGTCCATGGACCCCCGCAGGGCGTTAATACAGCGAGTGATGTTACCATCCAGCAGGTCGGACGGGGCGTGGTAAACATAGACCCCCAAATAATGCAGACAGCGCGGCTCCCATCGGAGTCCCTGAGCAGTGAGTGGGCACGGTTCTTCCGGCCTCAGGGGAAACAGACAGGATTTAGGCCAGTTGACCCTCAGGCCCGACAACCTACCGAACTGTCCCAGTAGCTGCCGCGCCCCCTGAAGCTCGGGGCCCGCGTCGGCCAAAAACATCAGCAAGTCATCCGCGTACAGGGAGATAAAGTGCGGTCTCCCCCTGAATGACAAACCTGCGTAGTGGCGGCCCAGTCTGGCTTCCGCAGCGAAGGGTTCCATCGCCAACGCAAATAGGAGCGGGGATAGGGAACAGCCCTGTCTAGTGCCACGCCTAATCGGGTATTGACTCGAGATCAGTGTGCCCACTCGGACCCTCGCTACCGCCTCGGTGTAGAGGACCTTGGTCCATTTTATATATCCGTCCCCCAGCCCGAAGCGACGCATCACCTCATACAAGTATCCCCATTCAAGACTGTCAAATGCCTTCTCAATATCAATGGAAAGGACAAATGGGGAGACGGCGTCCGGCCAGTCCGCACCCATCAGTCTCGTGAGTCTACGAATGTTATGGGTGGTGTTGCGTGTCGGTATGAAACCGCACTGGTCACCGTGAACCAGGCCTGTCATGTGTACCAGCAGTCTGTTGGCCAGAATTTTACTGAGGATCTTGTAGTCCGTCGTCAACATAGACAACGGACGATACGAGGACAGCGCCGCACTCTCTCTGCCCGGCTTCAAGAGCGGGATCATGAGGGCCTCGCACATGGAGCCCGGGAGTCGGCCCCTCTCCTGCGCCTCGTTGTATACCTCGCGCAGCCGTGGTGCCAGGTACTCTAGGTATTTGCCATAAAATTCGATCGGCAGTCCGTCAAGGCCCGGGGTCTTATTTCTAGCCATCTGTTTTATAGCACAACCTATTTCTCCAAGAGAGATGGGCCGACCTAGCTCTTCTGCCTCCGAGTCCTCCACTCGCGGCAACTGTAATCCGTCCAAGAACTCCTCAAGCTCCTCTGCCCCTCCTGTTCCACCACTCTCATAGAGCCCTTCATAATAAGCACGAAACTTGTTCAGGATCCCGGGTTGAGTGTGGCAGGGCTCCTCCCCTGGCTCCTGGATCCCCATGATCGGCACTCCCCCCCGGATTGGGTTAGCAAGCCAAGCCAACATTGACCCCGCCTTATCACCTTCCGCATGCGCCCTTGTCATGTACGCTTTGTGGTCGAAACTACGCAGCCGCTCCAGCTCTACCGCCAGCCCCTCCCGTGCCCCGCTAAGCCCCTCCTGCAGTTCAGGGTGATTCGGGCGCCTCTTCTCTAGTTCCCTCAGCCGTGTCTCAGCCTTATCTAAGTCATCCAACAGAGTCTTCCGAGCCCCTGCCGCGTGTCCAATACAGTGTCCCCGCACCACCACCTTGAACGCATCCCATTCAACCGCCCTCGTGGAGGCCGAGCCACTGTTCTCCTCAAAATACCTCTCCATGCGCTCACTCAGGGCCTCCCTGAACAACAAATCGTCCAGGGTATCAGGTTGCAGGCGCCATGTTGGCACGCAGTTAACAGTCACCATCCATTCCAGAGACATCAACAAGGGGTTGTGGTCCGATATCGTCCTGGCCAAGTATTCCGCCCCTCCCACCGCGGGAAGCACACATGCCGAACAAAGAAACGCATCTAGCCGCACATGCAAATCATGCAGGTGTGAGTGAAAGGAATAATCCCTAGCGGTGGGGTGCAACGCCCTCCATGCATCCGTGAGGGCCCAGCTCTCCTGCCATTCCAACCTACGCTTAGCGACCCTATGTACTGGGGACGCGCGCAGCGGGGGATGGGACCTATCTAGTAACACATCCTCAACCGAGTTGAAGTCCCCCCCCCAAGAGGACCGGCCCTGCCAGGTAACCCGCCAATTTGCCCGAGATGGTAGACAAGAAGGCGGGCAGGTCTACATTAGGAGCATACACATTACAGAGAGATATCACCCTGCCTCTTAGCTTCCCCTCCACCGCCACATATCTGCCCTCAGGGTCCACCAATGACTTTGAGACCTGGAAGGGGACCCCCGCCCGTATCCAAATTAGTGCCCCCCTTGCAAAAGCCGAAAATGTCGTGTAGAATAGCTGCCCCCTCCAGCGCCTTTGCAGAGCCGCCCCTTCCTGCTTATTAAGATGTGTCTCCTGCAGGAACGCTATATGAACCCCCCTACGCTTGAGGTACGCCTGGACTTTATGTCTGCGCGCCATGGACTGCATACCCCGCACATTCCAGGTCACACATTTCAAAGCCCCAGTGCTAGCCATCCCCCCCTACACAACCGGACCATACAGCAAAGAACAATGTCCGCACAAGTCCCGCGACCTCGGGCCCACCCACCCACCCTCTCCAAACAGGAAGCTGAACCCCACCAACAACAACTGCCCCCCGAGCAACCCCAACTGCTCGCAACTCCCACCCCCCCAGGACAGGCCCCCCCGCAACTGGAAGTACCCCCATCCAAACCAACACTCCCGACCACCCCTCAAGGAGAGGTGGTAATGCTCGCAGTCCCCACTGCGATGACCTTAGGGGCCAGTAAGGCGCGGCTCAATGCGATAGAACCTCAAAACAAATCAGCCCCGCGCGCTCCACCCCGCAATCCCCTCATTACAGCTCCCCAAAACCTCAATCAATAATGTTCCACTGCTGTGGGCCCAGTGCCCCGGTGTCCAACCAACGAGCTCACTCCACCAGTTCAGTTCAACACGCCTCTAATATCTCCTCCGAAGTCTGCGGCGTCACAATAGGGCCCCGGGCTCCACCAAATTCCAATTGTCCTGTCTCCGAGCCCGTGCCCGGGTCCTCTAATTCCGTGCCCTTCCCGGACCGAGTCCTGGCGGTCCTAGATAAGTCCACTACCGCCTGTAGTGCCGCCTGCCTTTCCGCCTCCGTCTGCGACACCGATGGTTTCCCGGTTCTCTTGCGGTTCCTCCTGATCCGTTGGGACTGCCTGACCGGCTTCGCCACCTTGGCCTCCTCCTCCCTGGCCTTGGCACCGTCCGTTCCCGCTTTATAAGTGTCCCACCAGTCCCAAGCGTCCGCGGAAGTTGTGAAGAATAGTGTTTTCTCATCCACCACCACTCTTAGCTTGGCAGGGAACAACAGGGAGTACTTGATGCCTTCCTGGCGGAGCTCCCGCTTGAGGGACAGGAAGTTTGCCCGGAGCTGCTGCGTCTCAAACGTGTAGTCCGGGAACATGGTGACTCTATTGTTCTCCACTTGAAAGGGCCCTGCTTCTCTCGCCCTCTGTAAGAGCCAATCTCTGTCCCGATAATGGAGCAACTTGAACACCACCGGGCGAGGAGGAAGGCCCAAGGCTGGCGGGCGCGCTGGAACTCTATGTGCCCATTCCAGGGAGAAGAAGGGGGACAGACCTTCCGGTGCCACCTCCGTCCGCAGCCAGTTATCAAGGTATCCCACCATGTCGTCGCCTTCAATTTTTTCCGGCCGGCCCACTAGGCGTACGTTGTTGCGCCTGTTTCTGTTTTCGGCATCCTCGGCCCTCCTTTCCAGCACCTTCAGGCGGTCCATCACGTCTACCATCTGGGCCTTCATCGTTTCTTGGCCCGGGGCTAATTCCTTAACCGTGATCTCCACGGATTTCACCCTGTCTTTAAGTTTGTCGTGGTCGGCCTTCAGGAGGCCCAAGCCCGTCGCCACCTGAGCGATATCTTGCTGCAGGGCGTCCTTAGTGGTGGCGATGGCCTCCAGGATACGATCCTGCATCCGCTGCAATGCCGCTTGGTCTCGCTCCGCTCCCTCCGCAGCCTCAGTGTCGGTCGCGCCATCTCCCTTCCCCTTTGGCTTCCCCATCTGGGCCGGCTTGGGCGGTGGTCTCCGAGTATATTCCTGGCACCCTCCGAGTGCCGTCGGGTTTCGTTCTTCGGCAGGGTTCCCGGGCCCAGTTTTGTCACCAAGTAGTAGGAAACACTGAGCGATCGCAGCCCGGCCTGCGCCAGACGTGCCAGGGGCCCGGGGCTCTCGTCACTGGGCCACTGCCGCACTGCCGTCGCCCCTACTAGGGGGGCGGTCCTCAGCCACCGCCCAAGAGTGCTCCCAAAGTCCACTCGGCACCCGGGGAGAGGCGCGATGTGGCCGCCAACACCCTTGATTCGTCAGAGAGCAGTCCTCAGTGGGTCTCCGGGCAGATGTCTCCGTCGTGTCTGCTCTCATGCCCTCGCCGCCATCTTGGGGTCCGCGACTTCTCGCCTGGGTTCAACTTTCAAAGTCGAAATACTGCTGTGGGATGGCTCGGTGTCGTCCCCCGTGGGCCTCGGACCCGCCGCAGTAACGTCCAGTACCGGATGGTATCGGTTACCTCGGGGTCCGATCAGATTTTCAGGATATTTTCCGGGATCGGGCACGGAGCTCCGAGCTCACGCTGCCTACCTCCTCGGCATCCAAGCCACGCCCCCCGCAGCGCTCCTTCCCATGTCAGGATCCGCGTTCGAATGGGTCGCCCCAGCATGAGCGTGGCAGGACATTTTTGTGAGAAGGTGGCCTGATATGCAGTGCTCACTATTCTAGTGAACACTATGTATCAGTCCAGCAACCCTTATTGATGATTGGTTGTAAGTCAACCTTATAGACCAGCTATCCTAGTAGCGTGGATACGAGCAGTCTAAGGCTAAAGACTCGAGAGGGCGTGTTAAGCCAGCTGTTATACCACACATATACCCCTTG
This sequence comes from Lissotriton vulgaris, assembly GCF_964263255.1. NCBI lineage: Eukaryota > Metazoa > Chordata > Amphibia > Caudata > Salamandridae > Lissotriton > Lissotriton vulgaris. The sequence continues at coordinate 716,505,744 of NC_141697.1, read as the reverse complement.
AACACCAAGTGAAAGGACACCACACAAGTGTTATGAAAATAAACAGTGTATTTATTAAGATCACAACAGCCCTGTACTCTTTATGAGGACAGGGTACTAAGCACAAAACAAAACTCTTACGAAAATACTTAAGTTAGCACAGTATATACAAATGCCCAAGGGGCACGGAAAACCATATACTCTGAAAGTGGAATGCGAAATTACTAGCAGGTAAGTACAGTACTAATAGGCTTTGGAATCGCTAGGACTTGACTATAGAATCGTTAGATTACTCCTAGGAGACCCAGGGGACTCGGGTGCAGAGTGTGGTAGCTAGATTTCACAGAGTTAGTGTTCTCGGGCGAACCCGACCTGGTAGGAGGAAAACGAAAGTGGATTCTGACCCTTGGATAGTGAGGCTATGCTGGGGCACCGAAATGCCGAAGTTACCTAGCCCAGGGGCTGCAGCTGCATAGGTCTCAAAAGACGTCGGGAATCCTCGTAGACGGACCAGGAGCCTGGAAGAAAGATGCTGGCAGGCGACCAGTGAAGAGAGTTCGAAGTGATCCAAGCCTGGATCTTGAAGAGAGATGACACCTGAAAGCAGAGGGGACCAAGTTCGTGACTACTAGCCAGTAGTCAGGTGGCACCAGGAGGGCACCGGATGGTAGTCACCTCGACTAGGTGAATGGGCGACGCTGGGCTCTGCAGATCTCATGGACCAGGAGGCGTTGTCAGCGACCAGGATGGAGGAGCGAGCTGTCCCACGATGGATGAAGCTGTCGGCGTCGCTGGACCAAGGATTGGGCAACAAAGCCTTGGCAAATTCAAGCCCACGTGGTGGACCTAAAATGGCGTCTAAAGTGGACCAGGAGGGTCCGGGGTGCTCCTCTTTTGGAAGGGAGCAAGGGCCAGTCTGGAGCAACCAGACCAGCAGCAGTGATGTCGTCGGGCGTCGTGAAGAAGGCCACAAGCCAGCCGGCTAGTAGCCAAACAACGCGGTGAGCAGCAAAAAGCAGAAGGGCCCCAAGCAGATCGTGGAGATGCTGGAGGGCTGATCTTCGGTGCTGGAGCTGCTCAGGGTCGGGGCTTCTTGGACCCCAAAGCACTCACCAGTGGAACACTCAGTGGGCTTGCTGTAAAGAAGTCGTGCAGTCTTGGCGATCGTCGGTCCCTCAAGGTCTCGTCGCACTCACGGTTCTCAGCTTGGCTGTAGAGGTGAGTAGAGGTCTGAGGTGCCAGGGAAGCCGGGTCTCGTCGAGCTGGGTCGTCGGATTCCTGAGGAAGGACTTGCAGCAGACCGCAGTGTTCTTAAGATGGTGCCTGCGGATGCAGGGTGACTACTCCTTAGTCACAAGGGAGAATCTTGAAGAAGAAATCTTGATGTCCTTTCGCAGAAAGTCGTGTCTTGATTCCAAAGATGATCTAATTTGAACAGGGGGCCCGCTCCTATCTTTATACTAAGAAAAGGGGCTGACCCGGTGACTAGGTCCTGCCTATGGGTGGGACTAGGAGGGGGGTGGTTACACCCCTCTCCCATGCCGGACTTCCCCCAGGCCAGGGGCTGGTGTGCCCCTGGAACTGGTTCTGACCGGCCTATGCGTAGTGAGCACCGGGGTGCCACTCAGCAGTCACCTTCCTGTAAAGCCCTGCCTACCCAGGATACACAAAACCCTGTCTGGGACGGTGCTAGCACCGCCCTTGACAGGAAACCCTTTGTCCAGGCTCCCCTCGCTGGAAGGACTCCCAGCTGCAGGGGGTCAGACTCGTGTCTGTGGTGGCAGCATTCATTTTGTGGAGCTGAGGCTTCGTTTAACTTTAACCGGGGTTCACAGTTACATACATGTCGTGTCCCTCTAGAAGGGTGGAATGCTAACCCCGTCGCCAGAATTGGCGAGGGGTTAGTATTCCAATTCGTATGACACCTTACTCGACATGTTTTGATAAAGCAATACCAAAGATAGCATTTAACCGCGAGGATTATAATGCACTTAAGAGTATATGGTATGCGATATCATGGAACAGCTATTAGGACTTGGTTCCGCAAGCTGCAAATGGGCTCAGCTCATGCCAGAGCACCATTTCACATGATTCCAAGCACTCTGCCTTCAGGATTGTCAAGGCCTGCCATAGGAGTGACTGATAGGAATCTGTGTGTCCATTTTTAGGGTTAGATATAGGTATACTATATCTACAGCAAAGGGTGATTACACGACTTTGCCCCAGCTGTCATGCAGCCAGTTGTGTCAGATTTAGGAGGACAGCCAGGGGTGGCATAATACATGCTTCAGCCCCTGGTAGGCCCTGGGTACACCTATGCCCTGAGTTACAGGGTCTGATAAGGTGGCCCAGTTCCAATTGGTAAATGCACCTAGGGTACATGTCGTAATTTAGAGAGAGAACAGCCAGGCTGTGGGTCTGATTAGCAGGCCCACAGCCAGAGAAAGTCGTAAACCAGTGAAACAAAAGCAAAAAATCTGGGTGATCATAGGATTGCAGACCCTACTCTCCTACATGACCCCCCCCCAAACTTTGGGACAATAAGCTAACCTTGACCAGGTGAGTCTTCTTGTTCTAAGTGGAAATATCTGGAGAGCCCATCGGCATTGCCATGATCAGTACCAGGTCTATGTTCCACTGTAAAGTCCATCCCCTGTAGGGAAATTGACCACCTAAGCAGTTTGGGGTTTTCACCCTTCATCTGATTTAGCCACAAGAGGGGCTTATGGTCGGTCTGAATCTTGAAGTGAGTGCCAAACAAGTATGGCCTCAGCTTCTTCAGGGCCCAAACCACAGCAAAGGCCTCCCTCTCAATATCTGACCAATTCTTCTCTCTGGGGGTCAGCCTTCTGCTTATAAAAGCAATGGGCTGTTCTTGACCATCAAAATTCAGTTGAGATAGAACAGCTCCCACACCCAACTCAGAAGCATCTGTTTGGACAATGAATGGTTTGGAGTAGTCTGGACTCTTGAGGATAGGTGCTGTGCACATGGCCTGCTTTAGGTCATCGAATGCTTTTTGACAGCCTGCTGTCCACTGAACCTTTTTTGGCATTTTCTTACTTGTCAGTTCATTTAATGGAGTCACAATTGATCCATAGTTCCTGACAAACTTTCTGTAGTAACCAGTCAGGCCCAAGAAAGCTCGAACCTGAGTCTGGGTGGTTGGAGGAGCCCAGTCCCTGATTGACTGTATTTTGCTCTCCAGTGGCTGAACCTGGCCTCCACCTACAAGGTGGCCCAGGTATACAACCTGTGTCTGCCCTATCTGGCACTTGGTGGCCTTGATAGTGAGGCCTGCTGCTTGCAGAGCCTCTAACACTTTCCTCAGGTGGACCAGGTGATCCTCCCAGGTGGAGCTAAAGACAGCAATATCATCAAGATATGCTGCACAGAAGTCATCCAGCCCAGTGAGGACATAATTCACCAACCTTTGGAAGGTGGCAGGTGCATTTTTCAGACCAAAGGGCATTACCACAAATTGATAATGCCCACCAGGGGTTGAAAATGCTGTCTTGGGCTTGGCATCCTCAGCTAACCTGATTTGCCAATACCCAGCTGTCAGGTCAAATGTGCTTAAGTAGTTGGCAGAAGCCAATCTATCTATAAGCTCATCTGCCCTTGGTATTGGGTGGGCACCAGTCTTAGTGACTGCATTGAGACCCCTGTAGTCTACGCAGAACCTCATCTCTCTCTTACCACCCTGGGTGTGAGGTTTTGGCACTAGATCTACTGGACTAGCCCAAGGGCTATCTGGGGGTTCAATGACTCCCAACTCCAACATTTTCTGCACTTCAGTTTTGATGCAGTCTCTAACATGATCAGGCTGCCTGTAGATTTTACTCTTAACTGGCAAGCTGTCACCAGTGTCAACCTCATGGGTACACCAATTGGTCTGACTGGGTGTCAGAGAGAACATATGTCTGAAAGACTGAAGAACCTGTTTACAGTCTTTCTGTTGATGCTCAGAGAGGCTGTCACAAAAGACAACACCATCTACTGACCCATCATCAGGATTCTGAGTGAGCAGGTCTGGGAGAGGGTCACTCTCTTCCTCCTGTCCCTCATCAATGGCCATGAGCAAGCTCATGTCCTTCCTGTCGACATATGCTTTGAGCCTGTTGACATGGAGTACCCTGTGGGGGCTCCTGGGAGTTCCAAGGTCCACCAGGTAGGTGACCTCTCCCTTTTGCTCAAGAATTGTGTGGGGCCCAGACCATTTGTCTCTGAGTGCTGCTGGGGCCACTGGCTCCAACACCCACACCTTCTGTCCAGGCTGGTAAACAGTCAGGACAGCCTTTTGGTCATGCCAAGCTTTTTGAAGTTCTTGACTGGCCTTAAGGTTTTCAGATGCCTTCTCCATATACTCAGCCATCCTGGAGCGGAGACCAAGTACATAGTCCACTATGTTGGTTGCAGGCTTTTTGAGAGGTCTCTCCCATCCTTCCTTCACCAAACACAGGGGGCCTCTCACAGGATGCCCATACAAAAGTTCAAAAGGGCTGTAGCCAACCCCCTTTTGTGGGACCTCTCTGTAAGCAAACAGAAGGCAGGGTATCAGGACATCCCATCTACGCCTGAGCTTTTCAGGTAGTCCATGAATCATCCCTTTTAGGGTCCTGTTGAACCTTTCAACAAGCCCATTGCATTGTGGATGATAGGGTGTAGTGAACTTGTAGTTGACACCACATTCCTTCCACATAGCAGTTAAGTAGCTTGACATGAAGTTTGCACCTCTGTCAGAGACAACCTCCTTAGGGAAGCCCACTCTGGAGAACACTCCAACTAGGGCTCTTGCCACTACAGGTGCTGTAGTGGTCCTAAGTGGAATAGCTTCAGGATACCTGGTGGCATGATCCACTACCACCAGTATAAACTTGTGCCCTGATGCTGTCTGGGGTTCCATTGGACCAACAATGTCAATCCCCACTCTTTCAAAGGGCACCCCCACCACAGGCATTGGTATAAGGGGGGCCTTTGTTGTGCACCTGACTTACCACTGGCTTGGCAAGTGACACAGGAGCGACAAAACTCCTTGGTATCCTCATTCATGTGAGGCCAGTGAAAGTGTGAGACAAGTCTGTCCCAAGTCTTTGTCTGGCCTAAGTGACCTGCTAAGGGAATCTCATGGGCCAAGGTGAGAAGGAAACCTCTCTGAGTCAAGGGTACAACCAGCCTCCTGGTCATGCCAGGCTTGGGGTCTCTTGCCTCAGTGTACAGGAGTCCATCATCCCAGTATACCTTGTGGGTACCTGTGGCGTTCCCAGCAGCCTCAGCAGCAGCCTGCTGTCTGAGGGGTTCAAGGGAAGGGCAGTCTAACTGTTCCTTCCCCAGGTCTTCTCTTGAGGGTCCCCCTGAGCCCAGAAATTCAACTTGATCAAGTTCAAATTCTTTAGGCTCAGTTTCCCTCAATTCTTGTAGGTCAGCCTCCTCTGAGACTTGATCCTCAACCTGGGGCAAGGGGGAAGGCAATGCCTTAACCCTACTGCTCTTCTTCTTGGAAGGTGTCTGGTCCATTGTTCCAGGATCCAGCACCTGTTCAGTGGGGCATTTTCTGGCCTGTGACCTAGTCACAGCAAGCACATGTGCTGGCAAGCCTAACATCTCCATGTGAGTCCTCTGCTCCACTTCTGACCATTGTGATGACTCCAAATCATTGCCCAACAAACAATCCACTGGGAGGTCTGAACTAACAACAACCTTTTTCTGGCCATTTACCCCTCCCCAGGAGAAAGCAACAATTGCCATACTATGACTGGTAGTGACATTGCTTGCATTGGTCACCAGGAAATCTGTACCTGGCATGATCTGTCCAGGGTCCACAAAGTTAGGTGTCACCATTGTGACACTGGCACAAGTGTCCCTATAGGCCTGAGCCATTCTTCCATTTATTAAAGGTGTCTGTCTGTATTTGCCCAAAGTATTGGGACTGACATCAGGGGATATATCCACATCCCCTGTACAGACAAGGACAGCCTGAGTGAGTGTGCCAACTAAGTTGTCATACCCCTCAGAACCCAAGGTTAACCCAACTAAACCCTTGGGAGGTGCACTACCACTGCTGACTGTACTAGGGGGCACAGGTGCCTTAGGGGCTGCAGTGGCAGGAGTCTGCCCTCCTCCTTTCTTGGTGCACTCACTAAACCAGTGAGTTTTACTTTTGCAGTATTGGCACCACCTTTTGGACTGGCCTTCTTGATTCTTCTTTTTCTGGGGAGCCTGACCCCCACCCTCTTTGGGTTGTTGGGGACCTGTCGAAGACTTCTGGTCATTTTGTTCCCCCTTAGAATCTTTACCCTTCTGGTCTGCTTTCTTCTGACCACCTTGATTCTGGCCCTGGATCTGTTTAACTCTTGTTCTGACCCACCTGTCTGCCTTCTTTCCCAATTCTTGGGGAGAGGTCAGATCTGAGTCAACAAGATGCTGATGCAACAACTGGTTCTGACAATTGTTTAAAATGTGTTCTCTCATGATCAAATTGTACAATCCTGTGTAATCAGTAACCTTACTGCCCAGCAACCAGCCCTCCAAAGCCTTAGTGGCACAATCGACAAAATCAGACCAATCCTGAGACTGAGTTTTCTGGGTATCCCTGAACAGCAACCTGTACTGCTCAGTGGTTAGGCCAAACCCATCAATCAGTGTATTCTTCAGGACTTGGTAATTGTTAGCATCCTCCACTCTAGTAGTGAGGAGCTTATCTCTACCTTTACCTTCAAAGGAGAGCCACAAGATAGCTGCCCACTGACTCTGAGGGACACACTGTACAGTGCAGGCCCTCTCCAAAGCAGTAATCCATTTGTGGATGTCATCCCCTTGCTTAAAGGGGGGCACTATCTTATTCAGGTGCTTAGTATCAAAACTCCTTTCCCTATTGCTAGGTATAATGCTGCCACCAGTGGGTTTTGACCCACTCAATTCCTGCTCTCTAGCAAAGGCAAGTCTTTCTTTGGCCAGGGCAAGTTCTTCCCTTGCAATCCTCAGATTGACTTCCCTTTCCTTGGCTTCATAGACTCTCCTCTGAGGGGAGGTCATCCTCCTCAGAGCAGATGCCTGAGAGCCATTGGTTTGAATGGATCTGTTAGAGCCTCTTGATAGAGACCTAACTCGTCCACTCCCAATGTTAAGCTGGCCTGAGAGGGGTCCCAGGGGTCTCCTAGTACCATTCTCATGCCTGCTTAAGTTGTCCCTAGTTAGCTGACTAACTATTTCTGGACCTTTGTCTGCCTCATCCCCAGATGTCTCCTGATCATCATCCTCCTCACCTGAGAGATGGATGAGATCTGGGTCACCCCTGGTTCCTTCTAGGGCTGGCATGTCCCCTTCTGGATGAGAAGAGCTAAGAAGTTTCTCAGATTTTCTGGCATCATAAGTCTCTAAGAGACCAATCAGAAATGGGATTGTGGGGTTAGACCCCTGTTTTAGCTTCCTGGAGGTACACACTTGTCTCATCTCCTGGAAGCTAAGGGCTGCATATCTAGAAGAGGCCTGTGGAGGGTCCTCAACCATCAGAGGGGTCTCAGCAGACTCTCCGAGGTTAGACATGCTTCTAGTGTGGTGTAAGTGATGCACCTACCTACACTATGTGTTTGCCTACTGATCCCTTGCTAAGAGTTGCAGCCAAGGTGTGCTAGGCCTTGAGGAGCTGCAACAGCTGGTTCAGTAGAACTCAGAGTATTCTAAGCTAAGTTATATGTACCTAAAAGTACTTATGTGATCTTTCAACAAGATATTCTTAGGATACGTGTGGTAAAACAACAGCAAGCTCAAATCCCAACCGCTGCTCACCAATGTGAGAAGGTGGCCTGATATGCAGTGCTCACTATTCTAGTGAACACTATGTATCAGTCCATCAACCCTTATTGATGATTGGTTGTAAGTCAACCTTATAGACCAGCTATCCTAGTAGCGTGGATACGAGCAGTCTAAGGCTAAAGACTCGAGAGGGCGTGTTAAGCCAGCTGTTATACCACACATATACCCCTTGAACACCAAGTGAAAGGACACCACACAAGTGTTATGAAAATAAACAGTGTATTTATTAAGATCACAACAGCCCTGTACTCTTTATGAGGACAGGGTACTAAGCACAAAACAAAACTCTTACGAAAATACTTAAGTTAGCACAGTATATACAAATGCCCAAGCGGCACGGAAAACCATATACTCTGAAAGTGGAATGCGAAATTACTAGCAGGTAAGTACAGTACTACTAATAGGCTTTGGAATCGCTAGGACTTGACTATAGAATCGTTAGATTACTTCTAGGAGACCCAGGGGACTCGGTGCAGAGTGTGCACTCTCACGCGTGATGCGGGACAAAGTCTATGGTAGCTAGATTTCACAGAGTTAGTGTTCTCGGGCGAACCCGACCTGGTAGGAGGAAAACGAAAGTGGATTCTGACCCTTGGATAGTGAGGCTATGCTGGGGCACCGAAATGCCGAAGTTACCTAGCCCAGGGGCTGCAGCTGCATAGGTCTCAAAAGACGTCGGGAATCCTCGTAGACGGACCAGGAGCCTGGAAGAAAGATGCTGGCAGGCGACCAGTGAAGAGAGTTCGAAGTGATCCAAGCCTGGATCTTGAAGAGAGATGACACCTGAAAGCAGAGGGGACCAAGTTCGTGACTACTAGCCAGTAGTCAGGTGGCACCAGGAGGGCACCGGATGGTAGTCACCTCGACTAGGTGAGTGGGCGACGCTGGGCTCTACAGATCTCACGGACCAGGAGGCGTTGTCGGTGACCAGGATGGAGGAGCGAGCTGTCCCACGATGGATGAAGCTGTCGGCGTCGCTGGACCCAGGATTGGGCAACAAAGCCTTGGCAAATTCAAGCCCACGTGGTGGACCTAAAATGGCGTCTGGAGTGGACCAGGAGGGTCCGGGGTGCTCCTCTTTTGAAGGGAGCAAGGGCCAGTCTGGAGCAACCAGACCAGCAGCAGTGATGTCGTCGGGCGTCGTGAAGAAGGCCACAAGCCAGCCGGCTAGTAGCCAAACAACGCGGTGAGCAGCAAAAAGCAGAAGGGCCCCACGCAGATTGTGGAGATGCTGGAGGGCTGATCTTCGGTGCTGGAGCTGCTCAGGGTCGGGGCTTCTCGGACCCCAAAGCACTCACCAGTGGAACACTCGGTGGGCTTGCTGTAAAGAAGTCGTGTAGTCTTGGCGATCGTCGGTCCCTCGAGGTCTCGTCGCACTCACGGTTCTCAGCTTGGCTGTAGAGGTGAGTAGAGGTCAGAGGTGCCAGGGAAGCCGGGTCTCGTCGAGCTGGGTCGTCGGATTCCTGAGGAAGGACTTGCAGCAGACCGCAGTGTTCTTAAGATGGTGCCTGCGGATGCAGGGTGACTACTCCTTAGTCACAAGGGAGAATCTTGAAGAAGAAATCTTGATGTCCTTTCGCAGAAAGTCGTGTCTTGATTCCATAGATGATCTAATTTGAACAGGGGGCCCGCTCCTATCTTTATACTAAGAAAAGGGGCTGACCCGGTGACTAGGTCCTGCCTATGGGTGGGACTAGGAGGGGGGTGGTTACACCCCTCTCCCATGCCGGACTTCCCCCAGGCCAGGGGCTGGTGTGCCCCTGGAACTGGTTCTGACCGGCCTATGCGTAGTGAGCACCGGGGTGCCACTCAGCAGTCACCTTCCTGTAAAGCCCTGCCTACCCAGGATACACAAAACCCTGTCTGGGACGGTGCTAGCACCGCCCTTGACAGGAAACCCTTTGTCCAGGCTCCCCTCGCTGGAAGGACTCCCAGCTGCAGGGGATCAGACTCGTGTCTGTGGTGGCAGCATCCATTTTGTGGAGCTGAGGCTTCGTTTAACTTTAACCGGGGTTCACAGTTACATACATGTCGTGTCCCTCTAGAAGGGTGGAATGCTAACCCCGTCGCCAGAATTGGCGAGGGGTTAGTATTCCAATTCGTATGACACCTTACTCGACATGTTTTGATAAAGCAATACCAAAGATAGCATTTAACCGCGAGGATTATAATGCACTTAAGAGTATATGGTATGCGATATCATGGAACAGCTATTAGGACTTGGTTCCGCAAGCTGCAAACGGGCTCAGCTCATGCCAGAGCACCATTTCACACGATTCCAATCACTCTGCCTTCAGGATTGTCAAGGCCTGCCATAGGAGTGACTGATAGGAATCTGTGTGTCCATTTTTAGGGTTAGATATAGGTATACTATATCTACAGCAAAGGGTGATTACACGACTTTGCCCCAGCTGTCATGCAGCCAGTTGTGTCAGATTTAGGAGGCCAGCCAGGGGTGGCATAATACATGCTTCAGCCCCTGGTAGGCTCTGGGTACACCTATGCCCTGAGTTACAGGGTCTGATAAGGTGGCCCAGTTCCAATTGGTAAATGCACCTAGGGTACATGTCGTAATTTAGAGAGTGAACAGCCAGGCTGTGGGTCTGATTAGCAGACCCACAGCCAGAGAAAGTCGTAAACCAGTGAAACAAAAGCAAAAAATCTGGGTGATCATAGGATTGCAGACCCTACTCTCCTACAATTTTCCTGTGGTGGCATGTGGGGTATCCGATACGCTTTCAGCACCTCATTAAGAGCTACCTGTAAATCTCGTTTGTCCAGAGTGGCTTGTTGAAAGGTCTTTTTCAAAGTTACCATAAATCTCTCAATGGTGCCATTGGCTTGTGGCCACAGGGGCGTGATCTTGCGGTGCCTGGAGTTGAGGTGCTTTGCGAATTCATTGAAGTCATGTCCATTGAAAGGAGGACCATTATCTGTTTTGAGTTCCTTGGGAACACCCCACGCAGCGAACACTTCATCTAGCACAGCAATCGTGCTGGAAGCATTGGTAGACGAGACGAACTGTGCAATGGGAAACCTTGAATATTCGTCCATTATTGCCAGAACATATTTGCCTGATTGGAGGGGTCCATAGAAGTCCATGGCAAGGTCTTGCTATACCCCACTGGGCAGCTTAGTCATGTGGAGAGGAGCGGGTGGATCTCCGTGGCTTACCAGTTGACACTGCGGACAGTCCTTCAATGTGTGAGCTCTACCATTTGATCCAGCAGTGGAAACCACACCCTTTCTCGGAGAGCTCTTTTTGTCGCGACCACTCCACGGTGGCCCTCGTGGGCTAGATTGATAACGCCTTGTCGTAACTGCCTCGGGATGACAATCCGATGGTCTCTCAGCAGGAACCCCTCTGAGGTGGCAGATAATTCTTTGCTGATGTGCCTGAACACTTGCATCTCTTGACGAACCTGAGGGTCATTCTTTTCTTCCTCACTGTCGTGTCTCCAGCGGTGTGTTCGCAGTCGACGGATCACCTTCTGGAGGATGTTGTCTTGTGCTGTGGCCTCCCTTGTCGCTTCCAGAGGAACCGCCGGAGGCCGAGCTACTCCCACCACAAAGTGTATATACTCTTCCGCAATTGAGGGAGGCGAGGCCTGGGATGCTTGAGGATGCCGGGACATGTAGTCCGCTGGATTCGCCGACTTCCCCGGTTTGTGTATTATTGTGTATGTGTATTCCTGTAGGCGCAAACCCCACCGCTCAATGCGGGGTGGCATCTTAGCTCTGGGGTTCCCAAAGATGGTGACAAGTGCCTGATGATCAGTCACCATCGTAAAATGTTTGCCGTAGATGAATACATGAAAATGTTCACAGGCCTAGACAACCGCAAGGCTTTCTTTTTCGGGTTGATAATAAGCCTTCTCGGTGTCTGATAGGTTGTGACTGGCGTAGGCCACAATGTGACGTTGGTCAGAGTCATTATCATACTGAGCCAGTATTGCACCCAGTCCCACTGGACTGGCATCCACTGTTATCTCTGTCTTCCTCTAAGGACTGAAACAAGCTAGATTGTCTGCTGATTCCACAGCTTGTTTAATCTCTTGAAACGCTCGCTCACACTGCGGGGTCCACACAAAAGGTTGTCCTTGCTTGGTGAGAGCTCGTAGTGGGTGGCTGATGGTGGCGTAATCTTTTATATATCTGGCAGAGTAGCTGGCCATGCCCAGAAAAGATCAGATATCGCTCACATCCTGAGGGCTCCTGGTGTCATTGAGCGCTGTCACTTTCTCTGGGTCAGGCTTCTTCCTGGCTCCAGAGAATACATGTCCGAAGAACTTGAGTGTGGATTGTTGGAACTCACACTTGTCCTTATTTAGGGTAAGATTGGCTTCTACCGCTTGCTGAAGATGAAAAGGCACTCGCCTAGGATGTTGTGCCACAGGACGCACTTGCTCATTGATGTGTAGTCAAATTAAGCATTTGTTCATTTTTCCAAGCCCGGTGAACAACTTGGGGAACTTGTGGATAATGTCCGGATCATCACTGACTCTGTATAGTGTCTCAACCAACTGTAGACGTTCTGCCGTCGGCAGACTGAGGAGGCAGTCAGCTTCCGAGCCTTCAATGACGTGGATGTATCCCGACACAGAGGTGGATTTGTGTCGGAGTGTCGTTGCAAACTTGCCCAAACATGGAAGAGGCTTTTTCGACATGCAGGTAAATACTCTCACATGTGCCGGACTCAAGGGGGGTGACGGCTTCATTTTATTATACTCAGTTACAGGGATGTAATTTAATGACGCCCCACTGTCCGACACAAATTTAGTTGCATGTGTTCCCACACTTATGTCCAAAGGGGGTACTTCTTTAGTTGATCTGGGTCTGCTACCATGCAGACATACTCGTCTGTGTATTCTGATTCCAGAGATGCTGATCTCGACTCTCTTGACGGCGACCTTCTCGGTGACCTTCTCAACCACTGGGATTTGTGGGACTCCCTGTTGGAGTGAGTTGAGCCAGAGGATGACTTGACTCGATCCTGCACCGCTTGTGCATGATGTCGCCTTGTGTCCGGGCGAGACGATCTTTGCTATATACTCCACACATCACCTCAAAGTGATTCTTCCGTCCACACTTTCGGCATTGTTGACCCATCGCTGGATACGCATCTATATGCGGGAAATCATAGCGACATCGATAGCATTTTCTTGAGCGTTCAGGTTTCTTCTCTCTCCTACCGGACTCATATCGCCTGCATCTTGTGTACTGATGTCGTGATGCTGGTCTTGACTTTCTCTGTCTTTCTCTTGATCTTCTGCGGGTGTTGTGGTCTTGCACCCTATGTGCTTGTTCTCTCCTTTCGCTGCGCCCGTCTCCATACTTTTGGTATGCTCCTCCGCTTGATCATGCACTCTAGTCATTTCCTCTATTTCATCGAGATTGTGACTTTTCCTTAACAGCCGCCTTCGCAGTGTCTCTGAGTGACAACCCTCAATGACTCTCAGTCGGATGGCATCCTCCGTTGAGAATGCGTCAAAGTTGCAATATTGAGATAGCCGGCACAGCCTAGATATGAATGTGCTCATCATTTCCTCTTGTTCTTGACGTGCTTGGTGAAATACATATCTCTCGTAATCCACATTTCTCTTGTGTACGAATTTTCTGTTTAATGCATCTCGCACTTTGTTATATGTTCCTTTATCGTCCGTTGGCAACTCTTTAATAACCTTGCCGACTACTTTTCCCACCAGATTGCGCAGTGCAATCAGTTTGTCCCTGTCCCCCGTGACTTTCGATCCTGCGATGTAATCCTCAAAGTCCTCGAGCCATTCCTGCCATCTGGGGCCCATGCTTCCGCCCGCTACCAAAGCCAGAGATTCTGGGGGGCGCAGATGTGATGCCCCAGTCGCAGCTGGCGCATCTCTGTTTGTCGGACGATTCGACATGTCCGGGTAGGTGTGCCAATGACACTCACTTGCTGCTCTTTGTCACTACTTGGGAACTTGTTCCTCGCCACTGCTGATGACGTTCGTTCATTTATTGTTTTTGCCAAGGCTTACTTTGCATGTGCCAACGTTTGTTTGTTTGCTTCTTGCTTTTGTCAATGCTTGTTTTTTGCATCTATCAATGCTTGTTTGCTTGCTTCTGGCCTTCGCCACTGCTTGTTTGGTCGTTGCCAATGCTTGTTTGTTTGCTTCTTGCTTTTGCCAATGCTTGTTTTGCATCTATCAATGCTTGTTTGCTTGCTTCCGGCCTATGCCAATGCTTGTTTGGTCGTTGCCAATGCTTGTTTGTTTGCTGCTTTTGCCAGTGCTTGTTTTGCATGTGTCAATGCTTATTTCTTAATGTCTGACACTGCCTGACTTTAATATGGCCGCTTGTGATTCTCACATAGGGGATGTCCTGATAGCTGCCTGACTCCAAGATGGCCGCCGTCACTGAACTCTCAGCTCACACGAGACTTCATCCCCATTCATTCTCTCAAGGCTGATTCTTTCCAGGACTCACCAGCAGCCGGTCTTGGAGGCGGTGGGGCTTCTTTACGGCCTCTCACTGTCCTGCGTCGCTGCAGCATCCAGGTAAGATCGGGGTGGGCTCCCGACTTACTTTCTTCAGTCGCGCTCTCGCTCGGCGGCCGCGTGCCAAGTCTCATGCATCCGGGGTGAGCTCCCGATTTTCGCCGCCAAGCAGCGCTCGACTTCGGGGCACGTTCACAAGGCTTTGACAGTGCCTCAGACGCCTCGCGGTCACCAGAGCAGAAGGCAGGATCGGGGTGGGCTCCTGATCTCTTCTTATCGAGTGCGTGCCGTTTTGCACGCATCGGGGGTGAGCACCCTTTTTGGCACGCACCGGCGTTTTACTTCAAACGCTCTCAGCGCTTAGTGACGCTTCTCCCTCGGGGCTCTATGCGACCAGCCGATCGCGGAGCAGGGTCAAATACCGCTGGCCTCTTGGTCTGGGCGGCGGCCTCAATGCAGACACACGTGTCTTCAGCAGCGTTTTCCTCTTTCTGCGCTGCAAGGGACGGGACGCTTCTTCGTGGGGTTCTAGGGATGGCAGACTGCACAATCCCACCCTCGTCGCCAGCTGTAGTGTCTTGTGTGTAATAATGACAGACACTACTTAGGTTGAACATGGAGCTTTATTAGCTACCTCTTATCTCGTCCTGGTCCCTTCTCTAACTGCTCCTTTCCTGTACTTGCTCCTCCTCTTCCTTCCACCCCCTAGCTCCACCCACGCCCAAATACTAGACTGCTCAACATCATTACAATAAATAATAAGTATTTTGGGGGGGGTAAGTTTTAGCTTTGTGAGCAGTTGAGGAATATAAATTTAAGAAACTGTGAATGACAAGTAGAGTGGTTACTTGTCCACCTTAAACACACTTTGGGCTTTACCAGGGATTCTAAAGTGCTATAAAAATGCAAAGACTATACAATAACGCTAATATCACAATTTCACCAGGGCAGAGCTTTTTTTTTACTGCAAAAAGAAACAAAAGGGAACCCACAGGAATGCACAGGTATTAATTTAACAAGTTCTGCTGATGCAGCGCTTCTCCGGAAATAATTTCTGAATCTATGTCACCTTTCCCTGAAGTACAAGCTACTAACATATTCTCATCAGTGGGGCCTATAACACTGCAAATCACTCATAAACACTTATACTCTACTTCATTGATCGGTGAAATTCAAAGGGAAAGATGCTGTATCATAGTGGAGTATCTAAAACTAAAATTGAATATTTATACTATTTACACCTGCAGTTTAGATGCGTTTACCATGGTTTTAATTAATATAACATTTTATTTAGACACACCACCATTGAGATCAATGAATCTGCTAGTAAAAACGTAGGCGTAGGAAAACTCAAGACCAGCTTAATTCTCCATTTATCTAATTTTTATTAAGAGTAAATTCAGCATGTCTAAGATTATTCACTTAATTTATTTCTTTATTTCAAAATACGACATTTAAGAATAAGGATTAAATTCAGGACAGCTAGATTCATTTATTTAAGAAAAACTCAAAGATAGACATTTTTCAATTTTGTTTTATATAGCAAGTATTAGCAAAAGACAGATAGTTCCCATATAACCAAATATTCTCCTAACATCCCTAACTAGACTCTCAGCTAAAGTGCATCTCCCTATAAAAGAAATAGGAAAAATTATTTGGAGTCTTACGTTTCAGGAAAATCAGCATTCCAGCAGCATCTCTAGTAGAAATCGAAGAGAGGGTTTTTTTCTTCAATAAAATCAGCACTTTTTATACCCTTTTCACTCGCTCTATCTATCTAAAAGAGTAACATTCAGTCTAAATTCGAGTTCTGATTGGACAATTTTGGGGTGGTTGAGCATCATTTCGTCATTACATTATTGCATTTTCCTTCCGTCCGCAATTTTCTAATGGGTCCTTTGTTTGGCCCAAGTCCAGCCTAGTCCTGTTCTCTACTTGCAACTTTAGCCTGTATTCCCACGTTCTGAACCATTGTGCTCATCATTTTGGCAGCCATCTATACTTCCAAGCCATTATGTCCTTTAACCGTAGTCACTCCAGGCACAAGCAGCTCGCATTCAGACTCGTGCTTTGCTCGCGCATGCGTATTTCTTTTGTGACCACAATAATCAAGTGACTCCATTTTCTTTTAGACCTCACAAATCAAAAAATTTAACTATCATAGAAACAAACACAAATGAACGTTAAATTTAAGTAATTTAACCCTTCTCTTTACCGTCCCCTTTCTAAGTTTTCCCTATTAGTAATTAACTAGCAAATAGCCACATTTAAGCGTGATATACTTACTTATCCTCGTGTTTTGCAACAACTATACGTAAACAAAAGCACATTTATGCTGCATTCCGTTACCTTGAAGCTGCTCATTAGTTTAGAACATGACAAATTCACATAATTAGTTAATTATGATTGCAACACAAGCAAAGTTAGTTCCCTCGTGTATTTGTGTAGGTGCATTTCTTTATTCTAAGTTAATTAGTCACACATTTCGTTCCATTAGTACAAGTTATGGTTATGGAAGTGCGACTTTGCAAGGGGTAGCCAAAATTTTCCTTCTCCACCTCGCTCCATCAACTCCCCCTTTGGTGATTTATCACCAATTACCTCCCAAAATTTTGCAAATATTTTATTCAGAACATGTTTCAAATTCTTCAGATTAGTATGTCTATACTTTAGTATATTTTTCTTTTGTCTCCTTAAAAATCTTTTCCTGAAACTCTTCCATTTCTATATCACCTTTTTCTCCTTCTCTTTCTCGTCTCTCTTGGATCATCTTCTTTAATGACTTTCTAACATTCCTTTTTTTTCTATATATACAACATAACCTTATCATTAATATGACTAATACTATCACTGTTACTCGAATTAGTATTTTACCTATAATTGAACTACCTATTTCTTGAAACCAAAGCTTAACTGCTGTAAAACTTCTACCAAGTCGTTCAAGAATACCATCAACCTCCAGTGGTTCAATTTCTCTTTGCACTTCCGTAATATTTGTAATGTATTTTTCAATGTTTTGACTTTTGTCTGGAATGTATGTACAGCAATGCTGTACCTTCAACATTCCACAAACTCCTCCTTCTTTTGCCAATATAATGTCAAGTGCAAGATGATTTTGCATTACCATAGTTCTCATAGCAATCATTTCAGTGTTTACCATTAGGAATCCACCTGCTGTATCTGTTGACAAACGATCTACTATTGTTGTCAATCTTCGAATTCGATTTGCATTGAAAGATATTCCCACTGCTGGTATCAGTGCTCCAAAAACATCACCTATTATTTCTATGACACTTTCTCTTTTTCTACAACTTAAAGGTTTACCTATCTCATGAATTCCATTAGTGCCTCTAACTACATGAAAATGTTTAGGAAAGACCAAACCCACATAACATGTCCCATACCAGTGGTCAGGTAGTCTATAATAAGCCTTGTTCCCACAAATAAAATACACACCTGGAAAAACAGGATCATTTTCTCCTTTAAATCCCCAACCCCATTGAATTCGATAAGTATCTTTACATTGACTTGCTCCCACAAAATAATTATCATACATGGTGTTGTCTCTCTGTAGGACTTGGCCCTTTCCCCAGAAATTTTTCGCTTTTCATTCCCTTAATTTAGGGTGACCCCTATTGTAACAAAAGGGTGTAGGCCTTGTATAGTGGAGAAAGCCCTGTGTAATGTCAAACTAATGTTAAGGTGCAGGTGCTTTCTTCCCCTAATATGGCTGCCACTGACCCCTGCTACTGCAGCGCGGTCTTTGTGGGCGCATTCTAGTAGCCAGGAGCTGGCTAGAACCCTCAAACAATATATCCATACTAGCCTGCCAGCCTGCCATAGCCAGAATGGTGGAACCTCCTGGAACCTTCTGGAACAGGTGAGGTGACACCAACTGCCACTACCAACTGTCAACTGGCACTATAAAAGGAAAGGGAGGGAAACTTTCCTGTCAGAGTGAGGGAGCACAGACCTGGGGTAGAACCTACGCAGGAGTTTTAGACAGTGGGGCCTAGACAGGGACCTATGACACTGGTAGTGACAGGGCCTAGGTGCTGCCTTCCAAGTGTTGAGGGATCCTGAACTTGCCCCCTGATCTGGCCCGGCGGGAGGGGAACCCAGG
The DNA here is from genome assembly GCF_964263255.1 of Lissotriton vulgaris. NCBI lineage: Eukaryota > Metazoa > Chordata > Amphibia > Caudata > Salamandridae > Lissotriton > Lissotriton vulgaris. Next base: position 716,487,354 of record NC_141697.1, on the reverse strand, counting down.
GGCCACTTGAGGAGACCCCCTGAGGAGATTGGATACAGCCATCAACTCAACCCCCTCCCCCTTTTAAGGAATCAAGAGACTGGTATTTACAAGGGTGCAAGAAACATAAAGCGCCGAGAAGAAACCCAACCACCACAGGACTATTAAGAAATCAACCAGGTATTGGTGCTGTGTCGCTCCCTGCGCTCCCTGATGCAACCTGGGACCCCCTTTTGCTGGTTTGCCACTGTCGTGTGGCCTGTCCTGTTTGTTCTGTTGATCGGCCTCCAACTTAAATAAACTGTCTGCTGGCTAAGCGCTCTTATTCCCTAGCGTTAGCCCCCTAAACTGCCTAATTTATCACAGCTTACTGAATTGCCCAGCGCTGTCGACCCCAGAACTGCGGTGCCAGAAGAGCGCTGGGTTTTCCCCTCAAGCGCTGGACTGTCAGGGGTGCTGTGGCCGTCCTAGCGCTGTAATTGCCAAGCGCCGAAGCCTTTGCGCGCTGTGCCCCCGAGTGCTTTACTTGCCCCCAAAGCGTTGTCCTCCGTGACGCGCTACCTGTGAGGAGTGCTGTGATCCTTCGACCTACTGGGGCTCTAGAGACTGTTGTACCTGTGAGAAGCGCTGACAGCGGTATCCCTGAAGCGCTATACCACTTCTCAGCGTTGGGCCTGGAAGCGCTTTGCTCGTCAGAGCTGCTGATGCCCCTGAGGCGCTATAAGTGCCAAGCGCCATCCTGCTTATCTAACGGGCCCTTCAAGCTCTCACCTGCTGTGCTTAGAGGCGCTGAAGTTGCCGAGCGCTGCTCCGCTCTGCGCCTTCTTCTGCCCCCATCGGCAGCCCTCGGTGCCAGGAGAGGGCCGCCGCTACAATTCTCAGGGCCGCGCGAGGCCTGAAGCCTTCATCACCCCTGTCACGTGGCGGAGGACGCCTGCCGCGTCACCGGCCACGCCCCCGTCATTGCTGCCTGTCTGTCGGCTGAGAGGGAGGCCTACACGCCCCCGCAGGCTGCGCAGCTGCGAACGCGCCTCCCCTCTGCCACCCGTAAACGGACCTGGGCCCCGTGAGGCCCAGGAGGCCCAGGAACCAGAAGACACACTGCCGGAGGGCTCCGTGGAGAGTCGGAGCCCTCCCCCCACTCTGGAATCCTCCGCAAGGGCTCCCTGAGGAGCCGAAGTAGAAGGTAATCCCCGGGGAGGTGGGTGGAATGCCGGAGAAGGCCCCAAGTTAGCCCCTCCTCGGGGAAAATTGTTGCTGGGCCCCGTTGGCCCTAATTAGCCATCAAGGACCCTGAACTGGGCATCAGCCCTGAGGATTGACTGGTGAGCCCTTAAAGTTAACCCATGACTAGGGGAATGTGACTATTAGTTGCCTTAGGCCAGCCCAGAGGGTTAGGTGCTAACTTGCCTGACAACAGGAGTCCTCCGGCCTGATGAGTGGGTCAGTATGGTTAAAGGAAAGGGTTACCCTCGATTAATAAAATGCCCATTCAGTCTGGCCTAATGAGGTGTTGCCGGGTCGTTAATGAAATGGTTATCCCAGCCCATTAAGGATAAGGAAATGTACTAATGAAATGTTTTAAAGAGATAGTGACACCTGTATTCTCGACATTATCTTGAATGATTTGCCAAATCGGAATTAAAGCTCATTTGGCTTGGATGCATTGTTATTAGTGTTTCAGGGAATATCTAGGGCTGTGTAAGGAAATAAATATGAGTTCCTACTGAAATGTTTATGCCTGCTTAGTGTAGGTACTGGAATGTTGATTCTGGCCTACTGACCTGGGGATTGAAATGCCTACAGTTCTATAATGAAATGTTTATGTTACTTCCTAATGAGAGGTCCCTACTAGATTTAGGGGGTGGTTACCCTGGTATTGGACTGTTTTAGAGGTCCCAAGGACCACGGTTTATAGGCCTCAATTCATAAAAGGTTAACCCCTGACTAGAGGTGGTATTAGGAAGCCTACAGTACCATGATGAAGAGTATTAGCGAGAGCTATGCCCAAACCCAGGGATTATCCATATTTCGCCTAGTGCCCTGCTCAGCCTAGGCCTTATGCATGGTTGACCTGTTATTAAATGTTTACTTCTGCTCAGAGAAGTGGTTACCTCCTGGATGAAATGTTGATGCATAACTAATGAAAACTTCTACTCCTGCCGTTGAACTGCTTAATGCCATAATCTAAGAAATGCTCATTCCTGTTGGGAGTGGTTCTTAAAATGGTTAATCCTGCACCAGGGAAAGTTATTCTTAATGAAATGTTTTTCTCCCACCTAGTACTGCATTTACTGGAAGCCTACAGTTGTTTATTTACATGTTTACTGCTCTAAAACGCTCACCCTTGCTTGGTGAGAAGTGGGTAAAATGCCTGCAGAACCAATGAGATGCAATGTCATTTGGTTGTCTCCTTAATGTATTTCTTACAGGTGCTGACAGGAAGCAAGGCTAAGGTCAGGCATGTGGTTATCTATACTTAATATTATCTAATATTCAATATTTATCTGATATTTAATATTTATTCCTCTGAGTACTTATTACAAAGTGTTGAAACATATGTATTCTGAAGGAAAACTAATAAGTAATTGATAATGTAATTTTTGATTACCCTGACTCTGCTCTATATAAAAGTTATCTAATTTTTATACAAACTAACTGGAGTGGTGTCACTCATTGCGTGCCCATTTTACTGTCTCAGTGGATGCGTGTGCTGTATGGTCGCTTTACACATAAGCTTTCGGATGCCTGCCCGCTCGTGCCATGCTACCCTCGGGGAGCTGGTGACCCCAGTTCCAACATATTGGTGCCGAGCGGTGGGATCCAGGACCTGTGACCATGCAGCACCCTCCAATGGGACAGGGTGCACAGTATTAGACTACACACCTATTGTGTGTGCAAGCCTAAGTAATTGACCCCTCCACTGTCTAGCCTGTAGAGTGTATCAAGACCTGTTTGACCTAATCCTGTCACCCACGTCCTGGTATCTTTTCCTAGATTTATCTGAGTCCCCACCTGGCATAATGGAGTTTTGTCAGGGGATGAGGGTTCATGTTGGGCGGAGAACCGGTAAGAAGGAACTCCGTACCGCTTTGAGGGCATGGGTAGGAGCCCACCCAGAGGGGAGAGAGGATGGGGGACCGGAGGGGCGGGTCACACCCAGGGAGGCGGGCGCACCAGAAGACCCAGGCCTACTCAACCTTGTTGAGACTGACAATGTGCTACCAGGAAGATGTTCCGGGTCAGGGAGTAGAGTATCTGGGGGGTGTGCGTCGTCGAAGATGCTAGAGCACGAGAGGGGGAGTGAGAGTCTTACAATGGAAGAAAGGAAGCTGGCGCACAGGCTTCAGCTAAAAGAGTTAGAGCTTAAAGCCTTGGAATCATGTGTGCCAGGTACTCCTGATGGTGGCAGCGTACCCAAGGATCGGGGTTCAGACCAGTCACAGGGTGTAGAACCTGTACTGGGGTTTCAGGTTCAGGAGTTGCCTGACCTGGAGGGTGGGGTACCGGTAACTAAGGACCCTACTGGTGTGACTTCCAGGGGTACCTCTCCGGGTAGGAGGGTGCGGAACCCTGGGAGGGGGGGCGGAGGGAGGAAGGACTCACCTCTGGCACCGGTCCAGCCACAGGGCGCAGACCCTGGGTTGGGTGGCCAGATTCAGGGGTTGCCTGACCTAGCGGGAGGGATCTCTGTACTCAGAGTCCCCCCAGTGGTGACTCTCAGGGGTACTTCTCCAGTTGGGAGGGTGCAGAACTCTGAGAGGGGGTGCAGGGAGAGGGAGGACTCGCCCCTGTCACCAGTTCAACCTAAGGGTTTAGACTCTAGGTTGAGAAGAAGAGTGGTCCAAAGGTACCACGGGCCTGGGGCTACTGCCCCCCACTCTGAGAGAAAGCAAGGGCCAGAGGCTTCTGGATTGTCTAGAGGTCAGTCCTGGCCGCATCCCACTAGGGAACACCAGTGGGGTGGTTTAATTAGTGAAGAACTGGCAGATGCCATTGAAGTAACGGGCCTGCGTCCACCTTTTTCCGCCCCAAGCAGGGAAGCCCATCAAGGGTATGATCGGTCTACCCTGGCTTTTGGCTGAGGGGGAGACGTGTAGGACTTGGCCCTTTCCCCAGAAATTCTTCGCTTTTCATTCTCTTAATTTAGGGTGACCCCTATTGTAACAAAATGGTGTAGGCCTTGTGTAGTGGAGAAAGCCCTGTGTAATGTCAAACTAATGTTAAGGTGCAGGTGCTTTCTTCCCCTAACATGGCTGCCACTGACCCCTGCTACTGCAGCGCGGTCTTTGTGGGTGCATTCTAGTAGCCAGGAACTGGCTAGAACCCTCAAACAATGTATCCATACTAGCCTGCCAGCCTGCCGTAGCCAGAATGGTGGAACCTCCTAGAACCTCCTGGAACCTTCTGGAACAGGTGAGGTGACACCAACTGCCACTACCAACTGTCAACTGGCACTATAAAAGGAAAGGGAGGGAAACTTTCCTGTCAGATTGAGAGAGCACAGACCTGGGTGAGAACCTACGCAGGAGTTTTAGACAGTGGGGCCTAGACAGGGACCTATGACACTGGGAGTGACAGGGCCTAGGTGCTGCCTTCCAAGTGTGGAGGGATCCTGAACTTGCCCCCTGATCTGGCCCAGCGGGAGGGGACCCAGGGGCCACTTGAGGAGACCGGCTGAGGAGATTGGATACAGCCATCAACTCAACCCCCTCCCCCTTTTAAGGAATCAAGAGACTGGTATTTACAAGGGTGCAAGAAACATAAGGCGCCGAGAAGACACCCAACCACCACTGGACTATTGAGAAATCAACCAGGTATTGGTGCTGTGTCGCTCCCTGATGCAACTTGGGACCCCCTTTTGCTGGTTTGCCACTGTCGTGTGGCCTGTCCTGTTTGTTCTGTTGATCGGCCTCCAACTTAAATAAACTGTCTGCTGGCGAAGCGCTCTTATTCCCTAGCGCTAGCCCCCTGAACTGCCTAATTTATCACAGCTTACTGATTTGCCCAGCGCTGTCGACCCCAGAACTGCGGTGCCAGAAGAGCGCTGGGTTTTCCATCAAGAGCTGGCCTGTCAGGGGTGCTGTGGCCGTCCTAGCGCTGTAATTGCCAAGCGCCGAAGCCTTTGCGTGCTGTGCCCCCAAGTGCTTTACTTGCCCCCAAATCGTTGTCCTCCGTGAAGCGCTACCTGTGAGGAGTGCTGTGATCCTTCGACCTACTGGGGCTCTGGAGATTGTTTTACCTGTGAGAAGCGCTGACAGGGGTATCCCTGAAGCGCTATACCACTTCTCAGCGCTGGGCCTGGAAGCGCTGTGCTCCTCAGAGCTGCTGATGCCCCCGAGGCGCTATAAGTGCCAAGCGCCTTCCTGCTTATCTAACAGGCTCCTCAAGCGCTCACCTGCTGTGCCTTAGAGGCGCTGAAGTTGCCGAGCGCTGCTCCACTCTGCGCCTTCTTCTGCCCCCATCGGCGGCACTCAGTGCCAGGAGAGAGCCGCCGCTACAATTCTCAGGACGAGCCGAGGCCTGAAGCCTTCATCACCCCTGTCGCGTGGTGGGGGACCCCTGCCGCGTCACCGGCTGCGCCCCCGTCATTGCTGCCTGTCTGCCGGCTGAGAGGGAGGCCTACACGCTCCCGCAGGCTACGAGGCTGCGGGCGCGCCTCCTCTCTGCCACCCGTGAACGGACCTGGGCCCCGTGAGGCCCAGGAACCAGAAGACACACTGCCGGAGGGCTCAGTGGAGAGTCGGAGCCCTCCCCCCACACTGGAATCCTCTGCAAGGGCTCCCTGAGGAGCCGAAGAAGAAGGTAATCCCCGGGGATGTGGGCGGAAGGCCGGAGAAGGCCCCAAGTTCGCCCTTCCTCAGGGAAAATTGTTGCTGGGCCCTGTTGGCCCTAATTAGCCATCAAGGACCCTGAACTGGGCACCAGCCCTGAGGATTGACTGGTGGGCCCTTAAAGTTAACCCCTGACTAGGGGAATGTGACTATTAGTTGCCTTAGGCCATATCGGTAGGGGTGAGTTGTTGGTTGATGGTTTGGAGGGGGGGGGGTAGGTTCCAAAAAGCAGATCCATTTGGCAGGCCCGCATAGACAGATGTCGAGTTACTGTTAACATTGTTGTCTTATCACCTGGCTTACTCCCGGATCCTTAACTTTCACCGCCCTACCTCCGGGATGAGGGTTGAGTGGCTGTGTGATTCTGAAGTGACCATAGGAGGGAGGTGATAAGCGGGGACGGGCAAGGACACCCGTATGCTGTATATTTCTGATTCTGCAATAAAAATTGAATTAAAAAAAAATTAGTTGCCTTAGGCCAGCCCAGAGGGTTAGGTGCTAACTTGCCTACTACAGGGATCCTCCGGCCTGATGAGTGGGTCAGTATGGTTAAAGGAAAGGGTTACCCTCGATTAATAAAATGCCCATTCAGTCTGGCTTAATGAGGTGTTGCCGGTCGTTAATGAAATGGTTATCCCAGCCCATTAAGGATAAGGAAATGTACTAATGAAATGTTTTAAAGAGATAGTGACACCTGTATTCTCGACATTATCTTGAATGATTTGCCAAATCTGAATTCTTGCTTAAGGAAAAGCTCATTTGGCTTGGATGCATTGTTATTAGTGTCTCAGGGAATATCTAGGGCTGTGTAAGGAAATAAATATGAGTTCCTACTGAAATGTTTATGCCTGTTTAGTGTAGGTACTGGAATGTTGATGCTGACCTACTGACCTGGAGATTGAAATGCCTACAGTTCTATAATGAAATGTTTATGTTACTTCCTAATGAGAGGTCCCTACTAGATTTAGGGGGTGGTTACCCTGGTATTGGACTGTTGTAGAGGTCCCAAGGACCACAGTTTATAGGCCTCAATTCATAAAAGGTTAACCCCTGACTAGAGGTGGTATTAGGAAGCCTACAGTACCATGATGAAGAGTATTAGCGAGAGCTATGCCCAAACCCAGGGATTATCCATATTTCGCCTAGTGTCCTGCCCAGCCTAGGCCTTATGCATGGTTGACCTGTTATTAAATGTTTACTTCTGCTCAGAGAAGTGGTTACCTCCTGGATGAAATGTTGATGCATAACTAATGAAAACTTCTACTCCTGCTGTTGAACTGCTTAATGCCCTTATCTAGGAAATGTTCATTCCTGTTGGGAGTGGTTCTTAAAATGGTTAATCCTGCACCAGGGGGAGTTATTCTTAATGAAATGTTTTTCTCCCACCTAGTACTGCATTTACTGGAAGCCTACAGTTATTTATTTACATGTTTACTGCTGTAAAACGCTCACCCTTGCTTGGTGAGAAGTGGGTAAAATGCCTGCAGAACCAATGAGATGCAATGTCATTTGGTTGTCTCCTTAATGTATTTCTTACAGGTGCTGACAAGAAGCAAGGCTAAAGTCAGGCATGTGGTTATCTATACTTAATATTATCTAATATTCAATATTTATCTGATATTTAATATTTATTCATCTGAGTATTTATTACAAAGTGTTGAAACATATGTATTCTAAAGGAAAACTAATAAGTAATTGATACTGTAATTTTTGATTACCCTGACTCTGCTCTATATAAAAGTTATCTAATTTTTATACAAACTAACTGGAGTGGTGTCACTCATTGCGTGCCCATTTTACTGTCTCAGTGGATGCGTGTGCTGTATGGTCGCTTTACACATAAGCTTTCGGATGCCTGCCCGCTCGTGCCATGCTACCCTCGGGGAGCTGGTGACCCCAGATCCAACACTCTCCTAATACAGAATTTCCCTAACAATGGAGTGTCTATACTTATTGCTACATTCACATTCCTTTCATCAATGTTTTCATCATAAAATGTCCAATATTTTGATTTCTCATGCTTTACTTTTTCTTTACGTTTATAGGCAATTCGTCTTTCTTCAACCATATCTAAAAATGCCTATTCTTCTACTCTCACTTTACATGTTAAATTGTTTTTAAACGCATAATCATGACTTTACTCATCTACTTCTAAAAAATATTCTCCCATAACTATAGCAGGCTTTTTCTTATTCAGTGCATTATCTATTTTCAATTTCGCAAACACTTAATCTGAATTAGAATAATGGTACTCTAACTTGCCTGTTTGATAGAACAAGCTTGCAATTACACTACACGTAACTCCATATGTAAGCGGGAGATGATGATACGTCACCCCCTCAGAAAAAGATGCGGCTAATTTTACACACACATAACAATCACTAGCATCCATTGTTCTAACATACTCGGATAACAACTTTGAAAATGTATTCTTAGTAAAGTCACTTATAGAACTATTTTGATGCAATTCTGGTCTATATTTATGCTGCATATTATGTTTGGATTCCACATCCTGCTCATTTGAACTCACATTATGTTTCAACTTCACTAAGTTATCTCGAAAAGGAATGATAATAGCTAAAATTATCCATATTAATATTAATAATCCAGAGGGAGGAGCCAAGCCAGCGACCGTGATGGCCGCCTGACTCCTCGGCTCCGCTGACCTGCCCGCTTCCTATCCGAAGCGCAGCGGATCCTGATCTCTATCCTGCTTGAAAACCGGCGCTTCGGAGCCGCGCTGGGCTTCCGCCTCGAATGGTGTGCTCCCCGCCGATCAGCTCGCTGTGGAACCGGAGATTTGCCTTGGTCCTGCCCTACCGCGGCGTGTGAGGGATCGGATCCTTTGTTCTCCGGCGAGGCTACCCCCTGACTCGGCAGCCCCGGACGCCTGTAGCGGGAGGGGCCGGAGGCTGTTGTGCTACTGTTGCAAACGATTGCTACAGTGTGCCGTCCGGCCCGCTCTTCCCTGTTTGCTTCGATACTGCTTCAGGAGCTACATTGTATCCCCCACCAGTCCCAGGATCGGCGCTGGGTGATTCCACTATCCTTTGGCGCTGCAGCAGACGCCATTTTACCGGGCGCCCTTCATCTCTGCTGGTAGCCCCCGGGGGATCCACGAGACGCTTTCCTTAAGGCAAGTTGCTTACGGCAGGACCCTGGACGGCGGGAGATAAACTTTCATCGTGGCTTAGTAGTGATTGCGCCCACTGCCTACACTATCGGCTTCGCCTTTGAGATGAGCTCCGGCAGCCACTACAGTGGACGACAACATGGCGACGCCCTTTGGGTGCGGGACCTGGCTGCTGTGGAGTCCATCGCCCTTGCAGATGTTTACATTGCCCTGCACGATCTGCGGTCATCTATGCGGGCTTGCGCCCGTGATCTGAGAGACCGTCTAAATGGAGTGATGCCCGGTGGGCTCCCGGACGACTGTGCTGCTGGCAGTTCCCCGCCGGACCTGCGATACCCGGTGACCGGCGGGTGGGACCCGTGTACCCCGCCGTGTGTTGTGACACGTTACACCCCGGATGACTCGGCTGCTGGGCCCCCTACTCTGGAGATGCTGGGGAGGGCGACGCTGGACCCTGCCTACCGGCTGAAGAGCGCTTGCTGGTCGACTTGCCCCGTGTCCACCTTGGGGTCCCCCGGAGGGCCCCCCTGCTCTGCCAAGATGTTGTTGCAACGGCCCTGGCCATTCGGCCTTCAGGTACTGCTGCTGGGTTTCCACCTTTGCTGGGTAGCTACTGAGTGTTCTGCACTACGTGGGACGGATTTCTGCGAGGGGCTTTTGAACTGGTGGTGGTCTTTACATCTGCACCTCATGTCCAAGATGGCCGCTGCCCGCCTGGACGTCGTTGCTGGGCTGGATCGACGGGGACAAGGCTGACACTATATATGTTTTAAACGTGGTCGGATGCTACATGGTTGACGGAAAAGTGGAACTGTTGGGATGGTATATGCTATTACGGTGTCGGGTCGGGATCCGAGGAGGGATGGCCGAGGGTGGTTTTATTGACTGTATGTGCTGGAGGGCGCCACGTTCTCCTGTTCTATTGTTATCATCATGGCTGTGTGTTGGATGGACGTTTACGGACACCCCCCCGCCCTGATGTGGACACTTTGCTCGCTCGCCTCTTCCAAGATGTCTACCATGAGGCTGGACTATGCTGCTGCTTCGCATCGCGGGGGGCGGGGCTGAGGTTGTCTCCTGTTGTGCACGGTCTGTTTCTGCTCGCACTGCTGGGATACTGATGGACTGCCGGGGATAGTAATATGTGTATTGTATTGGTCGCGGGGCCCGGGATCGGGCGGCTGGGGATATGTGATGGTGGTCTTGGGAATTTCTACTGGTCCTCGGTGATTTCTTAAGGGTAATGGATGCATTGACGGGTGGGGACTATGATGTGGCTGTTCTTTGTCTGATTTATTCGTTTGCTTGAGATGATTCTCCCCACCTGCATTTCTGATTGCTACTACTCTTAAGCTGATGGTAATTTGCGTGAGGGATGTTTATAGGACCGGTGGTGACCGAGATTACGTTGAATCTAGCTCCTCCCTGCCTTCTCTGAGAGTTGGAGGGTGGGATGGCTCTTCTCACTCTATATACTCTCTTTCCCACTTGTGGGTTTCTTGGGGCGACAGGCATGCCTATGGGGGGGGGGTGGGCCGTGGCCTTCCGCTGGTATGCAGGGTGGGGGGATGGGATGTGTTCTATGTTTTCTCTTTGTTTCTATGGCCCTCTTTCTTTTCTTTTCTTCTTCTGTTTCCTTTTTCTGTATCTCTTCGCTTCCTTTGGGGTCGGGGTCCAGTCTTATTAGGGAGTCTATTATATCGTCTCTTCATGTGACATAGTGGTTGATCCTTGTTCCTAGATGGTGGTCATTTGTTTTCTGTCACATGCCTTCCACTATCACGCCTCCTCCCGGATGCTCCCTGAATGATAATAGCTATCCTGGTCAGTGATTGGCTTTGACTCTTTTTGTAGTTTTAGACTCGCACTCGACAAAATTATAAAATTAAACCTTTTTATATCCTTATGCTATTGTTTTATGTTACATACAATACTCTTCGCTCATAGACAGCTCTAATGGCGTTCTGTTCCATTGATACTGCTTTATCCTTTTCCTATATGTCATAGCGGCCGGCCCCGAGGGGTTGTAGGCAGACGCTGTGTATTGTGCATTTTACAAATAAAGGTTTTAAAAAAAAAAAAAAAAAAAAAAAAATATTAATAATCCAGTGCCAAGTAAACACATCCTACACCATTTTCTAAATATAGAACATTTTGTTTTATGTTCGTTAGTAGGCATTTTTTTTCATTTTTTTTACACAGCTAGTTTTGCTAACACATTTTCTTCAACCTTATGTGACCTATAAGCCTTTTCCCTTCTAACAAGTTTTCTTCGACCTAATGTCACTTACAAGTTTTAGTTTTCTAACAGAATTTTCTTCGACCTTGTGTCACTTACAAGTTTTTCTTTCCACTATCAATGCCTTTTTCTGAATCTTCCGATTTACCTTCTACCTTGTCCTTTTAATCAATTACCACTTTTCTTTGTGGCTTAATTCTTTACTCACTTTTCCCATTTGTCTTTGGGCATCTCAGATTTTCCTGACTGCGGTTTACTTCTTCAATTGGAGGTAATACGATGTACGTCCACTCAGGTGATTTGTACTTCTGATTTGGTCTCCTTACTCTTTTTGGCCTTTGTACAACTTCTATTTTCTTTCCCAATGTCTCTCTTTGACTGGTTATTTCATTGACCTGTTCTTCTTGTTGTCTTTCTTTGTCAACCAGTTTAAATCTCAATCCATCATTTTCTTTAGGCCAATTATCTGCTTTAAAAAATCTTTTTGTTTTAGGCTCTGTGGTGTTATGTTCCACTCTCCAAGCCCTTTTCCTCGAACTTTTTCTCAATGGAGTTTCATCTCCACTGTCATCTGTTTCACTTTCAGTGTCTTCGACAGTTTAAGTTATAATGATTTTTACAGCGACTTTTCCTTTTTCAGAGTCAGTTTTCTCTTTAGACAGTTCTTTCACTCTGTTAGGAACATCTCCATAGCTGGTACTTGGAATCTCATCTTCTTCATGAGCTGTTTCCGCTTTTCCAGTGTCAGGATTTTCGCTCCTGTTTTCAGAGCTTTTAATCTGTCCTTCAGAATTTTCTTCTTCACCAGTTTTGTTTTCACTTTGCTCAGTGTCCTTACTAGTGTCAGTCTTTAGCAACTCTCGATCTTCAGATTCATCTTCAGAATTCGGTACTTCAGGACTTTCTCATCTCCTTCAGACGCAGAGCTAATATCTGATACTTCCAGATATCGACGTTCCTGTCGATCTTCAGTATCTGGGCTTCTCTCTGGTTCACCTTCAGAATCAGAATCAGTTGTGTTCTCACTTTCTTCGTTTAGATTTTCAGGTTCAGGCACACGGAAGGTGTGGCTTGCATGTACCCATCTCTTTACTCCAGCACATTTGACTGCAGTAGTGCTAATCAAAACAACTTGTCTTGGTCTCTGCCAACGAGGCACCAAACAGTTCCTTCTGCGGAGTACCTTTATTCGCACCCAGTCTCCAGGGACTAGATCATGTGCTGGACTTTTCTCTTTGGTATTTGATTCAGTTCCCAAGAAAAAGCTTTTCCTCCCTCAGCAATTACAGTAATGTATAATACATGTATTCAATTATTAGAAAATTAAATGTGAAGAACAAATAGTCATCTAGATAGAGTTGGTCAATGTTCATTCAGTAATCCATGATAGGTGTCGTTCAAAGTAAAGTCTTCCAGTACATCTTGTCCAAAAGTTCATTTATTCCAATTCTGATATTGCAAATATTCAAAGATGAACAATGTCCAATAAACAGCCAAAACAGCCTACATCTGTTTCATCAAGCTTAAATCTTTGCAGTTGACTTCATCAGGGCTGTAGAGAACAAATATTTGATTACAAATAAGTTCAATAAAGTTATTTAATACTTCAATAGAACATAACAATATTGACCTCACTGGAAGGTAAAAGTAGATGTACCAATAAGTTGGTGTAGTAGTAGGAATATAAGTCAATAAAGAATAATAGAACAACACTACAAGAGTGACTCGAATAGTAGATTAAAGGATACAGCAAGTCACCAGGGTTTAGAGATCCACTCTAGTGCACAACTCCACCACGATAAAGTATTAAAATCAATGGTAACAATTCACCTTCAAAAAAAACTAGAGAGATTTCGTCCTTATGTTCTAGTTACTCCACTAGCATTAGACTTGAACTCTGAAACAAATATAAAGTTATCCAAATATAACTAATAGCAACAATAGGCAGCTCATTGTGTCACCTCTACCGTGAAATGTAGGCGGGGTTAATTCAATCAAGCTTATTCCCAGTACAGCTATTATAGTTCTCACCTAAACTATCAATTCATACAGTACTCCTGGTGGTCATTCAGCGATTTAATATTAATTCTGTTAGAGAGCGTAAGTATGAAAAAAAGAAGAGAGAACTCGTATTAAAACAACTAGTATTGTATAATGCGTGTAATAACCACAATATACGCCACATAATCTTATGCTTATCCGTAACCAACTCACCAAAATATACTGATCAATAATCCTGATCAGCAAAATAATCCTGATCAGCAAAATATTACTGTAACGTATCGTGCAGACCTGCGAGCAAGCCAGAAGTAAATAGAAGGTAAAAATATGTATGTAAATAAGATGTCCTAAAATTGTTTCAAACGTAGTCCTTGTGCCACTCTGTGCATTAATAATTACCTCACAGTATTCCTCCACAAGTAACAACCACGTACCTAGAACGCAAACATCCAGTTAAATAGTGCCCAATCCAAACATTCAAGCACAATAACTAAAGTGCAGTTCATACTGAAAGGTCTATTGTAAAAACGAACTCACCCCTCATTCCTTATAGGTCTCTTGAAGGTATATTTTCCATGTGCACAGTCCCGTACCTATCAGTAAAAGTAACACCGTACCATTTAATGAGCAACAGGTAGTCGCATTATCGCGCTATATTATAAAATTATATTCTAACTTCCTGGTCAGGTATTGCAGAACCTTACTCTCTAACAGACCGTATCAGTCACTAGCAGTATCTGGCGGCATGCACAACCGGTGCCATTTTTTCACGTCGTTTATAATGCGGTAGTTAAAAATATGGGGGCCATCTTAGAACGATAAATGAACAAATCGTTCTTACTTATCACGACAATATATAGCTTGTTGATACTATCCAGGTATAAAAAATACCTATTCACGTTTTATATATGTAACAGACAATCAGTACATGTCGCTATCGAAGAAAATTCATTCCTAAAGCCATAGGCCGGTCATGGTCATAGTCCATCTTCACTTTCTACTCATTCCGCTTCTCGCTCACAGGATATCTGGCACTCAATAAAATCAATGTAATCAATTCTTAATCAGTCTGTAGCTAATCTCTTGTCAATACCTTTTAATCCAAAGTCCCTGCATAATAAATCAAAATGATTAAAAATGCCCCAAAAGATTAAAATAAAATTCATAAACGATCTACCAAAGTCTCGAACCCTTTAGTGCCGACATCCTCAGTCGATGGCAAACACATTGAGCAAACGCATTGAGCTATCACAATCTTGCTGGATAGCCTCAGAAGTCTCTTCTCACATCATGTCCCATGGCTGATTATCTCATTAACTAACATGCTCGAGAGACAGGAAAGGAGGAATTAGATAGTAGGAGAACCATATCCTGGATTCAAAATACATTGACAATAATCATATATTGGAAAATACATAATTTTTGTATATGAAAGAAACATCATGTTCATATTTGAATTATAAAAACAAAGTATTGCTGCTGTATCACAGTGGAGTATCTAAAACTAAAATTGAATATTTATACTATTTACACCTGCAGTTTAGATGCGTTTACCTTGGTTTTAATTAATACGACATTTTATTTAGACACACCACCATTGGGATCAATTGATCTGCTAGTAAAAAATTAGGCGTAGGAAAACTCCAGACCAGCTTAATTCTCCATTTATCTAATTTGTATTAAGAGCAAATTCAGCATGTCTAAGATTATTCACTTTATTTCTTTATTTCAAAATACGACATTTAAGAATAAGGATTAAATTCAGGACAGCTAGATTCTTTTATTTAAGAAAAACTCAAAGATAGACATTTTTCAATTTTGTTTTATATAGCAAGTATTAGCAAAAGACAGATAGTTCCTATATAACCAAATATTCTCCTAACATCCCTAACTATACTCTCAGCTAAAGTGCATCTCCCTATAAAAGAAATAGGAAAAATTATTCGGAGTCTTACGTTTCAGGAAAATCAGCATTCTAGCAGCATCTGTAGTAGAATTCGAAGAGAGGGTTTTTTTCTTCAATAAAATCATCACTTTTTATACCCTTTTCACTCGCTCTATCTATTTATAAGTGTAACTTTCAGTCCAAATTCGAGTTCTGTTTGGACAGTTTTGGCGTGGATGAGCATCCTTTCGTCATCACATTATTGCATTTTCCTTCCGTCCGCAATTTTCTAATGGGTCCTTTGTGTGGCCCAAGTCCTGCCTAGTTCTGTTCTCTACTTGCAACTTTAGCCTGTATTCCCACTTTCTGAACCATTGTACTCATCATTTTGGCAGCCATTTATACTTCCAGGCCATTATGTCCTTGAACCGTAGTCACAACAGGCACAAGCAGCTCGCATTCAGACTCGTACTTTGCTCGCGCATGTGTATTTCTTTTGTGACCACAATAATCGAGTGACTCCATTTTCTCTTAGCCCTCAAGAATCAAAAAATGGAACTATCATAGAAACAAACACAAATGAACGTTAAATGTAAGTAATTTAACCCTTCTGTTTACCGTCCCCCTTTCTAAGTTTTCCCTATTAGTAATTAACCAGCAAATAGCCACATTTAAGCGTGATATACTTACTAATCCTGGCGTTTTTCAACAACAATACGTAAACAAAAGCACATTTATGCTGCATTCCGTTACCTTAAAGCTGCTCATTAGTTTAGAACATGACAAATTCACATAATTAGTTAATTATGATTGCAACACAAGCAAAGTTAGTTCCCACGTGTATTTGTGTAGGTGCATTTCTTTATTCAAAGTTGATTAGTCAAGCATATCGTTCCATTAGTACAAGTTATGGTTATGGAAGTGTGACTTTGCAAGGGGTACGCACAATTTTGCTTCTCCACCTTGCTCCATCACTGCGACACATCTGTAGTGTAGCTTGTATCCCCCATAAATACAATGCCAGCACAATAGCCTGAAGTCCCAACTCCCTACACACGTAATCTCGCTCACAGAGCTACTGTTATCGGCAAGTATGTAGAAAACCCGGCTTGGTGACGGAAACCTACAGCTAAAACGGAATCCCCTGTGAATATACTAGGTAGATAATACATACATTAAAACACCAGAACAGCTTGCTGTGTCCATGTACAAAATGTCTTTGCCAATGATGTTGCTTTGCTTGCAGCACTGGCTGGGTTTCTTCTTAACAGTAATATACAAAACTGGAAAAAGTCTGCACCCTGAGGCATTTTAACGAGATAGTGTTTGTCAGCCTTATCTTTAGAGCCCAATATGATAGAATTGTGTCTGCAAGATTCACTAACAAGTTGCTGTATCAGTGCGACATCTAACAACTGGGCAAGCAAGAATGCTGGAGGGGAGTGTGAGGTGGGTGGGGGGCAAGCAAAACAAAGGAGAGTGTGACAAACCTCAACAGGGCAAACAATGATGGGGGACGCAACAACAGGGAAACAATAACTCGGAAACAGCAGCATGCTGCTGTAGGAGGGAAGCAGCCTGCAAACAAACCCACTCTTAAGGAGTGCATAAACTAAAATCTATACAAGTTTGCAGCGGAGTCAGAGCACCCCAACGTTGCTGGATTGGGGGCAGACTATGTTAATAGAGACACGCATGTTGCTTCGATGTTACTGGTACAGGAACACACACAAAATTCTACATGTGCATTATTACTATTAGTGGCACAACTATTTCTCCGAAAAGTGAAAGCATTAAACTGTACATGTGTACATTTCACAGATACAAGATGTGACTAGGACACACTCCTAATAATCAATAAGTGCATGAATTATTTGGGGTTCTAGAGTCTGCGAGTATTAATTCCCGAATCTTTTCCAATGATTAGGATACACATCTTGGTAAAAAGCATCCCAAGACAACTCTTTGGACGATCTCACCTTGAAGTATACGATCAAATGATTTAAGACTCCTCAATAAATCAATGAACCTGCCTCTCGCAGGGCTGGCAGGTTAATTTACGTAAATGCTTGGGATGCCAAAAGCAATGTTTTTGTTTCTTACTAGGAGCCAAACTTTACCAATCATGCCGCAATGTCTATTCACCAGTTTCGATCCCATTGACATAACCAAATTCAATCAGCTGGCTTCTTCATGTACGGTTAACTAAATCAAGAAAGACCAGTCAACCAACAACTTTGTGGTGATGTCACTTAACACTGGCCATAGACAGAAGTCAGGGGCAATAGTAGCTAATCACTGGGGCGCTGGCACGTGCATTCTTCGAATTGCTGCAGCCAATTAAATGGCTGATAACCCCTAAGCCAATCACGCTACAAGAGTTTCTCAACCAATGCAAGTCCCTACAACTTACAGCTATTGGTTGAATATGTTTCCATTTATCTGATTGTATTTGTAAGCCATTTCTGGCGTTACAGGACTAATGGGTTTATTCAGGATGTTGATTCAGTTTGTTTTTGTTGCAGCGGTACTCCAGAAATAATTTCTAAACCAGCATCACCGTTTCCCTGAAATGTCCAGTCACACATTCATTTACCAGTGGGGCCCATCACACTGCACACTTATTCTCTTAAATTACTTTAACTCTACTTCAGGGATTGGTGAAACACAAAGGAGTAATGCTGTAACATTGGCGGAGTGTCTAAACCTATTTTAACTATTTATTATTTACACCTGTAGTTTAAAACGATTTACCATGGTTTCTCAACAAATGTCAAGTTTTATTCAGACACACCACCATAGTGGCAATGGATCTGCTAGTAAGAAAAATAGGCGTAGGAAAATACAAGACCAGCTTTAATTTTCCTTTCATCTAATTTTTATTAAAAGCAAACTTTTAACAGGTCTGACATTTAGGACTTATTAATTCTTTATTCAAAAGCTTAAGAAACTTTATTTCAAAATGATCATTTTATTTAAAGCTCAGAAAATAGACATTTATTTCAAAGTTCAGTGAGAAGTTTAGCAAAGAACAAATAGTCCCAAATTCATTCTCTCCTAGCATCCCTAACTAACGCCCTCATCTTATCCTTCAGTCCTGGGAAGAAAACATAAACTAATTCAGAGTCTTACATCCAGGAATCGATCAGTAATCTGGCAGCATGTCCAGAGGAAAATCGAAAGGAGCAATAATTTGAAGTAAAATCAGGGGTTTTTATACACTAATTCTCTAACTTAATCTATCTAAAACGTATCTAACAGCACCAACTTGGGTTCTGATTGGACAAATTAGGGGTGGATGAGGATCACCTCATCATTACAGCATCATGTTCACGGTGAATCAGCAAATTATTAAAAAGCGCATTGCTTAGGAAAGTCTTTGGCCTAGGCACATCCTCGACTGGCAACTATGTCATAATTTCTCACGTTTGGAACACTCGAGTGTCCATGTTTTGGCAACCATCCTGACTTCCAGGGTACAGCGGCCTTGAACTTCCCATCCGAGCACAGGCAGCTCACTCTCACTTGCAGGCTTTGGGCGCACATGCGCAGTTCAACACCCACTCGTAGATTACCAGAGCAGCCATGTTTTCACTAGGCCTCAGAGGCCTCTTTAGGAACTATCGTAGAAACAAACACAAATTCATATTAAATATAGACTTAAAGCCCTTCTGTTTACCTCCCACCTTACTAATGTTTCCCCATTAGTTATTACCTAGCAAATAAGCCACATAAATGCGTTTTATACTTACATATCCGATGACTTTCTAGCACAAAAACGTGTACAAGCACATTCAAGCTGCGTTTGTTTATATTTAAGCTGTGCATTAATTCACAATAACAGTACAAATGTAGTTAATTGTATTGCTTTATGCAGGCAAAATTAGTATTCCCACGTTCACATATATATGTGCATTTTATACTATCGTTGATTATTTCACCACAACACACTATTAGTAAATGTTAATGTTATAGGACATTGATTTCACAAAGGGTACACAAAATTTAGCTTTGCCACCTCGCTCCATCAATTCCCTCATCTGGTGATTCTATCACCAAACATCTCTCAAAATGTTGTAAACTTTAGCAGAACATGTTTCGAATTCTTCATATTAGTACAATCTACACTCTAGTATCTTTCTCTTTTGTCTCTTTGAAAATCTTTTCTCTAATTTCTTCCATTTCTATTTCATTCTTTTCTCTTTCTCTTGCATTCCGTTCTTGAATTGTCTTCTTTATTGCCTTTCTAAAATCTCTTCTACCTTTGTATATACAGCACAACCTTATCATGAAAATCACTATCACTAAGATTGTTATTGGAATTAGTATCTTACATATAATTGAACTACCTATTTCTTGAAACCAATGCCTAACTGCTGAAAAACTTCTACCTAACTTTTCGAGAACACCTTCAGCCTCCACTGGTTCAATTTCTCTATGTAAATCTGTAATATTTGTTATATACTTCTCAAGATTTTGGCCTTTATCTGGAATATAAGTACAACAATGTTATACTTTCAAAATTCAATATATGTGTTGTGGAGTGAGTGCACAACCTATGTAAGACACAGTTCGTTTCTTTTTGGGTGCTCCGTGGTGGCGGCCAACGTCCCTGGGCGCCTAATTAACAGATTCACACGTTGTGTCTCTAATGGAACACTAGAGACATCCCCTTGGGCACTCCTTTATCTCCTCCCTTGTAGTCAGAGGATTCCACACTTTTTATATTTCATTACTTAGATGTTTTATTAGGTATTTTCAATGTCTTATATTGAATTCATTCATTCATTCAATTCTCATTATTTCAACATCAGTGACATATATTCCTTTGTATTCCAATGCATTTCGGGCGGTATCACAACGCCCTTCATCAGGGAATCAATACTATAGAGAAAACACAAAAATGTGAGAAAACGTCACTAACTAAATAAAGGTGGTGAATATTTTCAAAACAAAATAACTGTGCAATCCTACACAAGAGAATGAAACGTCTACAATAGGTACAACATGGTACAACATGGTAGGCACCTAATGCCCTTATCAAAGTTGCATGCATACACTCACGTGTCACTGTTCTTCTCTATGGAGGAATATTTCTGAAAAAATATCGTGAAAAAACGCGTGTTAGCTCAATGCTCTGACTGCACTATTTAAAAAAATAACAACGCGGTGATTGCCGATGGTTCTCAGGGAAAAATGACCTTGTTCTCACTATCTTGGCGTTTAGTTCAACAAACTCTCCGACTCCATTGCCGATGGTTGTCAAGGATACGAACAAGCTAGGATTCTATTTGATGCCGCTCCGCTCACGTGACACGGAGCGTCATCGTGAACACGAAGCTTCTCATAGGCACGGGTTCCTTCTCTTTAAAATGGTTAAACGTGAAAAATAGTGCTTCTGCGCTAATTAGTGCTCAATTTAAGTATATAAATATAAAACTAAACCATATTGGAAAAAAATATGGAAAAAATTATTACTATCCCCACTGGGATTCGAACCTCTTGTGTCAGGCGAACATAAAATCTAACCTCGATCGTAGTGTGCTACAGTAGACAATAGGATACAGTGGAGGAAAAAAGACAGATAGGTGATGGAAAGAAGGATGTGCACTAAACATTCAGTCAGTAGGCATTAAACTATAACAGAATAGAAATCATAGTATATATTATCACAGGTTTCCAGTCCAGGGGAGGGAGAGCATGCATACTGTAATGCACGTTCAATTTAGAGGTAACATGACAGTTCGCTCCGTTCGTTGAGCCCATTCGGGCTTTGAGTACACAGTTTATGTATCCAATAGTTCTCTCGTTGTAGTAGATGTTTAGTGTTGTCTCTTCCTTCTATTTTCTCTGCTACTTCCAACACCATATATTGCAATTGAGAGATGTTGTGTTTTGCCTCCGTGAAATGGGCGGCTACGGTGGATTTTACGCTTTTGAGCCTAATGTTCGATTTGTGTTCTGTTAGCCTTGTTCTTATGCTTCTTTCGGTTTTTCCAACATATAGTTTTCCGCACTTTCAAAATTCCACAGACTCCTCCCTCTTTTGCTAGGATTATGTCAAGGGCAAGTCGATTTTGCATTACCATAGCTCCCATGGCAACCATTTCAGTATTAACCATCAGGAATCCTCCTGCGATGTCTGTTGACAAATGATCAACTTTTGTGGACAATTTTTGAATTTTATTTGCATTAAACGAAATCCCCGCTGCTGGTATCACCTATTATTTCCATCACACTCTCTCTTTTTTTACGACTTAAAGTTTTGCCTATCTCATGCTTTCCATTAGTACCTCTATCTACATGAAACATTTTAGGAAAGACCAAGCCCACATAACAGGTCCCATACCAATGGTCAGGTAACCTATAGTAAGCTCTGTTCCCACAAATGAAAGAGATTCCTGGAAAGACAGGATCATCTCCTCCTTTAAATCCCCAACCCTCTATAATTTTATAGGTATCTTTACATTGACTCGCACCCACAAAATAATTGTCATACATAGTACTGTCTCTTCTTATACACAATTTCCATAACATTGGAGTATCTATGCTTATAGCTACATTCACATTTTTATCGTCAAGATTCTCATCATTAAATGTCCAGTATTTGGATTTCGCATGTTTTACTTTCTCACTTCGTTTGTAAGCAACCCTCCTTTCTTCAACCATATTCAAGAAGGTTTTCTCCTCAATTCTCATTTTACACGTCAAATTGTTATTAAAGGCATACTCATGTGTCAGCTCATCTATTTCTAAGAAATACTCTCCCAATACTTTTGCAGGTTTCTTTTTGTTCAATGCACTATCAATTTTTAGTTTAGCGAAGATTTCATCCACATCCAATTTCCCAGTCTGATAAAACAAGCTTGCAATTACACTACAGGTCACTCCATATGTGAGAGGAAGGTGGTGATAGGTCACCCCTTCTGACACTGATGCAGGCAATTTTACACAAACATAACAATCATCGACGTTCATGGTTTTAACATACTCAATAATAATTTTGAAAATGTATTCTTCGTAAAGTCACTAATAGACTTCTCCTGATGCATCTCTGGTTTATACACATGGGTCTCATGAACTTTCACTTTCTCACCTTGTTTACTTAAACTCACATTTGGCTTCAACTTCGTTAAACTGTCTTGAAAAGGAATAACAATAGCTAAAATTACATTAATATTATCAATAATCCCATACATATAGAACAGCATCTACACCATTTTCTAAAAATAGAGCATTTTGTCTTGTGATTACTAGTAGCCATTTTCTCTCACACAATTTCTTCGACCTAGCGTCACCTTAGAGTTACAGAACAAATAATTCCCTAACAGGATTTCTTCGACCTTGTGTCAATTCTATTCTAAGTTACACTATGGTTAGTTTTTCTTGGACCTTATGTCAACTCCGACTTCTTCTATATTTACAATATCCGTCTCACCGGACTTTAGGCTTTTTACTTTTTATCATATACTTTGAGCACCTATCACTTTTTCATGGGTTGACTTCTTTACTCACTTTTCCCAATCATTTTTGGGCAGTACAGGTTTTCTTGGCTGCTATTGACTTCAACAATGGGTGCCCAAGGACGATGTATGTCCACTCAGGTGATTTATACTTTTGGTTCGGCCGTCTTACTCTTTTTGGCCTTTGGACAATTTCTATTTTCTTTCCCAGTGATTCTTTCTGGCTAGTGATCTCATTCACTTGCTCTTCAGGCTCTTTTGCCTTGTTCACTAGTTTAAATCTTAGTCCATCAGTTTCTTTAGGCCAATTATCTCCCTTACAGACTCTCTTAGTCTTTGGCTCTACTGTGCTATGCTCCACTCTCCAAGCTCTTTTCCTTGGACTCTTCCTCAATGCAGTTTCATCTGTGCTGTCATCAGACTCACTTTCAGTGTCTTCAACTGTGTAATTGATTATAATTTTCACAATGTCTTTTTCTTCCTCAAGTTCAGCTTTCTTTTCTGTTACTCTGTTAGGAACACCTTCACAACTGGTACTTGGAATCTCATCCTTATCGTGAGTTACTTCCTCTTCCCCAGTCTTAGGATTTCCGTTCCTGCTTTCAGAGTTCTCAGACTGCTCTTCAATTTTCTCCTCTTCAACAGCCTTGTCTTTCTTTTACGTCTTAACTGGTGTCAGTCTTTACCAATTCTCGATCTTCAGATTGATCTTCAGAATCTGGTATCTCCACAACCTCCCTTTCACTTTCACCTTCAGACGCAGAACTGGCTTCTGATATCTCCAGATGTCGACGTTCCTGTCGATCTTCAGTATCTGGAGTTCTTTCTGGTTCAGCTTCAGAATCAGAGTCAGTTGTACTTTCACCGTCGTCCGGGTATTCAGGTGCAGGCACACGAATGGTGTGACTTGCATGCACCCACCTCTTCAGTCCAGCACACTTAACTGCAGTGGTACTGACCAAAATAACCTGGCATGGTCTCTGCCACCGAGGCACCAAGCAGTTTCTTCTGCGATGTACTTTCACTCGAACCCAGTCTCCAGGGAGTAGATCATGAGCTGGATTTTTCTCTTTGGAATTTGAATCAGTTCCCACCTGGTGGAGCACAGAAGTTACTATATCAGACCGATTTTTGCAGTAATCCAGTATGATGTCATCATTAATTGTCAACAATTTATCAACTGGTACATATGCTTGTCTCATCACCCTTCCCATTAAGATTTCATGTGGACTCAATCCTGTTTTCCTGTCAGGAATGCTTCTCAATGTCATCAAAACAAGAGGCAAAGCATCTGGCCACTTGAGTCCTGTTGCCAAACACATTTTTGCAATTCTGTTCTTAATTGTTCCATTCACCTGCTCAACTACCCCTGAAGCCTCAGGTCTGTAAGCCCAATGTAGCTTCTGGCGAATGTCCAGAGCTTCACAGATCATTTGCATGAACTCGTTTTGGAAATGAGGTCCACGATCTGTCTCGATCGTCACTGGGAAACCGAAACGTGTTATTATCTCACGTAAAAGCAGTTTGGCAACAGTCAGCCCATCATTTCTCCTCATGGGGAAAGCTTCCACCCATCGGGAGAACAAACAGATTATTACAAGAACATACCTAAGCCTATTGCATGGGGGGCAACTCCACAAAATCCATCTGAACCCTTGTAAATGGGCTACCCTCCCGTCCTATGGTTCCCAAACTTACAACGGTTCTCTTGTTTGCATTAAATTCTTGGCATACCAAACACCTTTGACAAAGGCTTTCAGCAATCATCCTGAACTTGGGGTTGTGCCAGGTTTGTCTAAAGAGACGAATCATGGCATCTCTACCAATGTGGGTCTGACCATGGTACATTCAGGCCATGTTTGAGATCATGCTATCGGGCATTACTGGTCTTTCATCTTTGTAAACCCAAATTTCATCCTCCTCTCTCTGTCTGTATCCTTCTTTTAGCCAAACATCTTTTTCTTCTGCATCTGCCTCTTCCTGCATCTGTTTCACATCCTGCCAAGTCTCAACTACAGTGGCTAGCATTAAAGGACTCAGAACATATTCTTTACGCTTTTCTCGATTGATTGAAATTTGATTCTTTGCACAATGCTTTGCAATTGCATCCACATAATTGTTTCCACGAGTAATGTAATCCTCACCTCTTTTATGGGCTGAACATTTTACAACAGCTATTTTCTCAGGCAAATGAATTGCATCTATTAGCATTTTTAAAAATTCAGCATTCCGGATAGGTGATCCTGCAGAAGTCAAATAACCTCTTTGGGACCAAAGCTGTCCATAATTATGAACAACTCCGTAGCCATATTGACTATCCGTCACTATGGTTACTTTCACCTCCTTTCCAAATTCACATGCTCGAATCAAAGCAATCAGCTCCGCTACTTGAGCAGAACGAATCCTTTTCAGACAAGATGCTTCCAACACCTCTGCTACAGTACAAACGGCATAAGCAGCACTTAAAATACCACTCTCTGTTCTCAGACATGATCCATCCACAAACATCATAAAATCTGATTCAGGCAGAGGTTCATCTCTGATATCTGGTCTTGGTTTGGTACAGTATTCACGATCATCCAAACATTTGTGATCAAGCTCACCTTTCACTTCTGCTTCAATGGTGTCAGGTAGTAATGTGGAAGGGTTAACATTTACAATCTGGAAATTGTCACATTTTCATCTCCCAAAATTATCTTTTCATATTGGGTCATTCTACTATTGGTCATATACTGTGTCTTTGCTCTAGTGAGGGGAATCTCCACAGAATGAGGTACATACACCCTCACAGGAAATCCCATCACAATTCCTTCACTTTGCTCCAAGCTTACACTAGTGGCTGCTACTGCTTTCAGATAACCTGGCAACGCTTTTGCAACAGAGCCCAAAACAGCTGAGAAATATGCAATTGGTTTTCTCAGTTTTCCATGTCTCTGAATCAGTACTGATAATGCACATCCTTCTCGTTCACTGCAATATAATTCAAATTCTTTTTCATAGTTTGGCATCCCTAAAGCTGGTGCTTCACATAAACTCGTTTTCATTTGTTCAAATGCTTCCATTTCAGTTTTAGTCAAAACTATGGGGTCTCTTATATCTGCTTTTGTCAGTCTCTGTAATGGTTTTGCTATCAATGAAAATCCACTAATCCACTGTCTACAGTAACCTACCATTCCCAAGAACATTCTCACCTGTCTTTGAGTTTTGGGTGGCTGCATTCCTTGTATCAGTTTGATTCTTTCTGTTGTGACTTGTCTGATTCCTTTAGCAATCTTGTGACCTAAATATTGTACTTCTTTCTAACAAAACTGCAATTTTGACGGAGACACTTTATGGCCCTCCTCTGCCAAATGATTCAGTAATGCTATGTATTGTACCAACACAGACTCTCCAGGCATGTTTAAACTTTCTAATGATTTCTTTAGCAGCTGATTAAAAATCGATGAACTCTCAGTGTACTCTTGTGGAATTCTACACCATGCTAAAATACGATTCTGGAATCGGAACGCAAAAATTAGTTGACTTTCTGGGTGCAATGGAACAGTAAAGAACGCATTACACAGGTCAATCACAGTGTACCATTCTGTGTCATGGGGAATCTAATACCAAATTACTGCTGGATTTGGTACGATCAGGCAACATGGGACAACAATTTTATTAACCTATCTAAGGTCTTGCACAATTCTAAATGTTCCGTTAGGCTTTTTCAATCCCATGATCAGTGAATTACAAGGACTACTCTATATTTCTTTCAAAATGCCTTGTTCAATCATTTTATCAATCAGAGGGGTTATTCCTTCAATTATTTCTGCAGTCATTTTGTATTGGGGAATGTTCCGGTATTTTGCACTTTCTTTTATAGCAATTTTTACAGAGTCAACACCTTTCATTAATTCTATATCTTTTCCAGTGAAATCCCACACTTCTTATTTCACTACCTCTTTTAGTTCAACAGGAAACTTTTCTCGGTCAAAAACAGGAAACAGCTTGCTCTGTTCTGCCTCAATCATGAGCATTGTAATTTTATACAAGCTATCCTCATCTGGGGTCTGCAGCTCTATGCCATCTGGTGAATAGTATATGGCACAATTCATCTTGCACAAAATATCCCTACCTAACAGATTCACAGGGCTACTGTCACATACTACAAACCGATGCTTATCTTTGAAATTTCCAATTTCCACTTCAACTGGCTGTGTCAAGGAGGTTTTAATCTGCCTATTTGCTACACCTACAACCTGGAAATGATCACCCGAGAGAGGGAGATTTTGGATTTCCACTGATCTAACAGTAGAAAGGGTAGCACCAGTGTCCACTAGGAAAGTTATTTCTACATCATTTACTTTTCCGCTGACAAATGGACCGGACTGATCTACCTCATGAGTGGCTCCAAGTACACACTCTTCTTCCTTTCCCAGGCACCGTCAGAAACCTTCATCCGACTCACCCCCAACTTCCTCTCGCAACCAATACTGCGAACTCGCATTCACTCTAGGCGCTCTATTTACCTGTTCACCTCCGCAGAATCCTGTCTCTGCACTGTATTTCTGCTGATTTACACAGTATGGGAGTGGCGGTTGTGGCACCTGACTGTGATGAGTAACTACCTGCTGCTGCTGCGGCTGAATTACCTCAGTCTGCACCTGCGGATTCAATGGAGCATTTTCGGAATTAACCTCTGGTGGATACTTACACTCTTTCTTCCAGTGTCCAATCCTGCCGCAATTATGACACAGAATTTTTTTCTTGAGATCTTCAATATTCCCTACTAATTTTGGTTTACCCTTAAAATTTCCTTGATTCCCTGCATTCTTGCTCTCCATTTGCGCTACTTGTTGTTCCGCTACTTTCACTTGCGCCCACATGGCTTTCTCTTTCAGCTTTTTCCGTTTCGCATCCATCTCTTCACTGCAATATTTTGCCTGTCTCAATACTTTGTCAACTGAGCTTGACTGCCATCCTATGCCTAATCATGTCTACAATTTCTGGTCTTAAACCATACACAAATCTATATAAAAAATGGCTCATGTCTTTTTCACTTAGTTCCTCATAACCACTATACTGCTTAAAAACTAACAGCAATCTCTCATAAAATTAATGCACAGATTCTTTCGGCTGTTGTGTGGTCCTGTCTATCTTCACCAAATCAGTTTCTTTTGGAGGTATCTTATTTTTCAGCCACACTATCATTTGTTCGTACTTTCGCATCACATCAGGAGATGGAGCACCTGTCACCTTATCCCGTGGGTATTCTTCCCTCGGCCATTCTACAGCTATTTTGCATTCTGTCCATAAATCTGCTGGCACAACTATGTCAAACAATCCATCCAAATCAATCCATAAAACTTTTGACACTTTTACAAATCTTTCTACCTGCCGATAGAATTCTACTGGTTTTTCTCTCAATCTGGGGAAATCAATTGTAAATGACAATATGTCCTGTCTGCTCCATGGAACATGTACATATCCTCCTCCTGGTATTTCTCTCATTGGAAATTAATTTACAACTGTCTCCTTTTCCCTAACTGGAAATGCTAATGTAGATTTGTCACTAGTCTCCTCTTTTTTCTTTGCCGATTTGGCTCTCCATTTATTCACATCTCCCCATTTTCGTAACAGAACAATTAGTTCTTTTATTTGGGACAATCTTCCTGCCGTATTCATGTTTTCAATGTCTTTTTCTGAAAAATCTACTCTATAGGATTTCTGTAATGATTTATTCTTTGCAAACTCTACTTCTAGTTCAATAGCCAAATTCTCCAATTGATCATGTATTGATTTTGCCTTCCATTGTCATACAGATATACTTTGCCTGCCTATATGCTGTGTTAAGTTAGCATGAGCTTATTAGGAGATTAAACGCCATTTTACCTTTCTGCTGCTTCTGCACACGACACATATCTGTTGCTTTAGCTTTGAGCCTAGTAGGGTGTTTTGATTTACGCAAGAATAATATGTTGTGACTCTGATATCAGCCTTGCTTGGTGAGCTGTGTCTGTACAGTGAATGCTGAAACCTTCAAGGATAACTCAACACAGAGGTCTGATCTTCGCACGTTCCTAGACATAACATATATGCAGCTGCGGCCAAATTCTGGCTTTAGGCACATTTTATATTGCTTTGCATAAGTGCATACAAACACACTTGATGGTGCTTCGCATGCAGAGAGCTGGTATTATTATTATTATTATTAAATGAAATTTGTAGAGCGCGCTGACACCATGGGTTTCCTGGCGCTATGGGACATCGAATTCCGGGACTGAGGTAAAGTGCAGAGTTAGCAGGGTGAGGGAAAAAGGAAGTGATCCCTTACCACTAGGATCTTGAGGTATGGGGCCGCCCTGCTAAAAACCCAAAGAGACCTTCTTAGATGTAATATAATATACTAGTTAGGGAGGGTGAGAATTAGGTGCTACTGAACCCTATTAGTTTTAAGCATTTTACCATGCTTTCACCTTTTTTATTCTATGGACTAGTGACTATGCTGATTACTTTGTTTCATATATTATGTTTGCTTGTATTAGCTAAGATACTGCGTTTGAGAACACTGCATTAGTGAATAAACATTTCAAATATGCACGCGTCATCATTTACTCCTTGTTCTGGATTGAAATGATTGTATAACGAAAGAGTGTTCATGTGTTCCACGTTACCTGAGGTGTACTAAGTTCATGTTCTGGTTTGTCTAAGCATTGGTAGTTTGTGATAACCAATGAGACACTATAGCTAGTCTGGTAGGGGATTTTGGGTACTAAGGTGAGTTTTGGCACACCTTAATTCACTGAGGTTCCAATTCTCTATGCACAGTTCTGTATGAGAACGGAATCCCTGCGACATGGCGCCCAACGTTGGTGGCCTTATTACATGGCACTTGAGTAGTACAATGTTCAGTCCTTAAAACCTTCACTATTGTTTCCGGTTAACGGTGGAGTCGGACAAACCTACCTATATTTACATAGGTCTTTTCAAGCTTGAATCTTTCGAAACGGTTTCCTTGAATTACTACCCAGTTGTGCTACAAAGTTTGCTTTGTACCTTTTCCTTTTTGTGTCGCTATGGCCACGGTGGACATTCCGCAGCATAGTCGCATTGCGGTACGCAATCATTTGCAAAATTATAAGGTTCCCGTGGATGGCATGGCAATGATAATGGTGGTGAGTGCAGAGGTGGCTTACCCATACGATTTTGTTTACTCGTGGGTGACCTTCCCGGCTGTGAACGCAAATACTAATGTGTTCGACACGTACACTCCCACGGCTGTGCCACAGAAATACGCTCCATATAGGCCACAGGAAATTCCTATTAATACTTGGCAGCACCGCGTTTGGTTTGATGGCGCCCTACACCATTCTTTGGCAGCTCCGAGGTTAGGTCCTTTGTCCATTCCAGGTGCAAATTGGCCTGTTTTGGCTGGATTTACACCTCATCCTCAACACGGGGCATGTACCGTGGTTGAGTTAAGACAACTACATGTAGTCGCAATTAGCGTGATTAGGTCGTTAGTGCAATACATAACCCGAAATCTCCCGGGCGGGGCCCCGGGTGGTGCGGCGCTTCCTGCAGGACAGGGGGGAATGAAACTCAGTCCCGTTATGGTCAATGCTGTGATGGGCAAGCGCCCCCAGGAGAAGGATGATTTTCCTTTCTGGCTTGCCGAGAAATTTGACCAGCTGGAAGCAGTATTTCCTAACACGACTCCTGGTGAAAAACACAGGATTCTGACAATTACCTTCTTGAAAGACTTGACCCCTGAAATTGGTGACTGTGAGACCTGGGGTAAAACATTTGCGGCGGTCTATACGAAGTGTTACGGCACTCCGTCTATGACGGTCCTTAAACGTGTTTAGGATGAGCATGGACCTGAGGCTGCAGTTGAATTGGGTATGCGCCTCTGTGGCTCTTTTGATGTTTTTCCCGATCTCATACTTGCTAATGTCAAGGGGGATGCAGTGAACTTTCAGGTTGCCAATGCTTTGCAGGCGATTCCCGATGCCGAAAAACCCCGACAGTTGGCGAGGATTATTGTGGTGGCTTATAAAACCGCGGGTCGCAATAGTAAGGGTCTCAAGCCTTTTTCCACTAAAGAGAAAAAACAACCCCAAGGGGAGAAGTCAGAAACTGACGAACAGCCTAAGACCAAAAACGAAAAATTGGCCGAAAAAGCAAAAGCAGGGGGAAGCAACAACAACAGAAACAGGAGTCTCGTCCTGCGTCTCCATTGCCTGTGCCCCCAGAACGTGTTTATGACTTGCGCGATCGTGCGATGATAAAATCACCTGATCGATTTCAGGTTTCTGATCAACGCTCTCCTCGTTCTTTTCAGGAACCATCGGCCTTTTCGACCAGTGGTGGAGGAGGCGGCAGGGGTCGGGGTGGCCAGCAGGGACGCGACCAGTCCCGCCCGAAAGACGGTAAAGGCTAGCAGGACGAATCTACACCGAAGAGACCCCAGTTTCAGAAAAAGAAAGTCGCCGCTTTATCAGCGAGATATGCCACAGATTGTGAAAACGCAGATTCGGAATCTGACATGGGCTCTGACCTTGCTGGACAGCGCGGCGGAGATGACCATAGTGTGAGAGGCCCTGCGTCCACTACTGAAGGTGACAGCGACTGTCCGCCATGTTGTTGTGGAGACAGCTGACACTAGAGTAGCTCCCCCTGACAGACTTTATGAAATAGTCCTGTTCATTGAAGGTGACATACAACGTACCATAAAAGGGGTATTTTGGGAGAATCTTATGACTACCTATGACATTTTGTTAGCGGAGGTTGACTGGCCCCCACCTTTTGTTCTCGCAGCTCCAAGAGGGGAGGAGGTGATCCTCCCTAGTTTTGCGCACACTGTCTCGAAGGAGCTTGCGCTGAATTTTGCAGAAGAGTGGGCTAAAGCTCTTGCGCCGGCTCTGTACCGTACACGCTGTGGTTGGGATACATTTTCCCCACACCATGAGATTCCTTTGCGGTCTATGCCACAGCCTCAACCTCAATATCCCATAAGACGCAAAGCTAAGGCGTCCGTTGCGGAAATCCTTGAACAATTGGAATATCAGGGAGTGATTGAAACTTGTGTGTCACCAATGAGTAACCCTCTCTTTACTGTGACCAAGCCTGACGGTTCATATCGTTTGGTATTGGATTACCGGTATTTAAACTCGCATTGCCGTACTTGTGCAGTACAGAATGCTCACGGCTCTGCCTTAGTGGATAGTCTTGTGCGTAAGCGGTTTAAAACCATGCTTGACATTTCCAACTGTTTTTATGCCCACCATTTGGATGGTCTAAGTTCCCAATGGACTAGCTTTACTTACGGCGGTGTCCAACAACATTTCAAACGTTTACCGATGGGCTATAAGAATAGTCCTGGGGTGTTTGCTGCCCGCATAGTCTCTCTCTTGGAGAGAGTTGACCCGGATGCTTGTTTCAACAACTCTGAAAAAATTACAGTCTTTGCTGGGATTTTTGAATTTCGGGAGGACATATATTCCTGAATATGCCCAGCGTATCAAGCCCTTGTATGCTTTGATACAACCAACTTTTACCAAATCAAACTGGCTGCCGAAGCACTCAGCTATACTGCAATCTTTGCAGGCTGATCTGCTCACTTCTAAATACTTGTTGACTCATGACAACCACACTAACCTGGTGATAAGAATTATCCCTGGGACGGTGGGTTTCACATACCTTACTTTTAACGAAGGAGATACAGTACCTATTGCCTACAAGTCACACTTGTACAATTCGGCTGAAATACGATTTTCCGCTGTGGAGAAAGTTTTAACGGCTGTACAGATGGCGATTCTTAAGGAACGTGCTCTGTCAAAGGGAAAACACATGTTGGTGGTTACCCCGTGTCCTGCTTTGGAGGCAGTTACGAAAGCCAGTGCACCTAATTCTAAAGCTTTGCACCCTCGGTGGATACAATGGGCAGCATCATTGACGTCTCCGGATGTCACGTTTATTTTTGATGCCTCCTTACAGTCGCAGGAGTTTTTGCATTATGAATTTGTTCATCCTGCACCTTTGGCTCTGCGGCCTTTGGAGGATTTCCATTGCATCATATACACTGATGGTTCGGCGCAGGTTGCGCATGGTTCTATAAGCCCTATTCAGCCTGCATGGTTTGAATCTCAAACTCTGTAACCAATGGGGCCACACCTCATATTGGCTCACCAAGAAAAAGTAAAATTTAACCAGTGCTGTGTTACAGGTCCGGACATGCCTTAAGATATAACAATGTAGAAGTGTACAGGATCACCCACAGAAAGAAAAAATGTGAGAAAGCAAGGAAAGTGCCTCACGGACGTAACACCCGAGGGGGTTCCCGGTTTGATAAATCACCGGTGTACCCACTTCTCATCATCGGTTACTTTCCTTGCTGGGAGGATGAAACAAGTGCAGAAAGAATATGCACAGGACAGAATAGAGAAAGAAACAGACAAGGAGTGTACAAATACACTGCCTGGTAGGACAGAAAAAAGTGCTCAAAAGAATAGCGTATACCTACACCCAACAACCAACAGATATAAAAATGTGAGGTTTGGCTGGCTGAATCGATTTTATTCTGGTGCTGCCAAACATCACCATTAAAAAATGGTTATGTTGTTACCATTTATTTCGTAACTGGACCGACATGTTTCATTGCCTTGTCATTGGCAATTTTGTCAGGGCAAATGGTTGGGTCTCTATTCATAATCCTCCATTTTTCATATGAGGACCTGTACACATACACACATTAAAAGACAGAGCACAGCGGTGGTCAATGCGAATCCCGCATACCGGCATTTTACATCTTGCCCAAGATTCACAAGCCACAACGGCCGCCACCAGGACGTCCAATCGTCTC
The DNA here is from genome assembly GCF_964263255.1 of Lissotriton vulgaris. Lineage (NCBI taxonomy): Eukaryota > Metazoa > Chordata > Amphibia > Caudata > Salamandridae > Lissotriton > Lissotriton vulgaris. Next base: position 716,453,977 of record NC_141697.1, on the reverse strand, counting down.
CGGAATCCAATCAATCCTTGAACCCCTGTCCCAATTTTCTGACTTTTTCCTGAGAGAAGCAGTCATCACACAGAAATCGTATGTGCAGGACACCACAGACATCTTAAACATCTTGAAGGACATGGCGTTTGACCCAACCAACCAATTTTTGGTCACTATCGACATCGAATCATTATACACCAGCATCCCCCAGGGCGCTACGCTAGTGGCAGCAGCTAGAGCCCTGGGAGCGATGGAGTGGTTCTATGACACACCCATGTCTTTTGTCCTCCAATGTATTGAGCTGGCACTCACGAGAAATTTCTTTAAGTACAAAGGACAACTGTACTTACAGACGTCTGGGACATCTATGGGGGCTACATTTGCCCCCAGCCTGGCCTGCATTTATGTGGGCCAGTTTGAGGAGAATGTGATTTACCATCCCTCCAACCCTTTCCTGAGCAACATCCAGGAATGGAGACGTTACATAGATGACGTCCTCTGTATCTGGACAGGTACAGAGGACCGGTTACATCTATTTCTTGACTGGCTCAATCAAGCTGATGATAGTCTGCGCTTTACCTGGTCTATTAGCAACAGCAAGGCAGTCTATCTGGATGTGGATATACTAGTGGAGGAGAATAAGTTAATCACCATGGTCCATCATAAAGATACTGATAGAAACTCCCTCCTACATTATCACTCGTTCCATCCACGATCCCTCAGAGACAATCTGCCGGTAGGCCAGTTCCTTTGATATCGCAGGAACTGCTCTACAACTGAAGCATACGTGGATCAGTCCGTTGGACTGGTCACCAAATTAAAACAGAGACAGTACCCGACCAGAGTAATTAATCATGCACGCAAGAGGGCTCTCAATACCCCACGTGATGCTCTGCTCGAACGTAATGTGAAAACCAATCAACCGTGTCTACCGGTTGTGACTACTTTTGATCCATTGTCTACAAAAATAAGACAGATTATCCGCAAAAACTGGACATTATTGGATACTCCAAACAACAAAATGCCAATCCCACGCTTTGCATTTAAGAGGGCAGCTAATTTGCGTGACAAGCTGGTACACACCAGGAATGCGGTCACCAGCTCTGAAGCCAACACTATCCCGGCAGGCCACTACCCTTGTGGCGGATGCTCAGTGTGTCCGCTAACCACTGCCACTAAAGAAATCACCTTACACAATGGCAAGACCTGGCACCTGACGAAGTTTAGTAATTGCAATACTACACACGTCATCTACAGGATTACCTGCAGTTGCGGGTTACATTATATAGGTCTTACCACACGTAAGGTGAAGGTCCGCATCCAGGAACATCTTAGTACGATTCGGGCTAAGAAACTTACCACGCGCTTGGTGCAGCACTTTAACGAAAAAAATCATGGCCAAGGTGATCTAAGGTGGACAGTTCTGGAAAAAGTGGTGGTCAACACACACAACCTAGACACAATATTGGCTAGGAAAGAAGCCAGGTGGATTTATTCAGAGAAGGCAGAGAAAGAGGGCCTTAATGATTCCATTGAATGGAATAAAGTGAGCCGAAGATAGGTCCTGTGGGCGTACCCTTTGAATCACAGATGCAATACAGATGTAGGCATTGATCCCCCTTCTGATTACTAATCACTGATGCAACACATATGCAGGCATTGATCTCCCTTCTGATAACGTTACTACTTGTGATTGATCTGAGTTTGTTTACTGTACTATACACCCTGTTTAGGTACTCTTCCCTGGGCTTGAGGCTGCACCGGGACACCAGACATTTTCCACACCAACGCATAACTATATGTCTAGGCTGTACCTCCACACAACACTTCTTCGCAGACAGCCCCTCTGGATTCCTCATCCCTGAACGAGGTAAATCTAGAATCAGTGCCTGATTGTGCCACGCTATTGAAATGTCCACACCTAATATCACACTCGGCCCCTTTATAAAGTTTTATAACTTTGATTTTCATTGCTGTATACACTGTATAGATATGTGCTTGTGACCCTCATATCTTACTAATAAAGTTGGGCGATTGTAATCACCTTTAGGGCGACCTCTTTACTCTACCAATATGGCCGCCACGCTGCGTGATGGGCGGAGCCCCGTCCGGCTTACTTCCGCGTCTCAATCCATGCTTGGATTGCGAGACGTCGGAAGCGCCGGAGGGACTCGGCAGCGGTATGTGCAAGCTAGGAGAGGAGGCACTCGATCTTGGCCCGAACCCTTGAAGCCATGTCAGCACTGGTAGGACCCCTCCGCTCTGGTGCACTTTTTACGCTGCATACTTTATATTGGCAGTTAGAATACTTGTCCGCTACCATGCTATTGCTTTGAAGTTGCTGGCAAGACAGCATCCTGCACCTCTTACGCTACATATTTTGTAGTATTGGCAGTCAGTATATATTTTCCGCCTTTACAAAGCCGCAGCAGCTGTCGTCACCATTGTGCAAATTAGTGGCATAGCGCACAATTGGTTGACAGCAACAAAGGGAGTATTCTTCCTTCCTTCCCCCTACTTCACTAGCATATTGGGACAACACCATAATTTACCTTGAATGTATCATTGTGTTTGAAATGACAACGTTGTATATTTTCTGTACAGGTTACTCACACCTAGGAGTTTCCGTGGCGGCTCGTGATCTTTGACACGCCGTCTTCTGATGCTCGACGGTACGATTACCATTCTCGAGCATAAGGTAACTTCAGTTACTTTCAACCACCGGCGATGGGGTGGTTTGCTGTGTGCCAGAGCCTCTTTTTATTGACTCACCGTGTGACCACCGCTGTGCTCTGTCTTTTAATGTGTGTATGTGTACAGGTCCTCATATGAAAAATGGAGGATTATGAATAGAGACCCAACCATTTGCCCTGACGAAATTGCCAATGACAAGGCAATGAAACATGTCGGTCCAGTTATGAAATAAATGGTAACAACATAACCATTTTTTAATGGTGATGTTTGGCAGTACCAGAATAAAATCGATTCAGCCAGCCAAACCTCACATTTTTATATCTGTTGGTTGTTGGGTGTAGGTATACGCTATTCTTTTGAGCACTTTTTTCTGTCCTACCAGGCAGTGTATTTGTACACTCCTTGGCTGTTTCTTTCTCTATTCTGTCCTGTGCATATTCTTTCTGCACTTGTTTCATCCTCCCAGCAAGGAAAGTAACCGATGATGAGAAGTGGGTATACCGGTGATTTATCAAACCGGGAACCCCCTCTGGTGTTACGTCCGTGAGGCACTTTCCTTGCTTTCTCACGTTTTTTCTTTCTGTGGGTGATCCTGTACACTTCTACATTGTTATATCTTAAGGCATGTCCGGACCTGTAACACAGCACTGGTTAAATTTAACTTTTTCTTGGTGAGCCAATATGAGGTGTGGCCCCATTGGTTACAGAGTTTGAGATTCAAACCATGCAGGCTGAATAGGGCTTGTTGTTTCATATTCGTTGAGTGGGGGGCTGCCCTATATAGCCTTTCTTCCCCCTTACATCCCTCTTTGATTGATTGCGCATGGTTCTAAACAAGCCTACGTTTCCGCATGCGCCATTGTGGTAGGTGCCATGGTGAACGATGAGTTCAAGTCCAGAGTCGTGCACACGCAGACTCTAGGGGACTGCACCGCGCAATTGGCAGAGCTTCGTGCTCTGATGCTTGCATTGGAGTACGCAGATCCTAGAGTGATGACACTTACTGTAAGTGATTCTTACTACTGTGTCCAGTCTTACAATGAAAACTTGTTCTTTTGGATTCAGAATGATTTTCGTGATTCCAAGGGTAGCACAATAAAACATAAAATGATCTGGGTCCGAGTGGCTGAGCTTAAAGAGCAGTTGCCACTCGTGTTTGTAATTCATACTCTTGGTCATCAGCGCGTTGGAGTCCACACTGTTGGCAACTTGCTGGCTGATGAAGCTGCGAAATCTGCGGTATCGTCATATTTAGTTGCAGCAGTCACACGGTCCAAAAGTAAGATTGATGATGATATCTTGGCGGCTGTTGCTGCCACTGAGAAGGGAGGTAAACATCCTACGGGATTCCCTTCGAAGTACACATACCACTTAAGTCCTGATAAGGTTCCTTATGTGAAAATTCCTGAAGTTGGGGAGAGATTGATTCCCAACTCGTATCGCAGAAATACATTGATCACAGAGGCCCATGAAGGACTTGCGTCTGCACATGCAGGCGTTTCTGCCACTGTTTCTCAATTGCAACAACGTTTTTGGTGGCGGGGACTGTACAAACAGACGCATGATTATGTCCTTCAATGTGACCTTTGCCAGCAGATTAAGACTTCAACTGCTGCGCGTCCACCCCAAACACAGTTTTTCATTTCTAATAAACCACTGGGTTGTGTTTATTTAGATCACTGCGGTAATTTTCTTCTGATACTGCATATAAGTACATCTTAGTCGCAGTTGATTCATGCACACACTTTGTATGGGTGTGGCCTCACCGCAGCGCTGATTCACGGACTGTCATAAGGGATTTGCGTGTCTTTGTAGGGATTTTTGCCTGTGGTACTTTCCATTCAGATCAGGGTCCTGCTTTCGCCTCTAAGGCGTATAAGGATGCCATGGCTTCGATGGGGGTCCAAGTCAAGTTTTCGTCTCCATACAGACCTGAGGGTAATAGTGTAGTGGAACGAATGAACCGTGACTTACAGCAATCATTGACAGCTCGAGTTATAGGCACTGGCAGGAACTGGCTGGCCCATCTCAATGGCGTGCAGCGTGCTCTTAATATTCTCCCTAGAAGGTCTCTGGGTGGGCGGACCCCATACGAAATGCTCTTTGGTATCAAGATGTATGTACCGGACCTTGACGGTCTAGACTCGGTGGCTGTTGCTGCCTCCTTTGACGTAGATGAGCATTGCAATGTTTTACAGACTCTACAAAAGACAAGAGACAGTCTTGCAAAGGAACATTTTCCCTCCACTTCGGATGATGTGTTGCAGATCCTGGTAGTTGGCTGGCTACCCCAAGTTGGAGAATTGGTTCGGGAGAAGATCGATAACAAGAAAGAATTTGGTCCCTCATACCGTGCTCCAGTTCCTGTACTTGGTGTGAAGGGCACAAGAACAGTCATTTTACCACCACTTCCAGGTCTTAAAGAAAACAGGTATATCTCCATTGACAATGTCAAGATACACAGAGTTGCTGATTCTTCTTAGTATGACACCGGCAGTTTCATGTCCTTCGATGGTGAGAAATTCTGTATTGGCTACAGTTTTGAATCCTGAGCCAGAGGTGGCCCTCGAGATGCCGGCAATTTCAAGTCCTTTATTGAGTGCATTGCCTGGTACTCAACATGATGACACCGACTACACTTACCAACTGACTTATCGATGCCTGATTTACAAACTCGTTTGGCCACAGAATCCAGATTTTCATTTGATACTGTTTCACACACTTCAGGGAAGCCCACAATGATTAGAGTCTATGCAACATTGTTTAAAAAACATTTTTTGATTCCCCCTTGGACTTATATTTAGCTGGGGCTTTTTAAACTTTACCTTTCTATGTCAATTGGTTTTGTGTTTTATTTTTTCCGATTCATTAATGGACACTATGTTGAAGAGAGAACATGCATTCGACATCTGAATGGAACATTGGCACCTCATTCCTCGTCTCATTCTGCCCACAGATTGAAGAGAGACTTGGCCTTTGTTAACATCACTGCTTGGCCTGTCCTGGATTGGATAGTCTGGGATGCTGTTAAATTTCAAATCCATGGGCCCACTGAAGTTATAAATGTCCTAATGTGCTTAGAGTTAACATGGGGGATGTTGTTAAACAAAACATACGTTCTGAGGATTGGGATGTTCAGGTCGTAGAGGCTTTGTTTGCTGATTTGAAATATAATGCTGCCTTTTATGCTGAAGATTTATATTTAGAATCTGCTAATTATGGTGATCTGTTTTGCTTCCAACATTTTGGCAATCATTATCTACATAAAACGAATTCCAGGAGAAGTACTGTCAATTATACACAGTGGGAACATTGCCCTGCTCCTTTGAGAGGCAGCTCAAGTACATTTTTGAAAAATCGAGTCCAAAAGTTAGACTTACAGATACTAAGTTATTGTACTCAAAGTCCTTTCTAGACCAGCTAGCTGTTGGAGGCTACGAGTTGTGGAAGGAAACAATTGACCTTAAATCTGTTTGGGGTTCTAAAAGTTGGCAGGTACAAGGCACAGAGGCTCTGCACCGTGCATGTCTCATCCTGAATCATTTGTTGTTTTTGAATTCTACCATCTCACAGACAACATGCTTTGGATTGGTTAAATACTCCTTCCTTCCCTGATTTGGAAGAATATTCAGGTTGGGATAATTCTACAACATTTTCGATTAGAGAGTTGCAAACTCTATTACAAAATTCGTCCTTTAACATATCCAGTTTGGATCCCAAGGGTTAGTTGATGTGGCACAGAAGTGCTGATTCGTGCCAGCATCGTTTTCTGGGTCTGGCTGATAGCTTTACACAGGTCAGGGTCGATCCCCGTTTTGAGAGTGACCATTCTGTTACCACTTATTCAGTAGGCAAGTTATGTCAGATTTGGCTGAAACATTCTACATTGGCGTCAGTCAAACTGCATTTGTCTAAACTGACTGACGATGTTGATTTGAATGATTTTATAAAAGGCCCGGCTAGAGGTAGATCTAGAAGACGGATTTATGCCGTTTATAATGAACTCTGGAAAACATCGCAGATTGAGGCGGCTACCCGCCTTAGGGCTATTGATCAAGCTAATTTAGAGAAAGTGCTTGCAGTAGTGGATAATGAATGAATGAATGAATGAATTGACACTTGTAACGTGCGACTTAGCCCAAGGGCGTCAAGGCGCCTGAGAGGAAGGTACAAGCTGCTTAAGGTGTGAGGTGATGCCAGACTACAAGTAGGCCTCTGCAAAAAGCCAAGTTTTTAGTGCTTTACGAAAAAGCATAATGGATGTTTTCACTTTTAGATCAGCAGGCAGTGTGTTCCACAGTCTGGGTGCAAGATAGGAAAAAGCCCTCCCTCCCCATCTAGCTTTGAGAATTTGGGGGATGGATAAAAGATTTTTATTGGCGGAGCGTAAGGTTCTGCTAGGAGCATAGGGGGGTATAAGAGACCTGATATCTTCCGCGCCTATTCCATGGAGGGCGCCGTAGGTGAAACAAAGGATCTTAAAATTTATCCTGGACTGAATAAGAAGCCAGTGCAGGTTTTTTCTGGCAAGGGAGGCAGAGGAAAGTCTAGGGGCATCGAGGACAAACCTAGCTGCCGCATTTTGCGCTATCTTCATGTGCTTGACCAGCTTTTTATTTATGCCTGAGTATAGCGCATTACAGTAGTCCAGTCTTGAGGAGACGAGAGCCACCGTAACCTGCTTCCAAGCTTCAGGGGAGAGATAGTGCGCTATTTTTTTCAGGATCCTAATCACACCACAGCAGGTTGATACCGTCCTACTGACCTGCCTGTCAAAGGAGAGCGTGTTATCTAGCAGTATACCCAGGTTACGGGCGGATTGAGAGGGCAGGGGACACACTCCAAGAGAAGGGGGCTACCACTCGCTCGACCAGATGTCCTGTTTACCTCCAAAGATCAGGACCTCGGGTTTCTCACCGTTTAATTTCAATCATCCAACGAGATACTGCTTCCATACAATTCCTGAAATTAAGAGCGGTGATACTCACCGATTGGGAAAGAGAGACCATAATCTGAGTGTCGTCAGCGTATGACAATACTTCCAGCCTGAAAGATCTTACTAACCTGGCAAGAGGGGCCACATAGATATTGAAGAGTGTGGGGCTCAAGGACGAGCCTTGAGGAACCCCACACTGCACAGGTTTGACGGGGGAAAGGAACTCAACCAGTTTGACCCTCTGTTCTCTATGGTCAAGGAAGGAGGTTAAGAGGCTAAGAGCTGGGCCGTCCACTCCCATCTTCCTAAGGCGTGTGACCAGAATAGAGGGGGACAGGGTATTGAAAGCAGCTGTTAGGTCTAGCAGGACGAGAAGGGTAGTCTGGCCCCTGTCGACCTTTGTGCGGATGTTATTGATAGCCACTGTAAGGGCAGACTCCGTGCTATGAGCCCTCCAAAAACCAAGCTGAGAAGGATCCAGCAGGTTAGAGTCATCTAGGAAGGCGCTCAAATGATGATTGAGATGTGCCTCAAGCATCTTAGCAGGGGCAGGAAGCAGGGATATAGGACGATAGTTCTTCAGAACTCCAGGATCTAATGTGGCCTTTTTCAGAAGGGGCTTAACCACCGCCATTTTCCTAGAAGCGGGGAAAACACCTTCTGTGATTGCTAAGTTTATCACCTTCAAAAGGGGAGGCAACACTACATCCCTACATTCCTTAAGAATCTTAAGAGGACAAGGATCCAGAGGAGATCCAGACTTTATTTTATCCAGGAGCAAATTTAACTGTTTGGGGGCGAGAAGGGGGAAATTAAGAAGGCTACTACGGGGTCCATTGGCCTGCCCCACTCATATAGCTAAGGGAGACAAAAGGGCAGAAGGGACCTCTAAGTCGCGATCAAGAGATTCCAGGGCTGAATAAATATCCACTATCTTTGTATGGAAAAATGTGGAGATTTGATCACACAGCTCCTGAGATCCAGCAATGGGATCAGGCGACTGAAGGATAGACAGGGAGTCTATGATCTTAAACAATTCCCTAGGAGAGCTGAGGGAGGCCGTCAACTTAGAAAAGTAGGCCTTCTTTTCATCAATGACCTCCACTTTATACTCCTTAAGGAGACCTTTGTGTTTGTCCTTCTCCATGGGATCAAGGTGAGATCGCCAAAGCCTCTCTTGTTTCCTACAACCCTGCCTTAGCAGTCTGAGTGAGTTGGAAAACCAGGGAGCTGAGGGTCTCTTTCTGGCCGAATAGTGCAGTTTAGCAGTAGCCAAGGTGTCTACTGCGCTCACAATAGAGTTAAAGAGATCGAGGGCAGAGGAGTTAGTATCCCTAGGGGTGGGGGACCTGAGGCTGGACATGAATGGGGCAAGTGTCTTGTTTTTAATCCTCCTGTAGTTCCTTTTCAATTCCCACCTCCTGAGATCGAAGGGGGAGGAAGAGGAGTGCTGAAGTTTAAGTTCAAGTGGAAGAGCCATATGATCGGACCATGAAAGGGGGATGGGAGCCTATATCAAGCCTAGGACCATTTGAAAAAAAACCATCCAATGTATTGCCGGCTATATGAGTGGGGCTGTCCACACATTGCAAAAATCCGCAGGAAGCCAAGGAGTCTATCAAAGAAGAGGTAACACTGGAATTTATATTTTGAAGATGAAAATTAAAATCTCCTAATATGGTCATGTTGGGTCTGTCAATGAAGGGTTCTAAAATTTCCAACAAATCATGACTGAAAGTAGACCTAGGGCCTGGTCTGTAAATCAGGAGGCCCGAGAAGGAGACAGTAGGAGAGGAATTGAGGGAGAAAGGCATGGCCTGAAAAAGGATCCAAGGGGGAGGAGAAGGGCTCTGTATGGCATTTCAAAGAGCTCTTATACAGTATACCCAGTCCACCCCCCTGCGACCAACTCTATCCATTTGAGCTAGGGCATAACCCTCAGGAATGGCATTTACGAGCTCGGGACCCATGGATTCCGATGCCCAGGTTTCTGTAATGAAGGCCCAAGATGGCTTTCTATCGGAGATGAAATCTCTGAAAGCAATGTTATTTTTAACTAGGGACCTAGCATTAATAAGGAAACCAGTTGCCGAGATCAATGAGGTAGAGTTTTGCATCTTAGAGGAAAGCTGCTTCTTCAGCAGGCCATGAGGTATGCGGCAGCTGTCTATTTTCGGGCAACTGCAGCTGTAATCAGCAGCAAACGCCTCTGGAGGGGACACGTGATGACAGGATTGCCAGTGGGGTTTTAATGCCAGTAACTCATGCAGGGAATAGAGAGGACTTACTTGAGGGTAGGTAATAAGACCAGCCTCCCTGGCCCCTGGCGCGTCTTTAGCGCATACGGGCTGGACTTAGGCGCGACTTTGGCGCGATGACGGTGCGCCCGCTGCTCGCGTCCGCTGCGCGGAGGCATGTCCGTCTCCTTTTATGCTGGCGCCTAGACCGCTACCCTGAATTACCTCCCCCAAAGATGGCCGCTCAAATGTTCCACCGTCTCTGGGTTCATGACAACTCAGCGCCTAACTCGGCTGAGAACCGAATGAATGTGGGGTAAATTTGAAATACGGCGATTTGGCAAGTAGATATAAATAAAAGCACACAAAGTAACTAAGGAGATTAATAGAATGGCACACAACACATCTCCCGGCTTCCGCCTCAGGAGAACAACAGAGTCTCGCGCTTGCCCGCACGTCCTCCTTGTATGCTGGCGCCTAGACCGCTACCCTGTATTACCTTCCCCAAAGATGGCCGCTCAAATGTTCCACCGCCTCTGGGTTCGTGACAACTCAGTGCCTAACTCGGTTGAGCACCGGATGGATGCGGGGTAAATTTAAAATACAGCGATTTGGCAAGTAAATATAAATGAAAGCACACAAAGTAACTAAGGAGATTAAAAGAATGTGTAGCGATCGCCACTGCCGACACAGCCAAAAGCAAAAGATTCCGTACTGAACGCCCCTTACGGAAATACTACAAGTCCCAGAAGGCCATCCGGCGCTGGGGGTTGAGTCAATGGGAGGACCTTATTCAAACTCCACCTCCGGAACATAACGGGGCTTGTCAATCTTGTTGCGTATTCTCTCGTTAGCAGGAGTGCTGAAGTTTAAGTTCAAGTGGAAGAGCCATATGATCGGACCATGAAAGGGGGATGGGAGCCTATATCAAGCCTAGGACCATTTGAAAAAAAACCATCCAATGTATTGCCGGCTATATGAGTGGGGCTGTCCACACATTGCAAAAATCCGCAGGAAGCCAAGGAGTCTATCAAAGAAGAGGTAACACTGGAATTTATATTTTGAAGATGAAAATTAAAATCTCCTAATATGGTCATGTTGGGTCTGTCAATGAAGGGTTCTAAAATTTCCAACAAATCATGACTGAAAGTAGACCTAGGGCCTGGTCTGTAAATCAGGAGGCCCGAGAAGGAGACAGTAGGAGAGGAATTGAGGGAGAAAGGCATGGCCTGAAAAAGGATCCAAGGGGGAGGAGAAGGGCTCTGTATGGCATTTCAAAGAGCTCTTATACAGTATACCCAGTCCACCCCCCTGCGACCAACTCTATCCATTTGAGCTAGGGCATAACCCTCAGGAATGGCATTTACGAGCTCGGGACCCATGGATTCCGATGCCCAGGTTTCTGTAATGAAGGCCCAAGATGGCTTTCTATCGGAGATGAAATCTCTGAAAGCAATGTTATTTTTAACTAGGGACCTAGCATTAATAAGGAAACCAGTTGCCGAGATCAATGAGGTAGAGTTTTGCATCTTAGAGGAAAGCTGCTTCTTCAGCAGGCCATGAGGTATGCGGCAGCTGTCTATTTTCGGGCAACTGCAGCTGTAATCAGCAGCAAACGCCTCTGGAGGGGACACGTGATGACAGGATTGCCAGTGGGGTTTTAATGCCAGTAACTCATGCAGGGAATAGAGAGGACTTACTTGAGGGTAGGTAATAAGACCAGCCTCCCTGGCCCCTGGCGCGTCTTTAGCGCATACGGGCTGGACTTAGGCGCGACTTTGGCGCGATGACGGTGCGCCCGCTGCTCGCGTCCGCTGCGCGGAGGCATGTCCGTCTCCTTTTATGCTGGCGCCTAGACCGCTACCCTGAATTACCTCCCCCAAAGATGGCCGCTCAAATGTTCCACCGTCTCTGGGTTCATGACAACTCAGCGCCTAACTCGGCTGAGAACCGAATGAATGTGGGGTAAATTTGAAATACGGCGATTTGGCAAGTAGATATAAATAAAAGCACACAAAGTAACTAAGGAGATTAATAGAATGGCACACAACACATCTCCCGGCTTCCGCCTCAGGAGAACAACAGAGTCTCGCGCTTGCCCGCACGTCCTCCTTGTATGCTGGCGCCTAGACCGCTACCCTGTATTACCTTCCCCAAAGATGGCCGCTCAAATGTTCCACCGCCTCTGGGTTCGTGACAACTCAGTGCCTAACTCGGTTGAGCACCGGATGGATGCGGGGTAAATTTAAAATACAGCGATTTGGCAAGTAAATATAAATGAAAGCACACAAAGTAACTAAGGAGATTAAAAGAATGTGTAGCGATCGCCACCGCCGACACAGCCAAAAGCAAAAGATTCCGTACTGAACGCCCCTTACGGAAATACTACAAGTCCCAGAAGGCCATCCGGCGCTGGGGGTTGAGTCAATGGGAGGACCTTATTCAAACTCCACCTCCGGAACATAACGGGGCTTGTCAATCTTGTTGCGTATTCTCTCGTTAGCAGTGGGTTTGTTCTCTCTGAGTGGTATTACCTTGTCTACGCCGAAGAAAAGCCTGCGTGGTCAGTTATCTGATAAGAAACGACGCCGACGAAGAGCCAGCGTGGTCAGTTATCGTTTGTGCAACCAGCGCCGACGAAGAGCCAGCGTGGTCAGTTATCGTTTGTGCAACCAGCGCCGACGAAGAGCCAGCGTGGTCAGATTGCAGTTCGTAGTGTGCGCCGACGAAGAGCCAGCGTGGTCAGAATTCCAGTGGAATCATCGTTACAAGCCGTATTTTGCCTCGCAAGTATACCTGAGGAGTGCGGGCTCGCCTCCTACAATATTGTCTTTTTGATTATTGATATTTGTTTAGTTCTGTGCAGGAGCATTTCCCATTATAGTTTATGTATCGTGGGGTTACAATTCTCACTGTCAGTGTTTTCTGACACTAACTGTAAATTGGGCTAAACTTTCCACAAGAAGTATTGTGGTTCTCGAAGCGTGTCATTTAACGCCGAGTACAATTAGCCCTCATCTTTCTACCCTAGGCAACTGTAGTGTGTTTAGGTCGAGAAGTGAAGCTAACTTCTCCGTTCTTCTGGCTACATCTCCACAAACGTGCAGAGTGTATTTATGGATTCATTTTCGGATACATGGGATTGAGAAATTGGTGAGTTTGGAATCAAGGGGGGTACAAGAGTACAGACAGTAACGGGTTGTGGTACTAATTTCTTGCTCTTTGTCCTCTCCTCCGTCTGCAGTGTCTGCAGTGTCCCAGTACCGGTCACCTCGTGGGTATATCGACCAGACGATACCAGAAGTACCAGATCCCCCGCTGCCAAACCACCTCCCGTCCCCTTTCTGTACATACTCGAATAGTGGGTATAATTCCATTGTTGGGTTTTGTGCAGTACGGAGTCGGGAGGACTATCGTCTATCGTCTCTGCTGGCCATCGGAGTCAGGTTAGTGGCGCTTGCGTGTTCTTGCGCTGCTTGCAATCCCGACAGATTGACAAGCCTAAGAATACAGCCCAGCCTAGACGATGGATACAAATACCATTCTCACTTCCTTGTTGGAGAGCTTTATAGATCTACAACAAGAAGTCCAAACCTCTCATGCAGAGAACCAGGCTTTATACAAAGAGGTCTCCGACCTACGTAAAGATATGTCCGATCTTGCTCATAAGGAGCAGGTAGTGAAACCGTTGATTAGGCCGGCTACCTTGCCCCCGCCTTCTTCCTTCCAAACAGGGGGTTCGTTTGCAGCCTCTTCCACTTCTACCGAGACCACTCCCACGGTCCATGTAATCCAAAACCATGGAATACCTTTAGCTCCGCCCGAAAGGTTTTATGGAGACCCTCGAAAATTTGAGACATTCTTGAATCAATGTCGTCTTCATTTCCTGTGTAAACCTATGGTTTTTCAGGATGAGGCTTCTAAAACAGCCTTCATGATGTCCTACATGGGAGGGAATGCGTCCAGTTGGACCATTCCCTTACTGGAAAGGAATGACCCTGTTTTGCATAATTTCTCCGAATTCTGTCTGGAACTACGTAAATTATTTGACTGGAAGTCCCATATGTTGTCCCTAGATCGCGAATTGATGACCTTAAGACAAGGATCCCAGGATCTGTTGTCATACATAACCACATTTAACCGCCTTATCGTAGAAACGGACTGGCCGGCTCAGAAGCGAATTTCTTTGTTCTATCAAGGCCTACGGGGAGAATTGAAGGACGTATTAGCACAGGTGGTGCAATTGCCTTCTATTTGTGAGGAATTAATAGATCTTACCGTCCAACTAGATCACCGGTTGCTGGAACGAAAAGGGGATAGAAACAGGGGAGACAATAGATACTCATACCCCATGGTTAAACCCCGGCAGGGGAGTGAGGAAAAAGCAAAGACACCAGAAGGACCGGAACCCATGCAAATCGGGGGAATCCGTGGTCCTCTCACCCAGGAAGAAAGGGACAGGCGACGAAGACTCAAACTTTGCCTATATTGTGGCAAAGGCGGGCATTTCATCAATGAATGTAGAGCCAGGAACTACGTTCCGGGGAAGAATCCCCTTCCCCGAGTACAGGTCGCTCTTACATCAAGTGAGCCGTCGGAAAACTGAAGGTCTCGGATCAGATTGAGACCTCTGATTTGAGACGACCACCTAAAATGGTCTCCCCTTATGTGGCAAATACCCTTCACCCTGCAGTCGCCCATATGAATTTGAGTGTTTCTCTATGGGTAGCTAATCAGGACTCTTTAAGAGTCGATGCCTTGTTGGACTCGGGGGCTACAGGGAACTATATCGACCAAGACTATGCCTTCCGCATGGGTATCCCCTGTGAAAAGAAACTTACACCTGAGACCGTTAAGGCAGTGGATGGCACTGTTCTTCCATCAGGCCCTGTAACGTACCATACACTTGCTTTGTTAATGAGATTTGGAGAGGATCATTGTGAGTACATCCAGTTCGACGTCATAGATGCCCCGCAGTTCCGTCTCATTCTGGGTATGCCCTGGCTCACGCTGCATGACCCTAAGGTAAGCTGGTCATCTCGGACAGTCAGTATGACTTCTGAGTACTGTAAAGAACATTGTCGGGACGAGACAAACCATGACGTCCCACCTAATCCATCACCCACTACTTATTTAGCTGGTGCATGTTCCGTTGATTCCTTTTGCTGTGCAACAGTATTACCAAAGGAGTACCGTGAATTTCAAGCCTTGTTTGACAAACAAAAGGCCACCCAATTGCCTCCTCACCGCGCCTACGATTGCCGGATAGACCTCATTCCGGGTGCGGATATCCCTTGCAGCAGGGTGTATGCCCTGACGGAAAAAGAGACACTATATCTAAAAACCTATATAGAGGACAATCTGGCGTCTGGGTTCATAAGACACTCCACCTCTCCTGCTTCTTCGCCCATGTTCTTTATACCCAAGAAGGATGCGATGAGTTGCGACCTTATATAGACTATCGAGCCATAAACAGAGTAACAATCAAGAACCGTTACCCTCTGCCCCTAATTCCTGTTTTGATGGATCAGTTGAAGGGAGCTCGCTATTTCACCAAACTTGATCTCCGCGGGGCTTACCATCTTGTACGCGTGAAGAAGGGGGATGAGTGGAAGACTGCGTTTAGAACTAAGTTTGGCCTCTATGAATATCGGGTGATGCACTTTGGCCTCAGCAACGCCCCAGCCGCCTTCCAGTTCTTTATGGACGAGGTGTTAAGGGGGGGTTTGGAGTCATTTTGTGTGGTTTACATTGACGATATTTTGATATATTCTGCATCTCTGTTAGACCACATCACACATGTAAGAACTGTGTTGGAACGGCTACAACAAAACTCGCTGTATGCCAAGTTGGAGAAATGCCTTTTTCATGTTCAACAAGTTGCCTTTTTGGGATATGTGATCGATGCTCAAGGGTTTCGAATGGACATGAGTAAGGTCAAGGCCATCCTAACGTGGAAAACGCCACGAAACGTCAAGTCAGTGCAGAGCTTTCTTGGCTTTGCCAACTACTATCGACGATTCATTCAAGATTTTTCTAAGGTCATCCATCCTATCACTGCCCTTTTGAGGAAAAATGTCCCTTTCAAATGGGGAGAGGAAGCCGAGAACTCATTCCAGCTTCTGAAAGAGAAGTTTACTCAAGCACCCATTCTCCGACATCCAGACCCTAAGATGCCATTTGTGCTGGAAACTGACGCATCACAGTATGCACTCGGGGGAGTTCTGTCCCAACGCCACCCTTCCACAGGTCAGCTTCACCCTGTGGCATATTACTCCAAGAAGCTCACCCCGTGTGAAGTCAATTATACCATCACTGACAAAGAGCTCCTAGCCATCAAGAGAGCATGCGAAGAATGGAGACACTACCTCCTAGGGGCATTACATACTGTAGAAATCATCACAGATCACCGTAATCTGTTGTTTTTGAAAACAGCAAAGGCTTTGACTCCTCGTCAATTGAGGTGGACCCTCTTCTTCTCAGACTTTGACTTTGTGATCAAGTATAGACCCGGGACCCGTAACGGAAAAGCGGATGCCCTCTCCAGGATGGAAGACGAAGAAGCCGTTGTTCCCACTGAACCCCCTTCCATTCTTAAGGGGATCGAACAATCAGAACTGACTATTACCTTAATCACTTCCGAAGATTTTCTAGAAGATGTTCGAGTCGCCCTAACTGATCTAGACATAGCATCCTGGGTGCAGGAAGAGCCTGCTAACCGATGCGAGAAAGATCAGTTAGCATATCATTACCATGCTTTATATATACCCCGAACCGTGTTACAGCGCAAGGTTTTAGAATGGGCACACGATTCTGCTTTAGGGGGACACATGGGCATTCACAAGACCACCGCTAATGTGGAAAGATCATTTTGGTGGCCTGGTGTCCGAGCTGATTAAAAGGAATATGTAAAAAACTGTGCGATCTGTACACAGGGAAAAGCCAGTCATATCAAACCACCAGGACTGTTGCAGCCGTTACCGATTCCACCCAAACCATGGCATACCTTGTCTATGGATTTTATTGTGGAAATGCCCCCTTGTGAGAAACAGACAGTCGTTCTGGTGGTAGTTGACCATCTTACAAAAATGGGACATTTTATCTCTTTACCTGGTCTGCCTTCCTCCAGTGAATTAGCTAGAGTCTTCCTGCAACATATCGTGCGACCACACGGATTGCTGGGTGTATTAATAACGGATCGGGGAATACAATTCACCTCTCGTTTTTGGAAGGCCCTATGTACCATCCTGCAGATAGATGCTCGGCTCTCGTCCAGCTATCATCCGCAAACAGATGGCAAAACGGAACGTCTGAATCAGACTCTTGAACAATACCTACGATGTTTTACGTTGCAAAACACTTCTGATTGGACCATCCTTTTGTGGTTAGCGGAATTCGCCTACAATAACGCTGTACATTCCACCCTGGGATGTTCTCCATTCTTTTGCCTTTACGGATTCCACCCGAACATGCTTCCATTTGAATGGCCAGCGCAATCCCTGGTTCCGGCCATCCATGAACACCATGCTCATCTTCGGGCTATTCTGATCGAGGCTCGGAACAATCTGGAAAAAGCCCAAGCAGCCCAGAAGTTTTTTGCTGATAAAAGGCGTTCCCCGGAACCTGAGTATAAGGTTGGGGACAAAGTCTGGCTTTCGACGCGCAACCTGCATCTGAAAGGTCTTACGAAATTGAAGCCTAAATATGTGTGTCCCTATGGTGTTTGTGAAGTAATAAATGCTGTAGCCATGAAACTCTCGTTGCCAGTGTCGTGGACGATTCATCCTGTGTTTCATGTATCGCTCCTACGTCCTTGTCTTCCAAGCTTGAGGTTGCCTGAATGTCCTCTTCCTGTGGAAATCGAAGGACATGAGGAATACGAGGTACTGTCCATCCTGGACTCTCGCATTGTACGTGGCAGGATTCAGTACCTGGTCGATTGGAAAGGATTTGGCCCCGAGGACAGGACCTGGGAGCCTGTGGACCATCTACATTGTCCCGATTTGGTTGAACGATTCCATGAGCAGTATCCCGGTAAGCCTGGACGACCGCCGGGACGGCGGTCCTCGAGAGGGGGTTCTGTAGCGATCGCCACCGTCGACACAGCCAAAAGCAAAAGATTTTGTACTGAACGCCCCTTACGGAAATACTACAAGTCCCAGAAGGCCATCCGGCGCTGGGGGTTGAGTCAATGGGAGGACCTTATTTAAACTCCACCTCCGGAACATAACGGGGCTTGTCAATCTTGTTCCGTATTCTCTCGTTAGCAGTGGGTTTGTTCTCTCTGAGTGGTATTACCTTGTCTACGCCGAAGAAAAGCCTGCGTGGTCAGTTTTCTGATAAGAAACGACGCCGATGAAGAGCCAGCGTGGTCAGTTATCGTTTGTGCAACCAGCGCCGACGAAGAGCCAGCGTGGTCAGTTATCGTTTGTGCAACCAGCGCAGATGAAGAGCCAGCGTGGTCAGATTGCAGTTCGTAGTGTGCGCCGACGAAGAGCCAGCGTGGTCAGAATTCCAGTGGAATCATCGTTACACGCCGTATTTTGCCTCGCAAGTATACCAGAGGAGTGCGGGCTCGCCTCCTACAATATTGTCTTTTTGATTATTGATATTTGTTTAGTTCGGTGCAGGAGCATTTCCCATTATAGTTTATGTATCGTGGGGTCACAATTCTCACTGTCAGTGTTTTCTGACACTAACTGTAAATTGGGCTAAACTTTCCACAAGAAGTATTGTGGTTCTCGAAGCGTGTCATTTAACGCCGAGTACAATTAGCCCTCATCTTTCTACCCTAGGCAACTGTAGTGTGTTTAGGTCGAGAAGTGAAGCTAACTTCTCCGTTCTTCTGGCTACATCTCCACAAACGTGCAGAGTGTATTTATGGATTCATTTTCGGATACATGGGATTGAGAAATTGGTGAGTTTGGAATCAAGGGGGGTACAAGAGTACAGACAGTAACGGGTTGTGGTACTAATTTCTTGCTCTTTGTCCTCTCCTCCGTCTGCAGTGTCTGCAGTGTCCCAGTACCGGTCACCTCGTGGGTATATCGACCAGACGATACCAGAAGTACCAGATCCCCCGCTGCCAAACCACCTCCCGGCCCCTTTCTGTACATACTCGAATAGTGGGTTGTTGGGTTTTGTGCAGTACGGAGTCGGGAGGACTATCGTCTATCGTCTCTGCTGGCCATCAGAGTCAGGTTAGTGGCGCTTGCGTGTTCTTGCGCTGCTTGCAATCCCGACAGAATGGCACACAACACATCTCCCGGCTTCCGCCTCAGGAGAGCAACAAAGTCTGCAACAAAGATAACAGCATTAACACGCTTTCCTCCCGCATCTACACATTGGATAATATTGTGTCATCTGTTGTTGAGATTGTGCAAGATGATGTGTCTGTATTGTACCATGGTCAAAATCAATTGCGTTCTATTATGCCGTTTGCGTGGACCCTGCAGACACTAAAGGCTGGGAAGGTGCCTTGGAGTTACATGAATGTGTCGTCTCTTTTTGCCCCGTTTAATTTGACTGATAAGCAACGTTTGCTTTCAATGAGAGATGCATCTTTTTCCATGTTACACATTGAACGATTAGAGTCTTTACCTTTCTCAGTGGCAGAGGCCACTACTGCAACGTGGCTTATCCACGGGTTAATAACTTTACCGCTTGCTCTTTTCCAATTTTCAAATTGTATGAAATATTTTGCTATTGGTCGATACGAGCCTCTTGGCAGCTCCTATTTACATGAAGCCTGGTCGCTTCCTTTTACTTACAGATGCCTTAGGTAAGGAAAGGAGGTTTTTCTGAAAGGTGAAGAGTGCATCGAAACACCAGATCACTCATTAATGTGTAGACATATTCAATTGCACGGCTCTTGTAATCAGGAATGGCCTAATTTGGCATGTGTTTTAAAAGGTACACCCGTGCCCGCTTTCGTCCCCACATTCACTTTACTGGCAAACGGTAGTTATTTACTTTTAAATAATGAAGATTGCTGTGGGTTATTAAAAGGCATAGCTTATGTAGTTACAGTCAGTGAACGTGTGGTTTGCTGTAAAAATGTGTTGTATCCACCCACGCATGGGAACTTGGATGTTTCCATCTGGCCGAGGATTCCGACCTTGAAAGCAGAGTTCAATAAGATGAGACGAATAAGAGCCCTATTGTCACAAAAAGAAGTTGCCCTGACATCTGCTCGTGAAACATGTGTCCTTCACGTAGCTAACACCCACACAGAAGTGCATGCTTTAATACATAATGACCTACCATTGCATTTCGGTGAACTGATTCATACAATCTTTAATGCATCCTCCACATCGGGGCTGGTGCACTTTTTTAAAGTAGTGAGCAGTAGTCTTGTGACTTCTTTCCAAAAGATATTTGGAGTAATTCCTGCTTTCTTGCATTAAATTTTTTCCAGCCTATTTGGTGGATTTCCCGTTTTGCTGGCACTGGCTGCAGGCTTTCTAGTGCTATTTTGTTTTATTAAAAATGGATGCACGTCCTTTGTTCCAAGACGAGCTGTCGCGGTTAGCACTGTTTCCCAACAGGATCCTTGAATACTATGGAACGCTGCCGCTCGCCACCTTAAGTGCAGCATATGGATTATCATTTCGATTTTCCTATTTCACATGTGTCCAGCCTGTCTTTCATTGCCTGAGCTGCGATTTTGACTGGGCCCTGGATTTGTGTCTCTGCAATATGGTGTCTCCTGAAGTGGATTTTAATCGGCTCATGAGCCCCTTAGTTGCTCATGAATTGCTTTGTTCTGACGGAGGGATTATGGCTTTTGCAGCAATGCATGGAATACTGGGTCTTTGGAATATATTTGCAGCGGCGCAAGAATTCTTGGCACACAGCTTCATTGAGAACCCGCCAAGTTGTCCTCTGATGGTACTAGAGGCTCAGGTAATTGAAGAGCATGTATGCTCTTTCTCACTATTAAATTGGATGGCTGAGTTATTTTTGGATGATAACAGTGATTTCCTTTTGGAAGCTGTTGCTTCTTATTTTGCATACTCAGTATTAGGCTGAGTCCTATCGAGGCCTTTTGATATCATGGAACTTTTTTCAATATTTTTTTGTTGAAAAATATGATGGACATTTTATGTCTCGGACCTATTGACTTTAATTACAGTGAATACTAAATTGTCATGCTGGTGAGATTTTGGTTTTTTGGCTGACAAAAATATTTTTTCCTCGCCAACTCAAATTTGAACTGACTGTTTTTTTCTAACTCTGCCTGTCAAAAACCAGTCCTTTATCTTAAATTATCTTATCCGTACTTGGATCATGGGAGGGTGTCATATAGATATACTTTGCCTATATGCTGTGTTAAGTTAGCATGAGCTTATTAGGAGATTAAACGCCATTTTACCTTTCTGCTGCTTCTGCTGCTTCTGCACACGACACATATCTGTTGCTTTAGCTTTGAGCCTAGTAGGGTGTTTTGATTTACGCAAGAATAATATGTTGTTACTCTGATATCAGCCTTGCTTGGTGAGCTTTGTCTGTACAGTGAGTGCTGAAACCTTCAAGGATATCTCAACACAGTGGTTGTTGTGAGGTCTGACCTTCGCACGTTCCTAGACAGAACATACATGCAGCTGCGGCCAAATTCTGGCTATAGGCGCGTTTTATATTGCTGTGCACAAGAGCATACAAACACACTAGATGGCGCTTCGCGTGCAGAGAGCTGGTGGAAGATGATGTGATCCCTTGCCACTAGGATCTTGAGGTATGGTGCCGCCCTGCTAAAAACCCAAAGAGACCTTCTTAGATATAATATAATATACTAGCTAGGGAGGGTGAGAATTAGGTGCTACTGAACCCTTTTAGTTTTAAGCATTTTACCATGCTTTTGTATTCTATGGACTAGTGACTATGCTGATTACTTTGTTTCTTATAATATGTTTGCTTGTATTAGCTAAGATACTGCATTTGAGAACACTGCATTGGTGAATAAACATTTCAAATATGCACGCATTCTCATTTACTCCTTGTTCTGGATTGAAATGATTGTATAACGAAAGAGTGTTCATGTGTTCCACGTTACCTGAGGTGTACTAAGTCCATGTTCTGTTTTGTCTAAGCATTGGGAGTTTGTGATAACCAATGAGACACTGTAGCTATTCTGGTAGGGGATTTTGGGTACTAAGGTGAGTTTTGGCACACCCTAATTCACTGAGGTTCCAAGTCTCTATGCACAGTTCTGTATGAGAACGGAATCCCTGCGACACCATGTTATACTTTTACACATAAACATAAGTTCATCGTCTTGGTATGTTTTTAGTCTCTCTGTTCCAATTGTTCCAATAATCAATTCCTCCATATCTACTTTTAATTTTGCTACATCCAATACTTTAGGTTCATGCGCTTTTAAATTCAAAGTTTTAAACCAGTCACTTAATTCTCTTTCTGATGGTCATACAGGTGTTTGCGTTAAATCTATTTTATCTACACTTCTTTCAGGAGTAGCAGAGTCAGATTCTGCTCCAGTTGCATATCTGTATGGTATACTCTGATTAAGGGTCAATTCAGGCGGATTCACATTATTAGTTCGCCTAATTTCTGACAAATCTGGATAAATATTTCCTTTTATTTTCTGCAAACTCTGTTGTAAAGGGATTGTCAAACTTGGCTCTTTTATTCTTTTATTCCCGAACACTGGTATTACGGTCCTATCGTTACTGGGACAGTCACTGCTTCCATATTTTTTGTAAGGTTTTGGATCAGTTCATGTGCAGAACGTTCATAATCAGAGATATCTGGTTGCTCACCTCTTTGTTTTTTAGTTCTTTGCACAGTCTTGTGCGAATCATTTATTTGAACAGGAGTACCAATAATTTTAGCCTCCCCAATCGGTGTACTCGAAAAATATCTCGTTTCTACTCTTTCAGGGAACTCTCTGAAATTTAATGATTGTCTCAGAGTTTCACTAATTCTCTCTTCTGCTATTGGAGCATTTGGGGTAGCCATAAAGAACCTGGTTGATACGGTAGTGGTCTCCTATTCAATATTTCTTCCATTACAGGATCCTCTGATTCACTTTCACCAGAGCTCTGATTCCCTGTTTCTATATTCTTCCTTTTTTCTGTACATTTCCGCCCTTCATAATCCTCCACTAATTTTACTGGATACATACCATCACACATATTAGCATCTCTACATCTACGCATTCTAATCTCGTGTGTTTCTCCCCAAAGATTTCTACCTCGTCCTCTGGGTTTGATATGTCTTGACAATCTCTCACTTTCCAATTCATGCATCTCATCCTCCCATTCAGCTAGTGCTTCAAATTGAGTTGGTCTAGGTCTCGGGTCAAGATTCATCATTTTATCTCTTGGATTTCTCAAAATTGCCACATCAAACGATCCTCCTTCTGGAAATGCCAAAACACCATCATTGCTAGTATATCTTGTCCAGTTTTCTGACCAAACACATGTATGGTAACCATATTTCGACAACATGTAAGAAACAGGCGTTTTTTGGTGGAGGAAGTATGTTTCCCTCTCCTGTCACAATCTCCTTATCTTTTGCAAATACATTCTTTAATTTCTTAAACCATGAAGGTTTTTTCTTTTCTTCTTCATAATAATAAGATATTTTTCCGGTAATTCTCTGTCTTTCAAAGATCGCGCACTTCCCTGTTTGCTGTTCCGTAACACCAACCTATTACAGCGCGGTTCACACTAACGCACCAATTAGAACAAGATACGTTTTCTTAGTGCTTAACCAATCATTTTGCTGCTTTTTCATGATGAACCTATCAGCTCCTACTCTGTCTTGGTCATAAGGACCAATCCCAGCGTGACACTTTTGACGTCACCAGCGCTCCGGTTTCTGCAGCGCAGATTGACCCCTCCTTTACAAGGATTTTTCAAGAAGCCGTATTTACAAGATATTTTACAAAATCAGTTAGTAACTTACACAAAACAACTCCACTAATCTGTTTCGCTAAAACAAAGTGACAGACTTTCAATCGTGCAGGTATCCCATATGTGGAATAGATGACGCTGATCTCCACAGGATCTTTCACTTGCCGAAAAAGTAGCACAACCCTCTACCTTAACCTTCTATCAGGCAATAACGAACTCGTTTCTCCAGGAAAGCACATACAGAGATCTTTTTCACCTCCTTAGAGACAATCCCAGAGTTTCACTAGAACGCATATTGCAATTTCATTTACACGAGTTCATACAGAAATCCCTACTCATATACACATTAACTCTGTATCTCCAGTAGGCAGAGCTTACCTCTAACCCACCACAGAATTCCTCTTTCGTTAGTAGACGCAAATTCTTTACCCTTCGAGCAAGCTTGGGTTAAGCCCTACTACCCTCCCAACAGTGAATCTTAACATGGGACACGTCTGATCCCTATACTCGAAAGCTAAGATTTCATAGACTGCCTTTGCTATACATTTATCCTTTCACACCTATGGTCCCTAAACCAGTGATGTGCGACAACACAACCTGTGATATACACGGATACCACCGTAGTATACGACAATACTACCCTTTGAAACAGACTAATGCACTGTGTGACTTCACTTGCCACACCTTCCTCTGCCTGCAGACAGAGGTACCAGCTTCCCACAACCTCGGAAGCCTTTTCAGGACTACATATAACGCAATACGAACTCAACAATAATTCTGTACATGAATACTTATATAATTATGTACATGATCCTAGCTATTTCCATAGCAACCAATGCTCTGCTACCAAAGTAATACCTGTTGCAGCGGTACTCCAGAAATAATTTCTAAACCAGCATCACCGTTTCACTGAAATGTTCAGTCACACATTCATTTACCAGTGGGGCCCATCACACTGCACACTTATTCTCTTAAATCACTTTAACTCTACTTCAGGGTTTAGTGAAACACAAAGGAGTAATGCAGTAACATTGGCGGAGTGTCTAAACCTATTTTAACTATTTATTGTTTACACCTGTAGTTTAAAACGATTTACCATGGTTTCTCAACAAATGTCAAGTTTTATTCAGACACACCACCATAGTGGCAATGGATCTGCTAGTAAGAAAAATAGGCATAGGAAAATACAAGACCAGCTTTAATTTTCAATGTATCTAATTTTTATTAAAAGCAAACTTTTAGCATGTCTGACATTTAGGTACTTATTAATTCTTTATTCAAAAGCTTAAGAAACTTTATTTCAAAATGATCATTTTATTTAAAGCTCAGAAAATAGACATTTATGTCAAAGTTCAGTGAGATAGTCCCAAATTCATTCTCTCCTAGCATCCCTAACTAACGCCCTCATCTTATCCTTCAGTCCTGCAAAGAAAACAAGAAATAATTCAAAGAGTCTTACATCCAGGAATCGATCAGCAATCTGGCAGCATGTCCAGAGGAAAATCGAAAGGAGCAATAATTTGAAGTAAAATCAGGGGTTTTTATACACTAATTCTCTAACTTAATTCTATCTAAAAAGTATCTAACAGCACCAACTCGGGTTCTGATTGGACAAATTAGGGGTGAATGAGGATCACCTCATCATTACAGCAACGTGTTCACTGTGAATCAGCAAATTATTAAACTGGCAACTATGCCATAATTTCTCACGTTCGGAACACTCGAGTGTCCATGTTTTAGCAACCATCCTGACTTCCAGGGTACAGCGGCCTTGAACTTCCCAACCGAGCACAGGCAGCTCACTCTCACTGGCAGGCTTTGGGCGCACATGCGCAGTTCAACACCCACTCGCAGTTTTCCAGAGCAGCCATGTTTTCACTAGGCCTCAGAGTCCTCTTTTGGAACTATCGTAGAAACAAACACAAATTCATATTAAATATAGAACTAAAGCCCTTCTGTTTACCTCCCACCTTACTAATGTTTCCCCATTAGTTATTACCTAGCAAATAAGCCACATAAATGCGTTTTATACTTACATATCCGACGACTTTCTAGCACAAAAACGTTTACAACAAGCACATTCAAGCTGCGTTTGTTTATATTTAAGCTGTGCATTAATTCACATCACAATAACAGTACAAAATTAGTTAATTATATTGCTTTATGCAGGCAAAATTAGTATTCCCACGTGTGCATATATATGTGCATTTTATACTATCGTTGATTATTTCACCACAACACACTATTAGTAAATGTTAATGTTATAGGACAGTGTTTCCCAAACTGTGGTCCGCGGACCCCTAGGGGTCCGTGACACATTCCCAGGGGTCCGTAGGCAACAGTTTTAAAAGCACAGAAACAGTTCTTATATAATTAGCAGCTTTCCAGCGACAATAAAAGTGTCAAGAGAATGCCAGTGATTAATGTACCTGCTGGAGAGCGAGGAGAGTTTTGTTCAATGGCAGCTTTGATTTAACTAATGTAGCACAGAGGGTTAATGTGTCTACTGCAAAGAACCTGTAACATGCATCTTAAAATGCAGTATTTTATGTGCCTAGGTTCGTGGTTACTGCTTTTGCCACAGAGATTCTTTTGTTACAGTGGACTTCATAAGTGACAATCGTAATCTAGCAGAGGGACCTATAAACTGTCATCAAAGAGCTGCTTGCAAACTGCATGGTACCAGTTAGTAACTTATATTTTGTCCCAGTTATTCATTATCCTGATTCTGCTAAAAAGATATATTTGCCCCGCCCCCCGACCACGACGGTGTAAAAAGCCCTCTGCCGGTTATGAGTGTGGGACATCGTTTTCTTGTTTGAACTTGCCCAGGAGGTGTTCTTGTTCATTCTTCTCCGGGACCCTTTCACTGCTCGCCGGACCCGCTCCGCGGGTCCCGCATCGCGGACTGTGGGTGTCTGCGCTTGGACTCAGGGGCCAACACGCTGAGGTCGCTTTAGGCGAGGGCAGGACTTTGAGCAGGGCTGCGAGCGGTGCTGCAGGGACTCCATTTCCCAGGAGTCCCTGCCCGATCCAATTTGCTGCACCTGGACCGCTCTCCCTTCTTGCCCCGCCCCTGACCACGACGGTGTAAAAAGCCCTGTGCCGGTCATGACTGTGGGACATCGTTTTCTTGTTTGAACTTGCCCAGGTGTTCTTGTTCATTCGTCTCCGGGACCTTTTCATTGCTCGCAAGACCCGCTCCGCGGGTCCCGCATTGTGGCCTGTGGGTGTCTGGGCTTGGACTCAGGGGCCAACACGCTGAGGTCGCTTTAGGCGAGGGCAGGACTTTGAGCAGGGCTGCGAGCGGCGCTGCAGGGACTCCATTTCCCAGGAGTCCCTGCCCGATCCAATTTGCTGCACCTGGACCGCTCTCCCTGCTTGCTCCGCCCCCCGACTACGACGGTGTAAAAAGCCCTGTGCCGGTTATGAGTGTGGGACATCATTTTCTTGTTTGAACTTGCCCAGGAGGTGTTCTTGTTCATTCTTCTCCGGGACCTTTTTTACTGCTCGCCGGACCCGCTCCGCGGGTCCCGCATCGCGGACTGTGGGTGTCTGCGCTTGGACTCAGGGGCCAACACGCTGAGGTCGCTTTAGGCGAAGGCAGGACTTTGAGCAGGGCTGCGAGCGGTGCTGCAAGGACTCCATTTCCCAGGAGTCCCTGCCCGATCCAATTTGCTGCACCTGCACCGCTCTCCCTGCTTGCCCCGCCCCCCGACCACGACGGTGTAAAAAGCCCTGTGCCGGTTATGAGTGTGGGACATTGTTTTCTTGTTTGAACTTGCCCAGGAGGTGTTCTTGTTCATTCTTCTCCGGGACCCTTTCACTGCTCGCCGGACCCGCTCCGCGGGTCCCGCATCGCGGACTGTGGGTGTCTGCGCTTGGACTCAGGGGCCAACACGCTGAGGTCGCTTTAGGCGAGGGCAGGACTTTGAGCAGGGCTGCGAGCGGTGCTGCAGGGACTCCATTTCCCAGGAGTCCCTGCCCGATCCAATTTGCTGCACCTGGACCGCTCTCCCTTCTTGCCCCGCCCCTAACCACGACGGTGTAAAAAGCCCTGTGCCGGTTATGACTGTGGGACATCGTTTTCTTGTTTGAACTTGCCCAGGTGTTCTTGTTCATTCGTCTCCGGGACCTTTTCATTGCTCGCCGGACCCGCTCCGCGGGTCCCGCATTGTGGCCTGTGGGTGTCTGGGCTTGGACTCAGGGGCCAACACGCTGAGGTCGCTTTAGGCGAGGGCAGGACTTTGAGCAGGGCTGCAAGCGGTGCTGCAGGGACTCCATTTCCCAGGAGTCCCTGCCCGATCCAATTTGCTGCACCTGGACCGCTCTCCCTGCTTGCTCCGCCCCCCGACCACGACGGTGTAAAAAGCCCTGTGCCGGTTATGAGTGTGGGACATCATTTTCTTGTTTGAACTTGCCCAGGAGGTGTTCTTGTTCATTCTTCTCCGGGACCTTTTTTACTGCTCGCCGGACCCGCTCCGCGGGTCCCGCATCGCGGACTGTGGGTGTCTGCGCTTGGACTCAGGGGCCAACACGCTGAGGTCGCTTTAGGCGAGGGCAGGACTTTGAGCAGGGCTGCGAGCGGTGCTGCAGGGACTCCATTTCCCAGGAGTCCCTGCCCGATCCAATTTGCTGCACCTGCACCGCTCTCCCTGCTTGCCCCGCCCCCCGACCACGACGGTGTAAAAAGCCCTGTGCCGGTTATGAGTGTGGGACATTGTTTTCTTGTTTGAACTTGCCCAGGAGGTGTTCTTGTTCAGTCTTCTCCGGGACCCTTTCACTGCTCGCCGGACCCGCTCCGCGGGTCCCGCATCGCGGACTGTGGGTGTCTGCGCTTGGACTCAGGGGCCAACACGCTGAGGTCGCTTTAGGCGAGGGCAGGACTTTGAGCAGGGCTGCGAGCGGTGCTGCAGGGACTCCATTTCCCAGGAGTCCCTGCCCGATCCAATTTGCTGCACCTGGACCGCTCTCCCTGCTTGCTCCGCCCCCCGACCACGACGGTGTAAAAAGCCCTGTGCCGGTTATGAGTGTGGGACATCATTTTCTTGTTTGAACTTGCCCAGGAGGTGTTCTTGTTCATTCTTCTCCGGGACCTTTTTTACTGCTCGCCGGACCCGCTCCGCGGGTCCCGCATCGCGGACTGTGGGTGTCTGCGCTTGGACTCAGGGGCCAACATGCTGAGGTCGCTTTAGGCGAGGGCAGGACTTTGAGCAGGGCTGCGAGCGGTGCTGCAGGGACTCCATTTCCCAGGAGTCCCTGCCCGATCCAATTTGCTGCACCTGCACCGCTCTCCCTGCTTGCCCCGCCCCCCGACCACGACGGTGTAAAAAGCCCTGTGCCGGTTATGAGTGTGGGACATTGTTTTCTTGTTTGAACTTGCCCAGGAGGTGTTCTAGTTCATTCTTCTCCGGGACCTTTTCACTGCTCGCCGGACCCGCTCCGCGGGTCCCGCATCGCGGAATGTGGGCGTCTGCGCTTGGACTCAGGGGCCAACAAGCTGAGGTCGCTTTAGGCGAGGGCAGGACTTTGAGCAGGGCTGCGAGCGGTGCTGCAGGGACTCCATTTCCCAGGAGTCCCTGCCCGATCCAATTTGCTGCACCTGGACCCTCTCCCTGCTTGCCCCGCCCCCTGACCACTTCCTCCCCTTTATAGCTGGCATCGCTAACCGTTGCGCAGGAGCGCGCGGGAGCGTCCCGGGAGAAGCCCGGGACAAGGGCGGGACCGTCTGTGGCCGTCAGAGGCTGCAGGAGGCTGTGCTGGGCCTTCTTTCTAACATTTGGACCAGGGCCTTATTCTGGTTGTCTAGCTTCGTATCAGTGAGTCTTTTCGGGTTCCCTACCACTAACCGCCATTGCTAAAGGACTTCCAAACACCGTGGGACTTTTGTGCATGTTACTAAGTATATTGGTTAAGTTGTATCCTTTGACCACATTATGTCCACGTGCACACCACCCCCTTACCCTCTACTGTAGGGGTTTCCATATTAGGACCCCTAGACAAATATTTTCATAGGGCTACCCGTGAGTTAGACAGAGAGATTGCACTGGTTGAGAGGCGCGCCGAGCGACGGCTATCTATTGAACATCTTAAAAACTTCACAGCGAAGCAGTCGTCTTTGGGTTCCCAGGCGTTAGGTCCTTCGCCAGCATGCGTAATTGACCCCTCAGTGAATGCCTCTCTCCCTTTAGAACACCCTCGTGTTATTGATTTAAGGGATAGTTTGGGTAGTGTGGAGAACATGGCAGACTTAGCACCCGGTTCAATAGACGATTCTACGGATCAACGGCCCAGTGATGCCCTCCTACCCTTGTCCCCTTCCAACATTCCCTCTAGTCATGGGGATACCCCTCCTCCATTATTGCCGGCATCGCTGGCTGTAAATAGATCAGTCCTCTCCAAAAGGAAAAGAATTGTTAGCTCGCGCAAAGGTTGTCATCCCAAACCCTATAAGAAATCTAGGAGACTTGGCCCTGGGATGGGTGCAGGTCATGAGGGCGTAGGGGTGGTTGGAAGCTGTGCTCAGGGGGCCATGGGGAGTGAGCTCAGCAGATCTATAGCAGTGAAGCCAGGAGTCGATCTGACTACTGACCTTGTTGAGCTCCTACCCCATGAGATCCCCTCGATTGCCCACATTGAGAAAATGCAGAAACCTTTGCTGATTCCGGTACTAGAGAGAGTTAAAGGGTTGGCAGAGCGATTGGATAGGTTTGAGCAAGTGACCCTGGACAACTTTTTTTCCATAAAATCACTCATTAAGCTCCACTCTAGATTCAGGGAGGATGGTCCAGGGGGAGATTCTGCTGTCCGGGCGCCCCCTATACCCCCACAGGGCCCACCTATTGCATCTGGGATGACTAAAGGGGTGGCTGCGGCTAATATTTCAGCTGTGCACACTGTGGCCTCTAATGGGGGTGGCCGAAGCCCAGCATTGGTAACAACGAACAGTATAGATCATTCAACCATACCAAGGGCTAGTACTCTCCCTGTCAAGACGCTTGTGCGTACTGAGGCCCCTGGTGGAAATGCCTCTGTTAGAGTAAGAAACCCAGGCACTAGTAAAGGTCATGATCCATCCCAGACAATAAAAACTAGTCTCAATCCCCCACCAACTATCCAGCCCAATATGCTCCCCCGAAATGAGGCCCCTAGAACTTCACCCGTGAACTTACCCCCAGACTGTCAGCCCTATGTTGCCATTCTTAATATTGTGCCACCTTTGAAGGCTGACCAGCAAGAATCCTACCAAATGTTAAAAAACAAAACCATGCATTGGCTTAGGACAAACAGACCCGTCCCTAGGGAAATAGATAGTCTGATTTTAGGTGTCAGAAGGGTAGGGTGGGTAAGCTATGGGCAGAATCAATTCGAGGGAGACTGTGTGGTGGTTAATTTTCAAGATGTAAGGGTTGCCCAAACAATCTGTAACCAGAATCCAGGATCTAGTGCTGCTG